>NC_091482.1:60493824-61135491 GCF_036971445.1 Narcine bancroftii | reverse complement strand
TTCAATGACATTTTGGTCTTCATGGTCTTCTATGCTTGAAGTAGACTTAAATTATGTCAGGAAGTCACAAAAAAATAGGTTACATTTAAACAATAGTACATGACAGGAAAGGTTTACGGTGCTTTTCATAATCAGAAGCCCAAAATCCATTAAATCAGGAACCAAAGTCTTCATTGTCCACTTCTTATAGATTATATTTTTATATTTCTAATCTAAAGATTAGAAGTGACATCACATCCATGAAGCAGAAGGAGATACAAAATGAACAATAATCACCTTTGTCTCCCAAGCAGTGTGGGGGAATGCTGGAATTTGAGAAGAAAAATTGTTGGCTTTCGAAGTTTTGCAGACTGTGGTATCCCTTCAGAAGATGGTGTGTTACTTTACTGGAAAGGTGCAGGAGGCCATAGGGTGGTCAGGGGGGACTGGGATAGAAATTCAGATGGCATGTGAGTGGGAACTCTGTGAAACAATCATCCAATGCCTGGTATTCCCAGTACAGAGATCACACTGGGAGAACCAAGTACAGAGTGTTGAACTGGATGAAGCGAATCTCAGCTTCATGGGAATGACTGTCTGGGAAGGAAGGAGGTGAAAGAGGTGGTGTTGCATCTTGCACAAAGATGCCATGAGAGGGGAGTGGATGGAAAATTGAAGACTCCAGCAGGAATGTTGAGAGGGGAAGGGATTGGGAATCATGACTGATGGTAATACACTGGAGGTATTAGAAGTATGGAGGATGATTCCTTGAATGTGAAGGTCAGTAGGATGGAAGGTGAGGACAATAGGAATTGCATCCAGTCTGGGAGTGGAGGGAATAGGTTTGAGACCAGACTGAGGACCTGAATTAATAGTGTCCTTGATGATGTTTTGCAGAGTGTGATCTTCATTGTGTTTTGGGCCGGGTAAACGCAGAATGCACCCACTGCATGTGTGAAGAGCATGTCCTCTATGGGTCAGTGCGACTCCAGGATGGTTCTCCTGCCTCTGGGACATTTGTCCACCTGCAGGGAGATTTGGACACACCTTTGACCAACTGTGATCACAACGGCAAGTTCAGGATCCCTGGCCTCTGTCCTGATGGAACTACAGCCTTGCAGGTCACAAAGCCCTATTACGGAACTGCTGTGGTCACACTGGAGAAAAGCACCAGTAAAACCTCCTACATTGACATAAAGCTCAGGAGATCCGGTAAGGAAATAGATAACATTCCTGTGTTAACACAACTAACAGGAGGAACAGGATTGCTTCATTGTAATACAACCCACCATGACACACAATGTCATTGTCTTACACGTTGTTCACTGTTGCACAATCATACACTACAATTGTGTATGATTCACACAACCCACCTCTCATTTTAGCACAGCTATTATTGTACACCCTTGCTGCACATGCCTGAGTAGTTCACACTTTCAATCTTCCACACCATTTCATTATCTACCACACATTATCAAACACACCATTCACTCTTCATACTCATGAGGATAGGTGGAATGAACTTGGTCATTTCTCCTTGGAGGATGAGAAGTGACCTGCTAGGGGTGTGCAAGATGATGGGAGGCAATGATCATGCAGATGGCCAGAGGCTTTTACCCCAGGGATGAAATAGGGAACACCAGGGGTACAGTTTTAAGGTATAGTACTTGGAAGTAAGTACAGGGGGAATATAAGAGGCAAGTTCTTCACACAGAGAATAGCGGGTGCATCAAATGAGCTGCTGGCAATAGTGGTGGAGGCAGGTACAATGACCTTTTAAGAGACTATTAAATAGGTATATGGAACTGAAAAAAATTGAGTTATGCAGTGGGAAAATTCTAGGCAGATAGTAGAGTTGGTTATTAGGTCGGCCTGTATTGGGCTGTAGATTTCGATGTTCTTTTACACTCCTATTACAAACTTTTCTGTTACATTCCCAATATTTTACACTCTCCATTATTACATATCCTTCACTTTTGTACATCTTTCTCTTTTGAACAAGCTGACCATTATACACTGCTTTTTGAAAAACACATCAGCATTAGACATCTTTCATTAATAAATAGCCTTTGTAACTCCACACAGTTGACTTTTACATATTGCTTAAAGTAGGGTGTATACGAGTGAGGGTGAAGTGTGTTCATTGGTGCTAAACAATAGCGAGTGCACAATGGGTGTCTCCAATACAGAGTGTAACATTGAATGGGTGTGGTGCAAGGACAATGTAGATCTACAATGGCCACCCAATGGTAATAGAGTCATTACTCACCATCACCCATCCTGCCCAAGGATAAGTGAACAGGGAGGGGAGTAATGGGAGGGTGAGAATAGAAAGAAGGGGAGGAAGAATGAGCAGGGCAGTGGGAGCACAAAGATGCAGCTTCCCTCCTCACTCCATGCAGCTGCACCAGATTGGTGGCCCTGTGGGGGAGGGAAAAGGTGGGGGGGGGTAGAGATGAGAGGAGACAGAGCAGCTCCATGTATCAAAGAAACCTGGGCAAGAACAGCCTTGAAACCCTCCAGCTCCATTTTCTCTCCTCTCCATGAACACCTCTTGACCTACACATGAGAAACAATTAAGCCCTATGATCATTTCTTCCTCTAAGCTTAGCCCTTTACCATTTCCCTATTCCTATTACAACCCAGAACCACTGCCCTCATGGATTCCTCACCCTCCACTACAACCCTGGCCCTCACACCCCCATCTCTGCATTATCCTTCCCCTCATTTCACCCTGTACCTCAACTTTCCACAACCCTCCTCCTCCACACTACCATCACACCTTCTTCCCTTCCTCTCCTGACCACAGGCTTTCAATGCAGACCTGAGACAGCTGTGAAATCACTGTGAATGATCAGGACACAATAAACTAACCCATGTCAGGCAATGTAACTAGTGAGGGTCACTACATTCATGTCACAACTAATGTGGCCGATAAACTAGAGATTGACCAGTCCATTCAGAGACCATGCAGAGTAACCGTGATACAGTGGGTGTAACCCTTGCTCTGCAAACAAGCCCCACCAATAACACTGGACAATAAGTTTTTTCCAAAAGGTTTGATTCTTGAAAAACAATTGGGGATTATGATAGACAATTTCATGCTGAACTCAAAGATAATTTCAGATTTGCTGTATCATGTAGAAAGTTGGATAAACATCAAATTAACTTTCATTGAATTTAGTATGTTTAATTGCATGATGCTAAACCAAGCTCTCAGGTTGACTGCACACATTGCCCAACAAATGTGAGGAGCCCAGGGTTTGTCATGATCACCAATTTTACAACTGAGGTAGAGCTCATAGGCTTTCTTAATAAGTGCAGTCATGCTGCGTCTTTGAGTCTTTGGCATATACTAACCACAGAACTGTGGCGATATTGACAAGACAGTTCTACTGTATTGAATTTTCCTGAAGACAATAAATGCTATTGCTTGAAGAACATGTGCATCAACATGTGTTTAATCTATAGTGTATCAATATAATGCATAACATTTATATATGTGAGCTGCTTTTATAGCCAGTCTGCATCTATCCTGACTAAGCACGTCCAAGCCTAAGACAACATTTGCATAGTACCTGCACTGAGTTCATGCTTGGACTGACCAATACAGCTTGCTTTGTGGGCAATATACTAGTAGACAGGAAATTACAAAAGTAAGTTATATCTAAAAAAAAACTGCATGATAGGAAATTTTTGAAGAGACATGATCAGCAGCCCAAAATCTATAAAATACATTCAAAAGAGTTTTGGAAGCAAAATCTTCATTGACCAGTGTAACAAATCAGACACCACTTACTATAACTAATATAAGTAGTGGCCCAAGAAGAAGATCTTAGTTACCAGGAAACACTGTTTTTGTTAAATCTCCTCTCTCCTGCAGAGAAGCCATTCATCAGGAAACAGCCCCAGAGTAAGGCCAGACGAGAGGGCCAGGATGTTAGCTTCTGCTGTCAGGTTGTGTGCAATCCTCCAGCTCACCAATATCTCTGGTAAGGATCTGTCCATCTGGTTTGTGCTTCTTCCCTTTGATGCTTTTATTTCTCCCAATCCCTGTTGCCTCAATGGGTTTGGCATCAATGGTTAGTCCAGTGGTTCTCAACCTTTTTCTTTCCATTCACAAACCACTTTAAGTATTCCCTATGCCATAAGTGCTCTGCAATTAGCAAGGGATTGTTTAAGGTGGTATGCGGGTGGAAAGAAAAAAATTGAAGACCACGGTTTTAATCGTACCTAATTGACTCATTATGTGCACAGATTCATTACTCCAAAGGAAATGATCCAGTGACAAATTTTCTCAAGCAAAATATTTTGGTGACAATTGGGTCTAGAGCAGTGATTCTTAACCTTCCCTTCCCACCCACATACCACCTTAAGCAATTCCTTACTAATCACAGAGCACTGATGGCATTTAGGGATTACTTAAAGTGAGTGGAAAGAGAAAGATTGAGAACCACTGGGTTAGTCTATTGCAGCGGTTCTCAACCTTTAGGTGAGAGCAATCTTGAGCTGTGTGTGATCACCATCCTACAGTCTGGAGTTACATTGCAATACAGACTGAAGAATGTTGGAGATGGGGTACAGGCAATAATGGGGTATCGGGGACCACCAAGAAAAGGCTTGTAATTGGCCAAGGGCACTCAAAGAAACCTCCACTTTGTCCAAAATCAGACCTTGCTCAGACTGACCATGGGGAGGGAGTACCCATGCAGGGTACACTTCAGATGAGTGAGGGCCAGCACATGATGGAGAGAAGAGGCTGGCATAGATAGACTTGGATGAAAAATGATTGGAGGGAGCTGGAGTGGACAGGTTGGCCCAAAGTATTAGAGAAGTACAGTCTTCTCAGGGATGGCTATGCGAGGGAAAATTTAAATTTAGACATACAACATGTTAACAGGCCATTTCAGCATACAAGGCTGAGCTGCCCACTTACATCCAATTGACCTACAATCTCTGGTATGTTTTGAAGGGTGGGAGGAAACTGGACCACCCAGAGGAAATCCACAGACATGGGGAGAATGAACAAACTCCTTACAGACAGCCTGGGATTCAAACCCGGTCATGTCCAGCAATGGTCAGGCTCTCTGCTTGCATTCTATTTATTGTCTTCTCACTGCAGGTATCACAATGGTTCTTTGCTGGACAGGGGAAGAGCGGGATTTGGCAGAGTGTTGGTCCTGAGCCAGCTACAGAAACAGCAGGCTGGGAAGTACATGTGTCAAGCCAGCAACTCAGTGGGTTCCATCAAATCCCAGCCAGCCACACTCACCATCACAGGTGATAGCACACATTGTATTTAAAGGGAAACCTGGTTCCTCTTCTCACTACTGTAGGTTTTTTGGTCAAACTCATGCAGGTCGGGGTGGTTTGATCAGGTTGCTTCTCCAGGTCTATTCCCTACAGACCTCCTACAATGACAAGGGTTCCGTGATGAAGCATAAAAAATGAAGTGAGAAGTGTTGTCCCCAGAATGGTGAGATTCCTATGCTAGCACCAGTTTAACTCCACGCCCAGCTGACAGTACCTCCTCAGTGTGGTGACGGTGCCTCTCTCAGCTGCCCCACAGATCAGTTCTGAGAGTAGAAAGTCCACAGTTCCTCTGAAGTTCAGCATTCCATCAGAGATGCTGCTCTGGCTGTGTGACGCTCAGAACTGCCTCTTTTTTTGCCTTTTTGGTGCTAAATCAATATTTCCCCTTTATTGTTCTTAATCTAAAAGTTACAAGTTCTACATTAGTTTACAACTCATACTATTCACACAAAACATGTTACAAATTGATATCCATCGATGCTGTCAAACCCTTGGCCAATCATTCCTAGAGACTCTCCAAATTGCCCGCGAGTATTGTACTCCCTCTCCAGGGAGACACAGGTGTCCTCAGAAGACAGATCAGCAGTCAGCCTGAGCTGAATCCATGTGTGCACCCATGGATGGCTGACATGGCCAGGCCCAGTACCAGACTAACCCTTCCTCCTCTGTCCCAGTTTCCCAAAGATCAGGAGTCTGGGGCTGAAGTGCAGCCAGATTTTGAGGAGCACCTTTCAAGCATGCAAAGGATCCTTGCGCTCTCCACCTCTCCATGAAACAGGGTCTCAACCAGGCTGCTGAAGTGACAGATGGATGACGAGTCTTCAAATCGTTTCAGCTTGTGACTAGGCCCACTGCCTTTGACCTTCTTAGGCAAATCATGAAGTTCCCTTCCATTTTCACACTCCACTGTAATGGCCAAGGTGCCGTTACTCCCGACCATTGCCTTTGTGCATTTTCCTACTCTGATAGTTTGAGACAAGTACCATGACCACATTTTCATCTTCATGTGATGCTAAAGAATTCCTGAGCACAGGCATTGTTGAAGTCAGTGAACCAGAGCAACTCCTGTAGGGCCCAGGTCTTTCGGAAGACAGGTCTTGCATATTTACAAAAAGTAAACTACACCACTGTGTGAACAATAGTCCACAGCAGGAGAGGGCAAATTTCAGGTTTATTGAAGTCGTGCTAACTTAGTCCTCCTCCGAGCACACCATCCCATTTTCCCCACATTTAAACAAGAGTCCAAAATGTAAGTCCTTTATCTAGATGAGATAGTAGAGCGGTGAACAAGAATCCCCAGTTGCTTCATGAACTGGCTCCCTGGCAATTCACCAAAGTTCCCCGACCTCCTCAAAGTTGAGGCCAAGGCTCCCAGGCCTTCGAGATGCCTTTGAAAAGTTATCTAGAACCGACCACCAAGCAAATCCATGATGAACTTACATTGGAGTTTTCAGTGTTAAACTTTTAATGAGCAAATCAGATGCAGTAGAGTGAATCCACCCTGGCCAATTGCCAGCTAATTGCTTGAACGGCATAGTATGAGACAGCTTAGGTTTACACACAAGCAGCACAGTACTGAGGAAGCACCACACTGTGGGAGGGGCAGTACTGAGGGAGCACCACACTATGGGAGGGCCAGTACTGAGGGAGCACCACACTGTGGGAGGGGCAGTACTGAGGGAGCACCACACTGTGGGAGGGGCAGTACTGAGGGAGCACCACACTGTGGGAGGGGCAGTACTGAGGGAGCACCACACTGTGGGAGGGGCAGTACTGAGGGAGCACCACACTGTGGGAGGGCCAGTACTGAGGGAGCACCACACTGTGGGAGGGCCAGTACTGAGGGAGCACCACACTGTGGGAGGGGCAGTACTGAGGGAGCACCACACTGTGGGAGGGGCAGTACTGAGGGAGCACCACACTGTGGGAGGGGCAGTACTGAGGGAGCACCACACTGTGGGAGGGCCAGTACTGAGGGAGCATTGCACTGAGGGTGTGCTATATTGTGGGAGGGCAGTACTGAGGGAGAGCTGCTTGATGTCCATGAAAAATGAGTGTATTTTGTTCAGAACATTCTCGGAATGTGAGAATTGCTGGCGGACCAGTATTTATTTCCATCACTAACTACCCATGAGGAGGGGCAGTGCAGTGTTCTTGTACCACTGCAAGAAGGTGCTCACACTCCCACAGTTCTATTCGAGAGGAAGTTCCAGGATTTAGACCAGTGACAGTAAAGCAGGTATGGAATATTTTCTAGTCCAAATAGTGACTTTCTATGGAGTGCCCTCCTCAAAGCCTCCACCTGCTGACATCATTTACCTTCAAGTAGCTGGTCCCATTCCATTTTGGGAAAATCATAGCTCACCTCAAGATATGATTGCTCTTTCCAAAATGCTTTCCCCCAGCACCCCCCCCCCCCCCCCACCAAAACCACGACCACCTTCTTTATAGGGCTTGCTACTTTCTGATTTAAAAGATTAATTTGTCAGAATTTCAAGAATTCTCATGACGTTGGCAGTATTCCAAATTATCCTATGATCCGGTGGGTGCTGGTCTTTGCCCGTACTCTGGTCCCAGTCACCCAACTGCAATGATACCACTCCTTCACCCTCCAGAGAGGTACTGGGTCTGATGGCATTTCCCGCTTTTGTCACCAAATATAAAGTGCTTGCTGGTGATTTGGATGAAACTGCAAATCTTTTTGTTTCTTGAAATGAAATGTGTTGGTTTGTTCTTGTTTTCCCAGCATGGGATGCTCCTTCGTGTAATCCTAGGCCTCAGAACTACCAGATAAAGCTTCCCTTTGACTGTTACCAGAATCTGAGCCAGTCCCTTTACTATGACGTGGGCAGGTGTCCAACGACAGCTTGTGCTGGCAGCCAGCAACCGGAGGGTCTGTGCAAAGATACAACGGCACATTGCTGTGGACCAGTGAAATTCGAAGACCGGATCATTTCCTGCCCCACGTATACACTTCCCATTAGGGTGGTGACCAGATGTGGGTGCCAGAGGTGCATTGATACCAAAGCAATCGTCCGTGGCCGTGCAGTGGCTGTCGACAATGGGGAACCCATGCGGTTTGGACAGATTTTTATGGGTAGAAAGAAGATCAGCATGACAGGATACAAAGGCACCTTCTCCATCGTCGTCCCTGCAGACATCAGCAGGCTCGTGCTCACCTTTGTCGATCGCCACCAGAAGTTTGTGAACACCACAAAGGTGCTACCCTTCAACAGAAAGGGAGGTTCTGTGTTTCATGAGATTAAACTGGTGAGGAAGAGACCAGAGCTAACGTTGGATTGTTCCATCAGCAACACCATTAACCTAGGGACAATAAAAAACCAAAACCCAATAGCTGAACTGGAGCTTCTGCCCAACACCTTCTACAGGCCAAGTGGGGAACTCTACAGGGGCTTGGTGAAGGCCAGTGTTACATTCCTGGACCCCAGAGATATTTCGTTGGCCTCTGCAGCACAAAGTGACCTGAACTTTATTAGTGAAGATGGGGATATTCTCCCCTTGAGGACGTACGGCATGTTTTCTCTGGATTTTACAGACGAGGCAGCACAGGAAAGTCTCAGTGCAGGACGTGTGAGGGTCTTTTTGGACTCTGCTCAAGTCAACATGCCTGAACACCTGGAGCAAATGAAACTGTGGTCACTCAATCCTGAAACCGGCTTCTGGGAAGAGGAAGGTGTCTTCACCTTTATCAGCAGACATCGGGGTAAACGGGAAGAGCGAACTTTCCTGGTGGGCAATATGGAGATTCGGGAGAGGAGGCTTTTTAACTTGGATGTCCCAGAAAACAGAAGGTGCTACTTGAAAGTCAGATCCTTTCGAAGCGACCGGCTGACATCCGGAGATCAGTTGGAGGGAGTCACCATCTCTCTCATTAATTTGGAGCCCATGCCAGGATTTGTCTCCAATCCGCGGGCCTGGGGTCGCTTTGACAGCAAGATTACTGGCTCCAATGGGGCATGTGTGCCCGTGTTCTGTGATGATAAGCAAGCAGATGCTTATTCTGCGTACGTGATGGCAACACTCAGGGGAGAGGAGCTTGAAGCTGTGTCTTCTTCGGCCAGTTCCAACGTAATAGGTGTTCAGCAGCCCTATCTGAGCAAGCTCCAGTACAGAAGGTCAGACCACAAAGATCCCAGAGCTAAGAAGACAGTCTTCAGGATAAATGTGGCCAAACCCAATGACAACTTGCCAGAGGAAATAAACGGCCCAATTTATCCTTACGAGAAATTACGAGAGTGTGAAGAGGCTCCCTTTAGCGCTGGCCATTTCCAGTTTTACAGAGTGGAGAGTGACAGGTATGATTACAACACCGTACCTTTCACTGAAGATGACCCATTGAGCTGGACAGAAGATTATCTGGCGTGGTGGCCACGGCCACTCGTATTCCGAGCTTGTTACATAAAGCTGAAGCTCAGAGGAAATCAAGAAATCACAGTGAGATCTCGAAACCTGGGGGGCACTCACCCTGCCACTGTGGGTCAGATGTATGGCCTCCGTGATGTGAGGAGCATTCATGATGCAAACCTGCCTGGAGTTTCTGCTGTTTGTTTGGAATTCAAATGCAGTGGCATGCTCTATGACCAAGAGAGAGTTGACCGTACGCTAGTGAAGGTCATCCCTCAAGGTCACTGCCACGTAGAAAATGTTAACAGCATGCTACAGGAATACCTGGTCAATCATCTGCCTCTCGCTGTCAACAACGACACCAGCGAGTTTACCATGTTGGCTCCACTCGACCCACTTGGCCACAATTATGGAATCTACACAGTAACCGACCAGGACCCGAGCACAGCCAAAGAGATAGCACTGGGGAGATGTTTTGCTGGAAGTTCAGATGCTGTCTCCAGAGTCATGAACTCTAACGTGGGTGTGGCGTTGACCTTCAATTGTGAGGAGAAGCCGGCGAGTCACCGGAGTGTTTTCCAGAGCCTGCAGGAGTTTCCAGGACAGCGGCCTGCATATAATCCGAGGATGGGAAGAGGCAAGAGAGGCCGGGCACAGGGAGTCAAACGACGGGGTCTTCGTCTCTTCAGTAAGTTGAGAAGACACTGAGAGTGCAGGCAAAGGAGCCTGTTGTTCAGTGACGTGGCTTCAACCACCCGTTGCTTTGTTTCAAAAAGTCAGGCTTCCTCAAGGAGGAATTACAGTTCAAAGAATATTTGGAACTAATTATCAACTCATTACTGGTAGAGTTTTAGAACTGTCCTTGCTCATTGCTCTAACTACAACATGCATTGGAATACCTTTCTCTGCAAGTGACAGCTTGTACTTACGACATAATTGTGATTTTTGCTTGTAGTTTCTATGAAGGAATATTTGATGTTTGTAAAATAAACAGCTCAAGTTTGGGTATGAATGGTCCAGATGTTTGCTCCCTTGAGATGAATGAAGAGAGTTCTTTTAAAAATCTCAACAGAGAAGTTTCCACATGCAGAGGCCATCAACCAAGAAAGTAAACAAGGAATTTACGATTTCTTTAGTCAAAGCTGCTATCATCAAACGTGCCACCAGAAGCAGTGGCAGAAGCGAATGTTTAAGAAGCTGGCAAAGCAGGTTTAACACTGGAGAGAAATAGGAGGGACCTAAACGTCAGTGTGAACTTGATGGGCTAAATGGCCATTTCTGGATACATGCCAAATAGCTGTTTCTGGACTCTCACCCAAAGGGCCAAATGGCTGTTTCTGGATATATGCCCACTGCAGTCCATGCTGGCTTTAAAATAACCAGCTTCCTGTCACTACCCCTTTCATTCTATAGACATCAGTAAAGGTACTCAGCGTATTCTGTGTCAATTTATTATTTTTTTTTAAAACCCTTTGCGCCTATAAACCAGGTTCACCTTCTCTATTCCATCACTGGAAACAGTGGCTTCCTTCTCCACTGGCATCAGCCAATGCCCACCTCTATCCCACCGAGGTGTCCACTACAGGTCTCGGTGGCATGAAAGTAACTGAATTCTAATTACACCATCAAGCCACCAACTAGTTCATTTTGGCCTTTTAAAGAATTTTGTTTTAGGTGTGTATGTTTGAAACCTGGCTACATTTTGAAAGACTGCACTCCCTTGAAAGTATGGATGGAGGTATCCATTATAAAAATCTGCAGCTGAGAGCAACTTCTTCAACACCACTTGCTTGAAGCCAGTCCAGCCATTCTAGAGAGAAACAAGGGGATAGTTAGGCTTGGCTATTTCTTCTCTGCCAATCCATTAAGAAATGCAAGAATTTTAAATTGCATTCAATACCAACATCATATCAGAAAAATTAAAAAAGGCATTTCACCTCTCCAATGATACTGAGGTGTTAATCTGTACGACAACATAAGAAATCACTGAACAGGTTCTGATCCTGGAAATAACTAGATCTCAGTTCAGTTGCTGGAGGCTACAGCAGGTCGGAGTTTTCTGACGGTATGAATTTTTTGAGGAATTAACAGTTCAGATCAATGAGACCATGCATTTTAAGTAGCCCTACTTATCTTGACAAAAGTCTTGCATGGCAGGTCAAGGGGAAAAGGGCATGGGATGCTCCACGATGTAGCAAATGGACAGCAGAAAGAGGTGATGGGTAACCCTTGAGTGAGATCAAGTGGGTCAATCCAGGGGCTTGCTTTCTATGTTCTATAATAATGGTTTTGATTTAACTGTGAGGATCGTGGTTTAGGATGATTGCCATTGATGCCACAGTTCAAAGTCAGGGTAGTTCTTGGCCAACTATTGTTATCAGTAGCCTGAGGGCATGGGACCAAAGTGCCAATCCTCAGGAGACAGAGGTAAACTATTTGGGGGGGGGGGGGCAGCAAACATGGAAAAAGGTAAATATTCTGCAATGCTGAGGGTCAGAGAGATCTTGGAGATTCATTGGATAAAGAAGCAAGAGTATGGAACTCCCTGCTCTTTCTGGAGGCTGCAGAAACCCTTACTGTGTTTAATACGGAACATGATGAAGAACTGTGACCTTGGCCCCAGAATCTGCTTCGTCATTCAATGAGAAGGTGGCTGACATGTGTATGTGGAACAGGATTTTAGATGAAGTTGCCAGGAGCTGTAACAGGCTTGACTGAGGACAATCTTTGGAGGACAGCAAAATCATATCTAAGGCCATTCAGCCCACAATGTGTCCCCTCCATGACACCAATTGAATGATGGGGAGGGTGGAGGTGTGGCCGCAAATGGAGCACTTCCTGCGGTCACAGGGGTAGGTCCCAAAGAGGCTATTAGTGGGAAGAGATAAGTGGTCAATGAATCACGGAAGGAGCAGTCACCATGGAAGTTGGAGAGGAAAAGATGTGTTGGGTGGTGGTATAACATTGTAGGTGATAGAAATGACATATGTTGGATGTGGACACTGGTGGGAATCCTGTTCCTGTTTCGTCTGGGGGGGGGGCAATGGGAGCCAAGGAAGATGAGCAAGAAATGGAGGGGATGCAGGTAAAGGCCGAGTTGATGGTGGTCGAGGGGAAGCTACACTTTTTAAAGAATGAGGGCATCTTGGATTATCTGGAATTGAATACCTCAACCTGGGAGCAACGAGGCAGAGATGGAAAAATTGAAAGGAATAGAATCCCTACAGGGGTCAGAGTATATGTGAAGAGATGTAGCTGTGGGAGTTAGTAGCTTTGTGGAAAATGGGATCATCACTGTGTATTTCACTCTGAAAGTTGAGAGTGCTTGGACTTTGTGGCTCCAATTAAAAGTTTGAAAGCCACCGTCTTTCTTTCTTCCACTAGTGTATTTCACTGGTATATTTATAATGTGAACTCAGCATTGAGGGTATAAAAGTTTGCCTGTGCTGCAAACTTATCTGTGATAAAGAATACAGCAGAGAACCATTTATTACTTCTACTGCAATAACGCTGGCAGGAGATAGGAGGCACTATGAAAAGTCAGTAATTCTTCTCGAGTGCTGAATCCTTCTCAAAGTACACTAGAAGAGTCAACTTGTTAAGATCAATGCCTGCGTGTGTTTTCATGTGTTCTAATTAATTGGAAACCTCTTTCACATTTGGTAACAAGACATTCCAATCCCATGAACAAGCAACTCCCAGTCTTTCAATTACTTCTTAGCTTCAATCACTTATTCTAGCCCACAATTAATATCTCACAGATGTGGATTGTTGCCCCTCATTGATAAGAAAAGCATTACAGCTGATTCATATGAGAGAATTTCTGGGAAAATTAAGTCATAATCATTTCTTTGAAAATGAAACCAGTTCAATTACCACCTCATTTAAAATTACAACCTCATAATTCTTTACATTCTATGTTGGCCAACTTTTATAGCAAAAGTCCCAGAATTCTTTACAATGCCACAAGATCATGTTAGAATGCCCAAACTTTAACAAGGGAACACTGACCAAAGGTTATGAGGGAATTTCCATTATAGCAAACACAGCAATAAATTAAATGCAATTAGGTGTGACTTAGAAAGAAACTCTGTTTCACGAGGTGTCTCAGGTTGTTGTGTTTGACTATTTAGAAACTAGCAGAATGCTCAGTAACCATGAGACAGAATATAGAGTGCCATCAAGGTCAACCAAAGACAGGTTAAAGGGCATCTCTGCTGTCCATCACCTATTTTCCTCCATTTGGACCCTATCCTTCAGTGTCTTAAACACAGCAATTAGATCGGATTCCACATCTCCGGCAGCAGGTTTCAAGTGCCAACCATTCCCTGTGTAAAAAAAAAACCCAATACCTCTTGTTTTTGAAAAAGATACAATTCATCTACCCTATCAATTCTCCTCAATCTTACATACTTCTATCAGCTCGCCCCTGGATAAACAAACCCAGCATATCCAATCTCTTAATCCAGGCGAATCTCCTCTGCACTCTCTCCAGCACAATCACATTTGTCCCTCAGTGTGGCCACCAGAAATTCTCTAAGTGCAGTCTTTTGTGTAAAGTTGCAACAATGTTCTGCACACCAACCTATAAAAGCATGAATGCCATGCTTGATTCTTAATTGCCCTAGCTGCTTTCAGAGAACTATGGACCCCTCAGATCTCTCTGTGCATCAACATTACTTACTGCCTGCCATTCAGTGAATCACTTTGGGTTTTCAGGTCTTTACTTAAGCCTTGCTAGCTCTCATTACCATATTAACAGCCACCTCTGGCCTGCTATTGGAATGTCTTTGAGTGGACCATTTGTCTTTCACCTCTCTACTAGTAGGTGCCCCTGCCTCATTGTTTCGCATTTATTAGGTCTCCAAGACCTTGGCTAGCTCCTAATTTACGATTGCTGCTTGGTGAAGCTGAGAGGTTGCACCTAGAAGGTTACTCTAATCTCACGCCAACTGGTTCACCCTCTAGTTGGTTAATCCTTCAAATGCACACCTGCCATTCAATCAGTGGCAATCACCTTGCTCTTGTCTTAATATTCTCAATTACCATTAACCATGACAGTAGGAGATAGCCAGCAGAGGTCTATTCAGGATTCAAACAATGCCCATTCTTCCTTCCGTAATGATTGTTTTACCTCTGCCTGTTATACACACGCATCTCTGGATCTGTGAGCTCACCCTTAGACACCATTCCACCACCCACCACCCCCACTACTCTTGTACAGTAGGAAATTACTCCAGAGCACATGAATTGTACTATAACTGACACAAAATGATCACGGATCCAGTACCAGTCAAAAAACTTCAGGTGCACTGAAACTTATGTAGCATGTTACCTTGCAGCGCACCAGGAGCACATCTGATTCCTTTTGGAAGTAGACAGTTCCAGGGATAAACTGCTCCTGCTTGGCAGCTGTAAAAAGAAACATTAGAAACTCGAGATGCAATTCTGGAGAGTTTAGCAGGGCTAATGTGAAAATTGTTCACTCCACTTTCAGGAAGTCCAAACATAAGAGAGTAGATACATTTCTAAATAATCAGATTCGCAACTAATCGCAATAAAGGGGCAGGCGCAACCAGCAATAATCCAAAAAAAATCATTGGTTAAAAATTAAAATAAATAAGAAATAAAAATAATAATGGAACCTTTCAAGCTGCCAGAAGGCCCTTCAAGTGGGGTGATTACTCCAAGGGACGAATTGAGGCAATACATGTTCAACTTAATGATAATCTAAAAGTGGAATGGTGCAGATATGGGAATGCAGTTCCAGAAGCATTACCGCTATTTCTCTCTCCACTAATATTCACCTCTGTGCGAGTGCTGACCTCCCCGCCAACAGCAGCCTCCCTGCCAACGCTGGCTTCTCTAGCAATCTCACTTCAAGGACAAAGTCACCTCAGAATTCAGTAAAAGGATTTAAAATAACTACAGCATGTGACAATATCTTGTTAAACTGTTTAATTAAAAATTGTAAGTGTTTTCAGGCGATTTCAGTTAACTAGATAATAAACCATTTAAAAATCCCACAACATTCAGAAAGAAAAGGTCTGAGGGTTTTGACTATAGGGCTTTTCCCTTCTATCACTTGGGCCTTGTGGCTGAGGAGCATGTCAGGATCAGCTTCATTCAGGCTGTTAAACCTATGCACCTATAAACCTATTGTACTGCCAGCAATCAGTGGGAGTTCCCTGAAGCTCCTTGCAATTAGGATGAGTACACCTGCAGGAGTTGCTTTTGATCGTGTGCCAGATGAAGGCAGGGTGATGTCTCCACGAGACTGAGTTTCAAGGTGTGCTCCTGAGTTTCAGAAGTGGATAGAGGAGCCTCAATACAGGAAGGATGTAGATGCCTTGGTGAGGGTGCAGATTCACTAGGATGTCACCTAGTGAAGTATGGATTGAGGAGGGTCATGTGACCTCTCCGTCTGGAGCAAAGTCAGATGTCGCAACACCCACCAATCAATGGGCACATTTGCCCATTGACCCCTTTAGTCGGCTGGACCCTCCAGCTTACTGTACTACAAAGTCTACTATGTGCAGTAGCTATTCCTCTTTTGCTCTTCAGTTCCAAGACAGATCTTGCTGTGGACAATACTGGAGGATTTTCTGGTAAGGTGAATAGGGATCAGAGCTGTTGTATACCATTGTAGTCATAGATAGTATCTGAGCTATGCCCACATTAGTCAAGGAACAGCAGGTAGTGCACTGTAGTCCTTGGTTGTGATAAGTCTGTATAAACAGTTGCTAGTATCGGTAGTATTAAGTTCGATGTGACTGGGTTGTACTGTGTTTGTAAGAGTGTAAGCAATTGCTGGTATCAGTAATGTTTTCTGTTGTGACTGGCTGTAGTGTTGTGTGATTGAGAATACTTGCATGTGTTATCCCTACTGCAATCCCTTACGTGTTTCAATAAAGATTATTTCTGCATTCAGCCTGTGTCCAAACCCACTATTCTTTGAACCCACTGAACTTTTCCCTTCCCACATAACACCTGGATTGGAGAACATGTCTTCTGCAGCAAGGTTGGCAAAGCTAGGAATTTCATCTTTGGTGCCATGAAGGATGGAGAGGTGTCTTAAAAGAAGTATGTGAGATTACGAGGGGCATAGATAGGTTGGACAGCCAGGAAAAGGGGTGAGTATATCTGAGGGGACTTCAGAGGCAGGATCACAGCAGTGGGGAGGAAGAAGAATGCATGGGCAACGCTAGTAGGAAACTCAATTACGAGGGGACTGGGCAGTATCTAGACATGAATCAGGAGGCTGGTTGCCTAACTGATGCCAAGGTCCCGCATGACATTAGGGGTGGGATAAATAGCCAGTGTTCTAACACAAGATAAAAAGATGAGAATCCTGCAATTGGAATTGAGATGGGTCAAAGGTTAAAGTGCACACCCTTGAAGCCTGAGATCTGTGGATTACCTCCAGTATGCCACATGCTAATGAGTGTAAATGAATTGGAGGACATGTCCGATGAATGACTCAAGGGAGGATGCAGGGTGTTATAATTCAGGATTACTCAGATCTTTCTGGGCAAAGTGGGACCTAAACAAACTCGTTTGAACTGAAGTATCTCCAACAGCTGTTGGAGGAGAGGTTGGGGTCAGGATCAAGTCCAAGTGACCTAGTATATGTCCTGAAACACTTCATCTATCATCTATCTGAGCTTTTACTGAATACATCTATTAAGAAAATATATAACTGTAAGGTTGTTTATCTAATAATTTCTTCAGTAATCATGGTTTAAGGACGAATATTGATTGTATCACCCACCCACATGTTCTTTAAAAGTGGCGACAGGATTGGTCATGTCCACCAGACTGCACTTCAATTCAATGGCCCATCCTCAGACTGTGTTACAATCAGTTCTGACCCCGAACTCAAGTTTCAGCACTGGTTTTCAAATCTACCGCAGTTCATCTCCTGAGAGTTACTGAATGATCCAAGCTTCCACAGGAGAAAGCAGGCTGTCGAGCCTACTGCTTAATGCCAGATCTGGAACAACCTACCCCGAAGGTCAGGAGTTTCCTCAGCATCCACCAACTCCATCAGCTTCACAGTCTTGCCCATCCATAGAGTCCGCAGAGGCACCTGTGACAAAGTCAGAATCAACATCATTCACTCCCAGGCCCAACCAGGAAATGCCAGCAGCATGTTAAATCACCAGCAGGGCTCGTTCTCTCCAATCTTCCCTCACCCACTTCGCAACACAGCAGGCAAGCAGATTCAATGAGCTCTCCATTTCTGCCAGTCCACCTTGTTCCATGAACTGAGTGCAGGACCATCAGTAACTAGACACCAGTTCATCTTGGAATTCCCCATCCATAGCACTAAGTATATCTACTCCAGAATGATTATTGAGGCTCACGAAGGTAATGTAATGAAGAGCAATTGGGGAAGACAATAAATCCCAGCTTTGCCAGTGAATATAAACATCTGGTTGCAGCCCCAGCACACTTACCCTGGATCCTATGGCCCGGTGTAACCGATCAAGCTCCTCCACGGTTTGTTCCTCCCAATTCACCCAACTGTCGGCAACAGTGATTTTCGGAGCTGCAGGCACAAGCACTACACAGTTTGTTTCCAAGGTCCTTTTGCACAAACACCCACTTTCTGTACACTCCTTCCACAACTCTCCACTATGGGCTGTTTAATACTACCACAAGCACAACCAAATGATTAGATGTAAAACCTTTTGACAATGTTAGAGAATGAATGAAATAAATGTGGGTGGGGGTCTATATCAAAGCTGAAAATTCTCCAGCACTCACCAAAGGTGATGCCTTCTTTGCTTTGCTGCCATTTATTCTCAATGTGTTCTGGCAGACTCTTCAACAATGACCACAGCTGAAACGAATGCATTAGTCAGTTCAGAAATGGACACAGACAGATTTCATCTGACCAAAGCACAACATGTAGGAACAGCAGGTCATTTAGCCCAAGCCTGCTCCACCATCCTTACTAATTAGAACTCTACCTTTTCCTGCTCTAACTACCGTATAGAGCATACGACCCCCAGAATTTATACTTAAAATGTCGGTTTTGAGCTATACTCACTGAGAGCTTACTGCCCCAATCATCTTTTACCAACCAAGTTCATAGGTGTTTTACCTATGTTTCTGATGTTACTTTAATAGAGAATAGCATTTCTTATGTTGTTGCATTACATAGCGATAGAAATTAGTAATTTTAACATCAAGATCTGATAGTAATTTCTCCACTATTTTAATTTTCCACCCCAGTACTAGATCATTTCTTTTTCTAAAATGACTACACCATGAAGCATGGCTTTGAAGTCTTTTACTGTGCTCTTGGTTATTTTTACCCCACTTAAGTGCAAAAATGCCTATTTAATTTCCTGATACTACGTATTGTAAGGTAAAACATCATGAGATGGGAATGTGTAAGGAGTTACCCTGTGCAGGGCTGTAACAAGAAGGGGAGGTGTCCTTGTACTCCTGTTAGGTAAAACATCATGAGATGGGAATGTGTAAGGAGTTACCCTGTGCAGGGCTGTAACAAGATGTGAATGCATCCTTGTACTTACAAGATAAGAGAGACATTGATGGATTGAGAGGCAGGAAGCTAGCAGGGAAAGGATAGCAACAGTTTTAGTCATTGGACAAGTAATGATATGATGATGTTCTAAGCACGTATCCAAGGGTATAAAAAATCACCATTTTGCTGATAATGGCAGAATGCATTCTCCGACTAACATTGTTAGTCGCAAGTGTTACAATCCGGTAATAAAGAACAAAGAACCCTGATTTCGACTCAGTCTGGTGTTTGTCTCACTCATTCATGAACAAAGCAGACCTAACAGTATCCATTTTGACACTGCTCATGGACCATGTCAATTGCATGCTTCTCTAGAATTGGCCAGTGTGCAGTGCCTCCTCTCACTGCACATTAGTAAAAACTTGAACTGTTCCAAGAAACCCTGTCTTTAAAATGACCAGTAACTGCAGTGCAAACAAAACGCACCTGGGACCCTGGCTGATTGTTTACTATTTGTCAGCTGTTGCAAATGCCAATTGTTAACTTTGTTTGCTGTGCTGTTATTTTAAGGTATGTTGGACAAGTTTCTAATACATCTTTATTGTTTTACTATAACATTACTATTAATTCAGCTTCCGAAATGCAAGTTTCAGTAGAAAAATATTTAGTTGTAGGACTGTAGGAGTTATGCAACTGTTTTATGCTGTTCTTCATAGCCATGGGAGAAACTCTAAACCACAGAATATTAAGGTTAAGATTTTATATTTGACATGTAAGATGATCCCTGGTTTTGGGGTGACATTTTTTAGGTTCATATACACCAACATACATGGTATACCAAAGGACCACTTACTCTGCCACAGGGAGTTCCAAGCACACAATCCTCATCAGGAAATTCCTCCTAATCTTAAATTTCATTGGCGTTGACACCAGACAGTGCCAAAAGGGAACATTCTCTTAGCCTTTAACTTGTGTAGTCCCCTATGAATCTACAAGAAAGAGATTTGAGCTTTCATTCCCTCAAGGATATCCTCTCTCTGTCTTTCTTAATTGATAGTACCAACATTTTCTTCTTCATCATCACTGAGTGGAAATCCAGGACTTCCTTATCACCAGCATGTCTCCACCAAGGTGGATCTCACCAGTTCAATAACTTCATCATCATTGCTCAAAGGTAATACAGATGGATAATAAATCTTGACAAAAAAAACTCAGCTCATGTCAGTGTGAAATATTTTACCATTTCAGCACCTTTATCTGCCAGTATCACTCCTAGTTCATCAGAGGTACATCTTGGAGGGACAGGACACTCCTGCTGCATTAGAATTGGGCCAACGTCAAACCTACAAACAACAAATATCAATCACCCCTTGTGTTTCTTTAGTTCTTTCATAGAAGTTCGCTGCTCAATGTCAAGTCAATCAGCAATTTTTTTAAAACATAGACATACAGCATGGTAACAGACCCTTTCGGTCCATGAGCCCATGCCACTCAATACACCCAATTGACCTACTATTGTGTGTGGAAGAAATCTGCCCTCCCCCCATCTGTCTGGTACATGTGTATTGTGGTGGTCGCATGCCCCCTCCCTGTCTGGAATGTATTCATAAGTCACATCTGTTGCTCAAGGTTGGGCACCAGCCACTAATTAGTCCACACCTTGCCATTGGTTAATTCATATCATTCAGCATCAAAATTGGCTAGAGCCCTCTATTTAGCACCAGGACAGAGTGCATTGCTCGCTCTCTCTCTGCTCATGGTGATAGCCCCGGTCACCTCTCTTGGATGTCGCTTGGAAGGGTCACGGGTAAGGTGTGTATTGCACTGAAGCTGAGCTATAGTATCGCTATAGTTTAAGCTGCTATAGATTGATTCTTGCAGTTGAGCCGCACCTCCCAACAATCAGGGATCCAAGAGTGTGTGTATACCCCTCCGGGTACCGTTCGTATCAGGGCTGCTTCCCGTCAATAAGGGGACCAGGAAGGGTATTATCCCTGCTATAGTGTGCAAATGTTGGCAATGTCTGTGTGAATCATGTGTAGCATTTTCCCATGCTCCATTATAAATTGTGCACGTTTTATTCCCTTAACGTTTCCCACGGTCTCCTATAAATTGTGTGATAATAACAGTTACATGTGATTGCAAACCCTTGTGTCCAGACTCGTCCCACCGAATCTCATGTTTTGAACGGTGGGAGGGAACCAGAGCACCTGGAGGAATCCCAGGCAGACATGAGGAGAATGTATAAACTCCTTACAGACAGTGCAGGATTCAAATCCCAGTAGTTGGTGCAGTAACAGCATGGCTTTAACCACTCTGCTAACCATGCCGCCCACACAATATGATCAAACAAATTCAGGAAACTACCTGTATAAATAAAACTATTTAGGAAAAGATTGACAATTAAAGACTTCTTGTTCCAATGTTTCTATTGCTGTGATTAATTGGCTTAAAAATCTCCGCTCACAGTTCAAATTTGAACTGGGGTGATAAAAATCTCAAACCTATCAGCCTAAAGGCTGCTTGCATCATTGTTCCAGATGCAAAGAGCTGAAAAAAATCCAGCTCTTTGGACAAGCAGGCAGCCATTTATGCAAAACTCAGCAGTGTTCAATCATTTAGAAGTTTGCGAACCAAGAGGTCAGCAGATAATCATTTATTTTTCAGTTTATTTCACTGATCAATCAATTTTGATTTGGTGATCAGAAAGAGACAGTGTTGGGTATCAGCCACAACCTTATAAATTAACCTCAATGAATGGTTAGCACAATGCTGTTACACTGCCAGTGATAGGGACTGGGGTTCAAATCCCGCACGGTCTGTAAGGAGTTTGTATATTCTCCCTGGGGGCTCCAATTTCCTCCCACCATTCAAAACGAATCGGGGGTTGTAGGTCAATTGGGCGCAATTGGATGGCACAGGCTCTTGGGCTGAAAGGTCCTGTTTACCGTGCTGTCTGTCTAAAATATAAGTATTAAAAAAATTAAAAGAATAACAAAACAGGCTGAAAGGGCAAAGTGCCCAATACCTTTTTTCTTCTTCTGGAGCAAAGTGGCTGAGGCCTGGTGGAGGCAGGTCCTCTCACAACATCGATATAAGCACTTGAATCACCAAGGCATAGAATTAGTGCTGGTAAATGGGATTAGAACGGAAGGATACTTGATGGTGGGGTGAAGGGCCTATTACTGTGTTGTACTACCACCTATGACGATAGGGACTATTTCTGCAATTTCAGCAGATGTGGAGCTACGTGCATCTTGAACTCTTGTGATATAGGTCACTGTCAATCTATAAACATAAAACCAGTTTCTCTCACTTCCACAAGTCCCTGCACAAGTTAGCATACCTTCTTGGTCGAATCTGCATGACGGTTACACCAGTCACCTGATCTCCATGGATCAGAGTGTGAAAGATTGGAGCAGGACCTCTCCACCTTGGAAGGAGACTAGGATGGAGGTTCAATATTCCACTGGGGACAAGACAGAGAGGAGATATCGTCATGAAGCAAAAACAGTACAGGAGAAGAGCACTGAATCATGAATATTATTTCACATATTCTAACTCTTGGGAAGGAGGGAGGAATCACACTCACTCTCATTCTACATCATTAAAACATCTCCAGTCTGCACGTGCAACTGTGCAACAGATAAAAGAGAACTACTCACTATGGGAACTGCCGAATGAGAGCGTCACTAAGGAGAGCACCAAATGATACAATAATTCCAACATCAAAGTGACTGTGCTCTGTGAAGTAAGGCCAATCGTGAACTGAAATTTGATTCATCTTTGCATATTTTCGCACAGGGAAGTCGCCAGATTTCATGGTTGGCAAAGTAACAACTTCCAGCCGTTCAATGAGCAGCTTTCCCTCCTGCAACGAGCTATAAATAAGAAAGAGTAATCAAAAGCGTCACTACCTGTGGACAATTAAATTAGAAGAGAAACCACAGTGCATATCACAAGAACAGAGGGGATGCCCTCGGGTATCCTCTCTGCCCTCGGGTATCCTCTCTGCCCTCGGGTATCCTCTCTGCCCTCGGGTATCCTCTCTGCCCTCGGGTATCCTCTCTGCCCTCGGGTATCCTCTCTGCCCTCGGGTATCCTCTCTGCCCTCGGGTATCCTCTCTGCCCTCGGGTATCCTCTCTGCCCTCGGGTATCCTCTCTGCCCTCGGGTATCCTCTCTGCCCTCGGGTATCCTCTCTGCCCTCGGGTATCCTCTCTGCCCTCGGGTATCCTCTCTGCCCTCGGGTATCCTCTCTGCCCTCGGGTATCCTCTCTGCCCTCGGGTATCCTCTCTGCCCTCGGGTATCCTCTCTGCCCTCGGGTATCCTCTCTGCCCTCGGGTATCCTCTCTGCCCTCGGGTATCCTCTCTGCCCTCGGGTATCCTCTCTGCCCTCGGGTATCCTCTCTGCCCTCGGGTATCCTCTCTGCCCTCGGGTATCCTCTCTGCCCTCGGGTATCCTCTCTGCCCTCGGGTATCCTCTCTGCCCTCGGGTATCCTCTCTGCCCTCGGGTATCCTCTCTGCCCTCGGGTATCCTCTCTGCCCTCGGGTATCCTCTCTGCCCTCGGGTATCCTCTCTGCCCTCGGGTATCCTCTCTGCCCTCGGGTATCCTCTCTGCCCTCGGGTATCCTCTCTGCCCTCGGGTATCCTCTCTGCCCTCGGGTATCCTCTCTGCCCTCGGGTATCCTCTCTGTACTCAGGCTGAGTGAGAGAAGGCGGAAGGACCTACTGAATATGACATTGGTTTAACACTATTCACTGTTTCCAGATAGTAATAAAAACATAGAAATGCTGGAGGAACTCAGCATCCATAGGAGGTAAAGACATATAACTGACATTTCAGGCCTGAACCTTTCTTCAAGGTATACGAGAGAGAGAGAAAAAAAACTAGAGACATAGTGATAGATGGGTGATGGGGGAGAGGTGGATAGGGGAAACCGGAGAAATTGATATTCATGCCATAATACGAGGTGTTGTTCCTTCAATTTCAGGTGATCTCAGTCTGGCAGTGTATGAGATCATAGACAGACATGTCGGCAAGAGAATAGGATGATGAATTGAAATGAGTGACCACTGGAAACCGTGGTGCTTAACAAAGTAATCTCCCATTCTGGATTCAGTCTCTCTAATAGAGAGGAGACCACAACAGGAGCATCAGATGACTCTTGTAAATTCATATAGTGGGTCTTACTTGGAAGGACTGTTTGCAGACTTGAATGGAGGTGTGGGCACCCTCCAACCAGATTACATTAACATGGACTTCTCTAGTTTCTGTTAGCACTGTCCCCCCCATCTATCCCTATGTCTCCTTTCCTCCAGCTATCTCTCTCTCTCCCTTTCTCTCTGCTATGCATTCATAACCCCCCCCCCCCCCCCAAACAATACTCACTTTTCCTCTCTTTGCCCTCCCATCCTTATCCAATTAACACCTTTTGTCATTTGTTCTCCCTGCCATTCTTCCCTTTTCACCAGCCTTTTTATTTAGGGACCTGCCTGCTTTTTATTCATACCTTGAAGAAAGGCTCAAGCCTGAAATTTAAGTAATCTATCTTTACCTCCTCTGGACACCATGAGATCTGCTAAGTTCCACCAGCATTTCTGTGTTTTATCAACGATCATGGCATCTGCACACTTTCGTAATTAAGCTATTCAGCAAAGAGCAAGATGTCGGCCATGGGCCATTAAATAACCCTAGGGACAGATTGGGGTCACTCCCCTTGACCTCACACCTTTCCGCAAGGCAGTTTAGATAGCGGCTCTACTCTCTCGCCTTGTGCATGGCACCCCAGCATCTGCAGATGTCCCTGTTCATCTCTGACTTCCAGTCTTCCACCCTCTCCCTTTGTGCACGCACTGGACCCCAGCATCTGCAGGTTCCTGTTCACCTCTGGCTCCAGTCTCTCACCTCGCCCCTGACTTCAGTACCCTCTCCCTTTGTGCACGCACTGGACCCCAGCATCTGCAGGTTCCTGTTCACCTCTAACTCCAGTCTCTCACCTCACCCCTGACCTCAGCACCCTCTCCTTTTGTGCATTGCACTGAACCCCAGCATCTGCAGGTTCCTGTTCACCTCTGGCTCCAGTCTCTCACCTCGCCCCTGACTTCAGTACCCTCTCCCTTTGTGCATTGCACTGAACCCCAGCATCTGCAGGTTCCTGTTCACCTCTGGCTCCAGTCTCTCACCTCGCCCCTGACTTCAGTACCCTCTCCCTTTGTGCATTGCACTGAACCCCAGCATCTGCAGGTTCCTGTTCACCTCTGACTCCAGTCTCTGACCTTGCCCCTGACCTCAGTACCCTCTCCCTTTGTGCATGCACTGGACCCCAGCATCTGCAGGTTCTGTTCATCCCTGACCTCCAGTCTCTGACCTTGCCCCTGACCTCAGTACCCTCTCCCTTTGTGCATTGCACTGGACCCCAGCATCTGCAGGTTCCTGTTCATCCCTGACCTCCAGTATCCCACCCTAACCCCGACCTCAGTACCTGCGCCTGTGCAGCGTCTGCAGAATCCACTGCGAGAACGCGTCGGTTCCGAAGAAAAGAATCCTCCATGGCGGCGCGGCCCGGACCAGCCGGCCATCGACCGAGCTGTACGTGCACAACAAACGCCTCACCGCCCACCGAAGGCGAGGAAAGCCCGGAGCAGCGGCCCAAGCTCGGCTGCTCTTCCAATTCCACATGCGGGCAGGAAGCCGCTCTCCATCAGCCTGGGCCCGCCATCTTGTTTAATTAACGCGACTTCCGGTCCAGCCCAGACGCTGCCCCCCCCCGGAGAAACGTTCCGCCCGGCACTGCAGCGAGACGGGGAGTGTGACTGCTTAATGCTTCCCCCACCTCCCGGGGTCCATGAATCTCCTGAACCCAACACGCACCCCCCTCAGGGCTCAGTGTACCCCACTCCTACACCCCCCTCAGGGCTCAGTGTACCCCACTCCTACACCCCACCTCAGGGCTCAGTGTACCCCACTCCTACACCCCCCCTCAGGGCTCAGTGTACCCCACTCCTACACCCCACCTCAGGGCTCAGTGTACCCCACTCTTACACACCACCTCAGGGCTCCGTGTACCCCACTCCTACACCCCACCTCAGTGCTCAGTGTACCCCACTCCTACACCCCACCTCAGGGCTCAGTGTACCCCACTCCTACACCCCACCTCAGTGCTCAGTGTACCCCACTCCTACACCCCCCCTCAGGGCCTAGTGTACCCCACTCCTACACCCCACCTCAGGGCTCAGTGTACCCCACTCCTACACCCCACCTCAGTGCTCAGTGTACCCCACTCCTACACCCCCCCTCAGGGCTCAGTGTACCCCACTCCTACACCCCACCTTAGGGCTCAGTGTACCCCACTCCTACACCCCCCTCAGGGCTCAGTGTACCCCACTCCTACACCCCACCTTAGGGCTCAGTGTACCCCACTCCTACACCCCACCTCAGTGCTCAGTGTACCCCACTCCTACACCCCCCCTCAGGGCTCAGTGTACCCCACTCTTACACCCCACCTCAGGGCTCAGTGTACCCCACTCTTACACCCCACCTCAGGGCTCAGTGTACCCCACTCCTACACCCCACTTCAGGGCTCAGTGTACCCCACTCCTACACCCCACCTCAGGGCTCAGTGTACTCCACTCCTACACCCCCCTCAGGGCAGTGTATCCCACTCCTACACCCCACCTCAGGGCTCAGTGTACCCCACTCTTACACCCCACCTCAGGGCTCAGTGTACCCCACTCTTACACCCCACCTCAGGGCTCAGTGTACCCCACTCCTAAACCCCACTTCAGGGCTCAGTGTACCCCACTCCTACACCCCACCTCAGGGCTCAGTGTACCCCACTCCTACACCCCTCCTCAGGGCTCAGTGTACCCCACTCTTACACCCCACCTCAGGGCTCAGTGTACCCCACTCCTACACCCCACCTCAGGGCTCAGTGTACCCCACTCCTACACCCCACTTCAGGGCTCAGTGTACCCCACTCCTACACCCCACCTCAGGGCTCAGTGTACTCCACTCCTACACCCCCCTCAGGGCAGTGTATCCCACTCCTACACCCCACCTCAGGGCTCAGTGTACCCCACTCTTACACCCCACCTCAGGGCTCAGTGTACCCCACTCTTACACCCCACCTCAGGGCTCAGTGTACCCCACTCCTAAACCCCACTTCAGGGCTCAGTGTACCCCACTCCTACACCCCACCTCAGGGCTCAGTGTACCCCACTCCTACACCCCTCCTCAGGGCTCAGTGTACCCCACTCTTACACCCCACCTCAGGGCTCAGTGTACCCCACTCCTACACCCCACCTCAGGGCTCAGTGTACCCCACTCTTACACACCACCTCAGGGCTCCGTGTACCCCACTCCTACACCCCACTTCAGGGCTCAGTGTACCCCACTCTTACACCCCACCTCAGGGCTCAGTGTACCCCACTCCTACACCCCACCTCAGGGCTCAGTGTACCCCACTCCTACACCCCCATCAGGGCAGTGTACCCCACTCCTACACCCCACCTCAGGGCTCAGTGTACCCCACTCCTACACCCCCCTCAGGGCAGTGTACCCCACTCCTACACCCCACCTCAGGGCTCAGTGTACCCCACTCCTACACCCCACCTCAGGGCTCAGTGTACCCCACTCCTACACCCCCCTCAGGGCAGTGTACCCCACTCCTTCACCCCACCTCAGGGCTCAGTGTACCCCACTCTTACACCCCACCTCAGGGCTCAGTGTACCCCACTCCTACACCACTTCAGGGCTCAGTGTACCCCACTCCTACACCCCACCTCAGGGCTCAGTGTACCCCACTCCTACACCCCCCTCAGGGCTCAGTGTACCCCACTCCTACACCCCCCCTCAGGGCTCAGTGTACACCACTCCTACACCCCACCTCAGTGCTCAGTGTACCCCACTCCTACACCCCCCCCTCAGGGCTCAGTGTACCCCACTCCTACACCTCCCCTCAGGGCTCAGTGTACCCCACTCCTACACCCCACCTCAGGGCTCAGTGTACCCCACTCCTACACCTACCTTCAGGGCTCAGTGTACCCCACTCCTACACCCCACCTCAGGGCTCAGTGTACCCCACTCCTACACCCCACTTCAGGGCTCAGTGTACCACACTCCTACACCCCCTCCTCAGGGCTCAGTGTACCCCACTCCTACACCCCACTCAGGGCTCAGTGTACCCCACTCCTACAACCCCCTCAGGGCTCAGTGTACCGCACTCCTACACCCCACCTCAGGCTCAGTGTACCCCACTCCTACACCCCCCTCAGGGCTCAGTGTACCCCACTCCTACACCCCACCTCAGGGCTCAGTGTACCCCACTCTTACACCCCACCTCAGGGCTCCGTGTACCCCACTCCTACACCCCACTTCAGGGCTCAGTGTACCCCACTCCTACACCCCACCTCAGGGCCTAGTGTACCCCACTCCTACACCCCACCTCAGGGCTCAGTGTACCCCACTCCTACACCCCACCTCAGGGCTCAGTGTACCCCACTCCTACACCCCACCTCAGGCTCAGTGTACCCCACTCTTACACCCCACCTCAGGGCTCAGTGAACCCCACTCCTACACCCCATCTCAGGGCTCAGTGTACCCCACTCCTACACCCCACCTCAGGGCTCAGTGTACCCCACTCCTACACCCCACCTCAGGGCTCAGTGTAACCCACTCCTACACCCCACCTCAGGGCTCAGTGTACCCCACTCCTACACCCCACCTCAGGGCTCAGTGTACCCCACTCCTACACCCCACCTCAGGGCTCAGTGTACCCCACTCCTACACCCCACTTCAGGGCTCAGTGTACCCCACTCCTACACCCCACCTCAGGGCTCAGTATACCCCACTCCTACACCCCACCTCAGGGCTCAGTGTACCCCACTCCTACACCCCACCTCAGGGCTCAGTGTACCCCACTCCTACACCCCACCTCAGGGCTCAGTGTACCCCACTCCTACACCCCACCTCAGGCTCAGTGTACCCCACTCCTACACCCCACCTCAGGGCTCAGTGAACCCCATTCCTACACCCCACTTCATGGCTCAGTGTACCCCACTCCTACACCCCACCTCAGGGCTCAGTGTACCCCACTCTTACACCCCACCTCAGGGCTCAGTGTACCCCACTCCTACACCCCACTTCAGGGCTCAGTGTACCCCACTCCTACACCCCACCTCAGGGCCTAGTGTACCCCACTCCTACACCCCACCTCAGGGCTCAGTGTACCCCACTCCTACACCCCACCTCAGGCTCAGTGTACCCCACTCTTACACCCCACCTCAGGGCTCAGTGAACCCCACTCCTACACCCCACCTCAGGGCTCAGTGTACCCCACTCCTACACCCCTCCTCAGGGCTCAGTGTACCCCACTCTTACACCCCACCTCAGGGCTCAGTGTACCCCACTCCTACACCCCACCTCAGGGCTCAGTGTACCCCACTCCTACACCCCACCTCAGGGCTCAGTGTACCCCACTCCTACACCCCACCTCAGGGCTCAGTGTACCCCACTCCTACACCCCACCTCAGGTCTCAGTGTACCCCACTCCTACACCCCACCTCAGGCTCAGTGTACCCCACTCCTACACCCCACCTCAGGGCTCAGTGAACCCCATTCCTACACCCCACTTCATGGCTCAGTGTACCCCACTCCTACACCCCACCTCAGGGCTCAGTGTACCCCACTCTTACACCCCACCTCAGGGCTCAGTGTACCCCACTCCTACACCCCACTTCAGGGCTCAGTGTACCCCACTCCTACACCCCACCTCAGGGCCTAGTGTACCCCACTCCTACACCCCACCTCAGGGCTCAGTGTACCCCACTCCTACACCCCACCTCAGGCTCAGTGTACCCCACTCTTACACCCCACCTCAGGGCTCAGTGAACCCCACTCCTACACCCCACCTCAGGGCTCAGTGTACCCCACTCCTACACCCCACCTCAGGGCTCAGTGTACCCCACTCCTACACCCCACCTCAGGGCTCAGTGTACCCCACTCCTACACCCCACTTCAGGGCTCAGTGTACCCCACTCCTACACCCCACCTCAGGGCCTAGTGTACCCCACTCCTACACCCCACCTCAGGGCTCAGTGTACCCCACTCCTACACCCCACCTCAGGCTCAGTGTACCCCACTCTTACACCCCACCTCAGGGCTCAGTGAACCCCACTCCTACACCCCACCTCAGGGCTCAGTGTACCCCACTCCTACACCCCTCCTCAGGGCTCAGTGTACCTCACTCCTACACCCCACCTCAGGGCTCAGTGTACCCCACTCCTACACCCCCCTCAGGGCTCAGTGTACCCCACTCCTACACCCCACCTCAGGGCTCAGTGTACCCCACTCCTACACCCCACCTCAGGGCTCAGTGTACCCCACTCCTACACTCCACTTCAGGGCTCCGTGTACCCCACTCCTACACCCCACCTCAGGGCTCAGTGTACCCCACTCCTACACCCCACCTCAGGGCTCAGTGTACCCCACTCCTACACCCCACCTCAGGTCTCAGTGTACCCCACTCCTACACCCCACCTCAGGCTCAGTGTACCCCACTCCTACACCCCACCTCAGGGCTCAGTGAACCCCATTCCTACACCCCACTTCATGGCTCAGTGTACCCCACTCCTACACCCCACCTCAGGGCTCAGTGTACCCCACTCTTACACCCCACCTCAGGGCTCAGTGTACCCCACTCCTACACCCCACTTCAGGGCTCAGTATACCCCACTCCTACACCCCACCTCAGGGCCTAGTGTACCCCACTCCTACACCCCACCTCAGGGCTCAGTGTACCCCACTCCTACACCCCACCTCAGGCTCAGTGTACCCCACTCTTACACCCCACCTCAGGGCTCAGTGAACCCCACTCCTACACCCCACCTCAGGGCTCAGTGAACCTCCAGTGCCCTACTCCTACACCCCACCTCAGGGCTCAGTGTACCCCACTCCTACACCCCACCTCAGGGCTCAGTGTACCCCACTCCTACACCCCACCTCAGGGCTCAGTGTACCCCACTCCTACACCCCACCTCAGGGCTCAGTGTACCCCACTCCTACACCCCACCTCAGGGCTCAGTGTACCCCACTCCTACACCCCACTTCAGGGCTCAGTGTACCCCACTCCTACACCCCACCTCAGGGCTCAGTGTACCCCACTCCTACACCCCACCTCAGGGCTCAGTGTACCCCACTCCTACACCCCACCTCAGGTCTCAGTGTACCCCACTCCTACACCCCACCTCAGGCTCAGTGTACCCCACTCCTACACCCCACCTCAGGGCTCAGTGAACCCCACTCCTACACCCCACTTCATGGCTCAGTGTACCCCACTCCTACACCCCACCTCAGGGCTCAGTGAACCCCACTCCTACACCCCACCTCAGGGCTCAGTGAACCCCCCAGTACCCCACCTACACCTCACCTCAGGGCTCAGTGAACCCCCAGTGCCCTACTACTACACCCACCTCAGGGCTCAGTGAACCTCCAGTGCCACTCTCCTACACCCCTCCCTCAAGGTTCAGTTAACCCCCCCCAGTACCCCACTCCTACACCCACCTCAGGGCTCAGTGAACCCCCAGTGCCCTACTACTACACCCACCTCAGGGCTCAGTGAACCTCCAGTGCCACTCTCCTACACCTCTCCCTCAAGGTTCAGTTAACCACCCCCCCAGTATCCCACTCCTACACCCACCTCAGGGCTCAGTAAACCTCCAGTGCCCCATTCCTCCACTCCCAAGGTCTCACTGCAAGAAACAGAAGTACCTTCACAGAATTTGCTCGAGACAAAAATTGAGAACAAAGAACATTTATTATACAACAATACAAAGTTGGGTGCTTCCCCTTACCCTGGGAACACACACACACACACTGGGGCTCACCCAACTTTTATACAGTTTATATCAGTATAGAAGTAACCTCCTCCTTACATTCTTCTGCCTCCTGGATGAGTTTGGCATTAGGCAATCCTGTCTGCCTATGTGCTGTTTCTGTGAACTTGGAGGACCAGGGGGTATCCTGTCTGTGTCCCATCATGTCATTGTCCTTATTCACACCTTCCTGACTCTCAGGGCTACAACCTTCTTATATGCAGAACTTGCTAATTCTGTCTAAGGCTAGAAGACCCTTATTTTATTCAAACTAACTTTACTTCCTACATTCTATTATCTTCTTCTTCTTCTTCGGCTTGGCTTCGCGGACGAAGAACTTGCTAATACTGTCTAGGGCTTACTAATTACATATGCGGAACTTGCTGATTCTGTCTAAAAGGAGAAGACCCTTATCTTATTCAGATAACTCTACTTCCTACATTCTAATATCTATTCTTATCCTATTCATACTGGCTTTATTCATTACACATATATCTATACTAGTTCCCTCATCTTCATATTTTTAGATCAGTGTTACTCATCTCTCAGAATCCTCACTTTTCTTTTAGCTACGCTTCGTGACTTCTCAACTGGAATGTATTACTTGTAAACTTGGTCTTTTTCCCAGCTGGTCAGTAAACGAACTGCAGTCTCAGTATCATCAGACAGAAGTTGGGAAACATACATCCTTTGGGTTATAGTGATCTGACGAGGGGTTCGATGAATTAAATACTGCACACAAGTCTTTAGGCAGGGGAGCACCATAATTGCCAGAATAGCGAGTCCAGCTGCTATAAGGGCTGTGGGTATCAGACTCCAGTTACCAATAAATAGTCTAGTCCATCCCACACTGGACCAAGGTTGCCAGGTCTGAACCTGGGCATGGGAAGATTTTTGAACTCCTGAAGAAGTGTCTTTAACCGCCTGACCGTTGTCATTAACCAGTCTTTCACAAACCCTGCCTTCAGCAGCCAATGAGTAATCGAGAGCCAGGCGGTTTTGTTGAACTGTGGCTCGTATCTGTCGTCTTTCTTCAGCCCATAAATTCAGGGCCATCACTGTCTGTTTGGTGATGATCTCCAAGGCTGGAGTCTGATTAAACGATTTAAATGCCAAGCAGCTGTGGTGTTCTGGAGCAGCTTACGTCATTTACAACTGGAAATCCCCTTACAGTGGTGGTTCTTAACATTCCGAATGTCTGTGTGACGCAAAGGATGATTTACAGGAGACCAAGTTGGGGAGGGTTGTTTCTTATCACTTAAGCTGTGAGTGGCAGCTTGTCTGCGAATATTAGCATAAGTATCACTGAACCTGTGAGTTGCAGCCTGTCTGTGTACATTAGCATATGTATTCAACTCTATCTCTGCTACATGTACAATCCTGACTAACATTCTGTCTGTCTTTGTCCCACCATCTTCTTTGTGCTATCCCTTTAAAACTCCTCTTTTTGATACCTGTAGAGGCCAAAATACAAATCAAATCTACTCCTCTAGAGCCGTTCTGTTCCTCTGGTCTGTTAGAAATAAAAGTACCTTTAAAGAAATTGCTCGAGACAAAAATTGAGAACAAAAAACATTTATTACAGCAACAATGCAAAGTTGGGTGTTTCCCCTTACCCTGGGAATACACACATACACTGGGGCTCACCCAACTTTTATACAGTTGATTTCAGTATAGGAATACCCTCCCCCTTACATTCTTCTGCCTCCTGCTGGAGAGGTTTGGCATTAGGCAATCCTTCCTGCCTACGTGCAGTTTCAGTATACTTGGAGGACCAGGGGGTATCCTGTCGGTGCCCCTTCATGTTATTGTCCTTATTCCTGATTCTCGGGGCTACAGTCTCTTGGTATGCAGAGTTGGCTCATCCTGTCTAGGGTTGGCTAATTTAATATGTATAAATCTGTGTAAGGTTAGCTAATTAGATATGTAGGACTTGGTAGAGGGCTAGGAGACCCTTATCTGATCCAGACTACCTCAACTTCCTACATTCTATTGTTCCTTACCACTCCTTATCTTAGTCTTGTGGTGGCTCTTGTCACAAAGACTAGAAGATTCTTATGTTAATCGTGCTGACTCTGCTTTCCTGCATCCTAATCCCCAAGCTCATCCTGTTTGTACTGGTTACAGCCATTAACTGATGTATGAATTTTAGTTTCCTTCATGTTCATAATTTTAGATCAGTTTTCCCATCTCTCACAGGTCCATGTTGGGATCCTATATTAACCCATACCTCACTGTGATTATACTCTATATCTATGCCCTGTCTACATTCTAAAGGTAAATAATTGTCACCTCTGCTGCCCCTATTCCAGGAGGACTTAATACATTGTAAGTAATTTAGTGATGTCCCAAAAATTGGGAACCAACAAGTAAACAATACAGTAAATGGTAAATGAACTCCTGAAGAAGCACTTTTTCCCGGCGTAGTGTAACTTTCAGATCAGAAGGATGAAGGACTGCACGCCAGGTGGAGGGTAGATTATCAATGTCGTTAGTCTGTGGTTCAGTAGCTCGTTTAATTCGTTGGATGTGGCTCCATCCTTTTTCTTTCGTTCGCACGGCAGTGTCTGTAATCAAAAGTACACAATAGGGGCCATCCCAGACAGGTTTTAGTTGGTGATCTTGCCATGCTTTTACATATACCCAATCACCAGGTTTAATAGAATGAATAGGATACTCCAGGGGCAGGCAGTAACAGCTGCATGTCTATTTTCTCCGTGAGCGCAGCCTGTTTGGCAGCTGGATCTGCCTGTGTGTTCCCCTGTGCTTCAGGACTGTCACCACTTTGATAGCTTTGTACATGAACTACAGCTATTTCCTCAGGTAATGTAAGAACATCTAGAGATTGGACAATTAAGTTTTCATGGATCAACTTTTGTCCTTTTCCAGTTATCATTCCCCGCTCTTTCCAGATCTTCCCAAAGGTGTGCACTACACCAAAAGCGTACTTTGAGTCTGTGTAGATCGTGCCCACCTTGTTCTCTAGACCCTGGAGAGCTCTACAGAGGGCATACAATTCACAAGATTGTGCTGACCAATGACCGGGGAGGCGACCGGCTTCAATCACCACTCCTTCTTTCCCATCCACTACACTATACCCGCTATAGTGAGTGCCATCAATGCAACAGGAAGATCCATCAATAAACCACCTTTCACCCTCCTGTAAAGGCTCATCGCTTAAATCCTCTCTAATTTTGGTGTGTAAATCTATTATCTCTAAACATACATGCTCTAACTCATTTATGGTATTGTCAGAATTTGGAGAAACCAAGAAAGCTGCTGGATTGTGTTCTTTATTCGTAATCAGGGTCAATTCATCCCTATCCATTAGGATCGCTTCATATTTTAAAATTCTAGAGTCTGTGAGTCACCTTCCAGCACGTTGTAAGAGAATATTGTGGACTGTGTGAGGGGTGTGAACTATCATCGGGGCACCAAACGTAATCTTTCGTCCTTCCTCAACTAAAATAGCAGTGGCTGCGATGGCTTGCACACACTCTGGCCAACCACAACAAACAGGGTCTAAAACTTTTGACAGAAAAGCAACTGGCTGTCTACAGCCTGCCCTCTCTTGTGTTAGTACTCCGGTGGCTACACCTCCTTTCGCATTGGTATATGGGTCAAATGGCTTATTTAGGTCGGGTAAAGCCAACACTGGGGCACTAATAAGGCGCTGTTTCACCAAGTTAAAATCTTTAATCTCTTCCTCTGTCCAAACAACAGCTTCGCCCCCTAGAATCGTGAGTTTATCAAAGAGAAATCTGACCAGGCTAGAATAATTTTCAATCCAGATTCTACAGTATCCCACTAAACCAAGGAATTTCCTAAGTTCTTGGACATTCTTGGGAGGTGGGATCTGTAGAATACCACGTATCCTCTCTGGACTTATTTTCCTAGTTCCCTGACTTACCAGATGCCCTAAGTATTTAACTTCTGATTGAACAAATTGTAATTTGGATTTGCTCACCCTGAGACCCTTATTCTCCAGAAAATTCAAAAGTTCAGCAGTATACTGTTTAACTAATTCGTACGTTTTTCCCGTAATTAACAAATCATCAACATATTGTATCAACTGACAATTCTCTCTCCGAGGAGCCTCATCTAATATTTGTTCTAAAACCTGGCCGAATAAATTTGGTGATTCTGTAAAGCCCTGGGGAAGGACCATCCACCGGCATTGATTCTTGCGTCCAGTAAAAGGATTTTCCCATCCAAAGGCAAACATGTCTCTGCTCTCTGTTGCTAACGGACAGGTCCAGAAAGCATCTTTGAGGTCAATCACACTAAACCATTTACTATGGGGATCAATTTTACCCATTATTGTATCGGGATTAGGTACAACTGGGTGACGGGTGAGAATAATTTTGTTCAGCTCCCTCAAGTCCTGCACTAATCGATAGGTACCGTCTGGTTTTTGGACACGTAAAATTGGGGTATTAAAAGGTGACATACAAGGTTCGAGTATACCATCTTTCACCAACTGGTCAATTACTGGCTGCAGCCCCTTTCAGCCAGCCATCGGAATTGGATACTGCTTTCGTCTAATTACTTGCTCAGGATCTTTTAGAGTAACTTGCAGGGGAGGAATATCTAACACTCCTCTATTGCCTCTTTCTGCCCATACTCCAGGATTTATTAGTTCTCGATCTTCCTTGCTTAATACATACAATTGAATCCCAATACCCGATTCCTGTGGTCTGGTGCCGATAGCCAATTGGTCCTGTAAATCTTGTCCTAACAAACAAACTCCAGCTTGGGGAACTAGTAAAATATCCTCTGTTACTATCTTCTCTCCCATTTGTATTCTTACATCCCTTAATACAGGGACCGTAAAATCTCTTCCTCCTACTCCCGAAATCATCACTGCCCCCTCTATCTTAACACCCTCGGGTGGTTGTAAAATACTAGACCGTGCTGCCCCAGAATCTACTAAAAAGGTCATCTTGTCACAGTGGGTTTCTATGCTTAAATTTACTAATGGTTCTCCGTGCAGCCTCACGGTGTGTATTGACTGAGAACCGTGACCCCCCCCCCCCCCCATTCATAATCTGCTTCCATCTGTCGGACTCTGGCTTTACCCTACCCTTAATTTAGTCTATGTGTCGTCTGAATCCAGCGTGTTCGTTAAATGAAGTGATAGGAGAATCAGTTTATTACACAGCATAAGAATAAAGCTTAACAGAGCTCTGGTTCAGTCGTTAGTTGATAGGTCACCTGCACAGTGAGCTATTCCCCAAGACTGACCTCTACTGTCCAGTCTCTACAGTTTATATAGCTCAACCTTATACAGAACAAAAGTTGGCTTCCTTTGCTAGATTTCATTATCATACAGAACAAAAGTTGGTTTTCTTTGCTAGATTTCTTGCATAAGATTTATCACAAGTAATTTCCTGCTCTGCAGTTATCTGGGGTGTAGAGCTCCCATCTTAATCCTCAAGGTCAGAATATCCTGTTGTTTTGATCAGAAATCAATTCATACCCCAGATATTTCTAATTATTTCTTTGTTCTCATCCGGCCATATTCTTCTGTTCTACTCAACACCTCCTTCTGTCTTAGCTTCTTACTGATTCCATTCTCTTTGTTTCTGACAGTCTCTGTCAGATTCTTTTTGTTTATGCTTATCAACACCTCCTTTTGCCTTAACCTTCCTACTAAATTGTTTCATACATATCCTCTCTTTTGTATTTTGGGAGCAGGCAATTCTAAAACTACTGTAATCAGCCAACTTTGCTACATACTTCTTAAAATATCAAAGGCTTTATTCTCCTCATCACTCACTGATAAAATGAGTCGGAGACCATCTGGTTCTTTCTTTACTTCATCCAGCAGGGTGCACAGCTTTGGTACATTACATTACTTACATTACTCTTTCCCTTCACCATGAGGTAAATATTAAATTGTTACATAGTATTGGATTCATGTATACAAACTGAATAGTACATAAGGATATATTCTACATATTTTCTATGATTAATTAACCCCTATATTCCAACACATCAGTGCGTAAGGTCGTGTCTCCCTGGCTCGCATTGGCATTCTCTCTTAAAGTGTCCCTCCTTTTTACAATGGTTGCAAACTAATGCTCCTGCTTCCCAATTTCTACCTGGGTCTCCACGGGGTCCCGGGAATGGTCGTCGTCCCCAGAATCCTCCTCTACTCCTCCCTCTACTCTGGTCTCTACTTACCCACCCCTGGCTCTCCTCCCAACGTCCAGGAGCTGGCACACAGTCCCTACCCTTTCCTTGCTGTTCCTCCACGACTCCCTTGACTGCCTGCATCAAAATCTTAGCCTTTCCTTTCTGTTTATTGGGCATTCTCTCTTAAAATTACGCACCTCCGTCCTAGTCATGGGCACATTTACAAAACCGAGACCCCCTCCCATGGGAACTTCCCGTAAAGGTTTCATCCTGTTAATTTCTGGATCCACTGACCAGTCACCCGCCGTCCGTGAGTCCAGCTGAATCAGCTGGGGTGCACCTACCCCCCGTCGTCGGGCACTCTGTCAGTGGAGGGAGTGGGATCCCGGACGAGCCCCCATTTGTTAGAAACAGAAGTACCTTCACAGAAATTGCTTGAGACAAAAATTGAGAACAAAGAACATTTATTATACAACAATGCAAAGTTGGGTGCTTCCCCTTACCCTGGGAATACACACATACACTGGGGCTCACCCAACTTTTAAACAGTTGATTTCAGTATAGGAATACCCTCCCCCTTACATTCTTCTGCCTCCTGGATGAGTTTGGCATTAAGCAATCCTGTCTGCCTACATGCTGTTTCTGTGAACTTGGAGGACCAGGGGGTATCCTGTGGGTGTCCCATCATGTCATTATCCTCATTGTCCTTATTCACAAACCTGCCTTTGTTCTAATTCACACCTTCCCGACTCTCAGGGCTACAACCTCTTCATATGCAGAACTTGCTACTGTCTAGGGCTTACTTACATATGCGGAACTTGCTGATTCTGTCTAAAAGGCTAGAAGACCCTTATCTTATTCAGATAACATTACTTCCTACATTCTAATATCTATTCTTATCCTATTCATACTGGCTTTATTCATTACACATATATCTATACTAGTTCCCTCATCTTCATATTTTTAGATCAGTTTAACTCATCTCTCACACAACTGCCTGCATTTACTCCATATCCTTCCGTTTTTCTTATCCATCAACGTCTCCAAATATCTTCAACATTCAACTACAGGAAAAACTTCTATCCACCATTCATACGCCTCTCATAAATTTATACTGTGTACTTCTCAGCCCCCATCTTCCAGAGAAAATCCAAGTTTGTTCAAACTCTCCTTCGAGCTAACACTGGGTGGGATCTAGATTGGTAGGTGAGAGATGGAATCAGATGTGGAGGGAAATGGTGAACATTTCAATTACCTTTCACCAGCATTAGCAGGAAGGGAAAGGAATGGAATCAGAACAAGGTGCAATGCTGTTAAGGTTTAGGAGAGGGACCAACCAATCTGTCAGGAGCGGGTGTTGAAAGAAAGATACAGCATGCTGTGTGGATGAAACACAGCAGTGCTAGGAATTTGGAACAAAGGAGAATACAGAGCAAGTTAAGAGGTCGAGCAACACTGGGCAGTGAAAAACTGAGATACATCTGAACTGGTCAGGAACTGAGGTGCAATAGTACTGCAGATGCTGCAACCCTGAAATAAAAATAAAGTGCTGGACATTCACAACTTTCCATACAGCATTTGAGCCATAGAGTCTAATAGCACAGGATCAGACCATTTGGCCCATCAAGTCTATGCTATCAACAACTCATTTACACAATTCCATTTTATTGTCCTCATACTTGTTTCCCAGCTTAAATCCCCTTTCGCACACTGTAGGCCATGCACATTTCGGATTAGCCCACACGTCCTCAAGTTGGGAGAGGAAGCTGGAGTACTCAGTTCTGATGAGGGTCTCAACCAGAAGCAAAGTCAAGTTTATTGTCATCTGATTGTATAAATTCAATCTGACAAAATAGTGTTCTTCAGTCCTTGGTGCAAAATATGCAGACATACAACCAGATATGACACACATATAGACAATATATATGCAGAACAAGTATTCATATATACAAATAAATAAATATTGTTTCATGAATATGAGAGTCACAGATGGTTAGTGTGAGCAACATTGACAATTCCTTTTGCTCCACAGATGCTGCTCGACTAGCAGTTTTGTTGTACCTGGAGTGAGACTGGGCAGATGAAGCAGATCAGTCATCAGCCCTGCCCAATCCCCACTCACTCGGTGCTCATTCCCAAATCACTCGGCACCCAGCACGCTCTGCTCTCGGCCCTAAATTGGCTCGTATTGACAAGCTGGTTATCTGAAATTGTTCGTCCCGCCCTGGTCCAGTCTCTCCCCAGCTACATCAGGGAAACTTCACATGCCCTCCATCACTTCAACAATTTCTCTGAGCTCAACACCTCATCTTTACCATGGACATCCAATCACAATACACCTCCTTTCCCCCATATCAAAAGCCTCAAAGCCCTTAGTTTCTTTCTCAACAATAGACCTAACCTGTCCCCCTCCACCACCACCTTCTGCCAGCTGACAGAACTTATCCTCACCCTCAATAACCTCCTTTGACTCATCCCACTTTCTCCAGGTCAAAGGGGTAGCCATGGGTACCCACATGAGACCCAGCTATGCCTGCCTTTTTGTCACTAGGTGGCGTAATCCATCCTACACGCCTACGCAGGCAAGACCCCTCAACTCTTCCTCCTCTACATTGACAACTACTTTGGTGCTGCCTCATGCACCCATGATGAAATTATTGACTTTATCCACTGCTTCTAACTTCCAGTCTGACCTCAAAATCACTTGGTGCATCTTCAGCAACACTCTCTCTTTCCTCAATCTCTGTCTCCATCTCAGGAGGTAAACTCTCAACAGATACCTTCGGCACACCATCCACTCTCACTGCTTCCTCGATGACATCTTTTCTCACTCTGTCCCCTTTCTGATTTATTCCTTTCTCTCAATTCCTACATCTCCATCTCATCTTACCCAAGATGAGGACTTCCATGCCTGATTATCAGAGATGTCCTCCTTCTTCAAACAACGTGACTTTTCCTCTCCCACCATCAATTCAGCCCTCACCCGCATATCCTCCATTACCCGTACATCTGCCCTGGCCACCTCCATCCCCCATGCAACAAAGACAAGATTTCCCTTGTCCTCACCTACCACCTCACCAGCCTCCATGTCCAGCACATCCTTTGACTTTAGACACATATTCCCCTCTCCACCCCTCACCACCCTCCACAGGGACCACTCCCTCCATGACTCCCTTGTCCACTCCTCCCTCCCCACTAATCATCCCCTTGGGACTTACCCCTGTGACCGCAGGAAATGCACCACTTATGCCCACTCCTCCTTCCTCCGCACCATTCAAGGCCCCAAACTGTCCTTCCAAGTGAAGCAACATGTCACTTCTGAATCTGCAGGGGTCACCTACTGTATCTAGTGCTGCTGTTGTGATCTCTACATTAAAGAGATTGGACGCAGACTGGGAGATTGCTTCACTGAGTACCTCGGATCTTCTGCCACAATAGCATGGACCTCCTAGTGGCCACCAATTTCAAATCCCCATCCCATTTGCTTGCTGACATGTCTGTCCATGGTCTAATGCACTACCAGACTGAGACCACCGACAAAATGGAGGCACAACTCCCCATCTTCTGTCTGGGCACTCTCCAATCAGATGGCATTGACAATGACTTCTCCAGTTTCCATTAAGAAACTCCTTGTCCCCAGTTCCTTCCCATCTCATTTCTTCTCTTCTCTTCCCTTTTCTCTGTCTCCTTTCACAGACCAAAATTAATTCTCACCTTTCCTCTTATCATATCCAATTATCACCTTTTGTCTGTTGGTCTGGACTCCTCCCCTGCCCATTCTTTCTCTCTAGTCTTTAATTAAAATTCCTGTGACAAAAAAATAAAATATGAAACATTACAAACGTACAAGGTGGAGAAGAACATAATGAAAACAAAGCAGAAGTATTACTAACTGGGAGAAAAAACACATAAAATATTAGCCTGGCAACTTAAAACAGTACAAGCTAAAAGAACGATACTGGCATCAAGGAAAAAGGACAAACAAATTACATATAATCCAACAGAGATTAGTGAAATTTTAAAGGAATTTTATGAACAATCGTATCAAACTGAGAATGAGGGGAAAGATGATAAAATAGAGGAATTTTTAGCTAAAATTGAATCGCTGAAATTGCAAGAAGAGGAACAAAGCAAACTAATAAAATCATTTGAAATAGAGGAAGTACAGGATATATTAAAAAAGCTGCCGAACAATAAAACACCAGGAGAGGATGGATTTCCAATAGAATTTTATAAGACATTTAAAGAGTTATTAATTCCTCCTCTCCTGGAAGTAATAAACCAGATAGAAGAAACACAAAACTTGCCAGATTCATGTAAGACAGCAATAATTACAGCAATACCAAAGACGGGGAAGGATCCATTAACACCAGCATCATATAGACCAATATCTCTACTTAACTCAGATTATAAGATAATAATGAAATTATTAGCAAACAGATTGGCCGATTGTGTACCTAAAATAGTAAAACAAGATCAAACTGGATTTATTAAGAAAAGACGAACAACAGAAAATGTCTGTAAACTTATTAATCTAATCCACACAGTTCAACGAAATAAGAAACCAACAATGGCTGTTGCTCTAGACGCAGAAAAAGCCTTTGACAGAATAGAGTGGAATTACTTATTTAAAGTATTACAGAAGTTCAATCTACCAGAAAAATATATTAATTGGATTAAAGCATTGTATAATGGACCAGTGGCGAAGGTAACAGTAAATGGATATGTATCAAATCACTTTAAATTAAGTAGGTCAACTAGACACGGATGTCCACTATCATTGTTTGCCTTAGCAATAGAACCTTTGGTAGAACTGATAAGAATAGAAAATAAAATAAAAGAAAAGGGATAAAAATAAAGGAGAAGAAGTATAAAATCATCTTATTTGCAGATGACATCACAGTATACTTAACAGAACCAGAAATATCAATAAAAGGAATATGGAGAAATATCGGGGTACAAGATCAATGCAAAGAAAAGTGAAGTGATGCCAATGAGTAATGCAGATTATACAGAATTTTAAAAAGAATCACCATTTAAATGGCAAGCACAAGGAATCCGATACCTCGGGATCAGGTTAGATAATAACTTAAGCCACTTGTACAAACGAAATTATCAGCCACTAATAAAGAAATTGCAGGAAGATAGAATATTGGAAATAATTACCGCTAACGTTGATAGGGAGGGTAAACTGCATTAAAATGAACGAGTTCCCAAGGATACAATACTTATTTCAAACGTTACCAATTCCTTTAACAGAAGAATTCTTCCAGGAACTAAAGAGAATAATAAGGAAATTCTTGTGGAAAGGGAGGAATCCAAGGGTAGCATTAGATAAATTAGCAGAGAGGTATAATCAAGGTGGTTTGCAGTTACCAAATTTTAGAAATTATTATAGAGCCGCACAATTAAGGTATTTATCAGATTTTTACCAGACAAAGGAAAAACCAGACTGGACTAAAATAGAACTAGATAAAATAGGGGAGAATGTACCCAAACATATACTTTATAAGTGGGATGAAAAGCTGGTGCAATATAAAAACTCACCAGTATAACATCATTTAATTAATACATGGAAGAAGATCCAGTTAAAAAGGAAAAAAAACGAATTACCAAATACCAAAATTACTATTGCTGCAAAATCTGCTAATCCCTTTTACAATAGATACAAGGTTATGCATGATACGGTATAATTGGTTACACAGAGTACATATCACTCCTCAAAAATTTAAAAAATGGGATTCAACATTATCGGATAGATGTTTTCGCTGTAAGAAGGAAATGGGAACAACATTACATGCAACTTGGGCATGTACGAAAGTAAATATGTTTTGGGAAGAATTAAATCAGATACTAAATAAAATTACAAAAAATAACAAACCAAAAAAACCAGAGATATTTCTTTTAAGTTACACAAGAAGTAGAGAATTAGGCCTCAAATTGGATAAAGTGCATTATGATAGCCTTAGTAATAGCAAAAAAATATATAATGTCAACTTGGAAAATGGAAGAGAGCCTGAGAATACAGCAATGGTACATGGAAATGAATAAATGTATTCCATTGGAAAAAAATAACATATAATTAAAAAAATAAAGTCACAATGTTTGAGCAAATTTGGGAACCATACATGAAACATATCAGCGAGAGCTTGGCTCAGACCTCCATCCCCGAAAATGAGAATGAAAATGATAAGAAGACAAAACGACTAGATTCAGTGTGCAATAAATAGATGACGCATTTTTCTTTGTGTGAAGCTATTGTTTTATGGTTTCATTGTATTGTAAATGTTGAATATTTATGGGTTTTGGAGGGCGGTGAGTAGAGGGGAGGGAGGGAAAGGGGGGGGGGAAAGACCACTGACTGTGTAAATTTAATGAGAAACGTTTGTACATATTTTGGTTGATACGATTCATAGTGTGAAAAATAAAAAAAATATTTTAAAAAGATTAAGATACCTGCTTCCTGTTTGCTTATACCTTAAAGCTCAGGTCCGAAATGCCAGCAATGTACCTTTACTTCCTATAGAGACTGTGAGACTGGCTGAGTTCCTCCAATATTTCATTAGCATGTTTTTAATTCATGCTAATCCCCACAATGTAACCAGAAATTAAATGTTATTCAAAAAAACATCTGCTGTAGGAACTCGGCAAGTCAAGCAGGCATTGCAGAGAGAAAAAGAACAGTCAATGTTACATGTCGGAAGCTTCCATCAAGGCTGAGATTACAGAGGGGAAACAGCCAGTATAATGAGAATCCCCAGCATAAAGCCCCTCCAAAAGGTAGTGGACACAGCCCAGGACATCACAGTCAAAACTCTCCCCAATATTGAGAACATCTACAGGGAACGCTGCTGTCAGAGAACAGCAGCAATCATCAAAGACCCTCACCACCCAGCCCACACTCTGTTCTCGCTGCTGCCATCAGGGAAGAGGTATAGATGCCACAAGACTTGCACCACCAGGTTCAGGAACAACTGCTCCCCCTCCACCATCAGACTCCTCAATGACAAACTCAATCAGAGACTCATTTAAGGACTCTCATGTGCACTTTATTGATTTTCTTTTTTGTTCTCTCTGTATTGCACAGTCAGTTTGTTTACATTCATTATCTGTTTAGAGTTGTTTGTTTGTTTACATGTTTACACTGTGTAGTTTTTTTTGCACTACCCATTAGTGGTAATTTACCGCACCCACAGATAAAAAGAATCTCAGGGTTGTATGTGATGTCATATATTTATCCGACAATAAATCTGAACAGGGTGTGAGGGGGTGAGACAGGGGCCAGTAGTGGATGGGTGAACCTGGTAGTGGTGAAGAATGACAGGCAGTTGATTAACAGGTGTGAGAGATGGCCGAGGAGGATGTTCCAAAAGAAACCCCAAGACCCTGGAACACAAGTCAGAGTGATACCAGTCAGGACACTGAGTAAGGAGCTGGGATGTTCTATTGGAGCTGTTCATGACGTTGGTGAGACCATTGTTTTGAAGGATAATGCGCTATTTTGGTCACCGAGCCGCAGGAAGGATATGAAGCTGCAGAAAAGATGAAAAAGAATGTTGAATTGTAGTGAGGTTCGGACTTTGTCCCTGGAGTGTAGTAGGATGGGATGGGGGGGGGGGGGGTGGGGAAACACCTTGTAGAGGTTCATAAAACCATGAGGAGTGTTATCAAGGTGAATTGCCATAGCTTTTCCCCCCTGGAGTAGCAGAATCTAGAAGTAGTGGAAATAGACTTGAGGTGAGAAAGAAAAGATTTAAAAGGGATCTGACAGGCATCTTCACAGAGGGTGGTGGGTATGTGGAATGAACTACCGAAGGGCGTGGTGAAAGCAGGAACAAGTAATACATTTAAGACTTTCAGTCAGGTATATGGGCAAAACTCGGACAGATGGGACCAAGCACACAACTTGGTTAACATGGACAGCTTGAGCAAAAGGGTCTGCTTTTAGAACTATGGCACATAAAACAGGCCATTCGGTCCTTCTAGTCTGTGCCGGCCACCATTTTGCTAGTCCCAGACCTGAACCATAACCCTCTAGACCACATATGTCAAACCGTGGGCCAAATTTGGCCCGTGATATAATTATATTTGGCCTGCAAGATCATATCAAATATGTATTAGAGCTGGCCCGCTGGCCACCGCACCAGTATAGCGTATGCACAGCTAATACTACAAATCCCAGAATGCTTTGCAAATGCGTTGGCGCCAGCCCGTCAGCCCGCTAATCACCCCCACCTCCTCTCTTTACTTTCATTAACATCTGCAACCTGTCGCCTCACTCGCATGTAATAAACCCCTTACGAAAAATGGCCAAACGAAAGACAGAAAATAGGACCTTTCAAGACAGGTGGGAGGCAAACTATATGTTCATCATTTTAAAAGACAAACCTGTTTGTCATTGAAGCAAGTTGTTATTTTTTTGACTTGTTGGCTTGTGAAAAAAATACATTTAAAAGGAGCTTAAAGGCTATAGAGAAATATTATTTATTGAATATTTTATTTCTCATTTGTTAATGCGCCTTCTGGAAAGAGTTTAACCAAAACTATTATTAAACATTTATTTTAATAAGAAAAAGTTTAACGTTACACATGTTGAAAGAAGAGAAAACATGCAGATGTTGTTGAAAATTTCAATCAATATTTAGTTTGGCCCACGACTTAGTCCAAGTTTTTAATTTTGGCCCTCTGTGAATTTGAGTTTGACACCCCTGCTCTCGACCTCTCCCATCCATGTATCTACTCAGTTTATTCTTAAAACAAGATCAAGCCAGCATTTACTATGACAGATGGCAGCTTGTTCCATACTCCCACCATTCTCTGAGTGAAGAAGTTCCCTTTAAACCTTTCCCCTTTCACTCTAAAGCCATGTCCTCTCATATTTATCTCGCATTTACTCTGTCTATTCCCCTCATAACTTTATAAACCTCTATCAAATCTCCCCTCATTCTTCTACACCTCAAGGAATAAAGAACTGACCTGCTTAATCTTTCCCTGTAACTCAACTGCTGAAGACCCAGCAACATCCTAGTAAATCTTCTCTGCACTCTTTCAATCTTACTGATATCCTTCCTGTAGTTTGGTGACCAGAACTGCACACAATACTCCAAATTTGGCCTCACCAATGCCTTATACAACCTCTTTATCCCAACTTCTATACATACTTTGATTTATGAAGGTCAAGATGCCAAAAGCCTTCTTTACAACCCTGTCTAACTGTGACACAATTTTCAGGGAATTATGTATCTATATTGTCAGATACCTTTGTTCCTCCACACTCCTCAGTGCCCTAGCATTTACTATGTATGTCCTACCTTAGTTAGCCCTTCCAAAATGCAACACCTTGAACTTGTCTGCATGAAATTCCATCTGTAATTTTCTTGCCCATTTCGTTAATTGTGCTGCAAAACTCTACGACTCTATAACTGGAAGGCAAGGCTTACCAAAATCCTACCACCAGCCAATGGGAGTAAATAACATTTTATAAAACTAGTAACACTGAGAAATTTGGAATGGTAGCTTTTATTGAGAAAAGGTACAACAAAGATTTATGACACTGCTACAATGCAGGTCTCATTCTTCCTGTGAGTTCACCACAAGCACTGACTGTTGATCCATGATGGCTTTTATTTCCTTCTCTAATTGCGTCAGGCAGATCAACATGGTGAACTGTGCTGGTCAGTGCAGGAGACGGGATTATTTTCCAGTCAGAAATTCTACACCATTTCCCTCAGAATCCTCCAAGCCGCCTGCTATTGGAATTCCCGAGATTGTTTCAAATTGAGTAAATAATTTAGCAGATTCAGAAACTATATGGGAATATTATTGAAAGCCCAGTTTTGCACTCTCCCTGAAGGTAGCAAACAGGTGACAGCCCAGGATGTGAAAAGAATAATTTGGATTAATAGTTGAGGTATAATTGATTCACCACAAATTAACCCTTGGCATTGTGGTCTTGCAATGTGGAGTCACTTGATCTGGTTCACTATTTCACGAATCAAACATGGCTGGAAATCATCTGATTGCAGTTTCCTGTCATTTTGTGTTAAGCACAAGACATTCTCCATTGGAGAATGGGCCTGGTGATCATTCCAATGCTCCATATTTGATGATGTTTACTGGCAGCATCTGAGTTAGGAAGTTGGATGCACAGCGTTTGCGAACCAGTCATTAACAGGAACTTTGTTGTCTTCCACCCACTTAATGTTGGCCTTGGTTTTTTCCAAAGCTTGCTCAATTGCCCGAGTCCCAGAACCAAATCCGATGTGTTCGTAATCCTGTTTGAACTGTTTGAGCTGTCAAGAGTAGAAACAAAGCAGTGTTTAACTGAACACATTCTTATCACCAACAGCCTTACTTCACAAGGAAACTTTAATCTCTCATCATTAGTACTGGTGGCAAATAAGAAAGACTGCAAAAAGTTAACAAGAGATTCATCTACTTTATTTTGCCCAGTTTTGAACAATAAATGTAAGGCTCCCCTCCAATGCTACAGGACCACAGATGAAGTGTTGGCAAATAAGACACATTAAATGGGTCAAAACATGAAAGTCCGCAGACAGCACGGTTGAAATAAAAACACAAGCTGGAGAAATTTTGCAGGTCAAACTGTCCTTTATGTAGCAAAGATAAAGATACAGAACCAGCGTTTCAGACTTGAGCACTTTGTCAAGGTATGAGCAAAGTGTGGGCAGGCGCATGAATAAATAGTGGGGGGGGGGGGGGTGGTGGTGGAGCACAGGCCCACAGGCAGGAGGTAGTAGGTGGACAAGGGAGGGAGGACACAATCAAGTCCATCTGTAATTTGGAGGAGCAACTCTCCACCGGATGGCATTAACACTGACTTCTCTGGTTTCTGCTAGACCACTCCCTGTTTTCCCTCTCTTTCCTTTCACTTTGTCTTCTTTTCCTCAGCTCTCCACTTCCCTCCTTCCCTCCCTTTTCTCCTATCCCCTCCCCTTTCCCTCTTCCCTCTCTCCTGATGCCCTTCTCCCCTCCCCTTTCCCCCCTCCCCGATGCCCTTCTCTGTCTCCCTCCTCTATCCCCTCCTCTCCCTGATACCTTCCTCCCCCCCTTCACTCTGATGTCCTCCTTCCCTTCCCTCCCCATCCCTTTTTCCGCTGCCTCCCTCCTCTACAGCCTCCCCTCCCCCTCTCTCCACCTGGAGTGCAGCAAGGTCAGTAGAAAGCATCACCTGGTTGAGCTCGAACTCTGTGGAGAATCGTTCTGTCACACTGGCTATGAGTGAGGAGAAGGAGAAGGATCCACCACCAAATCTAGACAAGGAACCACAGCCATTAATGCACGTAACTGCAACCCCACAATCCCCTTCCGAATTCCACACCAGATGAACGGATACAACGGATTATCCAGAACATTCTGGTACTCACTGCTCAAAGATGATTGGCCACTTTGCTCTGACAAAGTCCCACGCCAAAGGCTGGCCAACCACATTTCGGGCAATGTCAGAAATAGTGGCTGTGGCATCCTGCTTCCTGATCTTTGTTGGATCCAGAGTGTATCCAAGGTATCTAGATCGGCAGAGTAGAGAGAACATGATCAGTAATTACACCACAACAGCACAGAGGGGAGAGATGTCCCAACCCCTGCCCTTCCCCAGAGGAAAATGGACAGATTAACCACCACGGAGGTGGGGGGGAGAATGTGAGAGACCTCTATGGGGGTGTGGGGGAATATGAGAGACCTCCATGGGGGTGGGGGAGGATACGAGGGACCCTTCCTTCCCACTGGGGTCCTGTGTTGGAGGGAGGGAGGGCCCTCCATGCCAGTGGGGTGGAGGGGGGGGTAGGGAGGGAGAAGTTAGGGTGGGGTTACCCACAATGAGCCACATCTAGGCTGCACTTTCCCTTCCACAACTCCTGGGTTTAGGAAAGTATCCGGGCTCAGCCTGTGAAGGCAGGGTCTGGACAGGAAGTGCTCTATGCTCTTTTACCGGTTCAGTAGCCACGGATGTCTGGTGCAGGCCAGTGCCGACTGTAGTTTGTCTTCCTCTGTGGCTATTGTGGCATTCTTGAACATCTCCCATGCAAAATCCCACTCTTCCTCTCCCCCTAACGCGATTCCATTGCAATAAACAGTTGTCTTCAGATTCAATGGGATCCTTCAATCAGAAATAATAGAATGAAATCAGCGAAGAGAACAAGTGAATCTGACAATGAGGATCGAGTTCGCACAACTTCTGCACTGTGGAGGATCAGTTAAATGGAAGGACAGCAACTTCTGCACTTTGCTTCCAAAATCGAAATAGCTATCAGCCAACCTTATCTGCTCAACACAATAAGCCAGCCTTCACATCACTCACATCATCCTCCAATCCTTCTGCCAACTTCAGCGCTATCCCTCCACCGGTCAGAGCCCCCTCCCCACCCACCCTTCCATCCCAGGGCACTCCCTGGTGTCAGAATCGCCTGGGTTCTGGTGGGGAAGCATGTGATTTGTGCCGGTGTCAAAGTCCCAGAAATTAACCAAGCATGAAAAATGATCCTGCAGTGAGATTTTCAATCTCTCTGGGGCTTCAAAAATAACAATCAGGTTTCACAGTTTCTGCTGACAGTACACTATTTAAAGGACCCGCATTCAGTCTCCTCACTGAAATCTAGGACCACCAGACCAGTTGGCTGAATTTTTTTTAAACTGATACTCTGGGTGGCACGGTTAGTGCAGCACCTTTAGAGCCCCAGTAATCTTGACCAGAGTTCGAATCCCCCGCTGCTTGTAAGGGGTTTGCAGTCTCCCTGTGTCTGTGTGAGTTTCCCCAGGGGCTCCAGTTTCCTCCCACCGTTTGAAGCATACTGGGGTTTGTTAATTGAATGTAAATTGGGCAGCACGGACTCATGGGCCAAAATGGTCTGTTAATGTATGTCTACATTTAAAATATAACTACTTTATTCACAATAAATTATTTTCAAACAAGAAAACTGTCCAGTCTTTTTACACCCATAATGTCACTCGCATCAAGACCTTCTCATCCATGTTACATTTATTCTCTCAATACCCTGTTGCCACCACTTGTCCTTTCCGCCCCCTTCTATTGGTTGAGGGACTTCCCCCTCAGTCTCAGCCCCTTAACGCCAGTAATGGGAGGACTCTAGACTTTGGTCCTTCCCCACAAGGCCCTTGCTTTGGCTGCACCGTGTCTGTGTGGCCCTCAGCATGTATTCCAGCAGCCTGGACTGTGGCAGTCAGCAACAATCCCAAAGTCCCAGAAATTAATCGAGCAAGGTGCAGCATGCAAAATGAATGTGCAGTGAGGTTTTCAAAAATACACAAAACAACCAGGTTTTACTAGTCCCGTTTGTCCTGAAAACACACTATTTAAAGGGCCCATATTTACTCACTGAAATTTAGCCCTGCCGATGAGACCTGGATGGTCCACCCAAGCAACCATCCCATCAGGACCATCTAGTCCTCATCTCAATTTCTGCAGGACATTTCATGCTGACCCCACTTGCAGTCATAGGTGTTGGTCTGGGTCACTGCACAGACCTGCTGCTGATCTCTCCCACTTCTCACTCACCGTGGCACAGGGCAGGTCAGCCAAACTCCAATGTCAAGGGTGGGGGGGGAGGGGGAAATTCCAGGCCATGGCAGCTGGAAGAGTCAGCAATGGAATCTGTCAACGTTGAGGCAACTGAAGCTGTGTTGAAAGCCTATCCTGATGTCCTTGGAGATCATAGCTGGAGCACTGCCTGCTTCCCTGGAGAAGCTTACATGAACAATCTGGCTCCTGTGGGCACTATTCTTCACCAGGAATATCTGAGATGTAATCTCTAGAGTCCCATTTTTACATTTTATTGGACCCATAGGTTTTCATTGGAAACACTTACGGATCAGAGGTGAGATTGTACATCCAGTTGTTGTAAAGTTCCCGTGCTTTGTTCTGACAACCCTTATGCCCATAACGGCAGGCTACACTCATGGCATTGACCTCGTTGTACCTGAAGAGCACAAAGGGATTGACTGAATAGGGAGGGACTTAAGCACAGAGAAACTGCGCGAGCCCGCCTGCACTAAAGGCAGTAAAATCCCGCTCGGAACGTCCCTTCACATTACGGACAAATGCATCCATCCACCTGCAGCTGGAGCGGCAGGAATCTCGCAACTGACCCGGGGATGTTTCTACTCGCTTTCAACACTCTTTGTGCTGACAGTGACAGGTGGAATTCAAAAGGTCCCCTCCTCCCGGTTTCTGCCCTCCTCCAGGTCTCAACCCCATCTATCTTAGTGTCCCCCCTGCACTGGGTCTCCCCACTGGGTCTCTGCCACATTTACCCCCCATCTATGCCCCACCTCCCCTTCCCCTGTGTCTCTGCCTCACCTCCCTCCATCCCAGGGTCTCTGGCCTACCTCCCCCACCCATCCCAAGGGTCTCTACCCTACCTCAGGGTCTCTACCTAATCTCCCCCACCCTTGAGTCATTTCCCCCCCACCCCCCCCGCAGGAGTGCCCACAGCCTCCAAGTATATCCCTAGCTCACAGTCCTGCCTGCAACTCGATACTCACTGATCCATGTGGTCAAGAGAAGATGTGGTCCAGTTTTTAGTTATATTTTGGAAGTGGTCGTACAATGGGGACACCTGTTGGACCATGTATTTCTACATGTAATAAAACAAAGTATTAGTTGCAATATTTCCGCAAAACAGGACGTCATGCGCTGGAGATCACAAAGATCAGCGTGTACAGAGTCATTGTCATACCCACACTCCTGTTCGGCTCCGAATCATGGGTCCTCTACCAACATCACCTACGGCTCCTACAACACTTCCATCAGCGCTGTCTCCGCTTCATCCTCAACATTCATTGGAATGACTTCATCACCAACATTGAAGTACTCGAGCTGGCAGAGTCCGCAAGCATCGAATCCACGCTGCTGAAGATCAAACTGCGCTGGGTAGGTCACGTCACCAGAATGGAGGACCATCGCCTTCCCAAGATTGTGTTATATGGCGAGCTCTCCACTGGCCACCGAGACAGAGGTGCACCAAAGCAGAGGTACAAGGACTGCTTAAAGAAATCTCTTGGTGCCTGCCACATTAACCACCGCCAGTGGGCTGATCTCGCCTCCAACCGTGCATCTTGGCGGCTCACAGTTCGGCAGGCAGCAACCTCCTTTGAAGAAGACCACAGAGCCCACCTCACTGACAAAAGACAAAGGTGGAAAAACCCAACACCCAACCCCAACCATCCAATTTTCCCTTGCAACCACTGCAACCGTGCCTGGCTGTCCCGCATCGGACTTGTCAGTCACCAACGAGCCTGCAGCAGACATGGACATACCCCTCCATAAATCTTTGTCCGTGAAGCCAAGCCAAAGAAGAAGTTGCAATATTTACCTCTGGAGATGAAACCCATCTGCACCGGCACAAATCACAGGAAAGTCTGCAGACACTGGGCTTGTACTGCTAGAGAAACTCAACAGGGCACACAGCATCTCGCAGAAGTAGAGTGTATCTAATGTTACGAGCCTGAGCCCATCAACACAATATGAAGCATGGACCTCCTATTTCACTCACTTAGTGGCAGTTCTCTGAACAAGGGAAACTTCCACAGCCAGGAACACAAGATGAAGGGTTCATCCAGTGGCCCTACGGTTCAACATTTTGATGACAAGTCACATCCTCAGACATTAACGAGCCAGAGATTAGTTCACTGTCTACTTCCAGTGGCTGCAAACATGCACAGAGAGACCAGAGGTTGGGAGAGACATTCCCATTACTGGCATTAAGGTGGAAAAGGGGACAAACCCACAGTGAGGGTTGTAACATCATACAATGCTGATACATCGTCCCCAATGAAGAGTTTTGATTGGAAACTGACCATGTTTCTCTCACTGATGCTGGTCGACCTGCTGAGTTCTCCCAGCAGAAGGTGCATTTGTTTCATGTAACGGTCAAGGACACATTTTCCTCTGCTGGACTTTCCAAATCAGTCACACTGCTCCATTAGAACTCACCAGTGAACCTTCCTCACCTTCATGTTGCCATACACTTCGCTGCGTTCAAACATAATCCTGAAGTAAGCCAGATTATCCAGAGCAGCCTGCCAGGGAATATAGTGCCGTTCCTTGCTCAAGTAGATGGTGGTGTTCAAGGCTGCTGTGGTTTTGCGGTACTGAGCCCTGAAATTGACAATAAACTCTGGATTGGAAACCAAATCTACAAACCAATCAAACTCAAATCTGAGTGGCCTGAAGGAACTTCTGACAATACAATCTCTCAACAAAAAATATTTGTATAGACAGAAACAAGTAATTGATGCAGTTTGTTTGTTTCCAGGAACAACTGCCGTGTGCAGTGAATTATTTAGAATGATGAATGGGTAGCAATCATGCAGATTGCTTTGTCCTCTAACTGGCCACACTGCTGGTGGCCGAATAGTTCAGTTGTTTTCACTGAGGAGCCCTGACTGTGCCTGGAGGGTCCTACAGGGATGGAAGGCAGGCAGATGGCCAAACTCTCCAGTTGCAGAAGATCGCTTATCTGAACAGTTTTCCAGTCTGGTTCCGTACTGCACGGATGGTCCCATTTCCCATCCCTCTGCTCCTTTCCCAGAGACAAAGCTGCACTTGTTTACTGGGTCTGCAACATCCGCCTCTGTTCCTCTTGCTATACAATTGTATTTCCTGTGTTCTGATTTTGGATATTAACCAAGTCAATAATTACCGTGCAAGGTTGAAGGAGTCAGCAATTATCTGGGCTCTGTTAATGACCGGGATTACCTACAAAACAAAACACATGCCCTGTGAAAGCAGTGTGGCTGCAGAGTAAAGCTGAACCTTTAATAACAATTTTAGTTGTTCAATTCTTCAGTCATGGTCTAACCAGTGTCATATGGTAGCTGGGATAGGGGTGTTTCCAGGGGGATGGAAACATCTCACTGAATGCTCTGTTGTGGTCCCTCACCCTCAGGAGCACATTTCAATAATGCCACCTCTCATTCTTCTAAACCCCAACAATTCAGTCCGACCTGTTCAAACGCTCTTTGTGAGACTTCCATCCCAGCTCTGGAATCGAATCCCATCTGTCACTTCAACCTGCTCCTCCTTTGTTGAACCACATATTCTGGTTCATGTTCCCAACACCAGCCCTTGGCCCTCAACCCAACCCCAATGGACACCTCCAACTACACCACAGGGTCTCCCCATCAAACACCGACCCACCCTCCCCCACTATATCACAGGGTCCCCCATCACACACTGGACCCCCCCTCCCCACTGGAACCCCCCAATACACTATAGAGCTCACATCACACACTGAACCCCCTCCATACTACACCACTGGACCTCCCCCACTACACCACAGAATTCCCCTGTCACACACCAGACGCCCCTACTACACCACAGGGCCCTCTGTCACACACCAAACACCCACTCCCCAGTTACACAGTTACGCCCCACCCACTACACAGGGGCCCTCACATCATACACTGGATTTCACCCATTTCACCATGGATCCCCCCCATCACACACTGGACCCCCTTCCCCCGTCACACACTGGAGACCTCCCTCCCCTTCACACTCCAGACCCCTCCACTACACCACAGAGGACCCCCACCCTCCCCATTACACATCGGACACCCCCGACTACACCAAAGGCGTCCCCAACACACACCAGATCCACCCTCCCCACCTGACACCCCACTCCCCACCAGACCCCCCCCTCCCCACTATACCACAGGGCACACCCTGTCACACACAATGGACACATGGACTGAACACCTCACCTGGTGATCCTCCTCCAGTTGGTTCAGCAGGTTGGCCCAGTTTCTCTCATCGTAATTCACTCGATAGTACCCAATAACATCGATGTTTGCCAAGATCCAGCTATTGTTTGTATAACTCATGTCTAAATTTTGATCTATATTTGGAATTTAAAAGTGAATCAGAAAGTGGAAAGAAAATTAACCAAGGACGGGCGTTGAAGGACGGGCGTTGAAGGACGGGCGTTGAAGGACGGGCGTTGAAGGACGGGCGTTGAAGGACGGGCGTTGAAGGACGGGCGTTGAAGGACGGGCGTTGAAGGACGGGCGTTGAAGGACGGGCGTTGAAGGACGGGCGTTGAAGGACGGGCGTTGAAGGACGGGCGTTGAAGGACGGGCGTTGAAGGACGGGCGTTGAAGGACGGGCGTTGAAGGACGGGCGTTGAAGGACGGGCGTTGAAGGACGGGCGTTGAAGGACGGGCGTTGAAGGACGGGCGTTGAAGGACGGGCGTTGAAGGACGGGCGTTGAAGGACGGGCGTTGAAGGACGGGCGTTGAAGGACGGGCGTTGAAGGACGGGCGTTGAAGGACGGGCGTTGAAGGACGGGCGTTGAAGGACGGGCGTTGAAGGACGGGCGTTGAAGGACGGGCGTTGAAGGACGGGCGTTGAAGGACGGGCGTTGAAGGACGGGCGTTGAAGGACGGGCGTTGAAGGACGGGCGTTGAAGGACGGGCGTTGAAGGACGGGCGTTGAAGGACGGGCGTTGAAGGACGGGCGTTGAAGGACGGGCGTTGAAGGACGGGCGTTGAAGGACGGGCGTTGAAGGACGGGCGTTGAAGGACGGGCGTTGAAGGACGGGCGTTGAAGGACGGGCGTTGAAGGACGGGCGTTGAAGGACGGGCGTTGAAGGACGGGCGTTGAAGGACGGGCGTTGAAGGACGGGCGTTGAAGGACGGGCGTTGAAGGACGGGCGTTGAAGGACGGGCGTTGAAGGACGGGCGTTGAAGGACGGGCGTTGAAGGACGGGCGTTGAAGGACGGGCGTTGAAGGACGGGCGTTGAAGGACGGGCGTTGAAGGACGGGCGTTGAAGGACGGGCGTTGAAGGACGGGCGTTGAAGGACGGGCGTTGAAGGACGGGCGTTGAAGGACGGGCGTTGAAGGACGGGCGTTGAAGGACGGGCGTTGAAGGACGGGCGTTGAAGGACGGGCGTTGAAGGACGGGCGTTGAAGGACGGGCGTTGAAGGACGGGCGTTGAAGGACGGGCGTTGAAGGACGGGCGTTGAAGGACGGGCGTTGAAGGACGGGCGTTGAAGGACGGGCGTTGAAGGACGGGCGTTGAAGGACGGGCGTTGAAGGACGGGCGTTGAAGGACGGGCGTTGAAGGACGGGCGTTGAAGGACGGGCGTTGAAGGACGGGCGTTGAAGGACGGGCGTTGAAGGACGGGCGTTGAAGGACGGGCGTTGAAGGACGGGCGTTGAAGGACGGGCGTTGAAGGACGGGCGTTGAAGGACGGGCGTTGAAGGACGGGCGTTGAAGGACGGGCGTTGAAGGACGGGCGTTGAAGGACGGGCGTTGAAGGACGGGCGTTGAAGGACGGGCGTTGAAGGACGGGCGTTGAAGGACGGGCGTTGAAGGACGGGCGTTGAAGGACGGGCGTTGAAGGACGGGCGTTGAAGGACGGGCGTTGAAGGACGGGCGTTGAAGGACGGGCGTTGAAGGACGGGCGTTGAAGGACGGGCGTTGAAGGACGGGCGTTGAAGGACGGGCGTTGAAGGACGGGCGTTGAAGGACGGGCGTTGAAGGACGGGCGTTGAAGGACGGGCGTTGAAGGACGGGCGTTGAAGGACGGGCGTTGAAGGACGGGCGTTGAAGGACGGGCGTTGAAGGACGGGCGTTGAAGGACGGGCGTTGAAGGACGGGCGTTGAAGGACGGGCGTTGAAGGACGGGCGTTGAAGGACGGGCGTTGAAGGACGGGCGTTGAAGGACGGGCGTTGAAGGACGGGCGTTGAAGGACGGGCGTTGAAGGACGGGCGTTGAAGGACGGGCGTTGAAGGACGGGCGTTGAAGGACGGGCGTTGAAGGACGGGCGTTGAAGGACGGGCGTTGAAGGACGGGCGTTGAAGGACGGGCGTTGAAGGACGGGCGTTGAAGGACGGGCGTTGAAGGACGGGCGTTGAAGGACGGGCGTTGAAGGACGGGCGTTGAAGGACGGGCGTTGAAGGACGGGCGTTGAAGGACGGGCGTTGAAGGACGGGCGTTGAAGGACGGGCGTTGAAGGACGGGCGTTGAAGGACGGGCGTTGAAGGACGGGCGTTGAAGGACGGGCGTTGAAGGACGGGCGTTGAAGGACGGGCGTTGAAGGACGGGCGTTGAAGGACGGGCGTTGAAGGACGGGCGTTGAAGGACGGGCGTTGAAGGACGGGCGTTGAAGGACGGGCGTTGAAGGACGGGCGTTGAAGGACGGGCGTTGAAGGACGGGCGTTGAAGGACGGGCGTTGAAGGACGGGCGTTGAAGGACGGGCGTTGAAGGACGGGCGTTGAAGGACGGGCGTTGAAGGACGGGCGTTGAAGGACGGGCGTTGAAGGACGGGCGTTGAAGGACGGGCGTTGAAGGACGGGCGTTGAAGGACGGGCGTTGAAGGACGGGCGTTGAAGGACGGGCGTTGAAGGACGGGCGTTGAAGGACGGGCGTTGAAGGACGGGCGTTGAAGGACGGGCGTTGAAGGACGGGCGTTGAAGGACGGGCGTTGAAGGACGGGCGTTGAAGGACGGGCGTTGAAGGACGGGCGTTGAAGGACGGGCGTTGAAGGACGGGCGTTGAAGGACGGGCGTTGAAGGACGGGCGTTGAAGGACGGGCGTTGAAGGACGGGCGTTGAAGGACGGGCGTTGAAGGACGGGCGTTGAAGGACGGGCGTTGAAGGACGGGCGTTGAAGGACGGGCGTTGAAGGACGGGCGTTGAAGGACGGGCGTTGAAGGACGGGCGTTGAAGGACGGGCGTTGAAGGACGGGCGTTGAAGGACGGGCGTTGAAGGACGGGCGTTGAAGGACGGGCGTTGAAGGACGGGCGTTGAAGGACGGGCGTTGAAGGACGGGCGTTGAAGGACGGGCGTTGAAGGACGGGCGTTGAAGGACGGGCGTTGAAGGACGGGCGTTGAAGGACGGGCGTTGAAGGACGGGCGTTGAAGGACGGGCGTTGAAGGACGGGCGTTGAAGGACGGGCGTTGAAGGACGGGCGTTGAAGGACGGGCGTTGAAGGACGGGCGTTGAAGGACGGGCGTTGAAGGACGGGCGTTGAAGGACGGGCGTTGAAGGACGGGCGTTGAAGGACGGGCGTTGAAGGACGGGCGTTGAAGGACGGGCGTTGAAGGACGGGCGTTGAAGGACGGGCGTTGAAGGACGGGCGTTGAAGGACGGGCGTTGAAGGACGGGCGTTGAAGGACGGGCGTTGAAGGACGGGCGTTGAAGGACGGGCGTTGAAGGCCTTTTGGGAACATTGATGCTGGATGTGTTTGCACTGATGCAGCCTCACTTATCGATAGTTCTGTGTTTTCTGTTTGATTCAGGAAAAGTCTACATGTGTCCTGAACCTGATCCCTTTACTAAACACAGCCTCTGCTGCCGAACAAATTGGTGGGAGAGAAAGAATTGTCACTGTTTATGGGCCAGAACTCCTCTGTCAAGTCCTGCAACATTATCCATTCCTTCTCTCCCACTGATGGAGGTCAACCCACTGAGTTTCTCCAGTAGATCATATTTAGATCCAGAGTCCAGCGTCTCCTGTGTGTCACCTTCATCTCGATTTAACAAAATGACATCAACTTTATCAAAGGGGGGGTGGAAGGGGTGTGGGATGGGAGTGGGGGAGGGTGGAGGGTGTTGACTACCTGTCAACAGCCCCTTTCTGGAGCTGTCATGCCAGTGTGGGGTGGGACTGTGAGTGGGACCAACAGGTGAGTGTTGACACCATTTGCAGATATAAACTCTGCCACCATAGACACAACTGGTGCCCTCCCTCAGTGAGGGAGGTCTCAGGGCCATCCTTCTCAGTGAGGGAGGTCTCAGGGCCATACTTTCTCGGTGAGGGAGGTCTCAGGGCCATACTTTCTCGGTGAGGGGGCTCTCAGGGCATACCTTCTCGGTGAGGGGGCTCTCAGGGCATACCTTCTCGGTGAGGGGGCTCTCAGGGCATACCTTCTCGGTGAGGGGGGTCTCAGGGCATACCTTCTCAGTGAGGGGGGTCTCAGGGCATACCTTCTCGGTGAGGGGGGTCTCAAGGCATACTTTCTCAGTGAAAAAGGTCTCAGGGCCATACTTTCTCGGTGAGGGGGCTCTCAGGGCATACCTTCTCGGTGAGGGGGGGTCACAGGGCATACCTTCTCGGTGAGGGGGGTCACAGGGCATACCTTCTCGGTGAGGGGGGTCTCAGGGCATACCTTCTCGGTGAGGGGGGTCACAGGGCATACCTTCTCGGTGAGGGGGGTCTCAGGGCATACCTTCTCGGTGAGGGGGGTCTCAGGGCATACCTTCTCGGTGAGGGGGGTCTCAAGGCATACCTTCTCAGTGAGGGAGGTCTCAGGGCCATACCTTTTTTTTTTGTTAACCAGATTAGGTCTTTCATTACATTTTCCTTCATCCATCTAATTGGCACAAACCAAACATAACTGGAAGACAAGAGGAAGGACAGGGTTAATGTCAATGCCCACCACCGGGGTGGGGCAGCAGGAGGGGAAGATGTCCCACACCAGGGCTCTCCTGAGGAGACTGACCCATGTCTTTAATTCCCTAATTTTCACTTTTCATTGAACTCTGGCAACTCAGCCCTAATAAATGCTTGGCTTTTCCAAGGCCCCCTTCCCTTCCCCCATTCCAAGCTTTAGTATTTCGCTGCCACCTGCAATAGGGTCCAGTTCCCCTCTCCCCTGGCCTCATCCATTTGCTGACCTCTTGAGAATCTAAGGAACCTCAGTTAATCAGACGGTGGGGTTCCCGTGCAGCAAACCCCACCATCCATACCCAAGCCCGCGATCAATTATATTATTCGTGTCTAATCGAACAGACTTACTCATATGGTGACAGACGGGTTACATTGGAATCTGGGTCAAGGAGGAAATGCTTCTGACTTATGAGTCCTTTCTCTGTATCTATGGTAACCACAGGGAATCCCATTTGCAGCGTCCACCGACTCATGATCTCGTTCACTGTATCTGGCAGCTTGACCTGGCCCTCTGCAGCCTAGAAGAGAAAAGGACGGAATAAGGAGCTTCAATTTGGGGTTCCTCTTGCTCCAAGCACAAAGGAATATCACGTGACTCCTCTACCTTCCATGGGCATTGCTTCTCCAAGTTTTTCCGAGCCCCAATAAATTGATCAAAAGGAATTTGCCCTTCACCCCACCATATTGATTCTGCCTGTTTACCTTTAGTTGCCCCAACTTCTGTTAAACGTGGGTTAGACTGACTGGTCTGCAGTTTCTTGCACTGTCTCCTTCCACTTTGAACTAAGTTATATTACACTGGTAAAACACTGCAGTCACAGTGGTTGAAGTAAAAACACGATGCTGGAGAAACTCAGCAGGTCAGACAGTGTCCTTTATGTAGCAAAGATAAAGATACAGAACCAACATTTTGGGCTTGAGCTCTTCATCAAAGTACGAGCAAAACGTAGACAGGAGCGCAAACAAATTGAGAGGGTGAGGGGCAGGGGAGGAGTACTGACCCTCAGGCAGGAGGCAAAAGGTGGATAAAGGAGGGGGGGGCACACCAGCAAGCAGGGGGAGGGTGGACAGCTCAGTGAATGGAGAGGGAAATGGGGGGGGCGGGCGGGGAGAACTGAAGGAAAGAAGGGATGGGGAAGAAAGGGAGAATGGGGAGAGGGTTAGCTGAAACCAGAGATGTCCATGTTAATGCCGTGGGCTGGAGAGAGATATTAGGTGTTTTTCCTCCAGAGGGCAGGCAAACAGGCCCAGACGAGAGTCGGCAGGTTACATTACATTGGTACGTTCTGCAAATGGAGGCAATTTAGAAGTGAAAACCCATGCACCAGCTGATTCTGTTCCAACCCTAAGTGAAGCACACGGGGACTCGAAAATGGGCAGCCTCTTGGTATTCAGATTAATATTCCTTCTTTAACCTCTTTGCCATTCTTTGTTTTGTTAAAATTTGCTATAGTTTAATCTTTGGACATGGGACCTTTGTACTTTAACTTTTTCATTTACCATAGTCATGATCCATTGATTCTCTGGGATTTTGCTCTCTCCATGAAGTACATTCATGTGTATTATGAAAGGCCCCTCGATTCACCGGTTCATTTTCCCCAGCTCTGCTGTAGTGTCCGAGTTGCTCATGTTTAAGGTGCCCACACTAGTAGTGGATTCCTTCTCCACCCCAGATGCAACGTGACCTTCCACCACATTGTGATCATTGCTACGAGCAGCGAGGTCACTAATCCATCCACCTCACAGACAATTGCTAGATACTGCATATACAGTAGGTGCTGCATGTCTGACCTCAATGCTCAGTAACCACTGGTACCAGTAAGACACTCAGACAGTCAGGAGATTTCTAATCTAATGCTCATTCTGAGGCATGGAACCCCTGAACATAAAGCCCTGGAAAAGGTAATGGTCACAGCCCAGGACATCACAGGCAAAACCTTCCCTGCCATTGAGGACATCTATGGGGATGCTGGCATCAGAGAATAGCAGTAATCATCAAGGATCCACACCACCCAGCACACGCTCTATTCTCGCTGCTACCATCAGGAAAGAGACTCACACCACCAGGTTCAGGAACAGCAGCTACCCATCCACCATCAGACTCCTCAATGGCAAACTCAATCAGGGATGTGTTTAAGGACACTTCTTTTGAATTTTTCCTCTCTACATTGCACAGTTTGTTTGCATTTTTTCATTTGTTTACATGTGTACATAGAGTCAACTTTTTTTGCACTTTCAATAAGTGGCAGGAAAAAGAATCTCAGTTTTGATGTGATGCCATGCATGAACCCTGACAATAAATCTGAAATCTGAAGTGTCAGTGCGAAGAGAGCCCAGTGGAAAGTGGCCAATCCGTAGCAGTCAGAAGGGGATTTGCAGGGCCGAGATATGTTGAGGAGTGTAACGTGATGACCAGGGTTGATCTGACTCAGGGGTTACTGCCTGACAGAAGTCATTCTAACAGGTTCCTGATACTCATTCCTGGGGCAGATGTTTGGACAGAACATTTCAACATTATTGCATCCCCATGCGATATTCATTTTCTCACTGAAGATACAAACCTTCTCCAGGTGATCAAAGAGATTGGTGTACACTGTGTTATTGTATGAATATTCAGTAAGGTAGCTCTGTAGGAATAAAAGTTGACAAATTTAGAGAACATGTTGCAATAGGTTTTCAATGAATTGCCATTGAACACGTCACTGAGACTCACAGTCAGCCCATTCACAAAGCTGTCATTTCCCAGGAAGTTGGACAACATGCGCAAAACAGCAGCTCCCTGCAAAGAAATTGACCAAAAGTGAATGAGAGGTGCCTGCCACAGTTTGCCAAAGATCGGGAGCGAGTTTGAAGTACCAGACTCACCTTGCTGTACGAGATGGCATCAAAGAGCTCATTGATTTCTGCAGGTGTGTTCACATCCTCCTCTTTGGATGAGAGTGGGTGTGAGGATGCCAAAGCATCAATGGCAAACACTCGGTAAACATCACTCAACACAGTCAAACTTTTCTGTTAAAAGCAAAGAACATGGTTGTCTGGCACAGTTAGCATAGCGGTCAGCGCAACAGGGACCGGGGTTTGAATCCCATCCTGTCTGTAAGGAGTTTGTACGCTCTCCCCCTGTCTGTGTGGACTTCCTCCAGGGCGCTTCGGTTTCCTCCCACTGTTCAAAAACATACTGGGGATTGTAAGTTAATTGGGAATTATTGACCAGCATGGGCTTGTGGACCAAAAGGTTCTGTAACCGTGCTGTATGTCTAAATTTAAATTTAGAACTCCATGTTGCAGACAGTTAACTCTGGGGCAAGTTATCCAAAGCCTCATCTACTATGCATCCCAAATGCTCCACCTCTCCCTTGGTTCTGGATGAAGGAGTCACACTATTTACAGTTCAAATTTCAAAGTAGTTACAGGAGATGCCAATGTGTTGGAAAAATGGGCGGAGAAATGGCAGATGGAGTTCAATTCAAATAAATATGAACTCATGGGACACACGTGAATGGTAGGGTCCCAGGGAGTACTGGGAAACAGAGGGACCATGGTGAATGTGGCTGAGCAGGTGGATAATGTGATCAGAAAGGGACATGGGAGACTGCCCATCCATAACAGGGCCATTGAACAGAGAAGCCAGGAGACTTCTCAGCTGTCCACTCATCCCTTCCCACTAACTGTGGCCACCAGGGCATACCCCTGAGACCCAAGAAATGCTCCACTTGCACCCACACCACCATTCAGGGCCCAAACACTCCTTCCAAGTGAAGCAACACTTCAACCACCCAGAATAAAGTCCTCATTCTGATCTTCTTTCAAACACATGAAGATTGGGAGGGAAACTGGCCCTGAACAAATGATTGAAGAATTGTACTGAACAAATTCTGCCCATTTTAATCAAAGGAATTCCTCTGGGAATGTGCCAACCCAAAAGTACCACAATATTACTCCCAATGGAAACAGATCCATTATCCTTTCACCTTGAACTTCAAACATTGAACATATTAACAAACAAGTTGTATTCACTTCAAAAATAGTAACCAGCTGGAAGAAATTATTATAAGCCATGAGGATGAGTAGATGAAATTTGGAGATTTCAAACTGTTTCCAGTTCAATGTAACAGCACTGTCCAACTCTTTCATGAGTAAATACAAAAATCAAAGCAGAACTAGTCCACTGGCTCTTAGCCTTATCTTCCTGCATGTGGAAAAAACTTTTACATTAAGCTATTCCTTGAATTGATAAGAACAGAAAATAATATAAAAGGGATAAAAATAAAAGACAAGGAATATAAAATCAGTTTATTTGCGGATGATGTTATAGTGTACTTAACAGAACCAGAGCTATCAATAAAAGAATTATATAAGAAATTGAAGGAATATGGAGAAGTGTCGGGTTACAAGATCAACGTAAATAAAAGTGAAGCAATGCCTATGAATAATGCGGATTTCTCAAAATTTAAGAAGGAATCACCATTTAGATGGCAAATGCAAGCAATAAGATACCTAAGTGTACAAATAAATAAAAATCTCGGCCAACTATATAAACTCAATTATTATCCATTAATGAAAAAAATACAGGATGATTTAGAGCATTGGAAAGATTTACCACTAACACTAATAGGAAGGATAAACTGTATTAAAATGAACATTTTTCCAAGGATATTATACCTATTTCAGGCATTGCCAATACACCTGACAGAGAAATTCTTCAAGGAGTTAAAGAAAATAATAAGGAAATTTTTATGGAGAGGGGGGAAACCGAGGATAGCACTAGATAAATTAACAGAATGGTATAAACAAGGAGGCTTACAACTGCCAAACTTTAAAAATTATTATAGAGCCGCACAATTAAGATACCTATCAGATTTTTATCAAACAAGGGAAAAGCCAGATTGGACCAGATTAGAATTAGATAAAATAGGGGAAAAGATACCTGAACACATATTATATAAATGGGATGAAAAATTGGTACAACATAGAAGTTCTCCAGTATTACATCATCTACTCAATATTTGGAAGAAGATTCATGTAGAAAGAAATAAAACAAATTATCAATTACCAAAACTAATATTGACGCAAAACAAGTTACTCCCTTTTACAATAGATAACTTTTCCTTTAGAGAATGGGAGAAAAAAGGGATTAAAAGAATAGAAAATTGTTTTTCAGGAAATAGACTATTATCCTTTGAACAAATGAAAGATAAATACAATATAACTCAAGATACAGCGCTGGCATATTACCAATTGAGATCCTACTTGAAGGACAAATTAGGAAGCAGTCTGAGTTTACCAGAGGGAAGTAACTTTGAATATGTGATTACAGATACAATGATAATCAAAAAATTTATAACAAATATGAATATTAAACTGCAAGAAAAGGAGAATGAGGAAACAAATGGTAAAACTAAACAAAAATGGGAACGAGATTTAAATATAAAGATAAAAAAGGAAACATGGGAGAAGTTATGTTCTGGAACGATGAGAAATACAATAAATACGAGGCTACGTATGATACAATATAACTGGATACACAGGCTATACATTACACCTCAAAAGTTAAATAAATGGGACCCAACAGTATCTGATAGATGTTTTCGATGTAAAAAAGAAATGGGAACAACAATTCATGCAATCTGGACATGTGAGAAAGTAGAAAAACTTTGGGAAGATCTAAACCAGATATTAAATAAAATTACAGAAAACAATATACCAAAGAATCCAGAGATCTTCCTCCTAAGTAACATAAAAAACAAAGAATTTGGAATTGATTTGGAAGATGCACAAAAAATATTTGTTAAGATAGCTCTAGCCGTAGCAAAAAAATGTATTATGTCAACCTGGAAATTGGAAGATAATTTGAAAATACAACAATGGTATATAGAAATGAATAAATGTATCCCATTAGTAAAAATAACATATAGTTTAAGAAATAATATTGAAATATTTGAACAAATATGGGAGCCTTACATGAAACACAACAGCGAAAACCTACCGGGGACATTCACTACCTAAATTAACGAAAGGAGAAGGAAATGAAAAGAATTGACTCAGTGGAATTTCTTGTTTATTTTTTATTGAATGACAACATTGTTTGACTGATTTAATGTATCCTAGATTTTGTACTTTAAATGGACGGGAGGGGGAGGTAGGGAGGGTGGGATGGGAGGAGGGGGGGGGGGAGAAAATGGCACTGTATATGTTTGAAAAGGAAAAGGTGTGTATCATGGTTAATGTGGTTTATGGTGTGAAAAGTAAAAAATTAAATAAAAAAAAGCTATTCCTTCATAATTCTGACTAAGAGCAACTTACCACTCCCCAGGTAGGTTCCGCAAAATCTGCGCCCAGGTATTCAACATAAGAGGCAAAGCCTTCGTTCAGCCACAGATCATTCCACCATCTCAGAGTTACAAGGTTTCCAAACCACTGAAATAAGATTCAAATTAACAAACAGGATCAGCATGTACAATTCTCTGAGAGCTCACATGCAGGGACATCCTAAAACATGCAAGGCCCTGAAGGTCTCCTCCGGGTGCTAGAGGTGGGAACCCATGAAATGCTCTGTTCCCTTAAGGGAAGAGGGAGAAGAAGAGTCTCTGCATCTGTTCAAGCCCAAGGTGGAGAAGCAAATAGGTAGAAAGTGACTGAAGGTAGATGCGTTGAGGAGCTGAGGTTGCAACCAAATTATCCAGGACCTTATTGAATGAGAGAACAGGCTTAAGGGACCAATGGTCTCCCATTTCTAATTTGTGGGCTGGTCTAGTGTCAGAAAGTCAGGTAGAAAAAATAAGCAGGCTATTTTTTTTTTTAATGGGGAGAAAATTGAAAATACCCAGTTGCAAAGGGACCTGGGAGTCCTTGTGCAGGTAAATATAATGCTGGCATTCATTTCAAGAAGAATACAATTATCTCCCCCTGCTTAGGAAGATTGAGAAGGACCTACACAGAGGGACAAACCTGCCCAAGACATTGATGGGCAGGGCCAACTGCATTAAAATGAACGTGATGCCAAGACTACAATACCTTTTTAAATCTTTGTCCTTGCCATTGCCCCAGAGTTTCTTTAAAACACTTAACGGACAATTTCTTTGGAGGAGTAAAGTAGCCAGAGTCTCTATAGAGAAATTAACTTGGGATTACAGTCTGGGAGGAATGAGGGTCCCAGACTTCAAGAAAAAAACTAATGGGCGGCCCTGTCGAGATTTATCGTATCATTCTTTGAGGAAGATGGTATACCCTCCTGGGCACAAATTGGTCTACACATGGTAGGGGAGAAGATGGTTGGAGAAATTATATATAAATGGAATACTAAGTTAATAATCAAAAAGACAAACTGCCCTATATTAAAGCTCATAATTCAAATGTGGCAAAAGACAAATCAGATTATGAGTTAAAAGTAGGGCTGTCCCCCAAAATGCCCCTAACCTAGAATAAATTAATTCCTATGCCCATGGGCATTAAGATCTTGGACACCTGGTGACAGAAAGGGATCCCTGCCACTGTGTAGTGACATGGGGGCTCTAATTCGAACGAGGATCACATGTAAATTCATCTCTGCTATGTATCTCCTGTTCCAAAGTGCAAGCCCAAAACCAGGTCTCCATAAATCGAGGCAAAGATGGGAATCAAACTTAGGAACAATCCCTGAATGATGCTGGTCCAACTTCTTTCAGGACAGCATGACAGCAGTTTATTAACACCAGATATAGGCTGGTACAATACAATTTTTTGCACCGGCTATACATTATGATGCAAAAATTGCACAAGGTTAAACCAGAAATCTCAGGATTGTGTTTTAGATGTGGCATAGAGACAGGAACCTTTGAGCATTCAACCTGACTATGCACTAAAGTGAGACCCTTTTGGATAGAATATGGGGACATTTTGGAAACAATTACAGGGGTGGAATACCCACAGGATCCAGTGCGATTCCTGTTGGGGGATATTATAGACACGAGGATGAGGTCATCCAAATACCAAATTCAATTTGTAAAATTGGTTGGGAAATGCATCATAATCACTTGGAAATCTGACTCCCAGCTAACCATACCGCGATGGAACATGGAGATGCGGAGCAGTGTTCCCCTGGAGAAAATTACCTATGACTTGAGAGGGAGTCACGACACGTGTGACAGTCATACTTGAGATACATTGAGGTGCAAGTGTGATTAACCCTCCCAATGCTTCTCTCACAAAGAAACAGTGGACAATAGGTCCACAACATAGGCTCACACAAGTCCTGGAATGTCGAGAATGAGGAGATAATTTAGATGCCTGGCCTTCCCCACACCCCCACCCCACTTTTTTTTTATTTATTAGTGTATTTATATTGTTATTTTTAGTAATTGATATATGTTTCTCTGTTAATGTTGGGGTGGGAGGGGTGATGAAAGGTGGGGGAGAGGAAGGGGGGGAAATAAGGACTCGATATAAATTGATCTGTAAAAGGGGAGGAGTGATTCCCTGTGATATTTGTAAAGTTTGAATCTGTAAAACTACAAATAAAATTTTCCAAAAAAAAGGAATAGAATACAAGAGCACGGATGTGGTGTTTAGGTTTTATAATGCACGGGTGAGACCTCACGTGGAGTATTATGAACAATTTTGGGCTCTTCAATTAAGAAGAGATGAGCTGATGTTGGAGAGGGGTCAAAGGAGGTTCACTAGGATAATTACGGGAATGAAAGGGTCATCACATAAGGAGTATTTGACAGCTCTTGGCTTCTACTTGTTGAAATTTAGGAGAATGAGGGGGATCATATTGAAACATTTTGAATATTGAAAGGTGTGGACAGAGTAGATGTAGAAAAGTTCCCATGAAGGAGGAGTTAATTGACTCGTTATGTACACGGTTTCATTACTCCAAAGGAAATGGGCCAATGACCATTTTTCTCAAGCAAAATATTTCAGTAACAGTTGGGTCTAGAGCAGTGGTTCTCAACCTTTTCTTTCCACTCACATATCACCTTAAGTAATCCTTTACTAATCACAGAACATCTTAAAATGGTATGTGAGTGGAAAGAAAAGTTTGAAACCCACTGGTGTAGGGAAAGAGGGCACAACTTCAGGATTGAAAGATCTCCACTTACAACAGGGATACAGAGGAATTTCTTCAGCCAGAGGGTGGTAAATTTGTGGAGTTTGTTGCCAGAGACAGTTGAGGAGGGTGATAGGCAGAGATTGATAGGTTCTTGATTAGACAGGGCATAAAAAGTTATAGGGAGAAGGCCGGGCAGTGAGTGAGTGGGGGAATAGACCAGCTCATGATTAAATAGCAGGGCAGACTTATGCTGAATGGCCTACTTCTGCTCATATGTCTTATACTTCACAAGTCACTCCAGGTTCACTCTGAAAAAAGTTTTATTCAGAAGTAAGTTCCATCTCCTCCTTCATCTTGAAACAAGTGTTGGGTGAAACCTCCATTCTTCTGCCAACATCTTTGTTCCCATAGTGGCTGCTGCAGTCAACATTGAGTTTGGTGTGCAGCAAGGAGGACAGAGACAAGGAACAAATGCAACTGCTCCGATCAGGACATGAACTCACCATGTCTGCAAAACAGGATGGAATTCAGAACATTCTCACTACTCTCCCTTAACCCTTTGGACTCCGTGTTCTGGTTTTCAGGAACAAGCGTATATGCTCCATGCCCCTGTTTTTCAGGGCTGGTTTTATATCCATCTAGCATCTGGTCCCTTCTGGTGTTCATTCTGTAGTTTACGCATGGACCCAGTCTGGAGTATATATTATGAAAGGCTAAGAAGGGGCAGAGTCCAAAGAGTTAATGATTCATTTGGAACATCAATCAGGAGACACAAGATTGTAGATGCTGGGATCTGGAGCAGTATAAACAACAGCTGTGGAACAGTGGATTGAACAGTATTGATAGTGGGGTGGGGGGGGGGGGGTGGGCTGGGTATGTTATTAATGTTTGCATCAGGACTTTATTCAGTAGTCAGTAATAAGAGTTGATATGTGTAAATGAAAGCAGTGATCAGACAGCAGATTAATGCAGGAAAGAGTCACTGTCCACAGCAGGAAGACACCCGACTGCTCTGGTTTGGAAACTAAAATGACCATTAGCCATTCTCATACATGGTAGCCCAATCTTCAGATAATGCACCTGAGATAATTGGCCCAAACAAACTAGATGTTTTCTGCAAAGACATCCTGCACCATTAGGATAACGGTTCCAGAATGGCTATTTTACCACTTAGCAGATCAAACATAGTCCTTCTTGAGCATGGTCCAATACAGATCTCGTGCCTGTGCCAGGACTTACCCCAGTATCGCTCCTCCCTGGCAATGCCTCTGTCTCCTGTGGCAATCCCTCAGCATTTCACACCAACCTTCCTCCAACCTGTACCCTGCGGGTAAATCTGTTAACGACAGCCAACCCAAGATTCTCTTAGTCTACTATCGCAACAAGTCGATGCACTGTACCTGATGGGCCAGTTCATGTGCTATGACCGTCACTACTCTTTCTTTGTTACCATTGGATGAGCTTGCTGGGTCATAGAGGAGTGCCGTCTCCCGGTACGTGATCAGTCCCCAGTTCTCCATCGCACCAGCGTTGAAGTCAGGAAGTGCTATTTGGTCTATTGAAAAAATGGAACATTAATGCTCAAACCTTGTGGGTGATCAGAGTTTGACTGTTCAGGGGTGGTTATTGTAACTACATGCTGGTTAACATTTACACTTTCCTCTGTTTAGTTTTACTAATCCTCCAATTACTTCTTGGGGAGGGATGAGATTGGAGGAGCAAATCTGTAAGAGAGAGAGCAGACGGCTGCAGGAAACAAAGTTGTGATAGTAGGAGATTTTAAACTTTCCACGTATTGACCGAGACTCCCATAATGTAAAAGGGCTGGGTGGCTTGGAGTTTGACAAATGTGTTCAGGAAAGTTTTCTAAATCAAGATATAGAGGTACCAACAAGAAAGAGTGTAATATTGGATCTCTTATTAGGGAACAAGGCTTGTCAGGAGTATGTGTAGGAGAACATTTTTGGTCCAGTGATCATAATGCCATTAGCCATCTGGTTCAGAAGAAGAGGTGTATAGCTGATATAGGCAACATCAAGCAAATGAGGAGTATAAAAAATGGCCCAGTTGCCAAATAAACAGGTTTCCTTGAGTCCCAGCAGATTGGGGGCCGACGCACCTGCACACGAGAGACAGACCAGATGCAGGAGGGTGTTCCCCTGACCAGACCAGGGTTTAGCGACTGCTTCAGAACCGAGGCGAGGAGAACTATCGTGCAAGAGGGTTGACGTGTAGAACAGCAGCTCAGACAAGGTCGTGACCTGTCGGCAGGAGGCGGGAGCATGGAATGGAGCTGGGCAGTGGTCGACTGGGTACGTACAGTCGGCTCCTAATCATTTCTACACAGTGCTCCTCATTGCTCTTTTAAAAGTTGAATTTTACCTTTTATTAAAACACGGTAGAAGCCAATTCCGACCATTTAAATCCATTCTCCTTTGCTCTTTGAACCAGTTTGCAACCTCTGCAGAGCAACCAACTGTGATTGAGGTCACCACCACTCATTACCAGCAGCTCTGCCACACAACCCCGCTCTCTATTTCTCCACCTCCCACTCAGATCCTTCTCTGCAACTTGAAATGTGCTAATTTTCCAAATGTTTCCTCGCTTCAATGAGAGATCATTGAGCTGTACCTCTATTTTTCTCTCTCCTCACATGCTGCCTGGCGCTCTGAGGATATCCAACATCAGATTTCTTTCATCTGCTTTTGTGGGAAGCTTTGTGATTGGGCAAAAGGCAGAAGATCACATGAGAAGGGCCTGGCTGAGGGAAATAGGCAATAATGGAGTATGAATCAAATGAAAATGCAAGCTCTCGTCTACTTTTACCAAACACGCGAATGGTGAAAGCCTTCAATGTTGCCCCCTCCCCAAGTAACATGACCTTGCTGACAGTGGCTGGGAATTGGAGGACAACTCCACAGAGCAGATGCTGGAATCCGAGGCTAGAAACACACCTGCTGGAGGAAATCAGGATGACGAGCAGCAAAGGGTTTCAATGACACAAAAGGGGCTTAGCACGAAATGTCAATCACCCTTTTCCTCCCCCTGCTGCCCCAGCATGGAGTGAGACTGTCCATCCAGAATGGAATGGATCCATTTGAGAACTGATCTGTACAGCAAGATGAAGCAGCTCAGGGCACACGCCAACAATTCTGCCAGCAGATAACCTGTTTCCATCTCTCCCTGAGAATAAGAGACCACATTGTTACCAGTGACCTCAATTTAAACAAGTACATTACTGTTTTAGGTGATTTGATCTCACTGACCCCATCTCTGCCAAAACCCTCCCTTTGCTCCATCCTTCTCCTTTCAGAAAATGAAACAGCCAGAGAAAACATTGTACTAAAATTTTTTAAAAAATAATCATAGATGGGCAAGTGTTCAAAATCATACCTGATTTTTTAAGTGGATAGAGAACATTGTAATATTCTTCGAAGAACTTAAGAATTGGTCCAGTCACTTTGATGGCATATTTATGCTGTCCTTGATCAATCGCTTGTTTTCGAGCCCAAATGCGGATCTTAAAACATATCACATTGTTGAAGAATATTTTAATGAGTCAAATGCTTGGTTTCATACAAAGTCAGTAACAAATAAAAACACAGCGGCAAGTGAAACAACAGAAAATCTAAAGTACTGAGTAAGTCACCTGGGACTTCACCACCCCCCACCCCCAACGAGGCTGTTCAACACACCCAGCAGTGAGGTGCGTGGTGAAGGTCACCAACCTGCTCCAGAGACAGTGGGTTTGACGTGTGAGGAGAGAACAGACTCTCTTCCCTATACTTCAGAGTGGGGGGTGGGGGGATCTCATTGAAACCAACATATTCTGAGGGATCATCTTCAGAGATGCTTCCTCTGGTGGAGAGAGGATCCCAAGTCAAAAGGGTAGGTCCCTTAACCCTGAAATTGGAGACTGGTGAATCTCTGGGACTAAAAACACAATGCTGGAGAAACTCAGCAGGTCCAACAGTATACCAACAGTGTACTTTATTTAGCAAAGATAAATATACATAACTGACATTTCAGGCTTGACCCCTTCATTAAGGTATGAAAAAATGTCGCAGGAGTTCGTACAAAATTGTAGGGGGGATTTGGACGGTCAGGGAGAGAGGAAGAGCACATCAGCAAGCAGGGGGAGGGGGATGGCTTTGTGAACAGAGACAGAAGGGGATGGAGAGCTAGAGGAAAGAAGACAAAGGGAAAGGGAAGGGAGGGAGAATGGAGAGTAGGCTAGCTAGCAGAAACTTTCGATTCTGCGCCCCACTCACATTCCGTCCCACCAAGACCACCTGTAAATTGGAGGGGCAACACTTGATTTTCAATCTGGGCATTCTCCAACCAGATGACATTAACATCAACTCCTCCAGTTTCTGCTAGCCCATTCTCCATTCTTCCTCCCTTCCCTTTCCCTTTGTCTTCTTTCCTCCAGCTCTCCACCCCCTCCCCTGCTAGCTGGTGTTCCCTCCCTCCCTTATCCACCTATTACCTCCTGCCTATGGGTCCGGGCTCCTCCCCTACCACTTTGTTCAGGTGCCTCCTCACATTTTTTCATACCTTGATGAATGGGTCAAGCCTGAAATGTCAGTTATGTATATTTATCTTTGCTAAATAAAGTACACTGTTGGACCTGCTGAGTTTCTCCAGCATTGAGTTTTTATTTTAAACATGGCGCCTGTCATGTTATACTTGAATCTCTGGAACGGTCTGTATGGTCCAGAATTGACCATTCTAAGTAAAGGAGTCAACAGGCAAAGGGGAATAGTGCAGGACAGATGATCAGCCACAAGGGTGACCTACTCCTGTTGCAACCCATGGACCATGAACCCACACCTGATATGGTGACAGCAGAGGAAGTACCAACATAGTCTTCATGTCTTCACAAACAAGACAAAAACACTAAACAAAAACCTGGAACAAGCAGTGGAGAGTGGATACAAACTTTAAAAAGAGGGCGAGTCTACAAAAAGGTGCACAGGAGAGATGGATGGGTTGAAAGATGCAAAGTGCCCAGAGCGCTGACCTGTGTCCCAAGGTTCAGAAGGAGTGGCTACGAAGGTAGTGGAGGCTCTGTATTGCAGCTACCAAGATTCTACAGACACAAGAGTTCCACAGACACAAGAGTTCCACAGACACAAGAGTTCCACAGACTGGAAGATCCCAAATGATACCTCACTATTAGAGAAAGGAGTGAGAGAGAACACAGAGAATTATAATCCATTCAGAAACAGGGAAAATTCAGGAAGCTGTCATTAAGGAAATGGAAACAAGGCATTCAGAAACATCAGTCAACTGGGAGAAATGAGAGAGAACTCATCTCAACCAATATCCTGGAGTTCCTGAAGGTTGTAACTAGAAGAATCAAAAAGGAGGAAACCAGTCAAATTAGAGTTGTAGTGCAAAGAAATAGACCCTTCAGCCCATCATCTGCAAGCTAACCATCATATTTATCCATTCTCGTCCCATTTACCTGCTTTTGGCCCATACCTTCACTGATTGGTGATTCAAAAGCTTGTCCAGATACTTCTTAAATGCAACAGAACCTCATCAGATAGTAGATTCCAACTTTCAGCAACTCAGGGGTTTTCCACACCCCTCAAGTCCCCACTGAAACCTACCTTTCTCCTTGTACCTGCCACCTCCCCCTCTCATCATGGGAAATAGATCCTTACTCTCTCTCCATCTCCCCCCTTAATGTTGTTCCTCTCTCAGCCTGCTCCCCTTGAGGAGAAATAAACCCAACCCACCCAGTCTCTCCTTATACTTACAGACCTCTCATTGGATGGGGGGTGGGGGAAGGAGGAATTCATGTCGCTCTGGCTCGACTGTTTCAGACCAGTGACCAGTCAGCCACCCAGAACAGAGGAGAGAAGAACTCCTTGGAAGGTGGTGAGTCTTTGGATCTCTCTCTCCTAGATTCATGGCCTCAAACACTTAGTTTATTCAAGAGCAAGATTGGTACATTTTTGTTTTTTTCTGAGAATTAAGAAAAATGGGGTTGGTGTGAACGAGACTCTGATCTAAACCAAGAATCTATTGTAAGGGGGTGCAGGCACAAAACAGAGGATTCCCTCCTCTCCTTGACAGAGGGAGGCCCAGCCTGACGGACAGCACCATCTCAATGTGACAGAAAGCCCAACCTGCTGAAAAGATTCGTGGAATATCTACACTGGGTGGCGAATAAAGATAAAACTGTATCGCTAGAGAAGACCATTCATCCCCTCAAACTGCTCTATACATCACAATCAAGGCTCACCATTTACCTGCACCATCCCCATACCCCTCAATTCTCTTGATCTGTACTAACCTATCTCTGCCTTGAATCAACACAGCAACTAGGCCTTATTATTAAGAGCACAAGGGTAACTAAGGATAAAGAATGAACACTTATTGACAGCATTCACCAAAGAGAGAGACTTTTATAGCTATAGGATTCAGGCAAGGAACAATGAAATTCTAGAGCACGATCATATTAAAAGGATCATGGACAGAAAGGTGGATCCATCCCCAGAGCTTATGGAGATCACTATAGGAAGAAAGGGAGGAGGTTGCTGGGACCCTGTCAGAGATATTCAAAGATGAGAAGACTGGAGGACAGACCACAGGGTCTAACATCAATGAGAAGGAAGTCATTGGAGAAAATGCTGTGGGACAGTGTTAAAGTACACTTGGAAATGTGGGGGTTGATAAGGGAGAGAAAGAGACAGGTGGGGAGAGGAACTGTGCAGAGGGCTGGGACTCACCAGAGTCTTGGGGGACCTGGAGATGGAGCTCCATTCTATGCACGAAAACCAAAAAGTGACCTCTTACCAAAGTATTGTTTATTGTTTGCTCCTCGTAACCAAAATCACAAACAATAAAAGCAAGGAGGTAAGTGGACATCTTGGGCGTTATTTCAAAGGTAATGTTACTCCAGGAGACGTTATCAATAACCAGAGTTTTATTCTCTGTAGAGAAAGAGGAACCGTGTTTACACACACCTTGGGAACATTTCAATAGTATTATTTCACATGCAATAAGTCACTTTCTCAAACTTCTATCATCAGTTAAGTGCTACCCTACCCATTTTGCATCCTCCTGGCAGCAAGAATTCCAATGTATATTCCTACCAACAGTGCAACTAGTTTCCTCTCTCTACAATTTTAGTCATTGTTCTTCCCTGTTAATCCCATGTATTCTTGAATCCGTTCACCACAAAGATATGGGGGGGGGGGGGGGGGAATAAACCCTGCCATTAGGTGCAAACATTAGCAAAATTGAATATAACTTAAATTTGGGACACATTTGGGCTGATCTGTGCACCCCACCCTCTTCCCCTTTCTACCCACTCTGCCCCATTCCTCCCTCCCCCACCTCTTCCACGCACAGCCCCTTTTCTTCCCATCCCCCTCCCCACCCCACCCCATTATTCCCCCTCTCCCACCCCTACCTCTCATACTCCCCCTCCCCTCTCCCACCCCCTCCTCTCCTACTCCCCCTCCCCTGTTTTTTCCTCCTCCACCACCACTACCTCTCTCTCCTCCTCCCCTTGTCCTCTCCCCAACTCCCCTCCCCTCCCTCCTCCTCTCTCTTACCCTTTCCTTCCTCCTCTCCCCCCAACTTCCCTCTCCCTCCTCTTCTCCTCCTTCCCCTCCTTCTTCTCCTCCTCCTCACAGGACGGTACCGATTGGGAGTGTGTTGGAGAGGGCAATGTATCCTGGCTGGTGGACCACGCTGATTGTGAAGGTGGCTTTCATAGCCGGCTCGTCAAAGCAGGGGAACGCCTTCCTGGCGTCTGTTGGCTGCATCTGGGTGGTGGCGATGAATCTGCCGAGGGATACCAGTCGTCAAACGTGCAGTCTGACCCCTGCCCAATGACCCCCTTGCAGGCTACGGCTTCTGATCCCCATGCAACCCGCCCCCTACCCCCCCCCCCCCACTGCAGCCAGACATCACTGTCACCCCCCCCCCCTCGCCTGCATTAAGACATTTCGCATCATTTCCCTCGCATCCGCCTCTGACACTGGACTGCGGGCAGGATCCGGCTACATTTTCCTGCAGATTCCCAGCTCCACACTCCGAGACCTCCTTGTGCCGAACCTTATTGCCTACTGACCCGTGCCCCTCAGTCTGGTAACATCACAACAACAGGTCCAGAGCAAAACACAAAGAAGAACTGGCCTGTTCTGTGCTGTATATGGTTATATGGTGAAGCCGGAATGTGGAGCGGTTGGGGAAGCGGCAGCGAGGACTGGCCGGCCAGCCGGCGTATCCCGAGGAAACCACCCGTCAGTCCAACCTCTCCCGACAACTCACGCCTTCTAATCCAGGCAACATGCGGGCAAATCCCGCCTGTCCCCTCCACAGCGATCGCAGGGCGCCCGGACCAAAGCTTGTTGGAACCTCCTTCCTCCTGCGCTCCATGTCCCAACTCCTGGCAGCGAGCATGGTCCAGAACCTGCTCTGATACTCTCACTGTCAGAATGATTCTCTAGCACTGAAACCGACACCACCCAAACTTTAGATCTCGGTCCCCCTCGCTTTGCGTCGTCGCTTCCAACGCACCTTTACCGTTTCCACTTGCCCTTACTTACTCGTTGCCTGTCTGTCTCCCAACGCCGCCCCTCCCGATCGTGCCTCATTTGTCCACCATCCTTATCCCCCCCCCCCCCGCCTCTCCTCTGTGCCCACCTAACGGCCCCTGCCCGTGTGCTGGTTTGCTACCCTCTGTGCCATAAAGGTGACAATTCCTCTCCTCCCCCCGGACTCCAGTCACCTCCTCAATCCCCTGCCTATCGGTTTTTACGCAAACGTTCACAAGGTTCTCCGAACTTCATTCTCCAAAGAACGACTCCAACTTTTAGTTCATAACCCCTTGCCTTAGATTCCTCGCCCTGGATAAAATATCCCTCTCTATTGATGCTTTCGGTAGTTTGACGATTGCTCCGTCCCGGGGAGTAGAGTTTGTGGAACCACTCCCAAATTCGCCGGAGTTGTTGAAGGTCTGGCGGCCGTGCCCCTGCTGGGACGTGCCGAGCTCTGCCACCACCTTTCTGTTCACCCCTGCCCGAAGTCGTTCAGCCCACCGGACTGTGCTAGCTCCCGGCGAAACCCTAATGTGCCAATGTTGAATCCCCTCCGTCCTTACCCGCGGGTCAATTCTCCCAACTACCCACCCAGAGACCCCACTCCGGAGAAGCGGGGGTGGGGATTGGAGCCGAGAGCCACTGACCTTTGGTGCGGCTGACCCCGGGTCTGTGCAGGGTGGAGAACCCCTACCCCACGCCGCGGTCCTGAAAACTGACCTGGTTCGGCCCATCTCGTCCTGGTACTGACTCCGGTAGAAGCCCTTCAGGTCGTCGGCCAGCAGGCCACGGAACTCGGTGTAGAGGCTGTAATTGGTGCCTGCCGAGAGGTTGGCGACCAGCTGAATGACCAGGTACTGCGTGTCGCTCTGCAGCCAGCTCTTGTGAATGGCCAGCGGCTTCGCTCCCGGTGCCCACACCCGGCCCAACTCCCCGTCCAAGTGACTCACGTTCAGTTGGTTGCTATGGATGAGGATTAGGTTGGTGTCCTGCAAGCAGTGGAACAGCACGGACGAGCTGCCAGTGAAGTAGTGCTCGAGTCCGGGCCCGGGCTCCAACCACGGCTGCAGGCTTAGCTGGTAATGAAGGGGCTGGAGGGTATTCGGTAACCGGAGCCGCTGCCAGGGCTGGGCGGGCGGAGCCGCTGTCCCCTCCGTCCCGGGACCGCTCGGCGCCACCGTCCCCGGGCCGCTCGGCGCCACCGTCCCCGGGCCGCTCGGCCCCTCCGTCTCCGCCTTTTTGCCCTTCTCCTGTGCGTACACCACAGCCAGGGCGATGATGGTGGCGGCGGCAGCCACGGCCAGGAGCCCGGCCACCACCGCTAGCGTTTTACTGATGAAGAATCCCTTCGCCATGGCTGTGCGGGCGCCCGGCGGACACGGGCTTTATAGCAGCCGCCGGAGGGGGGTGGGGGGGTGTGGACGATTCACTGGGGGCCGAACTTCGGCATCTGGAATCACGGCTGCGCGCGCTGGATGCTCGGGTCTATCCAGAACGCACGTTCACAATGCCCTGCTCCCGTAGAGCTGCAGCTCTGCCCGGACCACCCATCCCCAGCTCGGATCACCCTCCCCATCCCCATCCGCCCTGACCACTAGTCCCCACCACACCCCAGCCGGACCACCCACCCCACCCCCAGCTCGGATCACCCTCCCCATCCCCATCCATACTAACCACTAGTCCCCACCACACCCCAGCCGGACCACCCACCCCGTCCCCAGCTCGGACCACCCTCCCCGTCCCCAGCTCGGATCACCCTCCCCATCCCCCATCCGTCCTGATCACCCTCCCCATTCGTCCTGACCTCCTACCCGTCCCCAGTTCGGATCTTCTCCCCATCCGTTCTGACCACTAGTCCCCACCACACTCCAGCCGGACCTTCTCTTTCCCCAGCTCGGATCATCCTCCCCACCCGTCCCCGGCTCAGATCACCCACCCACCCGTTCCGGACAACATCCCCATCCCGACCTGACCCTCCGGACAACGTCGCCGCTTCCCGTCCCGCCCCACACACTTTTCTATTTTAAATGTAATTGTGTTCTCCAGCTCCCTCGTGGACCCTCTGTTAACTCTACTGAGATTGTTGTTGGGTTTTATGTACTCGGGGCTCTGCAGCATGTCAGACGCTGGATATCTGATCAAGGGTGAAAGCGGGAAGTCTGCAGACCCCGTGGTTTTGGCTTAATACTCAAATGAGCCGGAGAAACTCAGCGGGTCAAGCAGAGTTCACGGGAAGCAAGGATTTATAACCAACGTGGCGGGCTGAACCTTTCATTAAGGCGAAGACCCCGACGCAGAGGGCGAACCAACGATTAGATTCAAGGCACTTTCAGGTGGCTAATTGGCCCGCTTGTAAAGCTGCATATTTTGGCAAAATGCGGCTGTGGGAAGGCCACGTGAATGTGCAGGAGGAGCCTGCAAGGCGAGTTTGGCAACCCTCCTCCGAGAGGGATAATCCCCGCAGCACAGTGGCCTCCCCAGCCTGACAGCTCCTCTCCCAGTCCCCACATTATCGGGCAGCCGGCGCGGGCCGTCCCCACACTGCCCTGACTGATTTCGGGAGTGGTGAGAAGGGGGCTGAAGCGGCCGGTGGGGGAAGAAGGGGGCTGAAGCGGCCGGTGGGGGAAGAAGGGGGCTGAAGCGGCCGGTGGGGGAAGAAGGGGGCTGAAGCGGCCGGTGGGGGAAGGAGGGGGCTGGCCGAAACAATGCCGGTACCCGACTCGAGCGTCTCCTTCTCCCCCGCCCGTGCTCCAGCCTCCTCCCCTGCTGGTCGCTCCAGTCCCCGTACTCGCCCGCCGGTGCTCCAGCCCCCGTACTTCCCCGCCGGCCGCTCCAGCCCCGTGAGTGGGACAGCGGGATCAGTATCCCAGCTGATAGCCAGCCATCCTGAATTGACAGCCCAAGGGACAGGAGCGAGAATGTGCTCAGACGCGCATCCCGACACAGCTGTCCTTTCAGGTGGCCAGCGCTGCGCTTTCAACGCTGCCACCTGAACTGCAATTCTTCGCGGAGAATGGACCTGAAAAAACCTATATTAAGATTTACAGAGTTAAAAAGCACAGAAGCTGATTCTTTAGCCCAACTCGTCCATGCCAGTCCTAGTCTATCCATGTTAATTCCGTCTGCCTGCGTTTGGTTCATATCTCTTTTCCTTTCCTTTACAGGCCCCCTCTCCAAATTACTTTTAAACATTGCTTTTGTCCCCACGTCAACTTCTTCTGGCAGCTTGTTCCATGTATCACCACACTGTGTGAAGAAGGTGCCCCTCGGGTCCCCGACTAGTTCATGGTTAAGGTCAGTGTAATACAGGAAGGTTCAAGAGCATGATAGCTGTTCCTGAACTTGGATATGCGCCTCTTCAGGCTCTGGTACTGATTCAGTGCAAGATGCTCAATAAGTGGCAGTCGTTTCTGTGCCAGATCTTGGAAATCCTTTCAGGTTGTGCAACAATCCGATCAGATAAATTTCCAACCAACAGAGCAGGATTAAAATGCCATAGTTTCCTCCACTGGGAGGGAGAATTAGATGTTATTTAAAAAAAAAACATCCGATACAAACTCGACAAGAGCTGTTCCACATGTTCGCGCAGGAAGGGCTGCCTTGACCTGCTCTGCAGGTTAGTAGCAGTAGAGTTCATCTGAATGGGACTTCCACATGGTCCATCGACCTTTCACCCGTGCAGATCAAGTATCAATTCATCTCTGCCTTAAAGATCATCCACCATTGGAGTACTCAAGTGCTCAAAGGCCAAGGCAGACAAGGCTCTGGATCAATTGCTGGGAAATGAAGTTAATATAGATGAGTACTGGTTGGTCAGCATAGATACAATGGAGTGATAGATTTAAACTAGAAGGGAAAGTGGGCATAAAAGGACACTAGCAGGTTTTGGTTTTGTGCAAGATGGGGCTGAAGAAAAGGTTGTGGTCCTAAGTGCAAAGAGATCCAAGTAGTTTTGGACTATGAGCAGGGTAGTATGATTTACAGTAAGCCTGTGAGTTCATCAAGAGGCAAAGCAGCTGATACAATGAGGTCGGAGTGGAGTAGGTCATCCTGCCAATGCCGTCCAGGATTTGTGAAGAACACAGTGGTTAACCTCCCCACCCTACACAGCCCCTTGCCCTACCTCATTTCCCACGAGCACCCCTCAATCAACCAAAAATTAGGCTTCAAACTCAAATATTTATTTCTAAATTGTTTATTGTAATGGATAACTTACTCTGATGTGTAAAAGCAGCTTGAGTGTAAAAGGTCAGGAATATGGAACCTTCTGCAATGTTCCCAGGGTTGTCTTTGTGGGGAACAACTTTTTCCACACCTAAGGTCAGCTAACTGAGACTATTGAGACCAGTAATCATAATGTAAGGTTACTGAACTAACAAAGAAACTGCCCTGCCGATAAATTTCTTGTACAATTCACTCTTCTAAAGAAATGCATTATCAGTAACTGGCACCATGATTAAAATATACACAAGTAAAAACACAGGACATGAGAAACCATAATCACCAATGATTGGACAAAGGGGGTGAAATTAAGGAAAGAAGAGAAAATTAAGGAAGAAGGGGAAGAGAGAGAGAGAGAAATGGGGAGCGTAAGGGAAATGGGATGAGAGAGGGAGGGAGGGAAACGCAACAAGGGGGAGATGGGACAAGAGAGAGGGGGAGACAGGGTGAGAGAGGGAATTGAGTTGAGAGGGGGGCGAGAGGGAGGGAGGGATACAGGGCGAGAGAGAGGGAGACAGGGTGAGAGAGGGAGATGGAGCGGGAGGGAGGGAGACAGGGACAAGAGAGGGAGATGGGGGCAAGAGATAGGGAGACGGGGCGGGAGTGAGTTGGGAAGGCAGACAGAAAGAAATGGGGATACAGGTAGAGATTGAGGAGAGAGATGGGCTGTAAAGAGAGATGAGGGAGGGAGGGAATTTCTGGAGTGCAGTACCGGTTGGCTTTTTGAACTTGAATATTGAACAGGCTCCCTTTGACTTGTATTGGCCTAGGAGTGTTTAATTGTGTTGTGGCTCCACAAGGGAAGACTAAGCATCCTGTGCTTTGTCTATGTGGGTTTCCTCCCACTGTTCACTACAGGGGTTGAGTTAATTGGGGTATTTGGGCTGAAAGGGACTGTTACCGTGTTGTATGTCTAAAATTGAATGCAACATGTAGTGTCACATAGCATCCCAAGGAGGTAAATGTATAACACCATCATTCCAGGCCCGAGACCTTCTTTAAGAAGAGGGCTCCTTGAGGAAGGGCTCAAGCCCAAAACATCAGTTATATATCTTTACCTCCTATGGTCACTGCGTGACCTGCTGAGTTCCTCCAGCATTTGTTTTCACTACAATCCCAACGTCTTCAGACTTTGATTTTGCAGATTCTATCACGTCTGCGCATAACATGACAGAATTTTTCAAGTCGAAAAGTTTCAACCCTTTGTTGTGAGTTTTTTGGTTATTGGGTTAAGTATAATTAGTTGAGTGTTAAGTGTTCAATGTTGGGGGGTGAAGGGGATAAAAATAAACACAAACTCCATGAGAAGATTGTATGGAATTAACAAATATAAAATGTAAATAATGTTGATAATGATATTAACAACAGTTGGAATTTAAAATTATAAATAAAATATTCAAAAAAAATGAAAAGTGACGAAGTGCAGTTCAATTCCAGCGTCTGGATTGAGAATGCATGAAGCTCCAGGTCTAAGCAGATTGGGAGGTTCACTGAATGGTTGGCAGTGGGCATGCAGGGCCAATGCATGAAGGACGACAATCAGAGCCTCAAAAAGATCAAACCTGATGATAGCAGTTCAGTAGTTAGCAGATGATCATGAATATGGTTAAGACAGGGTCCAAGAGGAAACTTGCAGGGAACATAAAAAGCTTCCACAAATGCACCAAAAAAAAAGTGAATTCCTTGCAGTCAGAAATGGTCCCATTCATTTTGAGAGCAGTGAAGTACTTTGGTTCCATCTTTACAGGCTAGGCGCCAGTAGCTTCCAGACAGGAATCCAGTGAAGATGAAGAATTCAAGGGAAAAAGCACAAGGTTTGTTCACCTGCATCCAGATAACTGATGATGAGAGATCTGCCAATAGTGGATGCGATGGCTGTCATTTTCCTGAATTCCTCATGCTATCAATGGGCTGGAGAGTGGTACAGCACCCATGTTCAATCCTAACCTCTTTTGCTGTCTATGTGGAGTTTGCACATTCTCACTGTGATCACATGGGTTCCTCCCAACATCCCAAAGGTGTGCGAGTTAGGTTTGTTAGCCTATGTAAAATCTCTAGTCAATCTTGTCTGACTTCCATTCAATCCTGACCACGTATTGAGAATGGCCAGGCCAATATTGGATCTACCTCTATCAAGAGGACTTCCTGCAGGAAGACCCATTATCTCCCATCTGATTGAGTATAGTGATGTGCGTTGAAAAATCAAGGTCCTGGAATAACACTGTACTAAGACTTGAGATTAAGATCATTAGAACATTGAGTTTTAAAGAACAAAGCTATAGTTTTAACACCATGAAGAAGTGGGTTTAATGGGTTATTATTAGTCCAGATGTTTAGGTGCCAGATTCAATCCACAGATTCATGGTTAATAGGAATTGCCAGGAATTTCTCCAGGCAAGGCTAATGTCCCAAAAAATGGGGGGTTTAAAATTTCTTTTATTAAAATTTGTTTTGTTGAACAACATTTTAACTAGATGGAGATTAGATTATACTAGATGGAGATTAGATTATATGGAAGAATGATAAAGAATATTCTACAGCAACTCCTCCCACCAACTTTACAAATAATTGGATTTCATAATCTGGAATGATTTGAGATTTTTTAAAAAAATAAACAAGTTTGAAACTGAAGGAGTAAAGAGGAAGTTTTGGTCACATGGAGACCAAGTGTTTTTCCTGCTGACAGGTCATCAACAGAAAGTTAATTCTCGTTCTCTCTCCACAGATTCTGCCTGACCTGAAGAGTCTGAAGCATTTTCAATTTTTATTTTGGATTTCCAACACCTCCAGCTCTCGGATTTTCAATAATTTCTGGTGTGGATCCTGCACAATATGGCAGGTTCTCGACACAACAGACTCTGTGCCATTAATTTGGATATGTTACAGGGTGGTCTCTGAAGCAAACACTGTCAAGTCTTCTGGTATATAGTGATCTTCTGGTCGTCAGCTGGGATCTGGGGAAGTGCAGTGAATGACAGGGTAGCATTGACACAACATGCCGGTTTATACAAATGGCGATAGATTGGAAACCTTGATGTTGCGTGGGATCTCTGGTAGATTGATGTTCTTGACAGCAGAGACAGCACGAGCTGGAGCTGCAGAGAACCCAGCCTGGAATGGCAAGAAAAAGATGACAGTTTAACATTGCCCAGCCAGGAAGCCGAATACCCATGAAACGTCAACACTTTACTAGCTTGTTCAATTGTTAAAAGCAAACATGTAACTCTTCCACAAGACGGGAAGAGAATGGAAAGAGAGGGATTAGCAGGTGGGTCTTCCTGCAGGCAGTCCTCATGATAGAGGTAGATCCAGTATTGGCCTATTCAATAACTGATGGAAGCAGAAAGCACCAAAAAAAGACATACAAAATTCTTGGAGGTCTCAGTGTGTAAGCACCAAAAAAAAAAGACATACAAAATTCTTGGAGGTCTCAGTGTGTAGGTACTGGGAGGGTGTTCCCCTTGGTTGAAAATTGTAAACCAGTGGTTACGGTCTCAAAATAAGGGGAGCACCAGCCTCTGCTGTCTGAACTACTTTGTAATGAAATATGTCTGCATCATATATAAGAACATCTGCACAAGTTCGAGCAATACTATGTTTTTTTTTCCTGATAAAAAGGAGACCAAGATAAAATAACAGTCATGCCATTTATGGCCAATAAATACTCACCTAGCCCACATCTTGTAATGAGGAACAAGAAACAATTCTTTGGCTGAACTCTGGTACGCAAAGTCAAGGTACCAAATTCTACAAAGATTCTACCATCAAGTTATATCCAATATTCCACAGAACTACGAATTGAATTGCATTTCCACACACCAAGCACAGATTCATGTGCACAATGTCTTACCTCTGCCTTTTCCAGTTTCGTCTGGGCCTCGACCTGTGACACAATCTCGTTCATGTTGGTCTCCAGAACCATTCCTCCCATGACCACTTCTTGCAGAATGCAATGCACCTATGCAAACACCATCAGGTAAAGTAATTGATTAACAAGTGGAACTGGAACTCCAATCAATTTTATGATGTCTGACAAGCTGCAAATAATCATCAGTTTATTAACAGTCAATTAGAGATTGATATCTAGAGCTCACTGCCAGAGAAAGTGTGGAATCAGATACAATCAACAGTGTTCAAGAGGCACCTGGACAGGCAGGCTGAGAAGGATACAGAACCAATGCAGGCAAAGGGGATGAGTGAAGATGAACAAACCCAATGGTATGAACATGGACATGGACACCTGAAAGGTCCAATTCTGTGCTGTACATAAACATCTTAAACATTCAGAACTTGTTTTGACCAATGATGCACTGGTTCACATAAGTTTTTGTTGTTTCATTTTCAGGATCTGGGGTTTACTAACATTGACTGATGCAGGGTCACATCCTGATATACTGACCGTCCCACCTGCTTTCTCAGATGCTGCCTGACCTGTCCACTATTGCTGGCATCTTCCGCAGATTTTCAGCAGTTGTAACGATTTCCTCTCCCTTTTCGCACTCATCCCTAATAATCCTAGAAGGTGGGATGGGCAACCTCTTGATCTGCTGCAGTTGTCTGGTCAAGGCACTAACTGCTGCTGGTGAAAGAGCCTGAAGACTTATCCCATTATAGTTGAAAACAGGATAATGTGTAAATTGGGAGGGGAACCTGCAGGCCACACACCACCCTCAACAATAACCTTGGACTCAATATCACCAAAACTAAGGAGTTGATTGCTGACTTCAGGAAAGCCAGAGGTATACAATCCAGTGATCAGTGGGGGAATCAGAGGTGGAGAGGGTGACCAAATTTAGGTTCCTGGGAGTCACCATCTTAGAGGATCTTTCCTGGATCCAACACACCAATGGCATCGTGAAGAAAGCACGTCAACGCCTCTACTTCCTCAGGAGTTTGCAGAGGTTTGATGTGACATCAGAAACCCTGGCAAATTTCTACAGAGGTGTGGTAGAAAGTGTGCTGACTGGCTGCATCGGTCTCATATAGGAACACCAGTACTCCTGAGCGTAAGGTAGTGTCAAAAGGTAGTGGACACATTCCAGGACACCTCAAGATTTGCAAGTAATCACAATACATTTCTTAGCCACAGCTAAAGCTATTTTAACATGAAATTTGGAATTTAGTTTATTACTTATTTCAATAAAATTACCTGAAGATAAAGCTCTAAGCTGTCCACGAAGGCCACCTCTGTTAGTATTTCAGTAATATCCTGCCAGAAAGGCCTCAATTTCACACAACCACAAAGCATGTACAAACGTTCCTATTTCTAATCTAAAACACATCTCCGGTATTTCCGATTTTGATTTATGTAATTTCTGTGGTGTAAGGTATAATTGGTGTAGAAAATGCATTGTATTAATCTATATCTTGCATTTATAATTGACGTCATGCTACCCAAACACCAATCAGACTAGCATCTTTCCATTATTGCAACTCCTAAATCTGATTCCCATCTCTCGACCTCTGTAAACCTGGTTTTGCAGTTTTTTTGGAGAAAAAAAGTACATTTTAGATACAAATGTAGGTGTGTTCCCCAGTCAAATTGTTTGTTCCATCTCATTAATTTCAGGTGGGGCCAAGTTTGGTCCCCATCTTTGGAACTCCCTGACATCTGTCATCTGTACCTCAGGAACCACTACAGTGGTTCAAGAAGGCATCTCCTGGAGGAGTCACGTGATGGAGTAGTGGCTGGTTGAGTGGAACCAGCCCCCTCCAGAGAAAAGAAAAAAAAAATTTGAAAAAAGAGCTCAATAAACATAAAATACAGGAAGAGAAAAATAAAGTTACAGAGAAGAGACAGAAGATGGCACCCAAAAGAAAAAAAGAATAACAGAGAAAAGGGAAGAAGAAAAAAATCACTGGAGAAGAAAGGCCTTACGTGCACGTTGGAGCAGAGAGCCACTGTGGACAGGAGCGGCTGATCTCCAGTGTTGGTGAGTCCCCAGAGGAGTGGTGTCCTCCCGACCGGCGGACTTCAAAAATGGCTCTCAGAGTCAAGAAGAGGTGCGCAATTGCGCATGCGCGAAGAGTTGGTGCACAGTGCACAAGTAAAAGGTTAACACCAGCGGGAGGGGGACTCAGCTGCAGAGCGGCCAGCTGAGAGACGCCCAGTTTTGGGGCATTCAGCTGGGGGAAGTAAGCAAGAAAGAAGAAGAATGGTGAGAAAGAGAATGAAGGGCTGGAAGAGGGTGAGCGGCAATGGGGCAACCGGCAGGGGAACGACCTGTGGCAGGAGGCCCAGCAGCAGGCTGGCCTGCAGCAGGGGGCCCAGCACCGGGAGACACAGTAGCTGGAGGCCCAGCAAGGATACAGAAGCAACTCACCAGAGAAGGATGAAGATACACAGATACAGAGAAGAAGATGACACAGACATAGATAATACACAGAAGAAGAGGAGGAAGACCAAGAATTTCAAAAGAAAGAAGGCAAAATAGAAGGACAAAATTTAGATAAAGCCTTTTTTGAAGAACAAATTAGGTAATTAAAAGAATGGCTATCGTTCAATCAAAAGAAAATTGAAAAGAGCTGAAGACAGAATGCAAAGCTTAGAGTTGGTCATGACTGAAATAGGGAAAAGAGTAGAAAATGTGGATGAATGAGAAGCTGCTGTAGAAATGAAGATAAATGATTTAAAAGAGAAGTTGGAAGAGCAAAAGATTTATTGTCACAAAAAATTAATCTCCGTTGGATTATATGTGATTTGCTTGTCTTTTTTCCTTAATGCCAATACCATTCTTTTAGTTTGTTCTGTCTTAAGCTGCCACGCCAGAATTTTGTGCGTTTTTCTCCTAGTTCATAATATTTCTGTTTGTCTTCATTATGTTCTTCTCCACCTTATATGTTTGTAGTGTTTCATATTTTATTTTTTTATCTGCCAATTCTCTTCTTTTAGTTGTGTCTACCTTCATTGCTAATTCTTTTTCTATATTTGCTATTTCCCTTTCCAACTGCTGTTTCCGGATTGTAGTCCTTCTTCATCTTGGTTACATAACTTATTATTTGCCCTCTGATGAACGCTTTCATTGCGTCCCATAGTATAAACTTATCTTTCACTGATTCCGTATTTATTTCAAAGTACATTTTAATTTGTCGTTCAATTAATTCTCTAAAATCCTGCCTTTTAAGTAGCATGGATTTAATCTCCATCTATACATTCTTGGTGGGTTGTCCTCTAACTCTATTGTCAATAACAGGGGTGAGTGGTCCGATAATAGTCTAGCTTTATATTCCATTTTCCTAACTCTCTCTTGCATGCGAGCTGATAACATGAATAGGTCTATTCTTGAGTATGCTTTATGTCTACCCGAATAATATGAATATTCCTTTTCCTTTGGGTGTTGTTTCCTCCATATATCCAAAAGTTGCATTTCTTGCATCGATTTAATTATAAATTTGGTTACTTTGTTCTTTCTGTTAATTTTTTTCCCAGTTTTATCCATGTTTGAATCCAAATCAAGGTTGAAATCCCCTCCTATTAGTATGTTCCCTTGCATGTCTGCTATCTTCAAAAAGATATCTTGCATAAATTTTTGATATTCTTCATTAGGTGAATATACATTGAGTAAATTCCAAAATTCTGAATATATCTGACACTTTATCATTACATATCTCCCTGCTGGATCTATTATTTCCTCTTCTATTTTGATTGGTACATTTTTACTGATTAATATAGCTACTCCTCTAGCTTTTGAATTATATGATGCTGCTGTTACATGTCCTATCCAATCTCTCTTTAATTTCTTGTGTTCCACTTCAGTTAACTGTGTTTCTTGTACGAATGCTATATCAATTTTTTCTTTTTTTCAGTAAATTTAAGTTTCTTCCTTTTGATTTGGTTATGTATTCCATTAATATTTAAAGTCATAGTTCAACATAGCCATTTCATACTTTGTTTATCTTTCCTTTCCGTTTCCTCATCATCACCTTTCCTTCTTATCCATTTCTGCTTTCTTTTTTTGAACACATTATAAGACAACATTTCTAAAACATAAAATATTTCCATTATTCTCCTATCTAAAATTCTTTTAACCCCACTATCCCCTCCCCTTCCTGAGTTGCCCTTTGTCCCTTGTCGGGCAACCACATCTCCCCTCTCCATTTGGATTTGCGAATTCACTCGCAAGCGTCAACTGATTTTGCAGTGACCATAATTCTTCATATATAACAAAGGTCACTCTCTTAATTCCCCCCATACTTCCTTTCTTCCCTTTGTTTCCCGTATGTATATATACCTACATACACACATACATATAGTTTGTGGTCATTCTTGTTCTCGTTACATGTCTTCATCTCTCTGTCTGTTTTGTAGTTGTTCTGCAAATATTCGTGCTTCCTCCGGATCTAAGAATAGTCTGTTTTGCTGCCCTGGAATAACTATTTTAAGTACCGCTGGATACTTTAGCATAAATTTATATCCTTTTTTCCATAGGATCGTTTTTGCTGTATTAAACTCCTTCCTCTTCTTCAGGAGTTCAAAACTTATATCTGGATAGAAAAATATCTTTTGACCTTTGTGTTCCAGTGGTTTTTTGTCTTCTCTTATTTTCCTCATTGCTTTCTCTAATATATTTTCTCTTGTTGTATATCTTAGGAATTTTACTAGAATAGATCTTGGTTTTTGTTGTAGTTGTGGTTTAGGGGCTAATGTTCTGTGTGCCCTTTCTATTTCCATTTCTTCCTGTAATTCTGGTCTTCCTAGGACCCTGGGGATCCATTCTTTTATAAATTCTCTCATATTCTTGCCTTCTTCATCTTCCTTAAGGCCCACTATCTTTATATTGTTTCTTCTATTATAATTTTCCATTATATCTATCTTCTGAGCTAACAGCTCTTGTGTCTATTTAACTTTTTTTTTTAATCAGATTCTTCTAATTTCTTTTTTAAGTCATCTACTTCCATTTCTATGGCTGTTTCTCATTCTTCCACCTTGTCCACTCTTTTTCCTATATCTGACATGATGATCTCTAATCTATTCATTTTTTCTTCTGTACTTTTTATTCTTCTTTTTATTTCACTGAATTCTTGTGATTGCCATTCCTTTACTGATTCCATGTATTCTTTAAAAAAAATATCCATTGTCTTGCCCTTCCCTTCATCTTCCATTTCTCTGTGTTCTTCCTCTTCTTCTAAGTCCACTCCAGGATCCATGTCCTTTACCTCTGTCTCTTCTGGTTTTCTTGTTGGTTTGTTTGTTTTATTTTGTTGGGTATTTTTGGTCTTCTTATTTTTACTAGAAGTGTCTTGATGCTGGTCTTCTTCATCTGGGTTGGTCATCTGTTGTTTCTTTGATTTCTTTCTACTCTCTTCTTCCTTGTTCTCGTTATTTTCTGTGTTTTCCTCTTGCTGCTTTGTTGTGGTTGTCAATTTCAGCTGCGGAGATCGACTCCTCAGCTGGTCCCCCCTCCCATCAGTGTTATTTTTGTCTTGCGCATGCGCGGTTGCGCACTTTTGTTTGGCTCCGTGAGCCATTTTTGTAGTCCTGAGTTCGGGGCTTCAACTGACCTTAGGGAGCGGGCTTCTCTCTCCACAGCGGACCTCCTCGTACAGGTAAGGCCTTCACCTTCTTCTTCCAACGTGTTTTCTTCTTCTCTTCTTCCCGTTGCTTTTGGCTTTTCTTTCTTCGCTGCCATTTTCTCCACACCTTTACTTTCACTTTATTTTGGTTTTTGTGTTTGTGCCTTTGTTTTTTCACTGTCTTTTTTTTTACTTTTCTGGAGAGGGCTGGAGTTCCCCGACCGGCCACTACTCCAATACGTGACTCCTCCCTGTCACAAAAAATTGACGTATTGGAAAACTACAGTAGGTGAAACAACATAAAAAGTTGGCCTGAGAGAAGGTAAAGAAGGGTCAGATATGAAGGAATTTATAAAAGGATGGATCCCAAAGGTCTGGGAACAACAGATTCACATGAAGAAATTTAAATTGAAAGGGCGCATAGAGCACTAGTACCGAAACTGCCACCACATCAAAAACCATAATGGTAAAACTTCTAAGATATATGACAAGAGAAAACATACTGGAGCAGGAAAGAAAGAAGGTTAGAGAAGACAATAAGCCGTTGGAATACAAGGGAGAAAAAATATTTTTTTACCCGGACATAAGCTTCAAACCTTTAAAGAAGAGGAAGGAATTCAACATGGCGAAAACAATCTTATGGAAGAAAGGTTATAACTTTATATTAAGACATCCAGCAGTACTCAAAGTATTTATTCCTGGGGAACGGAAATAGACTGTTCTTGGACCCAAAGAAAGCCCAAGAATTTGCTGAGCATTTGCAGGACAGGAGAAGAGAGGAGGAGGAGTGACAAGAAGGAAGACTGGCAAGAAAATAAACAAAAATATAAAAATATAAACTAAAGATAATGTATATATAAAGATTTAGAGATGGATAAGAGAAGGGTAAGAAGGGGGAAAAAGAGAGCTTTGTTATATGTATAGGAAAATAGTGTTCTCTAGGGAGGGCTGGGGGAGGAGAATAATGATCACTGCAAAATCGGTTGACACTTGCGAGTAAGTTCGCAAACCGAATGGAAAGGGGAGTTGTGGTTGCTGTCAAGGGACAAGGGGCAATCCAAGGAGGAGAGGTTCATTTGGGGTTAAAGGGTTATTGCTTGTGGGGATTGTTGGGTATTTCATGTCTTAAGTGCATTGTCACATATTGAGATTAAAAAGGAAAACTTAATAAACAGTAATGGAAAAAAGGGGGATGGAGGTGGTGAAGAGGCGGAAAAGAAGTGAAAATAAAGATATAAGATGGCCACGTTGGACTATATGATTATAAACATTAACGGAATATATAACCAAGTTTAAGTGTATCCCATTGGAAAAAAATATCAAATATAATTTAAAAGACAAAGTTACAATGTTTGAAAAAACTTGGGAACCATATTTGGAACATAACAGAAAGAGCAGGCCTAGGACCACCACCACCTAAAATGATAAGAAGATAAACACGATCAGATTTAATGTGTATAAGTAGATGATACATCTTTTTTGTTTGTATTCCTTTTGTATAAAGATATTGTTTTATTGTTATTTTATATGTTCAATATTTACTGTTTTTGGAGGGGGGTGGGAAGGGAGAAAAAAAGAGAAAATGTCACTGTGAATATTTGAAGAGATGCATTTATAAATATATTGGTTGATATGGTTCACAATGCGATAAATAAAGAATTACAAAAAGAAAGAAGGCACCTCCCAAGGGTGATTAGGGATGGTTCAGCTGTGAAGCCCCACCCCTTGAATGAACACAAAACTATCAACATTCTCCTGGCTTATGCAGTCCAAATCTGTTGCCAATCAAGTATAGCAATAAGGACATATTGGGAGTAAAGGTTTATGGAGAATTATTGTGTGAATATAATTTCCCATAATTATATTTAATAGCTGTAATGTCATACTGCACAACAATCCCTTTCAAAATAAAAAAAAATCTTATCAAGGTAGCTGACAAGATCATTGCACAAACTCTCACAGGAACTCAGCTAGGATTACAAAACATATATAGTATGCAAACAATCCATCCATATGATTTGCTCAAGACTCCTCCTGTCTTGCTCCATCTAAATATCTCAACGAGCTTCTCTCTCCCTGCCCCCATGCATGGTTGCCAGCTATCCATTCTCTCTTTACTATTCACGAGCCACTTCTCCCTCTGCATATTGTAAGGTAAAAACATCATGAGATGGGACCGGAGAAGGAGTCACCCAGTACTAAGGAGTAACAGAATGCAGATGTGACCTTGTACACTCAAGATAAGCTTTGCACTAACAAGAATGATGTACAGCAGACTAACAGAGAAGGATAGCAACAGTTTATTCATTGGACAATGTCATGGTATGATAATTTACTAAGTACGTATCCTGAGGTGGCTGATGGAGGACCTCAGTCCTCCATAGGTCCTCCATCAGCCAGCTCCCCACCATGACTACCAGCCCCCCCACATCTCCATCGGGCACACAAAACTCAAAACGGTCAACCAGTTTACCTATCTCGGCTGCACCATTTCATCAGATGCAAGGATCGACAATGAGATAGACAACAGACTCGCCAAGGCAAATAGCGCCTTTGGAAGACTACACAAAAGAGTCTGGAAAAACAACCAACTGAAAAACCTCACAAAGATAAGTGTATACAGAGCCATTGTCATACCCACACTCCTGTTCGGCTCCGAATCATGGGTCCTCTACCGGCACCACCTACGGCTCCTAGAACGCTTCCACCAGCGTTGTCTCCGCTCCATCCTCAACATCCATTGGCGCGCTCACACCCCTAACGTCGAGGTACTCGAGATGGCAGAGGTCGACAGCATCGAGTCCACGCTGCTGAAGATCCAGCTGCGCTGGGTGGGTCACGTCTCCAGAATGGAGGACCATCGCCTTCCCAAGATCGTATTATATGGCGAGCTCTCCACTGGCCACCGTGACAGAGGTGCACCAAAGAAAAGGTACAAGGACTGCCTAAAGAAATCTCTTGGTGCCTGCCACATTGACCACCGCCAGTGGGCTGATAACGCCTCAAACCGTGCATCTTGGCGCCTCACAGTTTGGCGGGCAGCAGCCTCCTTTGAAGAAGACCGCAGAGCCCACCTCACTGACAAAAGGCAAAGGAGGAAAAACCCAACACCCAACCCCAACCAACCAATTTTCCCTTGCAACCGCTGCAATCGTGTCTGCCTGTCCCGCATCGGACTGGTCAGCCACAAACGAGCCTGCAGCTGACGTGGACTTTTTACCCCCTCCATAAATCTTCGTCCGCGAAGCCAAGCCAAAGAAAGAAGAATCCTGAGGTATAAAAAAAACACCACTTGCTGATACCGGCAGAATGCGCCTTCTCCAACTAACACTGTTAGTTGCAAGTGTTACAATCCGGCAATAAAGAACAAAGAACCTTGATTTCGACTCAGTCTGGTGTTTGACTCACTCATTCATGAACAAAGCAGACCTAACAATATACACACACTGGCACATGGCTTCTAGTTCACTCATAGAAACACACAAATCTAGTCAAATAAAAATCATTCATTTATAAAGATCTATTGAGTCAAACGCCTATTCATTTTTTCCAAAAATTTACCAATTATTGAGTACAAAAGTAGGGAGTTTTATTATGAAATTTTGGTGATACCAAAATTGTAGTATTTTGTATAGTTCTGGTCACCCAGCTCAAAGTAATAAGAGATCATTAAACTAGCAAAGGTGCAGAGAATGTTACCAGGACTGGAGTGCTTGAATTATAAGGAGGAACTGAAGAGGCTGGGATAGTTCTCCCTGGAGCGTAGGATGCTGAGGGGTGACATTATAGAGGTGAACAAATTCATGAGGGAGCATGGATAAGGTAAATAGTCAAAGGCATTTCTCAAGGGAAATCTAAATCTTAGGGAACAGATTTAAGATGAGGAGGGAAAGATTCTAGGGGCACCTTCTTCACACAGAGGGTGGTGCGTGTGTGGAATGAGCTGCCAGAGGAAGTGACAATTGCAGAAAATAAGAATTTCAATGCCTATAACAGCAAACATTTTCATTTTCAATTGTAACACATTTAGACAAATACATGGATAGGAAAGGTTTAGAGTGATATGGGCCTCATGCAGACAAATGGGCTTGGCTTGTTTCTGTGCTGTAGAACTCAAGGACTCTATCTTTGCATTTATGATCTCACCATCATACATCCTCCTCAGCTTTAGCAGTGCCTTGAAATAGTCATAATATGGCACCCAGGAGTGCGTGCAGTATTCTGTGTTTCAATACAGATTTAACATTATTTTCTTCCAATTCCATTCTATCCTCTAAAAAGAGCACAGTGTTGGGACTGCTCTTGTTTTCAATACTTTGCTAAAGTGGCAGTTTTCAATAAGTTAAACTTCCATTCCAAGGACCTTCATTCTGTCTCATCAAGAACCAATCACAAGGAATACATGACCCCACCCCCTCCATGCTTCCTACCTCATGTTAACATGCTGACTGTGCTACAAAACCAAATCTGGAGCAGTAGAAGACACAAAGCTTCATTTCCAGATGAACTTAATGCCTTCTACGCCCGATTTGACCACAGGAACAAGGAAGAACTCTCCTGTCCATATCCAAAGATGCCGTGTGAACTGCCTTCAGGAAAGTAAATCCAAGGAAAGCATGTGTTCCGAACAGAGAACCCAGCTAAGAATTAAAAACCTGTGCTGACCAATTTACCAATGTATTCACAGATATGTTCAGCATCTCATTCTGGCAGGGCATGGTACCCACTTGTTTCAAATAGGGCTTCATCATATCAGTGCCCAAGAAGGGTGTGGTTCCTGCCTAAATGACTACCAACTAGTGGCACTCACATCCACAGTGAGGAAGTATTTTGAAAGGCTGGCGTTGAAACATAGCAGCTCCTGTCTGAGCAGCAACATGGATCCATTCCAATTTGCCTACCGGAGCCATAGGTAGGCAACAGTGGATGCCATCTCACTGGCTCCACACAAAGCCATAGAACACCTGGATAGCAAAGATGAATACATCAGGATGTTCTTTATCAACTACAGTTCAGCATTCACACCATCATCCCCTCAAAATTGATCAGCAAACTCCAAGACATGGGCCTCAATACTCCACTGTGTAAATGGATCCCAGATTTATTCATCTGCAGACCACAATCATTGAGGAGCACCACAGGGCTGCATTCTTAACCCCCTGCTCTACTGGATATACCCCTATGACTGTGTGGCTCGGTACAATAACAACATTGTTTACAAATTCACTTATGATAACACGGTAATGGGTTGTATAAAAAGGGACAATGAGTCAGTATACGAGGAAAATTAAAAATTTTGGCTGAATGGTGTACCAATAACAACCTCACATTCAATGTCACCAAGACCAAGGAGCTGACTGTTGATCAGGAAGGGAAAACCAGAGGTGTATGACACAGTAATCATTAGGGGATCAGAGGTGGAGTAGGTGAGCAAATTTAAGTTCTTGAGAGTCACTCTCGAACGATCTTTCCTCAACCCAAGACACTAATGGTGTAGTGAAGAGAGCACGTCAGTGCCTCTACTTCGTCAGGAGTTTGCAGAGGTTTGGTATGACATCGGAAACCCTGGCAAGTTTTCTACAGATGTGGGCAGAAAGTGTGCTGATCTGCTGTACCATGGTCATGTGTGGGTCATCAATACCCCTGAGTGGAAAGCCCTGCAAAAAGTAATGAACACAGCCAGTACATCACATGCAAAACCCTCCTCACCATCGAGAACATCTACAGGGAGCGTTGCCGTTGGAGGGCAGTCGCAATCATCAAGGATCCACACCACCTAGCACATGCTCTGTTCTCACTGCTACCATCAGGAAAGAGGTATAGGTCAGAATCAGAATTTATTGTCATGAACAAGTACAAAATTCGGTGTTTTGCAGTAGCGTCATAGGGAAACATTCTGTACCTTTTTGCTGATGGAAGCAGAGTAAAGAGGGCATGGTCTAGGTGGTGGGGGTCTTTGAGGATAGAGACTACTTTTTTAAGACACCGCCTCATGTAGATGCCCTCAATGGAGTGAAGCCTGGTGCCTGTGATGTCGCAGGCCAAGTTAACAACTCTCTGCAGGTTTTTCTTGTCCTGAGAGTTGGCACCTCTATACCAGACAATGATGCAACCAGCCAGAATGCTCTCCATGGGACACCTGCAAAGGTTTTCAAGAGTCTTCGGTAACATACCAAATCTCTCCAAACCCCTCACAAAGTGAGACTTCTTTGTGATTGCATTGATGTAAAGGTTCCAGGGCAAATCCTCGAAGATGTTGACACCTAGGAATTTGAAGTTCTTGACCCTCACCACCACTGAGCCCTCGATGTGGACTGGATCATGATCCCCGACTTCCATCGGCAAATTTGTAGATAGCATTGAAATTGTGCCTGGCCACACAGTCATGAGTGTATAATGAGTAGAGCAGTGGGCAAAGCATGCATTCTTGGGGTGCACCTGTGTTGACAATCAGTGAGGAGGAGACGCTGTTTCTAATTTGTACCGACTGTGGTCTTCAGATGAGGGAGTCAAGGATCCAGCCTCGGGATGGGTGTGCAGAGGGCCAGAGTTTGAGGCATTTTGACCAGTATTGAGGGAATAATGGTGTTGAAGGTTGAGCTGTAGTTGATGAGCAGCCGTGTGTACGAGTTGCTGTTTTCGAGGTGATCAAGAGCTGAGTGGAGAGCCAGCGACATTGGAGCGATTGCAGTTGTTTCAGACCTTTGCTTAGGTACGTGTTAATTCTGGCCATGACAGCCTCTCAAAGCATTTCGTCACAGTAGAAGTTAGTCCTACTGGGCAATAGTCGTTGAGGCAGCTCACACTGTTCTTCTTGGGGACTGGGATGATCGATGCCCTTTTGAAGCAGGTGGGAACCTCTGACTGCACCAATGAGTGCAGCTAGTTGGTTGGCTCAGATTTCAGAATCCTGGCAGGTTCATCTTCAGGGCCTGACACCCAGTGAGGGTTTACCCTCTTAAATGATGTTGTGATGTTATCCACAGAGATAGGTATCACAGGGTCTTCAGCCTTTGCAGGTATTCAAACAAGAACACTGCAGCATTCACTTGTCCGCACATCACTAACTACAATGCTTGAAGACAAACTGAAGACAAGCTTTTTTTTATGGGTTGTGCACAAAGTGCTGGAGAAACTCAGCAGGTCACGCAGCATCCAAGGAAAGCAGTTGGCAGTCAGCACTTTTGTGTACAACTCTGTCTCCCCAGCCTCTGTAGACTCTTTGTTTACCAAGTTTTCTCTTCAACTACGCTGTTTATTCAACAGAATCTGATGTTTCAGAGCAGAAAAATGTGATTGTTATCCTTTCTGTGCCTTAGCCAATAAACACTTGTTTGAACAAATTACAGATAATCTGGACAAAGATCATTTTGACAGGAAGTAAATTTTTAAGATATCTTACTATAAATGAACCTTCAATCACAAACTATTAGATAAGTTGCAAAAGTAAACACTGGTTGCTTGCTCTAAGACCAAGACAGGAGTAACCCGAGAACATTTTTGTTTTAAAAGCATCTCCATCAAAGTGCTTTCTGAAATGTCACATCTGCTCACAGACTGAGGGACACAGGGACCCCCTTCCCAAGCGATCCACTCACACTGGAATAAACTGCTGGTTGCAGAACAATGTAAGGAATGTTGGGCCTGCAATCTTTTGTGGGATACAGGTTTGGGATCACTTCTAGTCTCGAGTGCCATCTCTCCTCATTTCAAAGTAATTCTTTCTTTGGCTTGGCTTTGCGGATGAAGATTTATGGAGGGGTAGGTCCACGTCTGCTGCAGGCTCGTTGGTGACTGACAAGTCCGATGTGGGACAGGCAGGCATGGTTACAGCAGTTGCAAGGGAAAATTGGTTGGTTGGGGTTGGGTGTTGGGTTTTTCCTCCTTTGTCTTTTGTCAGTGAGGTGGGCTCTGCGGTCTTCTTCAAAGGAGGTTGCTGCCCGCCGAACTGTGAGGCACCAAGATGCACGGTTGGAGGCGAGATCAGCCCACTGGCGGTGGTCAATGTGGCAGGCACCAAGAGATTTCTTTAAGCAGTCCTTGTACCTCTTCTTTGGTGCACCTCTGTCTCGGTGGCCAGTGGAGAGCTCGCCATATAACACGATCTTGGGAAGGCGATGGTCCTCCATTCTGGAAACGTGACCCACCCAGCGCAGTTGGGACTTCAGCAGCATGGATTAGATGCTTGCGGACTCTGCCAGCTTGAGTACTTCGATGTTGGCGATGAAGTCATTCCAATGAATGTTGAGGATGGAGCGGATGGATCTCTTCCATCAGCCAGCTTCTCACCATGACCACCTGCCCCCCCACATCTCCATCGGGCACACTGAACTCAAAACGGTCAACCAGTTTACCTACCTTGGCTGCACCATTTCATCTGATGCAAGGATCGACAAAGAGATAGACAACAGACTCTCCAAGGCAAATAGCGCCTTTGGAAGACTACACAAGAGTCTGGAATAACAACCACCTGAAGAAACACACAAAGATCAGCGTGTACAGAACCGTTGTCATACCCACGCTCCTGTTCGGCTCCAAATCATGGGTCCTCTACCGGCATCACCTACGGCTCCTAGAACGCTTCCAAGTAATTAATGCACAATTTATTCTGGCAGGAGCAGGCTGTGCTGAATCCTCAGATCATGAGAACAGAACCAGTGTTAACTGAGACTGGAAAGGATCTGGATAATCTTCCAGCCTTCCACAAAGCCAATACCACCTCTAACATTTCAGAGAAAAGCTGTACATTCTGTGGTACCAATAGCACAAATGCAGTGTGTGGCTGTCACTTCACTCAGCTTTCTTAAGCCAGATAAACATTTATAAGCGCTTAGTAACTTTGATGAGGCATTCTGATTCCATTGGCTGTGCGCGCTGTGATGGATCTAAATTCCAAAATGTTGAGCACCATTCAAACTAAGATAAGTAGCAGCAGATAAAAACATACCTTGTCCATATGAAATATAAGATCAAGCTCACAGACATTCTCAAAGCACTTGTCCAATGTTTCCACAAACACCTGAAGGAACAGAGAAAGGAAACACCAACATGTTACTCAGCAGTCAGACTGCTACACTTCAACAACTGCTGCCAAGAGACAAAATTCATTTGATTACAAGGTGCTTAGGATCTATGGCCCACATCTGGCTCAGATGCACACTGCATAGACAATGAGCTGGACTCCCTCAGGTCAGACAGGATCCGTTGAAAGAGAGAAAATTAACAATTCAGGTTGTTAATTTTTCGTCACCTGGAATGTTACCTGTTTTTCTCTCTCCACAGATGCTGCTGGATAGCATTTAATTATTTAGATTTTCAGCTACCACAGCATTTTGTTCAGATTGATGGCTAGGCTATAGATGTAAACATTGCCTCAATCTTCTGCCTTAAAATAGTCCTTTGAGCATTGACCAGATTTGGAAGAACATGAAGAGGAGGGCCAATTGTATTTGGCTTTATCACAAATATTGCAATCAAGCAATCAAACAAGAAAATGTGGGAATGAATGAGTTTTACTTCACAGAAACAGACTAATGTCTGTGCCAACCAGATTTCAGATTTATTGTCAGAGTACATACACGACATCACATACAACCCTGAGATTCTTTTTCCTGCGGCCAGGCAGAATTACCACTTATTGGTAGAGCAAAAAAACTGGTCACAGCGTAAACATGTAAACAAATAAAGACTATAAACAGATAACGAATGTTCATCTGTGAAATACAGAGATGATGGTGGATGGGTTGCAGCTGTTCCTGAACCTGGTGATGCAAGTCTTCGACCTGAACTCATCCCAAGTACCTCTCTCACCTTCTCCTATCCACATACCTGTCTAAATATCATTTAAATGTTGTAATTAGGCTCAGCTTTTCCAATTCCTTTGGCAGTTCGTTACACAAACCTGCCTGCCAGCCTGTGTGAAAGATTTTCTCCTTCCCTTACATTTATGCCTCCCGTTTTTAGACTCATTTACCCTGCGAGAAAGATTGACCTGCTACATTATCCATAGCCATGCTTTCATGAACCTTGATAAGGTCACCCTTCAGCTACCTACATTTCAGAAATGAAATGCCCCAGCCTATCTGGTCTCTCCTTGTAACTTAATCCCTCCAGTCCCAGGAACATACTCGTGAATCTTGCCTGCACCCATTCCACCCATTGTCAGTGCAGACATCCTAGCTAAATGACCAGATCTGCCGCAATACTCCAAATGCAAGCTCGCCAACATCCGACAAAGCTGCAACATGATGTCCTCATTCCTGTATTCAATGCAATTACGATAAAGGCAAGGATGCCAAAGATATTCACCACCTTCTCCATCTGTGTACCACTTTCAAGAAGCTATGTACTTATATCTTTATGTCTCTCTGTTCTAGCCTACATTAATTTCCAAAAAGGCATACTCGTCCAAGTTAAATTCCATCTGTCATTCTTGGCTCACTTTCCCAGATCATCTAGATCCTGTTAAAATCTCAGAGGTCCTTCCTCCCTGTCCTCTACACTACCTATTGTGGTCTCATCTGCAAACATAAACTATGTTAACTATATTCTCACAACACTGGACCAATGTAATGCATAATTATCTACAGTCAATAGTTTTATGTGCAATATTTCACTTTTTTGTTAACTATTTTATATGGAGTACTCAATTTGAAAATATAAACAATGGATTTTGTAATAAAGGTTCAACAAACTGATTCAGCACCATGAAACAAATCCAAAAACTTTCCAGTCATCCCAGAAAGTTTGAGAGATTGTAAATTTACCTCATCTTAGACGAACTGATTATTCAATCAAGGGAATGATAAACAGCAAGTTATTGGTCCTATTAAATTGGTAATCATTATCAAGTAAATATGCTGAGCGTACAAAGCTGATAAAGTGGCAACCAAAGAGGAGGCTTCAAACAAGTGAAACAGAACCACAGAAGACAAGAGTAAATTGAAACCATTCAGCCCACTATTCCTCCCACACCTTTTTGAAAGAGCTATGTAATTTATTATTTAGCAAATGTGGTCATGGCTGCCAATGTTAAAAATTATTCACTGAAGTCAACCACAAATCTGGCCACAAAGGCCAGATTGGTAAGCAAGGTAGATATGCCTTCCAAAACAGATTCTCCAGCACATTACCTTAAAAAAGGAGTGAAGAATATAGCTCAAACACAGGCAAATGGAACAGCTCAGATGGCATGGATGAGGTGGGCCGAGGCTGTAGAACTGTGATGCTAATAAACACTAAATGGGATTAGGGTAGACAGGCCTGTATGAGAAGGTGCCACATAAAAGGCTGATGCACAAAGAGATCAATGATTTGGGAGATGGGAGATGTCACGGAGTGAAGACTCGTCAGGAGAGAGAAGATAGAGTCAGGTCTTTCCCAGGATGGAGAGGTATAACTACTGAAATGTCCCGAGGATCAATTGTTTATCATTTATATTCCAGACCTGCAGAAGGGGACAGAGTGCAAGATGTCACAACAGTAAGTGGGGAAAAAAAATGTGGCAACTGGATATAATTAGATTGAGTGAGAAGGAAAACTTGGCAAATGGAGTTTAATGTAGTCAGCATGGAGGAGTGGGGCCAAAGGGCCTATATTTCTGACTTCAAGTTGACTTCAGCCCGATGGTAGACCATTATGTAAATGGATAACGTTTGAGTTCACGGTTGGTGCCAACACTGTGGACTAAAAGGCCTGTCCGATGTTCCAAACCAAAGTTACACTGCACTGCAATTCTTTTACACAGTAGTTGTGGAAACAAGCTGCTGGCAAGAGAACAAGGAAGCAGATATTTTGAAAATATCCACTTACTGTTATTTTAATTATAGTAATGGCTAACGTTTAATCTACAGAAGTACAATGCCTGAAATTATTTCTTGCTGCAGCCAAACAGGTACTTTGTAAAAAAAAAACACAATTCTAATAGTGTACATAAAATTACTCCAGTATAGAAAGGAACAGTAAATATAAAAGATAACAAATATTCACGATTACGGTTACTGCAAGGGAAATGAGAAGCATTACAAAAGTACAGAAAGGTCTTTTTGGGGTCTTGGAGTAGATTATCGGGACGTTCAAGTGCTTGATAGCTGTTATAATAAAAGTTTTCAAATCTCAAGGTGCTGGAGTTCAGGCTTCTGACTTCACCTGTGAGATGTAGCTCACAGCTCCTTACTGACTGCATTAAGGAACTGGAGCTGGATGAACTCTGAGTTATTCAGTCGAGGGGGTAGACAAGAGCTACAGGAAGGCAGTCATACTGAAGAGGCAGAAGGCAGGTAGCTAGGTGACTGTCAGGAGAGGGAGAAGGAATCGGCAGTCAGTGCAGCGCACTCCTGCAACCGTTTCCCTTAATACCTCTAACAAACATACTGTTTTGGATACTGTTGAGAGAGGGAAGAGATAAACAACCTATCAGAGAAAAATCACAGCAGCCTGGCCTTTGGCATAGAGTCAGCCTCTGTGGTTCAGAAGTGATGGGTAGAGAGGAGGAAGGAGTGTGTTAGTGATAGGGGGTTCATTGGATAAAGAAAGAGACAGGAGAATCTCTGGAAAGGATCGAGATTCTTGGATGTTATGTAGCCTCCCAGATGCCAGGGTTGGACACATCGCTGATTGATTCATGAAATTCTTGAGAGGGAGGGTGAGCATCCAGATGTCATGGTGAACGTTGGTACCAATCATATAGACAGGAGAAGGGATGAGGTCCTGAAGTGGAAATATAGGGAGTCTGGAATTAAACTAAAAAGCAGGACCTCAGGGGTCTCTGGATTGCTGCCTGTGCCACGCATCAGTGAGGGCAAAAACAGGAAGTTAAGACAGATGAATATGTGGCTGAGGAGTTGGTGCAGGGGACGGGGGTTCAGATATGTGGATCATTGGGATATCCTCTCGGAAAGGACTGACCTGTACAAAAGGCATGGTTTGTATCTGATCTGGAGAGGGACCAACATCTTTCCAGGCAGGTTTGCTGGAGCTGTTGGGGAGGGTTGCTGCACAAGTTGTGCTGGCCTTCATTGGTCGGGGGATTGAATTCAAGAGCCATGAGGTAAAATTACAGCTCTTTATAACTGTGGTTAGACCATGCATGGAGTACAGTATTCAGTCTGGCTGCCTTTATTACAGAAAGGGTTGGAAGTTTTAGGGAGTCCCTGAAGAGGGGAAAACAGGGAAGATATATCTAGTAGTGGAATCACGTAGTAGTAGCAGAAATGGCGGGAGCATGAAATGTTGGATGTGGAGTGAAAGGTGAAGAATCCTGTCCTTGTTGCAAGTGGGGTGGAGGGGACCAAGGCAGATGTGTGGGTATTGGAGGATATACAGATGAGAGCTGGGTTGATGGTGGCAGAGGGGGAGTCACATTGTTTGAAGGAGGCTGATCTATCATGGAAAACCTCATCAGATGGAAATGTGAGAAAAGAATGGAATCCTTAGAGGGGACAGGTGTGAAGAGGTGTAGTCAAGGTAACTGTGGGAGTTGGTGGGTTTGTAGAAGACGTCTATCAAGCATTTGTCTCCTGAGATGGCAACAGAGACATCAAGAAAGGGGACAGTGTTGCTGGAGATGGACCAAGTGAATTTGAGGTAAGGTTGGAAGTTGGCAGCCTAGTGGATAAAGTCGATGAGCTCATCATGGGTGCATGAGGGAGCACCAAAGTAATCGTTGATGTAGCAGAGGAAGATTTGAGGGGCCTTGCCTGCGTAGGATTATAACATGGACTGCTCTACATAGCCAACAAAAGAGGCAGGCACAGCTAGTGCACTTTATGGGTACCCTTTGACTTGGAGAAAGTGGGAAGAGACAAAGTAGTTACTGAGGGCTAGGACTTTCTTCCGGCAGAGGAAGGCGGTGGTGATGGAGTAATGGCTGGGTTTATTATGGAGACAGAAAGGAAGGTATTTGTGGCCTTCGGTATGGGGGAATGGAGGTGTAAAGTGATTGGACGTCCATGTAAAGATGAGGTGGTCAACTTCAGGGAACTGGAAGATGTTGAAATAATGGAGGGCACGTGAAGTATCGCAGATATAGATGGGGAGGGACTGGACCAGGGAGGACAAAACAGTTGAGGTAAGTGGATACCAATTCAGTGGGGCAGGAGCACACGGAAACGATGGGTCTGCCAGGACAATTGGGTTTGTGGATCTTAGGTAGGAGGTAGAAACGGGCATTGCGAGGTTGGGAATTAATGAGGTTGGAGGTCATGCACGGGAGATGACCAAAAGTAATGAGTTCAGATAAACCCTTGTCTTGCGGGCTTAAATTTTAAAGCACGGTAACAGGCCCTTTCACCCCACGAGCCTTGTGCCACCAATTACGCCCAATTCACCTACAACTCGATTTGTTTTGATGGGCGAGAAGAAACTGGAACACCTAGAGGAAACCCACGAAGACACGGAGAGAACGTACAAAGTCCTTTCATACTGCACCAGATTCAAACTCAGGTCACTGGTACTGTAACAGTATTGCGCTAACTGCTACGCTAATTATGCTGTAGTTGATGGTGAGGTTGGGGTTAGTGTGGAGAGAATGGATGGCAAGAGAGTGAATAGCAAAGTGCTCTAAGGGGGGTGAGATTGGAATGGGTGAGGGGAATGGTGAAGTCAAGACAGCTGATGTCTCATCAACGGTTGGTAATATATAAAAAAAAGTGGTAGGTGTGTGGCGGCTCACCACAAAGCAGGCGAACCAGCCCCGCTTGTAAGCCACGCAGCGGAGCAGCTGCCCAAAATGGCGCAATCGAGGGTTTCCCTTCCTTCCAGCTTGGGGCTCAGAAACCCATGCTTGGGGGCCATGTGACGCCCAGGTGACATCAGCGCCCTCCAGCGCGGTTCTCAGCCAGGTCCAGGCTGGGAGTATAAATGCAGCCCAGCAGCCTGCAATAAACCAGTCTGCTCACTGGAAAAAAAAAAGTTAGTAATATAAAAGTCCAAAGTAGACAGAAGGAGGTGTTCAGGAGGAGCAAGAAGGTTCAAAGTTTTGGAAGGGTTCTGTGGTGGGGGATGGAGAATCCTGGTTGTAGAAGTGGGCACAGAGACAGAGCCAACGGAAGAAGTGTTTGCATCTTGGCGTGCACTGACTCTTTTGAAGTGTGGGCAAAGGGGGACGAAGGTGAGGCCTCTGCCGAGGATTGAGCGTCCCATCTCTGAGAGGAGAATGGTTGGAAGGGACAGTGAATACCTGGCATGAGTTGGAGTGGGTTCAATGGGGTGTCAGGGGTGAGGAAGATGAGGTGATAAGGAGTTGGAGGGTAGGAGAGAGGTCTGTAATGACAACTGAAAGAAGCTTAAGGTATATACCCAGGGAACATCATCGTTGTTTACATCAGAGCTATTTTTAGCTGTGTGCAGAACTCTCTCCACTCCACTGGAGAAGGACAAAATTAAAAACTGATCTGAGAGATTTAAGCCAGAAGTCTGGACTGGGTCACAATGCCTGTGGGAAAGGCAGACAGGATGAGTTTATGAAAATTGGACGGACTCACAAGAAGGAATCTTCTCGGTCTCCCCCAAAACTGAACCAGCTAGTTTACAGACTGCAATAATCTGGAAACGGTTGAGAATTAGCCCTTTGATCTGAGTGTATCTAATCAAAAAAAGTCATTCAACCCAATATGAACAATGGAAAGATCGGCACTCAAGGCCAGAGAATCATTAAACAGTGAAGCGAAAGATTACTCAACATATCCTTATCATACAATTAGAGAGAAACAACATGATTACACTGGCTCTTTTAATGAAATTCAGCAGTTTTTGCAGAGAGAGGTAATAAAATTTGCATTTTAAAACATAAATTGAAGATAGTGAATGGATAGTAAATCTTAATTTTCTGATCACACCAATACTTAAACTTCAGTGTTATGTCATAATACATTTTAGTTTTAAAATGTTAGCGATACGGGCATGGTACAGGCACTTCGGCCTACAAGCCCACGCTATACAAATACACCCATGTGAGCAATTAACCCACTAATATGCGTGGAAACCGGAGCAATCAGGAGAAAATCCCCGTGGTCACAGTGTACAGAGAGTGCTGGATTATAACTGCTTGAGTTCTGCCTGCTGATGCCACCCTAGTCCACACAGTTCACAAGTACAATTGCATGTTATTTTCCTGGTTTAATTTCTTCTATTTTATGCAATACAATGAAGGCAAAGTACTGTGATGAAATTTATCTCTGAGTAAGTGCCCAGTTGACATTGAATTACCAACCTTTCAGTCACTCACTCATTCCCAAGATCTTATCTAGACTTCTCCATCACTTATTCTCGAGCCCCTGGTTCATCTCGGTTCCCTGCATTCCAGCCCCATGTTCTGGAATTTCTTTCCTAAAACACTTCTGTCCCTTACTCTTTTAATTAGAGTATAACCTCTTCCTCTCCTTTCTCTGAAGTGGTTGGATGGGATGCAAGATATCCCTGGCAGATAAGGTAAAGATGAATCTCAGTAAGTACACTAAGAGCAAAATAGTAACTCAGGAGAGAATCAGTCCCCTTGATGATCAGTGCAGCATTCATTGTGAAGAGTCTCGTAGAACCTAGTGAGTTCAGCAAAGAGAACAGTGATATCCTGAAGTATTCCGACATTACGCGAGAGGAGATGTGGGGAGCCTTGGAGAACATAAGGTGAATAAATACTGGGGCCTGACCAAGTGTGTCCTGGGATACTGTGGGTAGCAAGGGAAGAAACCTCTGAGGATTAGTAGAGTGATTCCTATCACTATTATACAGGGTGTGATGCTGGAACAGCAGAGGGTGGCTTTTATTTAACCGTAGAACATAACAGCATATAGGCCTCTGCTCCTTCTAGTCTGCGTCAAACTATTATTTTGCATAGATCCACTGACCTGCACCCAGTCCATAGTCCTCCATAGCTCTCCCACCCATATACCTGTCCAAATTGAGCCCGTATTCACCACTTCAGCTGGAAGCTCATTCCACACTCCCACCATTCTCTGTGTGAAGAAGTTCACCATCATCTTCCCCCTAAACATTTCCTCTTTCACTCTTAACCCTTGTTCTCTGGTTTGTATCTCACCTACCCTCAGTGGAAAAAACCTATCTACATTTACTCTCTGTACAACCCCCTCAATTTTAACTACATCTATCAAATCTCCCTTCATTCTTCTACACTCCAGGGAATAAACTCCTAACCTTCTGTAACTCAGTTTGGGCAAGATCCTAGTAAATCTTCTCTGCACTCCATCTTATTGATATGTTTCCTGTAGTTAGGTGTCCAAAACTGCACACTATACTCCAAATTTGCCCTCACCAATGTCTTATGCAACCTTACCATAACATCCCAACTCCTATACTCAATACCTTGATTTATGGCCAATATGTCAAAAGCTCTCTTTACAACTCTATCCACCTGTGACATCACCTTCAGAGAATTATGTATCTAAATTCCCAGATCCCTCAGTTCTACGACACTACCATCGAAGCATGGTTTTCGTAGCGGTTAGCGCAAAGCATTCACAGTGCCAGCAATCGGGACCAGGATTCAAATCCCGCGCTATCTGTAAGTTTGTACATTTTCCCCGTGTCTTTTCCTGGGGACTCCAGTTTCCTCCCATCATTCGAAATATATCGGGGTTTGTAGGTTGATGGATAGTAAATTGGGCGTCATGGAATCATGGGCCAAAATGGGCTGTTACCGTGTTGTCTATATACCTTTTAATTATAAAAACCTTAAATTTAAATTTAACTAAATTATATAGTTCGGAGTCTTTAAAAGACAAGAATAAAATAGATAGATATTTATCTCAGATACATTTACCTAGATTGAGTACGATAGAACAAGTAGAACTAAATGTTAATATTACACAATTAGAAGTAAGAAATTAGTTCATTACAAAGTAATAAAGTGCTAGGAGAAGATGGCTTTCCATCTGAATTCTATAAAGAATTTAAAGGTTTATTGATTCCTCTTTTTATGGAAATGTTGGATCAAGCATCAAGAATCCATACTCTTCCAGAATCATTTTCAACAACAATAATTACTGTGATACCCAAAAAAGAACGTGATCCTTTGAAACCTTCATTGTATAGACCTATTTCATTATTGAATGCAGATTGCAATATTCTTGCTAAAACACTAGCAAATAGGATGATTAAATTTTTACCAAAATTAGACAAGTTTTTAATCAAAAAGAGATAATGAGCTAGACTATATAGTGCTATACATATGGCACAAAAAAGAAAAGATTTAGGCATTGCTGTGGCCTTAGATACAGAAGAAAGGTTTGATCGATTGGAATGGGACTGTTTATTGAAGTTCCTGAACAAATTTGGATTTGGTCAAACTTCTAAAAATTGAATTGGCCTTATATAATGATGCCAAAGCTAAAGTAGTAACTAATGCACAAATATCTACTTCGTTTCAACTGACGAGATCAAGTAGACAAGAATGTCCTTTATCTCTTGCGTGGTTTGTATTAGCTATAGAACCATTAGCAGAAGTAATTAGGAATGGATTTGGAAATTAAGGGATTTCAGTTGGTCAAGAACACAAAGTTAATTTATTTGCCGATGATCTTTTAATATACATATTTTAGTGTGTTAATATGTTTTAATATATTTAAATATTGACAGAACCTGAGACTTCCCTGGGGAAATTACACTTTAAATTGGAGGAATATGTTAAGATCTCTGGGTACAAAATAAATTGAGATAAAAATGAGATTATGCCTCTTACTGAAGGAGATTATAGGCATTGTCAAAGAAATAATTTAAATGGCCAAAGGTGGAATTAAATATTTAGGGATTAAGCATAGACAACAATTTTACAAAATCTATATAAATTGAATTACTTGCCATTACTAAAAAAAAGCTGAAGATTTTTAAAAATGGATGACTCTACCTATAACAATAATACGATGGGTTAACTGTATAAAGATGAATTCAGTATCTTTTTCAATTTTTACCTATATTATTATGACCACAAAAGTTTTTTCAAGAATTAAATAAATGTCAGGAAATTTCTTTGGAAAGGTAAAAATGTCAAGAGTTTCTCTAAAAAGGTTAACGTGGAAATCTGAATTTAGAGGATTAACTCCCTAATTTTAAGTATTAATATCAAGTGGCACAGTTGAGATTCCTTGCTTCTCTTTTAGAAGCAGTATTAAAAATGTGGGTCAAAATAGAATGATAAAATAGGAAAGAAATTAGCAGAGGAATTTATATATAAATGGGATTCAAAATTACTAACTGGAGATAAAAAGTCCCTATTGTTGAAACATGTGATTACTGTTTGGAATAAGATAAAAAAACGAAATTGGAATAAATGGAAATATATTGCCTAAGATGCCCTTAATTAAAAATCATTTTATACCCTTTTCAAACGATAATCAATTTTTAACTATCTGGTTTAGTAAGGGTATTAAAAATATAGATGATGTTACGAGCAAGGTCAATTGATGTCATTTGAACAATTGAGGAATAAATATGGAATACCTAGTAACGCTGTTCTGTTATTTCCAATTGAGAGCATATTTAAGGGACAAGTTAAGTTTAGAAATGCAATTACCCATTTATTGCAAGATGAAAAGTAATATTAGGAGAGGAAATACCAAAAAAATTACTTCTGCAATATATCTTGTGTTGCAAAAAGGAACTATTAAACAGGGAGTGCATAAATCTAGACAGAAATGAGAGTTGGATCTGAATATTATAATTGATGAGCAAAGATGGCTAGATATTTGTTGAGATTATATGACAAACACTATTAATAAAAGATATAAATTAATTCAATATAACTTTTTATATCAGCTATATTTAACACCACAGAAACGAAATAGAATGAAATCAGATAAATCAGATCAATGCCTAGGTGCAATGAATAGTTACGTACATTTTTTTGCATTCAACTTGGTCTGGCAACACACTAGTCACGGCCTCCAATCTGATTAACACCTCTTCACCACCACCCTCCGATTCTTATTAACAAGCCAATTCTTGTCCAATTGGCTAGCTCACCCTGATCCCTTGCAATCTGACCTGAACTAGCCTACTATGTGGGACCTTGTCAAGGGCTTTGCTAAAGGTCATGTAGACAACATCTACCACCGAGCACTTACCAATGCTCTTGGTCTCCTCTTCAAAAATCTCAATCAAATTCATGAGACCCTATTTCCCATTCACAAAGCCATTCTGACAATCCCCCATCAGTTCTTGCTGTTCTATAAGTATATAGATCTGGTCCCTCAGAATAATTTCCAATAACTTACTAGACTGATGTCAAGTTCACCGATCTGTAGTTCCCCATCTAAAATAAAGATGAAACATAAGCCAACCTCCAGTCTCAAAAGGATGGCCCTCAAGATGAGGAATTTTTTTTCAGCCAGAGGGGGATGAATCTGTGGAATCCATTGCCACAAATGGCTGTGGAGGCCAAGTCATTGGGTATATTTAAAGCAGTGGTTGATAGATTCCTGATTAATAAAGGTGCCAAAGGTTATGAGGAGAAGGTAGGAGAATGGGGTTGAGGAGAAAAATATATCAGCCGTGCCTCAAACGATGGAGCAGACTTGTTAGGTTGAATGGCCTCATTTTGCTCTTGTCTTAAGATGGGCATGGACAAATTAGGCTATGACTTTATAATCACACCTCAATGATTTTCTATGTTAACGCTTTCTTTATAGGTTATGAAACATCTGGATATAAATGTTTGTCTTGCCAGATTGCAGGCACAGGAACTCTGAACCAGAAAACCAGTTATATGGAGATCCACCTCTCTCTGGGAGACCCAGTCTGATAATACTAATGCCACTGATATAAAGAAATTTAATAATATATTCAGTACAGTATTGACAAAAATCCTCTTAAACTTCACTTTACGCTCCAGCATGCAAAAAATATGGCTGATATGGAACTGCCTCTACCCAGTTCTCGTTCTTACTTCCCTCCTAGTTGGACGCCCCATATCTGTGAGGTGCAATCTCTCCCCACCTCCTGATTGCACAATAGACAGCGTCAATTCCTTTCTCCAAAATGTTTTGGACCCGAACTCAAGGATAAACTGTGAGTTCTCAGTCAATCCCAGAGGAAGAATGAAGATATACCACAAGAGTGGAAGCAGACAAACCTGTATCAGATCCAGAATCCCCAACTCACTCTCAGAGGAATCGACACAGAACAGAAAATAAAGGGTTGCATAGTGCCGGTATATCAGCTTGTAATCAGATCCTCCAATCAAACTGTAATAAATCACAGACAGTTACAAACAACTTTATCTTCCCATTCCATATTTTCTCCTCTTATTGCTTTTGTCGTTGCTATCTGTTGATTTTTAAAAGCTACTCAAACCTTTGGCTTACCACTAATTTTTGCAATACTGTATGCCCCAATTTGGCTTTTACACTATTTTTGACCTCCCTTGTCAACCCTCCCCTTAAAATGGGTGGCACGATTAGCATAGAGGTTAGCACCAGTGACCCAGATTCAAATGCAGCACTGTCTATGAGGAGTTTGTACGCTCTCCCCATGTCCGTGTGGGTTTCCTCCAAGTGCTATGGCTTCCTCCCACCCTTTCAAAATAAACAGGGGTTGTAGGTTAATTGGGTGGCACAAGCTTGTGGGCCAAAATGGCCTGTTATTGTGCTGTTAGTCAAAATTTAAAATTAAAATCCTTCTTCTGAGCCTTCCTGTTCTCTGCTTCTTTGCTTATACGTTGAAGAAGGACTCAAGCCTAAAACGTCAGTTATCTATCTTTACCTTCTATGAATGCTGCAAGATCATCTGAGTTCCTACAGCATTTCTGTGTTTTTACTAGAATCACAGCATCTGAAGACTTCCGTGTTTCATTTCACTCTCACCAGCAGTCACGCCTTCTTGTTCCTGACCACACACTGAATTTGAAACAGTTAATCTAATGGGTATGACTGCCTCCAGAAACACGGTGACCTGATGTGTTAGTATTTGATGCTCATTTTCCAGGACATTAACTTTGATCACAAGTTCCTCGAGCAACCAACACTTACTGCAGTGTGGTTTTACAGTGGAGTTTAGGCCCACAATACACAGTCAGTCTCCTGGAGTCCCACAACTCTCCCACCACTCACCTGCCACCTTCCAGAAAGTTGCAGACATTTTCATCTCTCCGGGACACCAGCTGGAAGGTTTCACGGATAATCTGTTGTTGCATGTCCTCCGACTGCAGATACAAACAGTCAGTTGCAAAGAACACCGGCCCAAGCTACTCAGCAACCAACTTTGGGAACCTGCCCATCTACCTCCAATGCATGCTTACAATGGAGACAACTACATCCACAGATATTCCCCCACCAACATCCTGTACAGAGGTTGAAAGACCTCATGAGTTGCAATCACGTTGATGACGGATGCAAGGATGGTGGAATACATTATTCATCCTTGCGGCAACCCACAACTTACAACTCAAATACGTCAAACCTGATTTCACTTCCAACAAATCACTCACTTGGTGGGATTATTTAAGTTTTTCTAAATATTCTGCTACCATTTCTCCAACCTTGGATATGAGCTTTTTTCACCATGACAGACGTTAGGCTAAATGGCTACTCAATTCCACTATTGTTGACTAACTAAATACCTACTCCTCCGTCCTGCCGTTAGAATGCTTTATACACCCCATGAAGGACACCTCAGCCTCCTCTCTTACAAAGAAAACAATCTCAGTCTGCGCTGTCTCTCTTCACAAACCTCCATGACTGTAACATGGCATACAATATGCTAGCTGTGGCCATTGAACACTGCACTAATATTCGATCATTTACAAAGCATTCCCCTACCCAGCTCGTCCTCTCCAAAAACTTCAACCAAATGAACTCCATTTCCCAGGTTTCTGCCTGTCCAACCAATATCTTCATTCTCAGAACCATCTCCTTCACAATCAACTTCACAGCTGGAAACTTCAACATTTGCCAACGTCTGATTTATCTCAACAAAGTAAAGCACAAGAACAGGCTCTTCGGCCCACAATGTCTGTGCTGACTGTGATGCCCAATTTAAATGTTCCTTAAATGCTACCATTATATCTGCTTTCACCTCCTCAACCGCTGATCTCTCTCTGTAAAAAATTGGCCTCACACATCTCATTTAATCGCAGTAGAGGGTGCCTGGAATGCATTGCCAGGGGTGGTGATGGATGTTGGTACAATAGGAACATAACGCAGACTAATGAGTGGCTGAAGAGATGGTGCAAGCGGCAAGGTTTCAAATTCTTGGATCATTGGAACTTTTACTGGGGAAAAGTGGGACAGGTTGTACCTGAACTCAAAGGGGACCCAATATCCTGGCTAATACTGCTTGGGAGGGGGGTGGTTGAACTAGGTTCATGGAGGGATAGGACCCAAAGGAAAGAGGCGGAGGAAGAGCCATTTGGCCCACAACTTGGTACAGCTGGTAGGGATTTTGTGTGGAAGGACAGGCAGAAAGGGCAAACGCAGCTAGTGGGTTGTTCCAATGCACAGGTACTCAGTGCCAAAAAAAAGGAACAAAAATAGGTCTAAATGTTTTATATTCAAATGCACGCATTACAAGCTATAAAGTGGATGGGCTGGTGTAGTACAGCTACACATTGGTAGGTATAATGTTGTGGCCATCACAGAGTTGTGGCTAACGGATAGACGTCATTGGGAGCTTAATGTCTAAGGATACAGAGTGTATTAAAAGGATAGGCAGGTAAGCAGAGTGGCAAGAGTAAAGAGACACTGTTGGCAATTATATACAGACCTCCAAACAGTAGCCGGGATGTGGACAACAAGTAGAAAATGGGTGTCAGAAGGGTAATGTTATAGTAGTCATGGGGGAATTTTAGCATCCAAGTGGATTGGAGAAAACAGGTTGGGATTGGATCTCAACAGAGAGGTTTTGCAGAAAGCCTATGAGATGGCTTTTAAACAGCATGGTGATGAGCCCAGTAGGGGATTAGCTGTACGAGATTGGTGTTGAGCAATGCACCAGAGGTACAGGATAAATAAATACCAAAAACGAGAAAATAGTCACATGGAAAATGTCACAACTATGGCTGACAAGAAGAATGAAGCCCAATGTAAAAGCAAAACAAGGGTATACTAGGAAGCAAAAATTAGTGGGAAAAGGATTGGGTGGTTTTTAAAAACTTGCAGAAAGTAACTAAAAAACTCATAAGGGGGTAAAATATGAAGTATGAGAATAGGCTAGCAAATAATATCAAAGAGAATACAAAAAGCATCTTTAAGTAAATGAAGAGTAAAGGAGAGGTGAAAGTAGATATAGGACTACTAGAAAATGATATTGGAGAAATAATAATAGAAACCAGGAGATGGCAGAGGAACTAAACAAGTATTTTGCCAGATGTCAAAGGGAAGGGAAGTGAGTGAAGGTACTATTTCAAGGGAGAAGGTGGTCAGAAAGCTGAGTGGTCTAAGGGTGCATGTCTCCTGGACCTGATAGATTGGGCCCTCGTTCTGAAAGTAGCAGTAGAGATTGTGGAGGTATTGATAATGATCTTTCAGGAACCATTAGATTCTGGTTTGGTACCAGAGGGCTGGAAAATCGCAAATGTGACCCCACTGAATAGTGAATAGGGAGCGAGGCAGCAGAAAGGAAATGATGACCAGTTAGCCTGATGCCAGTGGTTGGAGTCGACTGTCAAGGATGAGGTCATAGAGAACTTGGAGGCACATGACAAGATGGACCAAAGCCAGCATGGTTTCCTTGGGGGAAAATCTTGTTCGATAAACCTATTGGAATTCTTTGAAGAAGTGACAAGCAGGCTGAATAAGGAAGATGAAGTGGATGTTGTGTATTTGGATTTTCAGAAAGCCTTTGACGAGGTGGCACAAACGAGACTACTTCACAAGATAAGAGCACATGGTATAACAAGCAACACTAATGTGGGTAGACCATTGGATGATTGGCATAAATAGAGAATTGGAAAACAGGGATCTTGTTCTGGTTGGCTGTCAATTGCCAGTGATGTTCACAGGGGTCAGTGTGGGGGCCACTTCTTTTTATGTTGTATATTCAAGATTTGAATTGTGGAATGAATAGCTTTGTGACCAAGTTTGCAGATGACATGAAGGTAGGTGGAGGAGCAGGTAGTGTAGACGAAACAGGGAGGCTGCCAAAGGACTTGGATTAGGAGAATGGGCAGAGAAGTGGAAAATGATTTACAATGTTGGAAAGTGGTCATGTACTTCAATAGAAAAAAATAAACCTGCAGATTATATTCTAAATGGAAAGAAAATTGAGAGTTCCCAGAGGCAAAGGGACCTGAGAATTCTCATGTGGGATAGCCTGAAGATAAACCTGCAGGATGAGTCAGTGGTGAAAAGCAATGTTAGCATTCCTTTCAAGAGGAATAGAATGCAAGAGCAAGGATGTGAGGTTGAGGCTTTCTCAGAGTATTGTGAGCTGCTTCGGGGTCCTCATTTAAGAAAGGATGTGCTGACTTTGGAGAAGGTTCAGAGCAAGTTTATAGGATGATTCTGGGAATAAAGGATTTATCATTTGAAAGCTCTTGGCTTGTACTCATTGGAGTTTAGGAGATTGAAGGGGAATCTCATTTAAATATTTCAAATGTTGAAAGGCATGCAGAATAGATGTAGAAAGTAGTTGTTTCCATGGAGGGATAATGTAGAATAAGAGGGAACAACTTCAGGATTGAAGCTCGTCTGCTTATAACAGAGAATTTCTTTAGCCACAGGTTGGTAAATCTGTGGAATTTATTGCCACAGACAGCTGTGGTGGTGAAGTCATTTTGGTGCATTTAAAGCAGAGATTGATAAGATTATCCAGGGCATCAAAGGTTATAGGGAGAAGGCCAGGCAGTGGGAAAGTGAATCAGCTCATGATTAAATGGTAGGGCAGACTCAATGGGCTCAATAGCCTATTCTGTTCCTATGTCTTACAGTCTCATTTAAGACCAAGACAGGCATAGGATGCAGGAAGAAAAAGAGGTGAGATGTGAAGTCGGGAAGTTTCAGTTTGTTGAGTAGGTTCCTAAAGGTCAATACAACGTAGTTTTATGTTCTCTCACCTTCTAGTATTTGATAGTTCCATGCTGGGTAAAAGATTCTGTCTCCCCTATCCATGCCTTTCATCACATTATAAACTCAATCAGATCTTCCCTCTGAAGCACCACAGTAAACAATCCGTTTATTTCCTCCTCCCCACCAATCCCCCCTCCTTCCCCTCCAATCCCCCCTCCAATCCCCCCTCCTTCCCCTCCAATCCCCCCTCCTTCCCCTCCAATCCCCCCTCCTTCCCCTCCAATCCCCCCTCCTTCCCCTCCAATCCCCCCTCCTTCCCCTCCAATCCCCCCTCCTTCCCCTCCAATCCCCCCTCCTTCCCCTCCAATCCCCTCCTTCCCCTCCAATCCCCCCTCCTTCCCCTCCAATCCCCCCTCCTTCCCCTCCAATCCCCCCCTCCTTCCCCTCCAATCCCCCCTCCTTCCCCTCCAATCCCCCCCTCCTTCCCCTCCAATCCCCCCCTCCTTCCCCTCCAATCCCCCCCTCCTCCAAAGTGTATGCCCAATATAAGCCGCCCCCACCCCCCTGATCAACCTGTCCCTTTGCACCCCCACACAGTGACTGGACCCCTGGTTCTCTCCACAATCCTCCTTAACCCACGCCAGACATTAATTGGGGAGGGCTGGCCCTAGTCCAAAGGAGGGAGGGAAGGAGGGCACGCTGCGGGTTCGAGCGGGTAACGTGGATGCGGGGCTGGGCCCCGGGGCTCCGCCACTCACGAAGTGCTGGTAGAAACGGCTGAGCCGCGGCTTCCCATGGTTGTTAAACACCAGAATCGCTTTGATCATCCTCTCGGCTCCCCTGCGCCACTTCCGCTGCGCACCGCCGCTTCCGGCCAAGCGTTTCCACTCGAAAGCAGCACCTGACCGAAGCGCAGTGGCCCATCACCGCCACCTTGCGTCCCGCGGAGGAATTGATCCTTCCCAGTCGAGTGAATAGAGCAGAGTCACGTGCGCGGTGCCTTCTGGGTACACCATACCTCCATTGACCTTGGATTATCAGAAGAGGGCCTGGAACTCCGGCAGGTGAAAAATCGAATTCAACTGAGATTAAATAGAATGCTTCAGTGTCGCTTTTGTGTCTGCACTCCGGGCGTGACACAGCAGGGGCGAAAATTGTGAATATAGCACGACACCTTTTTTGGAATTTAATTTAATTTTTTCTCATCGTTCCCAGTTTTGTAAGGTTCCGAACTTGGCAATGTTTGCAACTTCTTCAAACCAGCCAGTATATTTCCCACTCCGCACTTGTAGAAGTTTGAAAGGCGTACTACATAACAAATCTCCTCAAACTCCTTAGAAAGAACCATAGTTGCGCCCTCACGTTGCTTGGGTGTGCTGGTCTTCCGAAATATTAACTCCCAGAAACTTGAAGGTTCTAACTCCATCTCGGGTCCCATTAATGTGGAAAGATGTGTGGTCCCTTGTCCACTCCTTCCTAAATTCGTCAATCCTGGTTATTGATGATATTGAGATCAAGATTGCTGTTCTGGCAGCACCCAACCGGATTCTTGATCTCCATCCTGTTTTCTGATTCATTTCCAGTCAGTCAACAGCAGGATCCAAGGCCCCTCAGGCCTGCCTCACAAGTTGATCTGCCTGTGACTTTGCTCTTCCCTATTGCGCTCAATTACCCAATTTTTCCAAAACTTATGTTTTACTCTCAGGGGTAGATAATGGCAGAGATGCATTGTTTGTATGATTCTGTGAGAGAAATTTCTACATGCATCAATTTCAAATGAGGTCACCTAACCCGAGTCTCCAAACCTCCCTTTTAGATTCCTATATATTTTAATGAGGTGACCCAATCTGTTGTTATAGAACTCTTATGAGAGAACAAAACTCTCATCTAAGGAGTAAGCCCAGTGAATCTCATTTGGTCAGCTTCAAATACTACTTAATCCTTTTCATGCTCCCTTAGATAAGGGAAAGGCTTTGGTGAGGTCAACAAAGGTGATGTAGAGTCCTTTGTTTTGTTCTCTGCATTTTTCTTGGAGCTGTCTGAGGGCAAAGAACATGTCAGTAGTTCCTCTGTTTGCGCGAAAGCCACACTGATTCTGGGAGGACATTTTCGGCGACACTAGGTATTAGTCTATTAAGGAGAATCCTAGCGAAGATTTTGCCTGCAATGGAGAGTAGAGTGATTCCCCTGTAGTTTGAGCAGTCTGATTTCTTGCCTTTGTTTTTGTACAGGGTGATGATGATGGCATCATGAAGGTTCTGAGGCAGCTTTCCTTGGTCCCAGCAGAGCATGAAAAACTCATGCAGTTTGGTATGCAGAGCTTTGCCGCCAGCCTTCCAGACCTCGGGGGTGGGGGGGGGGGGGTAGAATTCCATCCATACCTGCTGCTTTGCCACTATTCAGTTGTTCAATTGCCTTATATGAGCAGGAAAGGGCTTTGGCAAATACTAGAGCGCCTCGGATGCCCCCCCATGTTCCTCAACATGGTTATCCAACTGCACGAAAACCAACAAGGTCGGGCCAGATACAGCAATGAGCTCTCCGAACCCTTCTCCATTGACAACGGCGTGAGGCAAGGCTGCGTCCTCGCACCAACCCTCTTTACTATCTTCTTCAGCATGATGCTGAAACAAGCCATGAAAGACCTCAACAATGAAGATGCTGTTTACATCCAGTACTGCACGGATGGCAGTCTCTTCAATCTGAGGCACCTGCAAGCTCACACCAAGACACAAGAGCAACTTGTCCATGAACTACTCTTTGCAGACGATGCCGCTTTAGTTGCCCATTCAGAGCCAGCTCTCCAGCGCATGACATCCTGTTTTGCGGAAACTGCCAAAATGTTTGGCCTTGAAGTCAGCCTGTGGAAAACTGAGGTCCTCCATCAGCCAGCTCCCCACTATGACTACCAACCCCCCCACATCTCCATCAGGCACACAGAACTCAAAACGGTCAACCAGTTTACCTACCTCGGCTGCACCATTTCATCTGATGCAAGGATCGACAAAGATATAGATAACAGACTCGCCAAGGCAAATAGCGCCTTTGGAAGACTACACAAAAGAGTCTGGGAAAACAATCACATGAAGAAACACATAAAGATCAACGTGTAGAGAGCCGTTGTCATACCCACGCTCCTGTTTGGCTCCGAATCATGGGTACTCTACTGGCATCACCTATGGCTCCTAGAACGCTTCCATCAGCGCTGTCTCCGCTCCATCCTCAACATTCATTGGAATGACTTCATCACCAACATCGAAGTACTCGAGCTGGCAGAGTCCGCAAGCATCGAATCCATGCTGCTGAAGACCCAACTGCGCTGGGTGGGTCACGTCTCCAGAAAGGAGGACCATCGCCTTCCCAAGATCGTGTTATATGGCAAGCTCTCCACTGGCCACCGAGACAGAGGTGCACCAAAGAAGAGGTACAAGGACTGCCTAAAGAAATCTCTTGGTGCCTGCCACATTGACCACCGCCAGTGGGCTGATATCGCCTCCAACCATGCATCTTGGCGCCTCACAGTTCGGCGGGCAGCAACCTCCTTTGAAGACCGCAGAGCCCACCTCACTGACAAAAGACAAAGGAGGAAAAACCCAACACCCAACCCCAACCCACCAATTTTCCCTTGCAATTGCTGCAACCGTGCCTGCCTGTCCCGCATCGGACTTGTCAGCCACCAACGAGCCTGCAGCAGATGTGGACATTACCCCTCCATAAATCTTCATCCGCGAAGCCAAGCCAAAGAAGAAAGAAGATAAGGGAAACCAGACTGTGCTCCGTACTCCAAGTGCAGCTTCATGACACTCTGACAATTGGACAATTATTAGTGTCTTGATTCTAAACTACATCCCTTTGTACTGTTTGCTGAACCTGCTGGAAAAATTTTGACAATTTTCTATCAAAAATTTGCCTCAAACCCTACTTTTTTCTTTACACATTTTACCATCTAACCGTTTACAGCACGGAAACAGGCCATGTCGGCCCTTTAAGTCTGTACCGGTTCACTTGAACTACTCCACCCATTGGAGATTGTAGATCCACTGGCGATTGTAGATCCATTGGCGATAATCTTCCAGAAATTGATAGACTCTGGAGAGATTCCAGAGGATTGGAAGGTTGCCAATGTGGTTCTTTAGCAAACATCTCCAGACACTAGAACTCAAAATACAGTGCTTTCAACTGTGAGCTGTTGGCCTTGAACCTGCCAATACGATATATTTTCACTTCTAAGAGTTGGATTTAGTAAATAACTTGCATAAGACACAAAGATCAGGCCAAGAGAACCCTTGATCCAACATGCAGCAAATCCCAGCAGCACCCATCTTGATCTCAAAGGTCTTTGTTACTTTCCTCACATCTCTGAGCTCAGAGTTCAAAATATTTTGGAGAGAAAATAATTTTCATGGTTTGAATAGGAAACTTCATATTCTGAAACCACATGTTCTAAAGACCACCACCAAGGCAAATATTTTACTTGCCCATTCCTTTTCATCCACTTGCTGTAGCTCTCAGTATCTGCAGTGCTAACATGCTAGGCACTGTAATGGTTTGAGTAATTTTTAGACACTTTCTTTTAATAAAGGGTGGTGGATGTTGTATACATGGTAGACTCATTCAGAGAGTCATGAGACAAAGGGTCCAAGGATTTTGCAGGGTGGATTCAGAATTGGCTTTCCTGCAGAAAGCAGAGGATAGAAATACATGGAACGTATTCTGGCTAGAAGTCAGTTTTGCAGAGATCTGTTCAGGGTCCCCTGCTCTTTGTGAATTTTATAAATGACCTGGACAAAGAGGTAGGGGGAATGGGTCAGTAAGTTCACAGACATGAAAATTGGAGGTTGTGTGGATAGTGCAGGTTTGTCATAGGTTACAAGAGGGTATAGACAGAATGCAGTGTGGGGTGGTAAAGTGGCACATTGAGTTCAATCTTGGCAAGTGTGGAGTAATGTATTTTGGAAGGTCAAACGTGATGGCAGAGTACATGGTTAATGGCAGGATTCTTGTGTGGAAGAACAGAGGGACTTGGGGGCCAAATCCATAGATGTCTCAAAATTGCTTTGCAGGTTAATAGGATAGTTAAGAAGGCCTTCATTAGTCAGGGGATTGAGTTCAAGAGCCATGAGGTAATGTTGGAAGTTCTATAAAACTTTGGTTAGAATATCATGTTCAGTTCTATTTACCTCATTACAAGAAAGATATGGAATCTTTCGAGAAGGTGCAGAGGAGATTTAAAAGGATGTGGCCTGGATTAGAGAACATATTTATGAGGCAAAACAGCTATGGTTTTTCTTTGGAACAAAGAAGAATGAAAGTGACTTAAAAAAGGTCTATGGCAGGGGTGGCCAACCTTTTAATTTAGACATACAGCATGGTAACAGGCCATTTCAGCCCATGAATGCCTGCCACCCAATTAACCTAAACCCCCAGTATGTACTTGTGGGCCGAAATGGCCTGTTACCGTGCTGTATGTCTACATTAAAAATTAAAAGGTTGGCATCCTGAGAGCCATAGATAGGGTGGACGGCAAGAGAAGCAAACACACGAGGACAATAATACATTCTGAGGGGAGGAAAGATTAGGGGAGACATCAGGGGTAGGTTTCTTTTATAAACACAGAGTAGTGGGAGCCTGGAATGCATTGGCATGGTGGTGGAGGCTGGGACATTTAAGATTTAGGCACATGGATGCAGGAAAAATAGAGTTATGGGTGTGAGGTAGGGAAGATTTAGTTTGTTGAATGGCGGTGGCACTGCGGAGCTGCTCTATTGTCTGTGTGTAGAGCTGGGAGAGTGGAGAACTGTGCTGCTCCAAAGGTTTCAACTGCCCAGTCCTTCTGCCATTGACTCCATACATTAAATGGCTGGTTTAAAGAGCCGACTGTGTTTGTAAGCAAAATCCTGCAACCCCGTGATCTGTTCCCAACATGGTGACATCTCTGTTCAGCAGTAGCCGCAGGGGAAACAATGGCACAGGCACCAGAAACAGGGAAAACACCTCCCCCCCCATTGAGATAGAAAAGTGGAGGGGACAACCCTACAGGAAAGTTACCATGTAGTGGACCAGCGAGTGGGTCAGCAGCTGCAGTTGGGGGACCCACACAGGCTGCTGGAGGCTGGCTTGTGGGAACCAGGTACCGAGCCAGGATTTGAGAGGGTGCTGAAGGCAAGAGGGTTCATAGGGCCATGGACACTGAAGGCTTCCTGGTCGTATCGGAGGTTTGGATCTGGAGTTCAGGCTGTCAATGGACTGTGGGAGCACAGGAGGCAAATCCACAGACACTCAATGACTCTGAAGGGACTTTCTTTCTCCTATTGTCAGAGGCGCTAGACTGATGGTAACTCTTGGTTTGCCTTACAGCAGAATAAAGTTAAAGAACTTCGTGTATATTACATTTTTAATGTATTATTACGTGACAATAAAGGGAACCTTATATAGGCCAGCACAACATCAGGGGCTGAATGGCCTGTAGAATGCTGTAATGTTCTATGTTGTACTATGCATCCATGATCCCATGAGTCCAACCACCCTCACTATGCAGGTACTGAACACAGCAGCTTACACATTTTGCTGAATGACCACCTGAACCAACGTGAAATTTGAGTAAAATAACAAGTTCTATACATTAGAGGAAAAGAGTTGGAATATATTCTTCAATGGAAGCAAGCATCATTAACAAATGGGTGCAGAAGTTCAGGTCATTTATTCAATTTCAGTGTTGACAGTTAATCCTGAACCAGCCATGGATGGAGGGTTCTGCCCTGGTTCGATACCTGTGGCTTTAATCAGTCTTCATAATCTCTCCCTCCTCAACCTTCCAACTTGTTGATTTACTAACCTCAATGACCTCACCAAAGCCTTCTGGCTGGGACAGCACACACTTGCTTTTATTCTAATCTCTCCACGTGCACTGCCACAGGCTCATTTCCCACAATTGTGCCGTTACTTCCAGAATCGAGCATCTATCCTACCCACATCATCTCCCCCCTCCATTTCAAGCCTAGAGTAACCTCCACTCCACCTCCAGTGGTCCCTCCATGGTGACTAAATTATCAAACTGCTTTTTCGCCATCCAGTTGTGAACGAGCAGGAATTTCTCTGATGAATTGACAGTGAAGGCTGAAGCCATCTTTAACAACCCCTTCACAATCTCCATTCGCTGACCATAGACCGTTCCTCTCTTGGAAACGATCTGCACCACACTGTTTGCAACCTAATGTTGCATTAGCAGAGTTCACTTATGGACCTTATACCCAAGCCAGATGAAGACCATATCCTCCCCCTTCATTGTCACTGCCAAACCCCTTACAACACACACCTGCTCTCCCTGGCCTACATTTACTGCAGGCTGAGTAAATAAAAGCAAATACTACATCTTTGTTCACAGCATTGGGGGACTGCTGGGCCAACCATCTGCTTGTCAAGAACGCACCTCTGGAATGGAGCACATTAGGACGAACGAGGAGGACCAATGGAATTAAAAGACACAATGGGGCCAGGGTTTAGGAGTTTGTCACATCAGGGAATGCCAAAGCAGTACATCAAATGCTGGAGAAACTCAGCAGATCACAACAGAAAGCATAAAACATGCTGCAAAACCAAAGGCAACGCAGATAGAACCTTGGAACCAAGAACAGAGATTCACTGGGTAGCTTTCCACAGTTTCAAAATCAAGAGGTCTTCAGCCAAAGTAATTTGTTTTATAAACAGATCAAAAGATGAGATTGAGCGAAAAGGCTGTCTGGGTTCTTTTCCTGGGCCAACAATGTCATCGTTTTGCCGACTGGGTCTTCAATCATCCTAGAATCAAAACCATTCATTAAAAATTAATAACATCAATAAAACAAATCAAATCTAAAACAGGAGCTGCTGGAGGGACTCAGCTCATCTGAAGAGCAGGATCATGTTGAGTGTAGATGAAAGGCAGCAGTGGTGGATGAGAGAAGGGTACTGGGAGTGGGGCTGTAGGAGCAGGGGTGGGTGGGGTGGGGAGTGGGACAGTAGGAGCAGGGACGGTTTGGAATGGGAAGGTGGGAGCCCCACCACACCTCCCTGCCCCAGTAACAAATCATCATGGCATAAAATGAATGATATCCCACTAATATGCAACTTCAATAATCCAAGATTTCAATAACTGCTTCAAAACTGATTATTAAAATGACTAAATGCCACAAAAAGGTATTACTTTTCAATAATTACATTTGTTATGCAAGCCCATTTTTATCTCAGTTCAGCAAGAACTACTGTCTGTGGTCTCTAGGTGGTGGTAGGGGTTAAGGTCCCAGGAGCCTGAACCCTCTGTTCAGCCCCAATCTCACCATCACCCACTCATTGCTGATAACATTTTGTGGCCGAGGAATGGCCGGAAAATAGCCCCTCCTCTCCCTGATCAAAGCCAAGTCACCCCAGTCATTGCCTGATCCACGTTTACAGGACCTGCTATTCCCTGACCAGCAGTGCCCTTTGATAGACTGTTGTGAGCCTCTCATCTATTCCTCACATGTTCTTGTTCTCTTTATCTCCATCCTAATGTTCTTCTTCCTTCCAAAATGTCCCACTGCAGAGGATTCAGCTCCAGCTCTACTCACTTGGCTACCAATCAAATCCATTTCCCCCATTTGAAGAGCATTCTGTTAACATCTGTTTATGACTTCTTGCTTCTGTTCCCTTGTATCAGGATTTACTCATCTCAGCAGGTTCATAGAACCATTTAGACCAATTGTAACTGATGAAAGTCCCTTGTTTGCCTGCAAAATTAATTCAACAATAACCCATTTCATGTTCCTGCCTGAGAAATTTCTTCTTGCCTGCAGCACCTTACGAAGCTCTTCACTCTTCCAAACTCCCTGTTGTTCCAGTGACAATGCAACATGATCAGTTCCTCCACCATCAGTTCCTCCATCACCTCTTCAATGAACATTGCCTCTCCATGCCTTACCCACTCATCCTCGTCAGCCCCCTCTCCTTGGCCGCTGCCTTTAGCCTCTTGCTCGTTTTTAGACTTTGTAGCAAAGATATTATCTGTCCAGGAACTTCCTGCTTTTTTGTCTCCGGCAAAGTTGCATTTGGTCATAGTTTCTACATCCATTTTGGCCAATGAAACTGAAAATCAAGAACATACATTATTATTACAGACAGTGTCACTCACCTTCCTGCATGTACTTGGTTTCAGTCCTTCAAAAGATGTGCATCACACACTGAATCTCACACCGTGCAAGCCCCTCACACACGCTCAGTCCAAGGAATCGAGATTTTGCTTCTGCTTTATCCCAGTAACCGCTAAATTATTTGTACTAAAAAAATAAAATCACGATGCTGGAGAAACTCAGCAGATCAAACAGTGTACGTACCAAAGATAAAAAAATACATAACCAAAGTTTAGGGCTTGTCAAGGTATGGAAAAGCATTCAAATAAAAAGGTTGGAGGGGAGGCATGGTCGCACAGGCAGGAGGTAACGTGCTGTTTTTTGGACTTGCTGATTTTCTCCAACCACAGTTTTTACTTCAACCACAGTGTTTGCAGACTTTCGTGTTTGACTTCAAATTATTTGTACTGTTCCATTATTTCTGTAAATTTGATTCTGCGAATAAGCACCATTGATATTTTCCTCTGAACTGTGGTATTTCTGTCTCCAAGGCCAGGAGTGTGCAGTGGCCCCATACAATCTGGTTGGTGCAGTGAACGTGCCCAAGCGTAGAAATAACACAACTAACATGTTATCTCACCAAAATGCATGAAAACTCTGTGCTTTCCAGCAATATAAAGGTTTGAATGTCAAGATTATTAATGCAAATGGAATTTGGAAGATTCCTCAAACACCTGATTACTATCTGGATACCTCAAGGTACAAGGAGGGCAAATGGCATATTGGCCTTCGCTGAGGGGGAAAAACGGGGCAGATGGCCCCATTAGAGAAGGGGCTAGACATTTCAAGGTGTGGAGAAATTTCTTCTGCCAGAGGATGGTGAATCCCTGGAATTTTCTGCCCCACAGTTGTGGAGCCAAGATCATCAGAAGTATTTAAAGCTGAGAATGTTTTTCTTTTGCAAGATGAGAGATTTGAGTTATGGGGATTGGGCAGAGGCTGGGGTGGATCAGCCATGATCATAATGAAGTGGGAAACACTTAAGAGGCCTCCTCCTTTTCTTGTGAGGGAGGACAATGAAGTGGACAATAAAAGCAATGCTCTCCTTTACTCACTAAGGCATAGGATACAAGATAGGATAGGGAGATGAGCATTGTGAAGAAATCCCATCAACATGGTACAGGAAGGACATGATGCAGTGGATTCATGGTTGTGTTGCCAGGACTGGAATTGTACCACGAGGATCGGCTGTAGAGGCCCAAGTCAACACTGAATGCTCAGGGGAGATTTAATTGGTGTGGCAAATTAAAAGGGACAAGGATATATTTAATATTAAAGACCTATTTCCCCAGTTAAGGTTAAAATAAGCACAGGGTACAGAACACAAGAAAATGGGAACAGAGCACTGGCTTGCCCCACTATTCGATATGAAGACAGCTGACCTGGCCCAGGCCTCAGCCCCACACAGCCCTCAATTCCTTCATCTTCCAATAATGTGTCTTTCACTTGAATTCTCCAATTCTGGGGTATCCTTTCTTAAATGAGGACCAAGGGCTCAGAAGAGTGTGAAGTAGTTGGATGAAACAAGAGCAGTTTCACCCAGAGGGTGGTGGGTTTCTGGAACTTGCTGCTGGAGGAGTGGGAAGAGCAGAGACACTCCCACATTTATATCATTTTGGACATGTGACTGGAGCTACGAACCTAATGCTGGAAAGTGGGACTCAGCTGGGAGGTTTTTTTTTTGAAGGACCAAATGGCCTTCTTTTTCTGCCTCTGTGAATTGGGATTATATTTCAGCAGGGGCAATGTCTGGAGCAGCCCGGTGAAACAAGAGATTCTGGATTTCCGATCCAAACCCAGCCAATTCTAAGACCATGCACTTACGGATAAATGGGCTGTTATCCTTCGTTTTCAGACGCAACACAGTGCCAACCTCCAGCTCAATGTTTTTCATCTCTTCCTCAGTGATCCAGAACGCTAGGCTTTGGTCTGGTGTGTGCTTCTCTGAGATCTGCACCAGCTCTGGTTGGTAAATCAGCTTCTTCAACTCTTCCGTTGAAATTTTGTCTGACTCCCCTTTCGCTTCCACCTCTATCACATGGTGTACAAACAGGAAGAAGCCTCATTAGTGTCAACATTTTGCTTCAGGTAAGTGACCTGCATGGACCCATCAACCTACCCAGGTTGGGACCCTGCTCTGACCACTTAACCAGAAAATTAGCAGATTTTTGCAAGAACTCAAGGACAGAGCAGAATGAGGCCACTTGGCCCTTCAATCTGCCCCTGATCTACATTGATCTCAACTCCTTTTAAGTGACGGTTCCCTGTAACATTCAATTCCTCAAGTATTTATCAATTTGTGGATTAATTTCTCCACATTAATATCTGCTGATCTGCACTCCACCAGTCTTGGGAAAGAACATCTGCCAGAAGAAATTAGGAGTGACTGAAGATCTGCAAGCATCTTTTGATGCTTTTTTAAATGATTTATTCCTGAAAAAGAACAGGACCAAACCACCATCACATGAAACAAAAACAGAAAAAAAAAAATTCAATGTCATGGATCACGTGAAAAGAGAAAATATTTCAGATCAATAACATCAGAGCAATTAAAAGATAAGCCCATTGTAAGTTGCAATGATGGCAGAGATAGGAAAGGCTGTGGAGAAAAGCAGACAGGTCCCTGAAGTGGTGGGGATCAAGAGAAATATAGAGTTGGGACCTAGCTGAGAGGACAGTTTATACTCTAACCAAGTATAAATGCAGAATTCACAAGAGAAACACATACATATATAACTAGACATACAGCACAGGAACAGGCCCACAAACCCATGTCACCCTATTATACCCAATTGATGTACACCCCCCCCCCCCCACCAGTATGTTTTGAAGGGTGGGAGGAAACTGGAGCCCCCAGAGAAAACCCACAAAGACACGAGGAGAACGTACAAACTCCTTACACAGAGCATGGGATTCAAACCCCGGTCCTGATTGCTGCCGCTTTAATAGCATTGCACAAACCGCTACGTTAACCGTGCTGCCCTCCAGGATATTTTAAAATCAGCTCGATTCAGCCTCTCCACAAGATGCTGCCTGATGTGAGCACTTCCAGTGATTCCCATTTTTAATGGAGATGTAACCGGTGATGGAGTCATATTAAAAGGGTCAGAATCATGTTGTATGATTCAAAGGCAGCTGTACTGGACAACTAGGACACTGGGGTCCAAGCTCAGTTCAGGAGAAATGATGAGGAATGCAGTCTTTAATAGAGCAGCTGCTCACAACTCCAGTGACCTCTGATACTGTGCAAATTTGCACATTCTATCTGTAACCATGTTGGATTCTTCTCTTACATGCAGGTTGGGAGACTAATTGGATATTATAAATTCCACCCAGTGTACAGGTACAGGAAGGAGATAGATCAGCTTGTTAAGTGGTGCCACAACAACCTTGCACTCAACGTGAGCAAAACCAATAGATGACTGTGGACTTCAGGAGGAAATCAGGAGAATATCTACTAGTCCTCATTGAGAGGTTAAGTACCTCAAAAAGGAAAAAGTGTGTATCATGGTTAATGTGATTTATGGTGTGAAAAATAAAAAATTAAAAATAAAAAAAAAGAGAGGTTAAGTACCTCAATTCCTGGGTGTCAACCCCTCTAAGGATCTGTCCTGGAACCCCATTGTTGATGCAATCATGAAGAAGGCTGCCAGCAGCTATACTTCATGAATTTGGGGAGATTTGGTACATCACCAAAGACGTTTGAAAATTTCTACATGGGTACTGCATGTTGGGTTGCATCACTGCCTGGTATGGAGGTGCCATTGCACAAGACAGGAAAAAACTACAAAAGTTGTATGCTTGGCCAGCGCCATCACAGGTATCAGTCTCCACTCCATCGAGGACATCTATAAGAGGCAGTGTCTTAAGAAGGCAGAGTCTATCCTCAAGGACCCTCATGCCCTCTTCAGGAAGGAGGTACAGGAGCCTGAGGATGAACACCCAGCAGCACAAGGACAGCTTCTTCCCATCTGTCATCAGATTTCTAAATGAACAATGAACCACAGACACTTTCTCTTATTTTTCCACTAATTTATAATTTTAAATATAATTTTATACCAATGTTTGCACTATGATGCTGTTGCAATACAACGGATTTCGTGGCATGTTCACGACAATAAATTCTGATTCCGAGGATCTTGAAAGGGATGAATGGGAAGGATAGAGGGAAAATAAATGAGTGGGCCAACGCAGACTCACAGTTGGAAATATGGAAATGTAGCAGGGCTAAGATGACAAAGGCAGCAAAGATGGAAGTGAGAGATGGGAACTTCTGTTCAGCACCAAAGCCTGATCGGATGGCTAAAGTCCCTGCCGGCCTGGGCCCAGTTAATAAGAATGTGGCTATCTGTAGCCCAACTCTGTGTACTCACTGAAGGAAGACATCAAGTATCCAGTGTTGACTTTCCTGGTATCACTGAAGTTTGGTTCAATCTCCACTCCATGAGAATCATACTTCCTTTTGTGAATTTTTGTTGGTTTAATATACAGAATGAAGTAACGATACTGAAAAATATGCAATAAATATTAAATATGGAAATATAATATATTGTTATTTATTAATAAAAAAACTTAAAACTCATGGAATTACAGTAATCCCATTTGCACGATATTCTAACCCATTTTCTGGTCTGCCAAGAGTTTTATCCAACATTAAGAACTTCTTCGTTGAAATTAAAAGTTTATACAATAGCTTTAACATGGGCACCCTGAAGAACTTCACAATGATAATTTTCACTATCAAAATTGGTCGAACAGGAGAGTCAGGTGGTTCAGCAAGGACCAACTGAACAGAAAGTTCTGAGACAATGAGGCTAACCCATATTCCATAACACCAGGACAGGAAAACAGCAGCAATATTTGCTTACTAAGATTCTATGCAACTACATGCAAAGCTGGCCCTCGGCATGAAGGCCACAGTGGGTATCTCTCTACTCCCTTTCTCTAAAGGCCTGTGGATTCCAGCCCAAATGTTAGTGTCCTGGAGTGTTGTAGAACCAAGACAACCAGGGCTACAGCTACATAGTTTCCTCATAGTGATAGCACAGGAAGACAAGAATACAAGATATAGATGGGAGCATTGTGCGCAGTTGTGGTCACCCAACTATAGAAAAAATGATGACAGTGCTCTCTCCAAATAATCTGACCGCCAGTCTTACAGCTGACAGCTCTGTACCACAGAGTCTGGGCCCAAGATGGCAGCATCTGTGCTTGGCAGCAGTTTCAAGGTTTTGCAGACTCCAGGAGAGTTGCCCTGATATCACTTTTCCATGTCGCAACATCTTGGTGAAACCTTTCACCATCTTCGTCACTGACTGCAACAAGATCAACGGGGAAGAACTCATCTTCCTGGCGACAATAAAAGCTATTGTTAAAGTTTGTTAAGTACACTCACTATACTATAGTCTGAATGTGCTGTTGCAAGGCACCAGTAACAGGGAAAAGACCCCCGTTGAAGAGGAGAAGCAGAGATGAGCATGATGGTGGACCAGTGAGGGGCTCTGCGGTTGTAGGGCACACACTGGCGGTGAGCTGATGACATGTAGGCAAGGAACATGCATAGGCCATTGGTTGCTGTCAACTTGAGGTCAATGGGCTTGCACCATGCTGCAGGAGACTGGCTCATGTGAACCAGGTATCAGAACAAGGATTTGAAAAGGTACAGGTTGCAAGAAAGGTCCCCAGCTCTGACTCCCAATCCTGTTCCCTCCATCCCAACTCTGACCAACCCTACGACTTGCAAACCCAGCTATGCCCTCCAACCCCAGGACTGTGACTGCCATACCCAAACCTTGTGGCCTTCATCTTCTCCGTCGCAACGAATCCCCCCCCAACCTATCCCCTATGGACCGAGCCGAGACCCTCACCCTGCTGCCGCTGCTGTCCTCAATCTGATGCCGCGTCACCAGCCGTAGCTCCCCCTCCAGCACAACCCCAGGACCACTGTAAATAAAGCAGCGAGTCAATGCGATGCCGGAGCCCAGCCCCGACCCCTGTGCCGCTAAGACCCAGCCTGGCCCAACCACGACCTTACCCTCGCGCTACCACCACCCCGAGCCTGCCCCTGTGCCGCCGCCAGGACCCAAACACCGCGCCACCGCCAGGACCCAAACACCGCGCCACCGCCAGGACCCAAACACCGCGCCACCGCCGGGGCCCAGCCCGGACCCTACCCCCGTGGAGCTGCAGCTAGGACCCAGCCCCGACCCTACACCCGTGGCTCCGCCAGGGCCCTCCCCTCCCCCGTGGCTCCGCCAGGGCCCTCCCCTCCCCCGTGGCTCCGCCAGGGCCCTCCCCTCCCCCGTGGCTCCGCCAGGGCCCTCCCCTCCCCCGTGGCTCCGCCAGGGCCCTCCCCTCCCCCGTGGCTCCGCCAGGGCCCTCCCCTCCCCCGTGGCTCCGCCAGGGCCCTCCCCTCCCCCGTGGCTCCGCCAGGGCCCTCCCCTCCCCCGTGGCTCCGCCAGGGCCCTCCCCTCCCCCGTGGCTCCGCCAGGGCCCTCCCCCGTGGCTCCGCCAGGGCCCTCCCCTCCCTCGTGGCTCCGCCAGGGCCCTCCCCTCCCCCGTGGCTCCGCCAGGGCCCTCCCCTCCCCCGTGGCTCCGCCAGGGCCCTCCCCTCCCTCGTGGCTCCGCCAGGGCCCTCCCCCGTGGCTCCGCCAGGGCCCTCTCCCGTGGCTCCGCCAGGGCCCTCCCCCGTGGCTCCGCCAGGGCCCTCCCCTCCCCCGTGGCTCCGCCAGGGCCCTCCCCTCCCCCGTGGCTCCGCCAGGGCCCTCCCCCGTGGCTCCGCCAGGGCCCTCCCCCGTGGCTCCGCCAGGGCCCTCCCCTCCCCCGTGGCTCCGCCAGGGCCCTCCCCTCCCCTCCCCTCCCCCGTGGCTCCGCCAGGGCCCTCCCCCGTGGCTCCGCCAGGGCCCTCCCCCGTGGCTCCGCCAGGGCCCTCCCCTCCCCCGTGGCTCCGCCAGGGCCCTACCCCCACCCTACCCTACCCTACCCTACCCTACCCCCGTGCCGGCGCCCAGCGCTCCAGGAGTCGCTCGCGATAAACCGGAGCGACCCGCAGACGATCTTCGCTGTAGATACGGCTCATGGTGCGACCGGAAGTTGCAACCACTTCCGGCGGATGTAAGCCCGGTGGCTGAGTGTGGGCCAGGGGTGAGGCCCGTTGCCATGGAGGCGCCGGGACTGCGGCTGCTGCCGGCCGAGCCCCGGGACCGCGGCTCGCAGCGCTGCCGCCTGGGGCCCCGGGCTCTGGCAGCGCTCGGCGTGCGGCTGGGCGGCCCGCTGCGGGTGTGTGTGGCGGACGGCGTGGCCCTCTGCACCGCCTGGCCCCGAGCTGACCGCGCCGACGGCTTCTTGCAGCTGGATGCCAAGTGCGTGAGCCCGGGCTTCCCGGCGGCTGTGCCCCGCGGCCTGAGCCTGGGCCTCGGGCAGTTGCAGCCCGTCGGTTGCAGCCGTGCCCGGCGGGTGGGCGTGCGGGCGGTGGTGTCCGAGGGGGCCGGCGACCCCCGGACGCAGCCGCAGCTGCTTCGCGGTCTGCTGAAGGGCGTCTACCTGAGCGCCGGGCTGGTGGTGCGACTGGCAGGCCCTGAAGCCTCGGCCTGTGCTGGCGGCCTGCTGCAGCTCGAGGTCTGCTGGCTGGATCCGCCGACCGCCGGAGCTGCGCTGCTCACGGCCGGGGCCGAGGTGGAGGTGGCCGAAGTGCTGAGCCCGGAGAGGTACCGGGCGGAGGCCCGAGGCTCGGCCGAGGCCTTGGAGCCGGGCTCCAAGCCTGCTCTCGCCTCGCTTCGAGAGGCGCTGGCCTGGCCGCTCCTCTACCCCAAGGCTTCGGCGCGCCTGGGCCTGCGCTGCCCGGGAGGAGTGCTGCTGTTCGGGCCGCCGGGCGTGGGCAAGACGTGGCTGCTGCGCCGCCTGGCCCTGGAGCTGGGCGCCTCGGTCATCGAGGTCTCGGCCTCGGCGCTGCTCGGCCCGCGGCCCGGGGACAGCGAGCGCCGACTGCGGCGTCTCTTCGGCCGAGCGGGAGCCGAACGCCGGCCTTGCCTGCTCTTCATCGACCAGCTGGACGCCGTGTTTCCCCGGAGAGCGGCTCGGGGCCGAGGCGCTGAGCACCGGCTCCTGGCCCAGCTTCTCGGCCTCCTCGACAGCCCGGAGCGCAGGACCTTCGCGCTGGTGGGCGCCACCGACAGGCCCGAGGCCTTGGACCCCGCGTTGAGGAGGCCCGGACGGTTTGATCGAGAGGTGAGGGCGGCAGGGCTTGGAGGAAGGGGAGATGGAGGGCGAACAACCGTGGATGTGATTCTGTGTAGGTGTGTCTGTGTGGTCACAGTAAGGAAGAGCGTTGGTTCTACAATAACCTGGTTTTTGAGAGGAGCCTGAGCTTGTTCCCCTGGCCTGTCTCCTCTCTGCACTCGTGGTTCTCTCAGAGCTGTTTGGGGTTGGTCAGCAGTTGTTCTCAACCTTCCCCCCCACTCACAAATCATCTTAAGTAATCCCTTACTAACCACAGACACTCTATCCCACAAGAATATTTCCTCACTCTTCCTGAGGTGATGTTATTATTCTTCCCCCAAAACTTTTTATTTTAAGATATAACGTTTTCTGTGATTTCCTGTCATATTTTGTCTACTAGTATATTGCCCATAAAGCAAGGTGTTTTGGTCAGTCCAAGCCTGAACTCAGTGCAGGTGCTATGCAATAGGCATGCTTAGTTAGGATAGTTGCAGACAGGCTATTAAAGCAGCTCAAATGTAATGCTGTGCATTACATTGAACACCTGTTGATGCACATGTTATTCAGGCTATAGTACAGCGAATGTACTTAACAATAGCATTTATTGTCATCAGGAAAATGAGCCAAATTTTCCCGCTTAGTCCCCCACTCATGCGGCAGCTTGAAAGGGTCATTGTGGTGCAAATCCAACCGGGTCCCTGACCTACCTCGGAGGTAGTCAGGAAACCCAATTAAACTTACCCAGGATGTAAATGGCCAACCCTGAGACAACAGTGCTGGCGTTACAGGGAAAACCCTGGGTGAAGTGCCTGATGCGATTGGGAGGGGGGGGGGGGTGAGAGAGGAGTCACTGCCGCAGGACCCAGGATGGGGGTGTGAGGTCAATGTGAGGGGGTGGTGCCCTGATCAGCGGGAGAGGGGTCACTCCTGCGGTGGGGAGAGGAGAAGCGTCACTGCCGTGGGTGGGAGAGGAGAGAGGTCGGGGGGGGGGGGGGGAGCAACTGACAGCTGGTGGGGGGGGTGTGCGGGGGAGACTTACTGATAGTTCCCTTGAGTACGTTGGGTGGGCGATTTAATGGGTCGATCTCCCTGCAGCGTAAAAGGTGCTAGAAGCACCTTTGCCCCAGTAATCGCACCTGGGTCCCAGGAGGGCTACCCAGGAGCTGCAGCTTAAAAGTGCCTACTGAGTGTCTGTGGATTCGCCTCCAGCGCTTCTGCAGCCACACAGAACCCTGTTCTAGATCCAAACACGATCAGCTCAAACCTGCTAGCCCAACCCTGTGACCCATAACCCCAGCTCTGTAATCCTAAAAATCACCATCCCACACTTTGACCTTCAATCCCAGGTCTGTGACCCCCCCCCCCAACACTAACCTCCAACTGTATGGTTAATATGGGATTATATCAGGTGGTATGTGAGTTATTTTTAAAAATTAGGTTAAGAACCACTGGGTTAGTGCCCGTTCCAGAGGATGGGACTGCTGGCAGTTGTTGTGGACAGCTTGGGTCAGAAATGTAGCTTCCTTAAAAAATCGAGGATTATGATAGACAACTTTCAAGCTGATCACCAAGATCATTTCAGATTTGCTGTATGACGTAGGAAATTGGAAAAACATTAAAGTAACTTGTATTGAATTTAGCGTGTTTAATGTTGACACATTGCATTAATTCAACTGACCTAAAAATGTTTTGCCACTGATTTTTGTTTGTACTCAGCATCTGATGCCTCTCGTGTCAGTGTCCAACAATAGTCATGCATCATTGATTCTAGATGCACTGATATCTCTTTTCCATGTCGCAATGTCTTTGTGAAACCTTTCACCATCTTCGTCACTGACTACACCAAGATCAGTGGGGAAGAAGTCATTTTCCTGATGACAATAAATGCTATTGTTAAGTTTGTTAAGTACATTCACTATACTATAGCCTGAATAACATGTGCATCAACAGGTGTTCAATGTAATGCACAGCATCTGTACATATGAGCTGCTTTAATAGCCTGTCTGCATCTATGCTAACTAAGCATGCACCTGCACTGAGTTCATGCTTGGACTGACCAAAACACCTTGCTTTATGGGCAATATACTAGTAGACAAAATATGACAGGAAATCACAGAAAAGGTTATATCTTAAAATAAAACAGTGATTAGAAAGCTTTAAGGTTATTTTCATGATCAGCAGCCAAAAGTCTGCAAAATAAATCCAAAAGTGTTCAGGAAGCAAAATCTTTATTGTCCAATGTAATTTATTCATTGCAGGAATATGGAGAGGATGCATTTCCCAATATGCCACATTGCTGCAATATTTGACCGGCTGCCCAAGAAACATTTCTAAATGTCTTCCTGAATCAGGAAATCATGATAAAGCAACACTGTGTGTGGTGCATGTGCCACTGGGCTGTCTCAAAATGGCATAACAAGCTGCTCAATAGCCATCTGAGTGGTAACCTTAGAATAACTAGTTGTCCAGTAAAATAAAGTGATAACAGCATTAACAGAACCTAAAAGCTGGTCAATAACCAGGGAAGAAATGAAGCTCTGTATCTCTGGTATCTTTAACTGATATTTAGTATTGAGCAGGAATACTGTTTATTGAAAATCACCAAGTTGTACAGCACAGAAATGGGCACAATGGCCCATCTTGTCCCATTTACACCAAACCATTTAAATGCATTAATACAATTTCCTATGCCTCAGTATTGGGAAAAGTCACATCCCCATTGCCAAAACACCTTTCATTGATTTCCTCGCACGTGTCCCTCAAATTCCTGTTGACTATTGGAAGGCTTGTGATTAACCCCTGCATGGTGATGGGCCTTCTTTTATCTCCAAGTTCTACCTATTGGCTCTCTTTGGATGATCCTGCAGGGTGACCTCTCTACACATTATTTGTGATGCTCTTTCTAGCCAGCAGAGCGACTCCCTCTCCTCTTTTGCATCCCCCTCTGTCGTGCCTGAAACTCCACAACATTACTGGCTTCTCCCACACAGCCAATGTTTTTGAATATTTTAATATGAGATTTCACATCCAAAGTACAGAGTACCTATGGATAGATGTTAAAATTCTCAAAGATACACGACACTTAAAATCACCAATGCCTGAAGAGGGCGCACAAAATCAGTGAACCGGTGCGGACTCGAAAGGACAACATGGCCTGTTTCCGCTCCGTTAATGGTTATATGGTTATAAATTGCTAGTCCTGCCCTTCACAACCATATTTTTCACTCCTTTATACATACCGGTGATTTGTGGATTAATGGGTTTTGCTCCAGTAACTTTGTTCCATGTATTTATCCAGTTTTATGAGCAGTAAATGTGCCTCTTGGCTATATCATTTCCACCCTAAGATCCAGGGGAGATAGTTTATAAAATTGTGAAAGGAATAGATAAGATCTTCTTTGGCTTGGCTTCGTGGACGAAGATTTATGGAGGGGGTAAATGTCCATGTCAGCTGCAGGCTCGTTTGTGGCTGACAAGTCCGATGCGGGACAGGCAGACACGGTTGCAGGGGAAAATTGGTGGGTTGGGGTTGGGTGTTGGGTTTTTCCTCCTTTGCCTTTTGTCAGTGAGGTGGGCTCTGCGGTCTTCTTCAAAGGAGGTTGCTGCCCGCCGAACTGTGAGGCGCCAAGATGCACGGTTTGAGGCGAGATCAGCCCAAAGGCGGTGGTCAATGGGGCAGGCACCAAGAGATTTCTTTAGGCAGTTCTTGTACCTCTTCTTTGGTGCACCTCTGTCACGGTGGCCAGTGGAGAGCTCGCCATATAACACGATCTTGGGAAGGCGATGGTCCTCCATTCTGGAGACGTGACCCACCCAGCGCAGCTGGATCTTCAGCAGCGTGGACTCGATAAGATAGAAATAGATTATTTACACTGGTAACTGAGACTAGATCTAGGGGTTAGTCCAAGATTCATGGAAGTAAATTTGGGAGATGAGGAATGGCTTCCTCCAGAGAGCGGTTCATCTGTTGAAGGAAGTTGTAGAAACTGTCTCATTAAATGTATTTAAGATGCAGGTAATTTTTTCTGAAGAATAGGGGAATTAAGGTTATGGAGAACAGGTGGGTAAGTGGAGCTGAGTCCATGGCAAGATCAGTTGTGATCTCACAGAGTGGTGGAGCAGGCTCGAAGGGGCAGATGGTCAGCTCCTGCTCCTTGTTCTCAAGTTCTTGAGTTTTTTGGTCGATGCTCATCTTTCAGACAATGCAATCCTGAAAGGGGTTTTAGAACAGCACTTTTCTACTGTGTCCGGCTTAGTCACCTGCCTTTTATTTCCTCTAGATCACAATAGGTGTCCCTACGTTGTTGCAGCGTCAATCCATTCTGGAAGCAGTCACTGCGAGAATGCCTCTGAGTGCTGATGTTAACGTATCCTGGCTGGCAGAAGCAACAAGTGGTTATGTTGGTGCTGACCTGAGGGCCCTGTGTTGTGAGGCTGCACTACAGGTCATCAGACGCAGTTCCCAGGTAAGGAGATGACGTGACAAAATTCAGTAACTACCGGAAACACCAGGTGCTGAAGAAGGATGGGTGAGCAGGGAGTCTCTATCCCAGAGCCCTGATCAGTGGGTTTAACCCAAACAGAATCATGCCATTGGGGGTTTGAGTTAAACAGTGCAGGTGCAACCTCGCGATTGGGCAGATTCCTCACTCCATTGATACATTCACTCCAAGGGATCAACCTTGGTATAACAAGCACAACTAAAAATGAGATGCAACAGCACGACCTGTTGCAAAATGTGCAAGATACCCACCATCAACAAAGCATCGGTCCACCCACATCTGAATACCTTCCTTAACACTGATGGGGCTCACATGAGGGATTAAATGTTGGTCTTCCTGGAGAACAGGTCCTGGAAATCAGATAGAGCTCTAGGAGTTTGCCATGTTCCAACCTGGAGAATCAGGTGTGATTCTGGCCATCCTAGATACAGGATGGAAGATGAAGTGACAGTACCCCACGCATGTCTGGATATGTGGTTCAGTTTGACTCCCGCTGAGACAGCTGGAGTTGGGATTTGTTGCAAGTTTCCCTGCTCATCACTCAGACCAAGGAATGACCGCACCCAAGCTTTGATGTGTGTAGTACTATTGCTAGCCTAACCCTGTCATCTGCAAGGTACTGGGAACTCTGTCCACTCTGGGAATTTCTTAAATTCTCCTCTTCTCCAGCTATTAAACCTCTGGTTTCTTTGAGGAAGGACTCGATCAGGCAGTGGATTTCGATGACAGACTTCCAGGAGGCGCTAAAGGTAGTGTACCCTTCCTCTCTCCGAAGCAGCATTGGCTTGACTGACTTCAGACCCGTCCACTGGGACCAGATCGGTGGCCTGGATCAAGTCAAACTGAAAATAAGGCAGGTAAAGTTTATAAGGCCCTTATCTTTACCCATTCTCTCATTCCCTTCTCCTTGCTCTTGTCCAACCGTGCCATTGTTTCTGGCAGAGCATCGAATGGCCGTTGAAGTTCCCAGAAGCATTTGTGAGGATGGGGGTGAGACCTAGTCGGGGTATCCTCCTGTACGGACCACCAGGCTGTGCAAAGACCACACTGGTGAAGGCCATAGCTTCTAGCTGCCGGTGTTCCTTGTTGTCGGTCAGTGGGGCTGAGCTCTTCTCTCCCTTCGTGGGTGATTCTGAAAAAGCCTTGGCTAAGGTGAGTGTTTACCCAGCTCCCCAGACCGTGTAGATTCTTTGAGCAGCGTCATTCTGTTGCAGTGTATGATTGAATTAATAATAGCGTCACAGTAGATAATAGCCAGTGACCTCTCCAGTCAGACCCCTACCTCCCTCCTGATCTGAGCCGGCCTCGATAGGACATGATTGGCTGATGCGGGTACTGGGGTTTAGATGTTTTAAAGGTGATAGGATAGGATTAAAAAGGAAGGGAGAGTAGCATTACTGGTCAGTGATAGTACCGCAGCTTCAGAAAGGGAGGACACTAAGGGAGTGTCTACTGAGTCAGTGTGGGTGGAAGTCAGAAAAAGGGAGTAATCACTGTACTGGGAGTAGGCTTTAGGCCCATAAATAGCCCTCGGGAAACTAAGGAACAGATAACTAGGCAGACTTTGGAATGGTGCAGAAATAGCAGGATTGTTGTTATGGAAAGGAAGTCTGCTATCAGATCTCAACCTGGGACAGACTAGGAGGGGTTGGGATTGGGGGCTACAGCTTTATCAGGTGCTGTAAGGTAAGAGGAAGAAAGTTTAGGGAAGACATCAGGTATACCTGGAATGCATTGCCAGGATGGTGGAGGCTGGAACAATTGGGGCATTTATGAGTCTCTGACACATGGATGAAAGAAAAATTGAGAGTTATAGGGTAGGGTATAGTTTTACTTTTGGTAGATAAATATAAGCCGGCACAACATCATGGGCTGAAGGACCTGTACTATACTGAAATGTTCTAGGAACCAGTGACTACTCCAGTCAGGCCTCTGCCTCCCTCCCAATCTGGGCTGTTCTCGATAGAAAGGTTCACATTGATGCCCCAGCTCTCCGTAGTTACTCTTATGTATTTCCCGATGTGCCAGTCCCTCTGATACAGAGAGATTTGGGCATCCTCTCCGCTCTGTTAGTTTGTCGTCTCCATCCCTCTGCTCTCTCTGCAGGTATTTCGCCAGGCTCGAGCTGTGTCCCCCTCAATCCTATTCCTGGATGAGATTGATTCAATTGTTGGGTCCCGGTCAAGTGATCCTACAAATGGCCATCGTGTTCAAGAGCGAGTGCTGTCTGTTCTTCTCAATGAGATGGATGGAATCGGTCATCCATTGTCTGAGAGGCGAGGGACTGGGAACAGCACTCTATGCAAAGGGGATCAGTCCAAGGAACAGGCAAGAAAGGTGACTGATTGGAACAGTTGATGTGTGTGTGTTAAATTTACACAAAAACTAGCCCGATTCTCCTGGAATAATGTCTCAAACTGAAATACTACTATGATACTGCATTGCTGGCACAATAATGACCTAATTCAAACAGATTATGGAGAGAAAGAAGCTTGGGAACTAACCTGATGAGGGGAGAATCAGAATCCCAGGATGAAGGAGTGCAGGAGAGGGTATTTGGCCCTAGGTGCCTATTTCCTCCAGCTATCATTTATTTCTTATTAGGACAAGGACAAAGTTCTGAGGGTGTTGGTCAGCTGTCACTTTCTACCTCTGCAGTTTTTTTTTAAATGTTTTATTTTTCACACCATAAACCACATTAACCATGATACATACTTTTTCCTTTTCAAATATATACAGTGCCATTTTCTCCCTCCTCCCATCCCACCCTCCCTACCTCCCCCCTCCCGTCCATTTAAAGTACAAAATCTAGGATACATTAAACCAGTCAAACAATGTTGTCATTCAATAAAAATAAACAAGAAATTCCACTGAGTCAATTCTTTTCATTTCCTTCTCCTTTCGTTAATTTAAGTAGTGAATGTCCCCGGTAGGTTTTCGCTATTGTGTTTCATGTAAGGCTCCCATATTTGTTCAAATATTTCAATATTATTTCTTAAACTATATGTTATTTTTTCTAATGGAATACATTTATTCATTTCTATATACCATTGTTGTATTTTCAAATTATCTTCCGATTTCCAGGTTGACATAATACATTTTTTTGCTACGGCTAGAGCTATCTTTTCTACCTCTGCAGTTGATGGTGTCCCAGGGTGCTGTTGGGTCAGGATTTGAACCCAGTGATAATCGAGGACCAGGCCAGGATAGTGTACCTGCAAGCCAATGTTTTCCTTTGCAGTTGCTGCCTTTCTTTTTAATAAAGATTGTGGGTTTCTCAGATGCTGCTGGTGTGACCTGGGTGAGAGAGGACCAGCCATTCTGCCTAATGTTGGGAAAGTTGGATGCGATGGCAGTCCTTGCATGGTGATCAGCTTCTGAAGTTTTCTTGATTCTGAACTCTTCCATGCAGATGGTGTGTGCTCCATCCCACCTGGCCTGTGCCTTGTAGGTAGTGGCAGGATTGTCAGGAGGTGAAGCATTCACTGCAGGATATCCAGCCTCTGACCTGTTCCAGCCACTGTTGCGTGTATGGCAGAGATTCTAGTCATTTGTAAATCACATTCACGTATTGAGAGTGGTCTCCACCTGATGCTTAACCGACTGCACCACCAATCACCTTACCACCATAGATGCGGACCACAGACTGCCAGCCGGCCGCATGTAGAAATGGGTCGCTACACCTTCTGAGGTGATGAGTGAAAGTGAACATTGTACAATTGACATTGAAGTTCCCTTTGACTGGGTGGTGGATGGCGATCATTTGTGAAGCAGCTGAAGGTGGTTGGGCCACTCCTGCATTTGGGAGAACCAAAGCTGCCTCTGTCTCACACAATCCTGATTGGAAATATATCACCATTCTTTGCTTGTGCCTGGATCTAAATCCTGTTTCTCAATTACCAGAAGACAGCACACCACCATCTTGTCATTAAATGACTTTTCTCGCAACACCAACATGCCTATAAGTGCATTACACTTGAACTTGTAGTTACAATTGACCAGCATCCTGTGGGCATAAGATGTTTAGAAGATTGCCAAAGATAGAACTGAATGGGGTGTTTGTGTGTTCATCTGCAGTAAACTAACCCAGGGTTGGATCTAAATTGCACTCTACACAGTCTCGGGAATGTGATCATCTTGTAGGCAAAGGGGAATTAATCCAGTAATTCTATAATAATAATTTTTAAACATTGATATGTTGATTTATTTTTTGATAATTATTGAACTTTGTAATTTTCCCTTAGTTAGAGTTTCAAGAGATTTGTAACAAAGAAGTAATTGTGATTGCTGCTACAAATCGACCAGATCTCTTGGATGATGCTCTGCTGCGACCTGGGCGATTTGATCAAATCATCTTTGTCCCACCACCAGGTGAAGAGGTAAGTATATTCATGAGATGTTGGTGGGGCACTTCTGCTATAATGGACTATACTGTTGTCAGCTTGTGTCCCATGATTTATCATGCACCCATGTGATGCAGTGGAGGGCATTATTGGGTTCTTTCGGAATGCATCATTCCGATTAAGGGGAGAACCCACTAAAACCCACTAAAATCTTAAACCTTTAGATTCCATGTACCTGTTTTCAGGGACTATCAACGAGCACACATACTCCGTGTCCTGGTTTTCAGTGATTACCAACAAGCACATATACTCTGTGTCCCCGTTTTCCAGGACTGATTTTATACCCAATCACCAGCTGGTCCATACTGGTGTTCATACCGTAGTTTACCCATGGACCCAGTCCAGGGTATATATTATGAAAGGTTAAAAATGGCCAGAGTCCAAAAGGTTGAAGTTAGTCTCCAGTTTAATAAAAACTAATTCTGCAAAGAAAGCTATGACGTCAGAAGTTTGAACAGAATGTGAAGATACAGTAAAGAATGGGTAAAAACATAAGGAAGGGAAAATTGGAGTAAGAGATGAAGCAAGCCAGGAGTGCAAGAGCAGATAGTGGGGGTTTCTATAGATATTTTAAAACAAGTTTAAATAGTGAACATTAATCCCATGGAAAATGAGTCTGGGGAATTAATAATAGAAAATCAGAAAATGACAAATTTTTAAAAATCATTTCCCATCAGTGATCTGTAGAGCTAAAAGAATACTGATGAAGGGTTTTGATCTGTAACATCGACAATTCCCCCACCACCCACTCGCCCCACTGATTGGTTTTTGCTCCTGGAGGTAGTGTTATCCACTGCATCCTAAAGGTGGGTGGCATTAACTCTGCTGCTTGAGGCGCTGAGCATGACTGGGAATGGGGAAGTATGCAGACACAGAATGGTGATAGCAACACGTACGTACGTGTGTGTGTGTGTGTGTGCGCGTGTGTGTGGTGTGTGCGTGTGTGGAGTATCATGGGCATAGTGTGGCTGGTCAAAGGAGAGCTGCCAGAGACTGGAGCAGCTTCTGGAAGTGATGGGGAGGAAGTGGACAATGTCATCCCCATCTGACCCCTGGAAGTGGGGGGGGGGGGTCATCTCAATAAGTAGAAATATCTGTTACACTTAAAAACTTTCCTTGGTACTTTGCCACATTTTCTTTTATAAAGCTACATGATTTTGATGCAGGAGTTGCTCTGTGAAGAGACATGGCATGAAGCAGTGTGTCATTTGTTATTGGTTCATGTGAGCTTCAGATTGAATGGGGTTTTTGTCAGTGGCCCCATTTAAAGACACGGTAGATCCCTGCTTTCAGGAACTCTGGAAATGGCTCCAGATGGATTTCAATGAATGAGTTTCAATGTTTACAAAACGCCTGAAATTTGGGGTGGGAGACAGAAAGCTGAAAGGAACAGTTAGTGAAGTTAACTTGTCAAAGCAAAAAATTTGGAAGGTCTTCATCATGATACTGTACTTTAACAAAGCTCTTTGAACAATTCCGGGTAACCGAGTAAAGGCACCACAGAATGAAAAGAAGGGAAGTCAGTGGCCAACTGACTTGGGATCTTTGAAGACTAATAAAAGTGAGGTAGTACAATTGTGCATCTAACTTGTGCTTGTATGTGCCGTTTGGCACAGATCTGTGTTGTACAGAGCCCTTCCTAACCTCTCTGGCACAGAAATGTAGCAACCAACTCATTTATTCAAGAAACCAAAGGAGCAAATCAGTGGGAAAGTGCTTGGGCAATTCATTTTGTGATGGTCTCTATACTGTATTTTTCTTGGCTGCTAATCAACATTTTTATTACACATTAGACAAGACTTTCTATTCTGAAGATTTGCACTTCCAAAACACCACTGGATGGTGTGTGCCTGAGGGAGCTAGGAGCTGAGACTGCAGGATTCACTGGAGCAGATCTACAGAATTTATGCAAGGAGGTGAGTGTGGGATTGTAGGGCCTGCAGCAGAAATCAGACATGCTCAATGAACAGAGGAAACCAAGGGCAGCTGAATCCAAAAACTCGAAGGGACGCAGGCAGGTGTTGGGGTTGGGTGAATTGCGGAATGTGCACCATAGTGTGGTTTAGGCAAGGCTGGAGCATGTGAGATGAGGACTTACTGCCCTGTACACAAGTACAATGCATAGTTGCCTGAAATTCTTGTTTGTTGCAGCCCAAGATGCATCAACTAGAATAATAAATTACCACAATATTGCCAAGACAGACAAAGTGGGAACAGACAAGTCAGGCCAAACAATATTAAGCTCAGGAATTTTCAACCAGTTATACTGCAAGAAAAGACCAGAAGACCTCTGTACCATCAAAAATTCATTTTCTATCCAAATAGCTATCTTTGGCTTGGCTTCGCGGACGAAGATTTATGGAGGGGGTAAAAGTCCACGTCAGCTGCAGGCTCGTTTGTGGCTGACAAGTCCGATGCGGGACAGGCAGACACGGTTGCAGCGGCTGCAGGGGAAAATTGGTGGGTTGGGGTTGGGGGTTGGGTTTTTCCTCCTTTGCCTTTTGTCAGTGAGGTGGGCTCTGCGGTCTTCTTCAAAGGAGGTTGCTGCCCGCCGAACTGTGAGGTGCCAAGATGCACGGTTTGAGGCGAGATCAGCCCACTGGCGGTGGTCAATGGGGCAGGCACCAAGAGATTTCTTTAGGCAGTCCTTGTACCTTTTCTTTGGTGCACCTCTGTCACGGTGGCCAGTGGAGAGCTCGCCATATAACACGATCTTGGGAAGGCGATGGTCCTCCATTCAGTTTAATTGTTGATATTACAGTAGTTTATTGATGTGCTCACATATTACAGTAAGCATTTCTATATCTGCTGCTCTTTAATTTAAATGAATACAATAAAACTCTAAAACTTTCATTGAAAAAGCAGTGCAAAATAAGAACAGGAGAAAAGATCAAGAAAGGGACATGGCTGTCTCCTACATTCCTCCACAACTCTCCATGAATACAGTTCATGGCCCAAATGTCCACCTAAAAATTATGATGCAAAGTGTAAATCTGCAGATGGGCTCTCAAAGATGGGCTATCAAAGTTAACAGATTCCTTGCAAATCAAACTAACCAACTTTCCTTTGACTTCTGTGGAAAAAGTATTCATTTTCCTATCGTGTCTGAAAGTGTCAGCGCTGCCTTGCTATTTTCTGTCTTTTTGATTCTGCCATGTTTACTTTACTGAGGTAACTTTTTTTTAACTGAGGTAAATATTTTCATCCATGAATAAACTTTCAATAGTCAGTCTGGTAGTTGTTCAAAATACCAGTGACATTTAGTATTGAAACGAAGTACATAGAGTGCAGTTTATTGTTAGAGACTATGTTCTAACAGGCCATACTCCATTTTATTTTTAAAATTCACCCTGGGCCACATAAAAAGGGGCAACAGGCTGCAGTTGGCCTGGGGGCTGTAGTTTGGCCACCCCTGAGTTATAGCAAGAACAAAAATGAGATTTACGTAGTGCGGACAGATTCTTTTGGGGGTCCTGGAACTGGGATGTTCAAGAGCCTGATAGCTGTTGGGTAAAATAAAATGTTGTTTTTGAACCTTTGCTGGACTTCAGGTTTCTATACTTTCTGTGACCAGGTTGATATTGGCTGCCTCCCTGAGGAGATGTCTGCAACAGACAGGTTGATGTCTGTGATAAACCTGGCTCAGTTTGCCACTTTCTGCACCCTTCTGCCTTGGGGTGCCTGTGTTGATGGTCAACAGGAGGAGGTGATGTTGCAGAGCCACACTGATTGGGATCTGCCAATGAGGAAGTCTCGGATCCAGATGTAGAATCCCTGATCCCAGATTTTGATTATTAGTTTTGCTGGTATGATGAGCTTCAGCCAATGAATAACAGCCAAGCATAGGTGTTCTTGTGGTCCAGGTGCTCTAGCAGAGTGGAGGACCAGCAAGATGGTATCTGCCATTAATCAGTTGTGATAACAGGTGGGTCCAGGTCCTTCCAACTCGACCAGTCCTGCAGCATCCATGGGAGGTAAAGATATACTACTGACATTTCAGGCCTGAGCACTCTTTCAAGGAATGTGCAAAGAACAATCAAGCACCTCGACTCTGCTGCAATAGCATGGATCTCTCAGAGGCCACCCATTTCAATTCTCCGTCCCATTCCCTTATTACTGACGTGTCCATTCATGGTCTCGTGCATGGCCAGACTGAGACCACACCCAAATTGTGGAACAGCACCTCATCTTCTGTCTGGGCACTCCAACTGGATGGCATTAATATTGACCTCCAGTTTCTGTTAACCACCCTCCTTCCCCCATTGCCTTTCTCCAAGCTCTCTCTCTCTCTCTCTCTCCACTTTTCCCTCTGTCTCCTTTCACAGAATCAAAATCAATTCTCACCTCTCTCCTTATCATATTCAGTTAACATCTTTTGTTGGCCTGGTCTCCTCTGCCAGCCAGTCTTGTCTTCATTCTGACGCCTTCTTGTTCTTTGCTTATTCAATTAAGAAGGGCTCAGACTGGAAAAGTTGGTTACATATATTTACCTCCTGTGGGTGCTGCAAGACCAGCTGAGTTCCTCCAGCATTTCTGTTTTTACTACCATCATAGCATCTCCAGACTTTTGTGCTTCACTCGTTCCTGAGACGTGTTGACTTGCTCCATAACCAACCTCTCAAAACACTTCATCACAAGAGTTGTAAATGCCACTGGCCAGTAGTCATGCCAACTTCCCCACCTAAACAACAAAGTAATGCTGAGTGGGAACAGTGGATAGCCTAGTTTGTTCACAATGACTTTTCTTGAGGGAAATACATCTTTGCTAACATGGGAATGGACAACATTGGTAGAGATATTGATTGATGAATGCATTCAGTTTGTTGAAATGGAGCAAGAGGGTTGTAAATGGATTCTTCTGGCCTGAGATAAGTGCAGCAATTGAACTGAGGAGTGTCCTGTGATATTGCACTGTTCAGTGGTGCTGTGTTACTTTGGAACAGCCATTTATAGAATTTTTTTTTTATGTGGCCTCACACATATCCCTGAACCACTGATGACCTCTGTAAATCCAATTCACTGCAGATAATGGTCATGCGAAAAGCAACAACCTGGAAATACATGCTTTGTTAGGTATCCCCTGTCCCCTCCTGCCTCAAGCCATCTTCTTCCATTATGACCTGTGTCTCAGCTCATCATCCCACATTTCCAGCAGAGATGGTCACCTCGAGTTCTCTCTCAGGAGCTGACTCGTCAGGCAGCAACAGTCCAGTCAGACAGGCTACTTGGGGTGGTGGAGAATGTTCTGCCATTTCAGGGGTAGGTGAGAGCACGTTACAGTATATCAGGTGTCTCACACTAGGTAAGGACTGTGGATCAGGTGTCGCATATCAGATTTCCACCTGAGCAGCCGGGAGCTAGCTGAGTTATTACAACAGCACAGGAATAGTTCATGACACGAGCTTTTGACTTGGTCTAGAACAGGGTAGCTGAAGATGATAGTGCAGTGCACCAGTAGCTGGACCTGATAGTCTAGTGCACCAGTAGCTGGACCTGATAGTCTAGTGCACCAGTAGCTGGACCTGATAGTCTAGTGCACCAGTAGCTGGACCTGATAGTCTAGTGCACCAGTAGCTGGACCTGATAGTCTAGTGCACCAGTAGCTGGACCTGATAGTCTAGTGCACCAGTAGCTGGACCTGATAGTCTAGTGCACCAGTAGCTGGACCTGATAGTCTAGTGCACCAGTAGCTGGACCTGATAGTCTAGTGCACCAGTAGCTGGACCTGATAGTCTAGTGCACCAGTAGCTGGACCTGATAGTCTAGTGCATCAGTAGATGGAGTTGTTAGATTATTAATGCCTCTCTAGTAGGGGGATTTAACCAATTAATAAAGCAATCTTGGAATATAACTCCCTTCAAAACCCAGCTAGTTCAATAAATTGGTAAAGGAATCTGCCCCCACCACCCCAACTGTGTGACTGCAGATCCATGGTGATTGAATTTAAACTGTTTTCTCAGTTTGGGGATGGATCAGAGTGTACCACAAGTCCTGGCTGTTTGACACCATGTAATCCTGTGAAACTTTCTGTTTGCACGAACTGTAACTGAATATATATTTATTGTGCCTTTTATTTGATGCTGTCTTGGCATGTTGTGGTAATTTAATTCTGCTGTAGTGAGTGTGTCTCAAGTATCTGTTTGGCTGAAGCATATGAGAATTTTGATGCATTTGTTCATTGTATTTGTGAAAACGACGTCTGTCACATTCTTATAAATGAAAAACGTATTGAAGGTTATGCTCTCTATTTGCTGCATTAGACTCCTTTACCCATCAATCAGCCATCGCACACTGTGCACAGAACATTTTGGAGAACCAGGGTTCCTTGGCTTTTGCCGACTGTCTCTGAGAGGCCTCAGCACCTGCACAACATACCAGGAAATAGAACCATAGAATATTACAGCACAAAAAACAACCCTTTGGCACTTCTAGTCTGTGCTGTGCTGTTATCATATACCTGTCCAAATTTTTCTTAAACATTAAAATTGGGCCCAAATTCTCTCACTACCTGGCAGCTCATTTCACACTCCCACTACTCTGTGAAGAAGTTCCCCTAAACTTTTTTCCCTTTCACCCTTAACCTATGTCCTCTGGTTTATATTGCATCCAACCTCAGTGGAAAAAGCCTAATTGTATATACTCTGTACCCTTCATAATTTTGTATACCTCATTCTTATACGCTCCAGGGAATAAAGTCCTAACTTGTTTCATCTTTCCCTGTAACTCACTTCCTGAAGTCCTGGCAACATCTGAGTAAAGCTTCTCTGCACTCTTTCAATCTTACTGATATCCTTCCTGTAGTTAGGTGACCAGAACTGCACACAACTCAATACTTTGATTTATGAAGGCCCATATGCCAAAAGCTTTCTTTACAACCCTGTGAAGACATTTTCAGAAAATTATATATTTATATTCCCAGATTCCTCTATACTGCTGCACTCCTCAATGCTTTACCATTTACTGTGTTTGTCCTTTCTTGGTTTGTCCTTCCAAAATGCAGCACCTCACACTTATTTGCATTAAATTCCATCTGCCATATTTCAGCCAATTTTTACAGCTGGTCCAGATCCTTCTGCAAGCTTTGAAAACCTTTTTCGCTGTCCACAACGCCTCCAATCTTTGTTTCTTCATATCATCATATGCAAACTTGCTGATCCAATTTACCACACTATTATCCAGATCAATGATATAGATGATAAACAACAATGGTCCCAGTGAACATCACCAGTCACAGGCCTCCAGTCCAAGAAGCAGTCATCCACTCCCATTCTCTGGCTTCTCCACTTTGGCCAATGTAATCTGTTTACTTCTTCACCATGATATCTGAGCGTCTGAACCTTCCTGACTAACCAACTGTTTTGGACTTTGTCAAAGCCTTACTAAAATCCATGTAGACAAAATCCACAGCCTTTGGTATCTTCCTCGAAAAACTCTACAAGATTGGCTTGTGCATGATAGGCCATGTTTACAATGTTGACAATCCCTAATCCATCTCTGGCTATCCAAATACTTGTATATCCGATCTCTTCGAACATCTTCCAATAATTTACCTACTACTGATGTCAGGCTTATTAGCCTTTAATTTCAAGGGTTACTTTTGGAGTCTTTCTTAAACATGAGCTACTCTCCAGCACCACAGCTGTGGCTAAGGACATTTTAAATATTTTGCCAGGGCCCCTACAATGTCTACACTAGCCTCCCTCAGGGTCCATGGGCACACCTTATCAGGCATTGGAGATTTAACCATCCTTATTTGCTTTAAGAAGCAAGCACTTCCTCCTCTATTATGTGTATAGATTCCATGACCTCACTGCTTGTTTTCTGTGCCAGTTTCCGAAGTAAGTACTGATGCAAAAAATCAATTTAAGATCTCCCTCATTTCTTCTGGCTCCAAACATAGCTGACCACTTTGATCTTCAAATGGACTAATTTTATCCATTACTAACCTTTTGCTCTTAATATACCTGTAGAAACCCTCAGTATTTTCCTTCATGTCCTTTCCTTTTTTCTTTCATTTTTATACTCAAGTACTTCATTTACTCTTTGTTCCCTATATCTGCTGTATGCCTCTCTCTATCTTAACCTGATCCCCAATATCTCTCCAAAGCCAAAATTCCCAATGCATGTTAAGTTTGCCTTTAATCTTGACAGGAACATACAAACTCTATTCTCAAAATGTTGCCTTTTAAGGTCCTCCACTTAACTCGCACACCCTTGCCAGAAAGCAACTTATCACAATCCATGCTTTCTGGATCCTTTCTTATTTCCTCATAATGGCCTTTCTCCAATTTAGAATCTCAACCCGAGGATCAGACCCATAATTCTCCATAATTAGTGGCATTATGATCACTGGACCCAAAATGTTCCCCTACACATACTCTTGTCATCTCTCCTGTCCAGTTCCCTAATAGGAGATCCAGTATTGCACTCTCTCTAGTTGGTACCTCTATATGTTGATTTAGAAAACTTTACTGAACACATTTGTCAAGCTCCAAGCCACCCAGCCCTTTTACAATATGGGAGTCTCAGTCAATACGTGGGATGTTAAAATCTCCTACTATCACAACTTTGTTTCCTGCAGCCGTCTGCTCTCTTCCCGCAGATTTGCTCCTCAAATTCTCGCTGGCTATTGGATGGTCTATAATACAACTCCATTAACGTGGTCATATCTTTCCCATTCCTCACCTCCACCCATATAGTCTCAATAGACGAGCCCTCTGGTTTGTCCTGTCTGGGCATAGCTGTGATATTTTCCCTGACAAGCAATGCCACTCCTCTCCCTTTCATCCCTCCTGCTCTCTCTCACTCTGAATCTCAGAACATTGCCCCCCCTGCAGCCAAGTTTCACTAATGGCCACAATGTCATAATTCCACATGCCAATGCATTCTCCAAGCTGTCTGCCTTTCCAACAATACTCCTTGCATTGACACAGATGTACCTGAGAACATTTCCACTACATTCGACCCTTTGATTTTAGAGTTTACATGGCAGTCTTTTCCTCCTCCTCTCCACTATCTGCTCTGGTTCCCATCCCTCTGCAAATCTAATTTAAATTCCCCCTCCCCAACCCCCATCAGAACAGCACTAGCAAACCCTCCAGTTCATCCTATTGGAACAGGGCCCGCCTTGCCTGGAAGAGAGCCCAATGATCCAGAAACCTGAAGTGCTCCATCCTGCACTATCTCTTTAGCCATGTGTTACCCTGCATTATCCTATTTTTAACCCCACTAGCACGTGGCACAGGTAGCAATCCTGAGATCACAACCCTGGAGATCATGTCCTTCAACTTGGCGCCTAACTCCCGGTGCTCTCTTTGCAAAACCTCATCATTCTTCCTACCCACGTCATTGGTTGGTACATGAACCACAAAATCTGTTGCTCACCCTCCCTCCCGAGAATAACCTCACTTCATCCTTCAGGATCTAAGCTCCTTGAAGTTACTGCAAGAACCCCGCTATGTTTATTATTGGTTCCAACTTCCCGTCCTCATCAAAGATTTTCCTGAATGTTTTACCTTCACACTGCACACTGTCGACTCAGGCCTTGCAGCAGCCTCGGAGAAGTCCCCAATCTCTGACCAACTTCTCAGTCACCCATCCCTTCTCTCTCTGGCCTTGCTGAGTGCAGGACGCTCTGCTATCTTGCAAGGGAGATAGAAAAGGGTTAGGGTGATGTGGGCCAAACACAGCAAATGGACCTCGCTCAGGAAGGCAACTTGATTAGCACAGATGAGTTGGTCCGAAAGGCTAGTTGCCATGTTGTAGAACTCTGATTCTGCAGATGTTTAATGTCCACCTCCTCTTCCTGACAGGCTGCCTTATTGGCTCTGCAAGAAACTGGGCTTGATGCTGCAGCTGTGAAACACAGTCACTTCACCGCAACTCTCCACAGTTTTAAACCTTCTTTGACTGACGAGCATTTGGCATTTTATCACAACCTATTCTCAGCCAAGGACCCAGAAATGTGTGGGGACTTTGATCCCAGAGTACATAACCCTTAACCTTTGCTGATCCCAAAGAGTGACTTTTGTTGGATTAAGATTGGGCAAAAGATGAAAATCAATACTTTAAAATGTATTTAAATTTTTTTTATAACTGCTGAAGCCTTTTTTGTACTCCCAGTTGAAAGCATGGCTTTGTAACATAGAATTGTGAAAAATGGTATAAAATGTCGAGTGAATACCCATGTGTAATACGATTGCAATTCAATCTGACTGTTTTAATATAAATTTAGCAGGAGTTGCAAGTGTTTGTAAGGAGCAGAGGTGCAGGGATAGTCTCAGGCCCTGTCCCACTGAGCATTGGCTGGGTGGCATTTGGGCAAATGGATGATAGAGGGGGGGGAATCCTCCAGAGAGTGGGACGAGTTGTGCATTTTGGGGAAGGGTTTATGCTTACCTCCTAGTGGAACCACAATCCCCTTGAGATGTAACCAGCAGGACAGTACATAATGGCTGTTTGTAACTTGGAACAGAGAGAGATGGCTAAGTTTGAGAGCAGGGTGGGGTGGGGGAGGGTGGATAGCTGGAGGCTGCACCAGGCAGGGGAAGACAGCAATGTTCTGTGGAGCTGAGCAGAGATAGCTGAGGGAGGGAACATTCATGTTAGTGGGGGTGAGAAGCAATCCTTTGGAAAGTGTTGCAGTGCTTTTCTTTGCAGGTCCTCGGCACTCCCCTCCCATGGGGCTAACATTTCTTGGCGTCAATGTCACTGGCACCAGGACCTCTCTCCTTTGTTTCCCACTGACACTTCTGCATCTTCTTCTCGTGCATGCTGTCCCCAGCTTTGCATCAATCTCTTTTCCCAGCTTGTCAACAGCCCTCCAACCCTACAGGGGCCATGTCCCTGCTGTTTGATAATCAATCCCTAACCATGTGTAATATTGTTTACATCCAGAGTGCCTTGTTCCACTAACCATATGGGTTCTGATTTAGCCCCTTTGATGCTGAGCCGCTTGCAATGTATTCTTCATGAGTAACCTTGGGTTAACAATTGACTATATTCCCCATGGCAATGTTTTCCTTCCAAGACTGGGGCCTTGACTTCAAGTGCAGTCACTCTCTCCCACCCCTTCAGTTCAGACTTGGGCCCTGGAACCGGTGGCTCTGAAGAAACAAATGGATGGCCAGTGAGTTGGTGAAGGTGAGTGAGTGCTGAATGGTTCCACAGTGGTGGCGAGGCTGATGATGGGCTGGACTGCATTGTCCAGCTAGTGTTAAATAGTGTTCTGCATGGTCAGCTGATTGCACTGAACCTGTTTGACAAGAGGTGCAATTCATTCTTCAGCACCAAAGTTTGGGTGTTGCCTGGTCCAAGAAGTGTTAGCTGTATCTAATAAAAATATCAAAGCTTTGGAAACTTAGTACTTGGAGAAGCATCTGTGCAAAGGGAGGCAGTGGATACCTCCTTTCAGACTGGGGAAGAGAGAGAGGTTGGTTGGCAGTAGGCGAAAAGGTGAGGAGACATGTGGAACAAAGGCCTGTAAGAACCAAGTGTAACAAAGCAAGGTTCATGCAGAGAAATTCTATGTAAATGTGACTGAAAACAAGAAAGAAAACAGAGACTGGATGTTGAGATTAAAAGTGAATGACATACACATTTCAGTTAAATTGGATACTGGAGCACAAATTAATGTAATATAAGAGAATAATTTAATGAAGATTAAACCGATGTATGGAACAAAAGTGAAGGTGATAGGATATTCAGGTACCGATATACCAGTGCAAGGAGAATGCATGGCCAAAGTGAAACACAAGAACAAAGAGCACATGCTAGCATTCATCATGGTACCAAAGGATGTACAGGCCATACTAGGTTTAACAGCCTGTGAGAAGCTGAACCTGATAAAAAGAGTCCTCGTTGTGGAAAGCAAAGGAGAGACAGTCTATGATGAACTCATGAAAGAGTACAATGACCTATTTCAGGGTCTAGGCTGCCTTCCAGGAGAACACACGATCAGAGTGGATAAACGTGTGCCACCGATAATACATCCATGCAGAAAAGTTCCATTTGCACTTCAAAAGCAACCAAAGGCAGAATTGGACAGGATGGAAAGCCTGAACGTGATTCAGGAGATAGATGATCAAATGGAGTCGGTGAGTTCACTCGTCATTGTGGACAAAAAGAATGGAAAGCTTAGAATTTGCCTGGATCCAAGAGAGAACATTTTAAGCTTCCATGACTGATTCCACCTGCATTGAATTCGCCCATCGTTATTGAATGAAGATCTACCGGGACCAATGCCTGAAGAGGGAGCACAAAATCAGTGAACTGGTGCGGACTCGAAAGGCCAACATGGCTGTTTCCGCTCCGTAAATGGTTATATGGTTATAATAGTCAAGTTTATTTGTCATCTGATTGTACAAGTACAAACTGGAAAAAGTGTTCTCCGTTCCTTGGTGCAAAACATGCAGGCACTCAACCAGACAACACACATGCAGGACAAGTATTCATTTTTATAAATAAATATTGTTTTGTATGAATGAGAATCTCGGATGGTCAGTGTGAGCTGTTCCTTTGGTTGTTCAGCATTCTCACTGCCTGTAGAAAGAGACTGTTCCTCAGCCAGATGGTGCTGGCTCTGATCCTCCTGTATCTCTTCTCTGACAGGAATAGCTGGAAGGTGCTGGGTGCAAGGGGTCCTTCATGATTTTGCATGCCCTTTTCAGATAGAAGATCCTGGTAGATCATGTAAATGAGGGGGAGGAAGACTCCAGTGATCCTCTCTGCCACTCTTGTGGTCCTGTGGATTGACATCCGGTCCATTTCTCTGTAGCACCTGTACCATACTATGATGCAGCCGGCTAGGGCGCTCTCGATAGTTTGACATGATAGTGGCTGGTAGTCTTGCCCGCTTCAAGTCTTCAGATAGGATGAGTTAGAGTGAGGTGATGGGGAAGAGCTCAAACTGTGGCTGCACTACTGGCTGGTGGGAGTTCAATAGCCAGCACGGTCGGTGCGAGCCCTTCCAGTCCACTGCTGCCCAAATACCCCAATTAACCTACCAACCCTACATGTCTTTGCAAGATGGGAGGTGTGGTGAATGTCTACCAAGCTGCCTGTCTCTCCTCTGGCGAGCCTTGCTGTACTAACATTGGCTGTGCATTAATCTCTCCTGTTAAGGACACTCCCCTTGGATATAACTGTATATGCATCTATTGTCTCATTATTGTACCATGAGTTTCTGCTAATAAAAGCTATGATTATTGTTTGACCACATTGCTTTTGTCAACTGGCACTTCAGAGGGATCCCACAGACTCGGGGAGAATGCACACACTCCTTCACTGGCACTGTAACAGCATTGCACCACAGTGATTCTCAGCCCTTTTCTTTCCACTCATGTACTCGTGGCTCTGTGATTAATAAGGGATTGCTTAAGGTGGTATGTGAATGGGATGGGAAGGTTGAGAATCACTGCTCTGGATCCAATTGTTACTGAAATATTTTGCTTGAGAAAAATTGTCATTGACCCATTTCCTTTGGAGTTGCACATAATGAGTCAATTGGGGACGATTTAAACAGTGGTTTTCAAACTTTTTTTTTTCTACCCACATACCTCCTTAAGCAATCCCTTATTAATCACAGAGCACCGATGGCATGGGAATACTTAAAGTGGTATGCGAGTGGAAAAGGTTGAGAACCACTGCAGCCGCTGTGCGAATCGCATGTTAGTTTTAATGCTCCTCTGTGTTAGGGTAAATTGGTTTTGAGATGGGGATCGAAGAGGGAACAGAAATAAATCAGAAACTCGGATGAAGGTGGCGGCAGACCCTTGGGTCTGGTCCTTAGCGGTCCCACTCTGATCCAAGACTCGCTGATCCGGGGCCATTCCCGGAGCCTCCCCTTCAGTTCGTCACATTGGGTCTGGTGTTGCTTGCGTTCGCTCTGGACCAGAGTTGGGGATCCTCATGTGAGGTCGAGGGTGAACATCCCACAAGGACTGTCAATGGACTGCTGTATCAGCTGCAGGGAGACCGTCCCAATCTCGCCGCTCCCTCTGTGCCGGCGCTCCGTGTCCTCTCCTACTGTGGAGACTGGAGCTGGTTTGTCAACTGAGAATACAAGAAATAGGAGAAGGCCATCCGGCCGGTCGAGCCTGTTCCTCTATTCTCAGATCATGGCTGATCTGATGATGGCCTCATCTCCACCTACCTGCCTTTCCCCATATCCCTTCAATCTCCATCTATGTAAAAATCTATTCAACCTTGTCTTAAATATATTCACTGGATAGTGATAATGAGGGAGGGTGGCAGGATCTGACCGTGTCCACAGACCTCTGATATACTGCGCCCTCAGGGGATCCTTGCTCAGCCTTTATCCAGTGAGGGGAAGAGCCCCCAGGACTGTTCCTCGAGAGCTCCACACTCACCAGATCCATGGTTGATGACCAAAAGCCATACTGACATCCTCGTGAACGCGGCTGAGGTTTATATTCGCCCCCGAGCCCTTCGTCCTCTTGCTCGCCCCCTTTCCTCACCCCACTCTCTCTCTCTTTCTCTCTCCATGCCCACTCCTCCTCATTCCCTACCCTCCCCCTCTCTCCCCTGTCCCCTTGCGGAGGTCCGGGAGCAGCGGCGTTACAAACAGACGATGTAGGCTAGAGACAGGAAACCTTCCACATAGCAGGTGGATGGACCAAAAGTCATTGGTTTAGGGGCAGGGAGAAGAGATTCACCCAGAGAGTGCCGAGTACCTGCTCCATCGTCGGAGGGAAGGGGCTGAGGTCGTAGACGATATTGAAGTGTCGCCCAGCAGAGACAGTCCGGCTACACTGGGAGGTGTGATAAAACGGACGAGAACCCTTTTTCAGCATGGATGTGTTGGGCCGAATGGCCTGTTTCCTGACTGCACAACTCCTTCCCCACCTCTGCCCATCCGGCCCCTCCACTGCGACTACCCCTGCAGTTACAGTCGTCGCCGGTAGGGACGCCCGCACCCCCCACCTCCACCCCACACACCCCGTTTGCGGACGTGACCGTCATGACTCAACGCGGAAACCGGAGCGCTGGGAGTGGCGGCGACAGCGGCATCCCGGCTTCGGACTCAGTCAACGCAGCTCGGTCAGCATGAAGTTTCTCTCCCTACTCCGCAAGAGGAAGGAGGTCAGTCCCTCAGCCCTCGGTCACCCCTCCGTCCCTCAAAACCTCGGTCACCCTCCGTCCCTCAACCCTCAGATACCCAGTCCCTTAACCGACAGCCTCTCAACCCTTCGCTCAAATCTTCAATTAGCCTCCCTCCCTCTCCCTTCCAAAGTCAGGGTTACCCTGCCTCATGAACCCTCCTTCCAATCTCATCCTGATCAGGACTCATCTCCGCCGGACCCGTTTTAGTTTTGTTTTCGATCTGTGTGTGTTGGGGGGGGGGGGGGGGGGGCTCTGTCTCATTTTCGCTCAATTCAACGTCCGATGTTTATCGTGGGAAGGGGGAAATGGGGAACGGTCCGTCCGGTCGCTGAGTAACTTGGTCTGGGTCCACAGCTCATCCCTCTGGTCGCTCTGATGACCACGGCCGCCACCTTCGGCACTGGCACCTGCATTTACTTCCTCGCCACCAAGAGCGATGTCATGTAAGTTTCCGCAGAGTCCGGGCGACGGGAGCGGAGCTGGTGGGTGGGTGTGTCGGAGTGTGTGTGTGTGTGAGTGGGTGTGTATTTACGTGCGAATGGGTGGGTAAGTGTGGGTGGGTGTTAGAGGGAGCGCGCTCTGGGTGGGTGTTAGAGGGAGCGCGCTCTGGGTGGGTGTTAGAGGAAGCGCGCTCTGGGTGGGTTAGTCTTTAAACTCGAGCCAGCAGCGCGATCCCAACGATCGTTGCTTCTCGATTTCATTTCCTTCTATTCAGAATCAACAAGTCTCACAATCCGACTCCATGGGAGAACGTGGACCCGAACAAGCCCCAGAAGGTACAGTCGTTGCTCTGTTGACGCAACCGAGAGCGGGAGTTGGGCAAAGATCGGCAGGGTGGGCAGCAACCCGGAAACTGGAGCGGGGGGGGGGGGGGGAGACCGGCCCCCTGTGGGTTCGGGAGGAGGTTGGAGCTGGAAGGAGGGGGGGGGGGGAAGGAAAGGGAGGGGAGAAAGGGATAGGGGAGGGGAGGAGGAAGTGGGGAGGGAGGGGCTGTGGGCTGCAGGCACTTCAACGGGAGCTCGGTCGCGGGGGCGGTTGAGTTCAGGAGCTCGCGGAGAGGTGGGCACGGAAAGGAGTCGGGGTCGTGGGTGAACCACGGACACGTGCCTTTACCGGGGAGAGGGGGTGATACGAATGGATAAGAATTATGCCTGGGGAAGATGCGTGGACACGGACGTCAGTGACGGTGCGCTGCTTCCCAGCTTCAGAGACTCGATCCTGACCTCCACTCCCCTCCCACACACCAAAGACCGTGGGCTGGAGATCAGTTCGTGTTCATTCCTCCCAGTCTTCGGGGGCAGAACCTGGGGCCGACGGGCATTGTGGGGCGGAATAGTCCACAGTCCTGGTATGAGCTCAATGGGCTGAATGGCCTCCGGGGAATACGAGGGAGCTGGGTCCCTCTGCCGAATATTAATCGGGGGAGACCAAGGCCGAGATGCCACTCCCTCAAGCCGATCGGGCAGCCTCCCAACTGTTCACATGGACTGCAGATGTTGGAATCGGGAGGAGTTCACCGGGCCGAGTGGCATTTGTGGGGATGCAGGGATACTCCAATGTTTGGGGATTATCTGTGCGCAGGGGTTCCGGAGAAGGATTAGTTCCAAGCAACTCCTGAGTCCACACAAGGTTTCCCGTTGGAGAACAGCGCCCATTCTTCTCACTACCGCTGCTGACTAAGGCATGGAAAGTCCCTCGTTGCCCAACGCCCTCTGACTGTAATCCTCTGGCCACGCCAGAGACCAGTTTCAGGGAAAGGTGAATGTGGCGTCATTTGTACAATCGGTGACTAGGGGCAAGGCTCCAGCTGTGGTGAGACAGGAGTTCAAACATCAGTAATTGGGGAGAGTACAAGGCAAGGTGGGCCGAAGGGCACGTTCCTATTTACAGATCTCTGGCAAAATGCTTGGTTTCCACCGGGTGTCGTTAACCCTCTCTGATCTCTCCCACCCTGCGCAGTTGCTAACCATCACGCAGAAATGGGAGCCTGTCGATGAACTGCAGATGGTGAAACGTTACACCAAGTGAAGAAGTGGATCTTGAGCCTCGGGAGGTCACACTACTGAGTCACTTCTGGCCAGTCCTCTGTGGCTGCAGCTTCAGACATGCGGCAGAAGCTTGCAACAACCTCTCTCCAGCAAACCCCCGGGAATACATCGGTGGAAAGAGCAGTGAATTCGCTTAGTTTGGGGCATAGTATCCTTACATCCCCGCTAATCTAAACTCCAGATGGAAAAAAATAAACTGTTGTGTATTGAGATTCCTTGCTTAACCAGTAATGCCTCAATCTCTGGGATTTCTGCTCGTTCATTACGTTTCCAGACTGATGAATAATAAATCCTCCAGCTCGGGGGGGGGGGGGGGGTGGAAGTTACCGTCCCTGTGTAACCTGCTCGGAGTGGGGTTACCGTTCCTGTGAAACCGCGCCGTTCCACAGGCGTCAGGGGCACCAGAGGGAGCGGGTTCTCTGGCCCTGTTCACGGAGGAGCGCTCAGGACTTTCCCCGATGTCGCAACTCCAGCTAAGTTACGGCATTCCCGCTGCCTTCCCCCGCACTGGAGTGTGGACGGCGACACCCACCCGGCCCATCAACAGGAACACAGGCACAGGACGGTGCAGCGCGGTCGTGGATCAGTGCAACAGGCGCGTGGTGGGTGATGGAGACCCTCCGCTCCTCCAGCCCACCCACGACACAATGACCTTGGACGTTCCCAATCTCTCCAGCACTCGGGAGAGGCCACCTCCACGCAGCGCAGACACTGGCACAGGGTCCTGGATTGCACTGGCCCTCCGTTGTTGAATCACCAGATGTTCCTGCACCGTCCACCCACCAGCTTCCATGTTCAACCCCCACCCCTTCTGCGATCGATACCCTCTCGCCCCATCCCTGCACAGGGACCCAGAATCTCTCAGGCTGATCCGACATAGAGATGCGTAACCAACATTTAGGGCTTGAACTCTTCATCAAGGTGTGGACAAAATGTGACCCTCTGACCTCTCTCCCTCCACCCGACCTGTCCTACCCAACACTTTCAACCTTTGACCTCCCCCACACTGACCTGCTTGTCTTCCCTCCCCTCTCAGAGACTGAACGCTGTTGTCAGTAGAAGCCTTGCCTTCACCCCCCCCCCCCAAATCTTGAGTTCAGTGCACACCACCATGCCAAATCTTCTTCCATCTCCATGTCTACTTCCATGACTCCACCCCCCCAGCTTAGTCCCCAGCTTTAAGCATTTTTCCTCTTCTTGGACAGCTTGTCCTGGCCACTCTGCATCTTATTTCCAACAGCCGCAGAAACAACCTCTCAATTTCTCCGCTCCCCTCTCATTCTAATCTCATCTCCTCAAACAGCTCTACAATACAATAAGCTCAAGCCCAAAAGAGTTGCTTATTTATCTTCACGAGATAAAATACTCTATTTGACCTGCTGAGTTTCTCCAGCAGCATTGTGATTTACTTCAATCAGTGTCTGCAGTTTTGTTTTTTTACTTCCAGCTGACTACACTTTGTCCAATCCATAGCTCACACTGGTCTCCTCTGCATCAGAGAGCCCACAGACAGAGACGGCCAAGGGTTCCTCCACCATCCACAAGAGTGTTCCCGAGTTCCAGCCGTCTGTCACTACCTCCCTAACAGCCTCCTGCAGTGTCCAGAAGAGCACCTCACCACTGTCCAGGCACACTGCAGCCTGCATAAGTCCAACTCTCCACCTTGCCGTTACACGAGAGGCAGGAGTCAGCCATCCAGTTTGTCAAACGTGCATCAGATTCAATAAGATCATGGCTGACTGCCCTGGATTCCTGTCTACTTGTTCCAGTAACCCTCAACTCTTATTTAAAAACCTATCTTATTGTCTAAAATACATTCAGTATTAATTTACGGTTCCTTGAGCAGAGAATTCCATAGATTCACCACTCTGGGAGAAGCAGTTCCTCCTCATCTCAGTCCTAAATCTACTCCCAGTAATCTGCGAGTTTTAGTCTCACCTGCCAGTTCCCATCTTATCTATCCCTTTCATAATGGAACATTTCCACAAGATTCCCTCTGTAGCTAGTACAGTCCCAGGCAATTCAGGATAATCCCTTAATTTCCAGTCAACCCGATGAACCTCCTCTGCACCACTTCAAAGCAGTACATCCTTTCTCCAACAGGGAGATCAGAACTGCCTGTGGGTACTCCAGAAGCAGCCTCACCAATACCCTGTACAGATGGAGAACATCTCTGCTCTTAAATTCAATCCCTCTAGCAATGAAAACCAACATCCTATTTGCCGCCTTGGTTACTGTTGCACCTGCAAACCAACTTTTTCATTTCAGACACAAGCACTTCCAAGTCCCTCTGCACGACAGCATGCTGCAGTATTTCACCATTTAAACATCCAGTCTATCATTGCTCCCTTCAAGGTGCATGACCCTGATGTTGCACTCTGTCAGACCCTTGCCCACTTACTTAACCTGTCTATGTATACTCTGCAGACTCTGTAACTATAGCACAATTTGCTTTTCCAATCAATTAACGCCAAAGTGAGACATCTCATGCAGTCCCTCCTCCACCCCAGTCTGTGTCACCACTGCACATTTCGGCCTGCAGTTCTTCAGTTTTATTTAGCAGGCCAACTATCCAACATCCCAGATTTCACCACAATTGCAACACAGCCAGGAGTTTCACAGTGACACTAATATAGAGGAACTAGCACCCCAAAGACTCCGAGGTTCCCAGAAATTTACTTCACTTTCAACCTTCAACAACTTCTGCAGGTGCACTACTGAAAACATCCTGTCTGGGCGCGTCACTGGTGGGACAGGAACTGCTCCACCCAAGACCTCAAGAAACATCAGAGGGCTGAAACCCCACCATCAACTCCATCTGCACTTCCCACAGCCTTGGCAAAGCAGCCAACATGTTAACAGACTCATCCCACCCTGGCCACTCTCTTTGGAAAGTCAGGGAGAAGATTTACAAGGGAGAGAACACGTATCACCAGATTCAAGGATAGTTTCTCTCTCCCCCCCCACCCACCCCCCCAACATTATCATACTCCTGAATGAATCTCTGATCCAGCAGCACAATTTTACAGTGCTCTGTAACTCTGCACTGTTTTCTTGCTGTACTATGTATAGGGCATCTAGCTAGACTGCTCGCAAAACAAACTTTCTCACTGCGCCTTGGCACATATGACAATAAAACTGAAGATTTTTTCACACCTCTGCCTTAAACCACCTCTTCGCCATTTACACCAACTGGCTTTCTCTCAGTTCTGAAGGATCTTCCACCTGAAACTGTTTCTCTTCCCACTGATGCCATTGGACCTACTGAGTTTTCCAGACATTTTCTGGGGTTTGCAGTATTTTTGATTTACAGATAGAAATAAATTGGCCCACAGATTGTGGAAAGGAGGTGTACATTCAAACTAATAAAGGAATTGAGCAAAGACATAGAAGAAGCAGAGGCCTGAAATTAAAAGTCAGTAAAAGGCAAGAAAACCATTTCCCACAATATACAGTTCACCTTTTTGCCGCATGAGGGATTGTTGGATCAGCAACTAGGGTACATCAAGGAACAGAGAAAACAGGCAACATTATATTTTATATAATAAAAGCTTATATTTTAATCACCTTAAAAGACCAGGGAATAGATTTAACAAAATTCCATTCTGACTGAGAATTCAACTTGTAATGTCAAATATAATGTCAATAATACCGTAAAACCTGAAATGGCAGTGATTGGAAAGATTTAAAAGCATTCAAAGCCCTTGGAAACACAGTGCGAGCAAAGTACAAACATGTGAACCTCTGTGCACAGAAGTTCAAGCAAAGATTTGATGCCAAATATGGGGATGGTTGAAGGAGGGGTCTTCATTACAACATTAATACTGAACCATACACTTGTCAACTGTGTGAGGTATTGGCACAAGTAAAGGGAAATGAGGTGGCATCTTACCTGCAAATATCCCTACAACCGTAAAAGGACGTGGCATTCCCAGCTGGGGCTGATTGTTTCCTGTGGCTATCTCTCCCACAACATTGGGGATGGGGATGGGGGGGGGGGGGCGGAGGGGGCAAAGTCAGTGAATGCAATTCAATTCTCGGTCGAAGAGGACCAAAGGTCTGCTGCCACTCATTCCGTAGAAACACACTGCTTCAAGGTGCTTGAGGTTTGCTGTAGTTGGTGGCATTTGGCACTAAATCATATTTTCTTAGCTGCACACAACAATGAAGTAGCCAGGAACAGCCATTCTGATTGGTTCACTCAAGATCCCATAAACAGGACAGCAGCACAAGTTGCAATTTAACACAACTGGCATGAAGGGTCTGCCGTGCTACAATTGCATTAATACAAAGATCATCACACCTGATTGTACAAATCATTAACTCTTGGTTTGTCCTCATTATAAATGTTTCAATCATTTTACTTCTTCCAGGACATTGATGGCTAAACAAGTCCTTCCTTATGATTAAAGATCACAAAAATGTACAGAGGAATTGCTTTCGAAAGCTGTGTAAAGTGTCGATCCACAAATACTGTTGAACCTTTGGATATTGCATCTTCAAAATCAAAATTGCACACAATTTAAAGTTACTGCTTGACCTCTGCACTGAAATCTCATTAAACAGGAACCAGGCGGCATGGATTGGGAAGCTGAAACAGCTGCCGGGAACTGGAGCTTCAATTCCCATCTCCACTCTCCGAGTGATGCATTATATCAGCTCAGAGGGAAGGAGGAAATATGGAGTGCATTAAAAACTTCAGTCCCTTACAGTCATTGGCTGAACCAGCACCCAGTGGCAGTGACTCAAACATCCAACAAGACAGAATTACACTTCATGCAGTGGCTGAAGAGTCAGAGGACAGTGCAGCCCACCCTGCCTGTGCCAGCCATTTCCACCCCAGCCGGCTGCTCATTCACAAGAGAAGCAGCACACCCCACACCGATGAAAACTCCAAGCTCTCACACAGACGGCCAAGGCCCTTCGTGGACTGAAGGTCATCTGAAAGATGTGAGCACAAATTAATCACTCAGCACGGTTACCCGGGGAGAAAGAAACACATGGTCCTGCCAGCTTCAGGGTCAAGCGAGATTGCCTGGGTCTTGCTGGCTTTCACAAGTACAATTCCTGGCTGATAACACTTTCAAATGCTGCTGTTTAACTCGCATAAAAGGCACTGGTTTTAACGAATGGGCCCCTAATCATCCAAGCACCCACACTTGGTGCAAGCATTGGTTGACGGCTCCTTGTAGACTTGCAGCTGCACCGTACACTGGTGCACGCCATAGGAATGGATCAGGAGGCGTCGAGCCTTAGACTGGACATCTTCCCATCGGGAGATGCTCTCTGGAACTGAACAGACACGAATCAAAACCAAGCAGAAGGGCTTTAAAGGAGGATGCTGCAATAAAATCATTAAGCATCAGAGAGATACGGGCTAGTCCCTCAGTGGATGTGTGATTTTGACAGCCAGATGCTGGTCTTCAGCAATAAACCAGGCAGCTGGTTGTACTGACAAGGTGAAGAGGACACCTAGTGGTGGAAAGGCTTATCCTCAACATCAAGCAGTTTCCCAGCTTTAGAACAATTCTCAATCATAGAATAAAACAGCACAGAAACAGCCCTTCTACCCATCTTGTCCTTGCCACAATATCTAACTGCACGACATTAGGCTGCATCCTCCATGGACCTAGCCAAATGCTTTTTAAGCTCTGTAATTGTCCTCACCTCTACCAGCTCATTCCACAACCCACCATCCTCTTTGGAAAACATCCCTCTGATCTCCTTTACATTTCCTCTTTCTCACCTCAAACCCATGCCCTCCAATTCTAGACTCCCCTGCTGTCCTGGGGAAGAGTTTCTGGCTATCTACTCTATCCATGTCCATCATTTTAGAAACCCTCCAAGGTTCTGTGTGAATAAACCTGGCCTACTCAGTCTCTCCTTGTAACTACAACTCTCCTTCCATTCCAGGCACTACATCCTTCAGAGCAGGAGTGTGATGTTAAGGCACTGGTGAGACCTCACTGGGAGTATTATGAGCAGTTGTGCAATCCTCATTTAAGATAGGATGTGCTGATGTTGGAGAGGGTTCAGAGTAGGTTCACGAGGATGATTCTGTGAATAAAAGGATTATCATTTGACAGCTCTTCATCCATACCCTTTGGAATTTAGGAGAATGAGGAGGGGTCTCATTGAAATGTTTTGAATGTTGAAAGGCTGGGACAGTATAAATGTAGAAAGGTTGATTCCCATGGTGAGAGATTCCAGGAGAAGAGGGCTTAACTTCAGGATTAAAGGGCATTCGCTTAGAACAGAAATGCGGAGAAATTTCTTCAGCCAGAGGGTGGTAAATCTGTGGAATTTGTTGCCACAGGAGATTTGGAGGCCAGGTCATTGGGTGTATTAAAGGCAGAGATTGATGGGTTCTTGATTAGCCAAGGCATCAAAGGTTCTAGGGAGAAGGCTGGGCATTGGTGCTGAGTGGGAAAATGGATCAGCTCATGATTAAATGGCAGGGCAGACTCGATGGGCTGAATGGCTTATTTCTGCTCCTGTGTTGTATCTCACTGCTTCCACATTCTTCCTGTACGTGTAATAAAGGATGTTGACCAGCACTGTGTGCGAGGCCCAGGTTACTGTTCAAGGCCAAAGGAATTAGTGCAGCAAGAGGCTTTGTCCCAGCCAACTCAGGGGCTCCACCCAGTGGTGAGATAAACGTGTAAACTACTTACTCAGTCTTAAATGCACAATAGCTGCAGTCCTGCCCATAGTCAGAGACCACACATTCAGATCCTGAACAGAATGGACATCTTCAATCTTTAGCAGAGAGTCCCGTATGTGATGCACATTAAGATGTTCTGGAGTGCCTAGGGATACAAAAGACCAGAAAGAGTGGAGCAGGAGGTCCTCAGCAGGACACACAGAAAGCAAAGAAGTTGACGTTAAAGCCGTCTGGCTGGAGGGTGCTCAGACTGCATCGTTTTTCTACCACGACCTGCCTGGGAGAGAGGCGAGTTGCAGAGTGCACTGCCGGGGAAAAGGCCCAAGTATGCCTCAAACTACCACTCTGAATCTCACAGCAGCTGGTCTCTGAACCCCGAGGGGTAGGGTGCAACAGGGTCCCTGAGAAATCAAGCGTACACCCCAGGAAGACCCCCTTTCTGCTCACACAATCAGGCTGAGGAAAAGTTCAGGAGTAGGAAGAGGAGCTCAGGTGACACCCACCCCACCCCCCCACCCCAAATCAGCTGTACCCACATAGACACCAGATCTTAGAGAGTCGGCAAGTCACTGCCACGTCTGATTAAATTGCTCCTGGAACATGGACACTGCTGGCAAACCTAGTGTTTGTTTTCCCTCTTTTAACCCAGTTAGTTGAGAGCTGACCAGACTGGTGGGTTTTGTGGAGGGGACATGTGGGCAAGGGCGAGGCAATGAACTAGACGGACTGTGTGGATGGGGAAGATTCCCCACTCCACTCTGATCTGCTACTAGTACGCATTTTCCTGACTGGAAAGTGAGGAGCTGCAGAGTTGTTCAGAACTCATTGCAGATGCACTGGACTTGCAAGATGACATCCCTTCCCACTCTGCGGGGACCACTCCCTCCAGGACTCCCCTGTCCATTCGTCCCTTCCCACCAATCCTCCTCTTGGTACGTACCCCTGTGACTGCAAGAAGTGCTGCACTTAACTTGCAAAGCCATCAATTCCATCATCCAAATCAGTGACAGTGTGAAAAATGGCACTGACACTGACTCCTGTGGAGCATCACTAGTCACTGGCAGCCAGCTAGGAGGCCTCCTTTCTCCCCACTCTTTGCCCTCTGCAAGTCAGCAAATTTTCCATCCATGCTAGTATTTTTTCTGTAACACCATGGGCTTTTTACCAGCCTCATGCGCACCATCTTGTTAACGAAAAAATGTGCGCTGAAATTTGTAACTCCATGACATTCCTGAGCCCAGCACCTATAGACTCCCAGCTGAGTGCTGTACACGACTCCTAACCATCTCCAGGCCTGCAGATGACACCACAGTTGTAGGCCGGATCTCAAACAACAAGACAGGGAAGAGGAAGGGGAGAGAGAGTCTGGTGCAATGGTGTCAGCAAAATGAAGGAAACAGTGAGAGTGCACTGTGTCTATCAGTGGTGCTGAGGTGAAGATAGCAGAGAGTTTCCTACTTTCTCAGTCTTTGGAAGGTCAGCACTCATTGAATACTCAACTGAATTTCGGCAGGTAAAGTGTGAGAAGTATGCAGACAGGTTGCATCCCAGGCTGTTTGGAAACAGAGTGGCAAACTGAACATCGTCCCTCACAGGCACCAACCTCCCATCCGTTGAAGGTATCGATGTGAGGCGCTACCTCGAGGAGGATTGCGACCACATTGACCACAACCTCTTCTCATTGCTCCCTTCAAGCAGAAAGTACAGGAGCCTGAAGTCCAGCACGCCTCACCCCTAACAAACCTGTCCTGGTCGAACCATTCTGATGTTACAACAATGAAAGCACGCCAGACACAACTGGGTGAGGAAATATGGCATGGCCAGGAAGCTGCAGAGACTGGGACATGGAGCTCAGACCAACCTTCCCTCCACCAACTCCGTCACACCGACTCAGGAGAGATGCTAAATCAGATCAGGTTTATTTTCATGAACATGCGTCATGAGATTTGTTGTTTTGTGGCAGCATTGTTGTGCAGATCCGATCCCTTCCCAGTTATATTCCCCTCTCCTACCCAGCACCCCCCCCCCACCCTGCATGTGATTCCAGCCTCAGAGATAGTTTCTTTCCTTCTATTATGAGACTCTTGAATGGGTTTCACACCTTCCTCTGTTACCTGCACGATTTGATTACTTTACCGCCCTCTCTACACTTCCTCATGTGTTTGTTATTCCATGACCTGCTACCCGAGTTAGATTGCCTGAATAGCACGCAAAACTAAGCCTCGCACAGTGTTTGGGTTCATGGGAAAAATAAACCAATCAATACCTTCCAGAAAGATGAGAGCAGTGTCTCGCATTATCCGGAACGTTGTGAACACGACGAGGAGGGAGAAGATGTAGGTGCAGATCGGATCAGCGACCTTGTAGTCGGGCTATGAGGGAGAAAGCAGAACTATGAGGCTAATTCAAGGCCACACAACATTCACAGACCCAAAACTGTTCAATGTCTGACACCGTAAAACTCCCCAATACCCATTACTCTCTGCTAACACGCACGTTGAGTCCTGTGGGGTCAGGAGGAGTGGGGCATGGGGCCCTGGTGAGGTGGGGGGGGGGAAAGAGAAGAGAGTGGGGCAAGAAGACCCATTGAGGTGGGGGAGGGTGCAGAGAAGGAAGCAAGGTCCCAGCAAGTTTGTTTGTCAAATCTCAGTCGTTGAGACACATCAGATCCCAGCTCACAGTCAGCCAGGTGCCCGGCCACAGAGATTTCCAGGTTATCAGCATTTTACTGCAGTGTGCATTTACCTCATATCAATTACTCACCTGCAACATTACTCCACACCCTGGTGAGCACAGCCCCTGGGGTGTATCTGGCCAGCAATTTCTACCACTGTACCATTACAAATCCCAAGTAACAAGCAGTAATAGGCAATGAAGCAGTGTTCAATTTTAAATCACTAATTTATTTCTAACTCAAATTATAGTCTTAACTTTTAAACTATCCTTAACACTAAATCTATCCCCAGCTATGCACAGGCGTCTAGTGTGTGTCAGTGTTTGTGTTATACCGAAACCATTACAGTCTAGGCTAAAATCTAGAAAGTTACTTCAAAGTTCAGTCTTTTAAATTCAGTGTTGAAGCAAAGGCCTTTGAAATTTGATGCCCAGAGTTAATGTCGAATTGATAGGAAGACTTGAGTTGTGGGTGCTACAGGCTCACGAATTCTCCTTGCACTGCCTTTGAAAAAATTTCCATCCACACGAGCTGTGGTCATAACACTCCTGGTCCTTTTGGAGGTGGGAGTTGAACTGGGCTGCTTCCATGAAGCTTCCAAGATCCTGGCACCGGACTCTCCGAGTGACCTTCACTGCTAGTCACACTCAAAACGAAGTGGTCTTTCCAAGTGACCTTCACTGTTAGACACAATCAAAATGAAGCACTTTGCTTCCCAAAAAGACCCTCCTGGCACAGGTCAATCCACTGAAAAACCCCAGACATTCACAGAGCACACTTTTCTCTGAATTCCACAAAAATGGCTGTCACAAGAGCTGCTTCAAGAAGCTGCAGCTCTCCTCAGCGGCCAGAATGGTTCTCCCTTGAAAAATTGTAGTGTCTTTGCAAATGTATCGAATTCTGGAACAGTTCCCTCAGTTCTTCCAATGCATCAAATTGTCGCTGGGCTGTGACTCGTGATGGTGCATGTCTGAACTGTTAACTGTGACCATTCAGTTCCTCCTGTCATTTAACTAAAACAGGAGCTCATAATAGTACAAACCGGGGTTTGGTGAGGGTAAGGGATTAGCGGGGAACTGAAAAAAAGTCCACTGAAAATTAAAGGGGTTTGGGGGGGGGGTGGGAGATAAAGGGGAGAAAATGACACTGTGTATATTCAAGAGGGAAATGTTTGTGTGTATTTTGATTAATATGGTTCATAGTGAGAAAAATAAAAAAAGTAAAAAAAGAAAGAAAATTAAAGGGTATTATAATCAAAATATTTATCTCCTGAAGGGAAAGGAAGCAGTCAGCTTCCAGTCATGCCTGGGGTCTGGGGCACCTTACGAACATGTAAGATTTAGACCAAATAGGTAAAGAATCCTCCATTTTGTGCATGTGGATCTGAGGGAATCACTCCAAGTATTAGCCTGGATAGGTGGTTCAATGAACCGCACTCCCTTGAATGGGTCCAACCACTCACTTTTGTGCTGTAATGCCTTTACAATGAATTACCCCAAATACAGACAGTGGGCAGATTAGTTGGAGAGTTATACATTGGAAAGGACAAAGATCTTGCTGCAACTGGATTGTGTTTTCGATTCAAACATATCAGGAATGGTCAGTCTTTAGATCGCCGAGCTACAGACTAGAGCAGACAAGCTGCTGGAATGACTTGGATCGGATAGCAACCATGGGTAGTGATGGTTTGTCCATATCTTGGGCCTAGACTCTACCCTGCAGCAATTCTTTCTGTGGCACTCTATTTAGGCTTGTTGGAGAGATGAGTGATTTCTCACATGAGGAGAGATTGACAAAACTGGGATCACATTAGCCAGAATTCAAAAGAATGAGAATTGATCTTTCTGGGTTTGAAAGGCTGGAGATTGTTTCACTGGGTGAGCATCTGGACTAGGGTCACAGTCTCGGAGCAAGGAGTGGACCATTGAGAAAAGTCTTCACTTAGAGAAGTGTATCTGTGGGATTCTCCTCTCTTGAGGTTGTTTAACATTGAAACACTGAGACTGGGTGATAAATGCTGATCTTGCCAGCAAAACTGAACCTGAAAATTAATGCAATAAAAGTGCAGGAATCCAGCACTTACGGGGATTGGTAGATGCCAGTTAAGTATTTTTTCCAGTTGATTGAGATTTTGTGTTGCATGATTGGCAAACTAACTGCAGGGCGTACTGATTTTAAATTTAGGAGATTTTTACCTATTTATTTTCCTCAATCTTTTTGCTGGTTGCTGGAGTCCGTCAGTTGCTTGAATTGCAAATAACAGTGGTAGATTTCTGAAAACTACGGCTCTGAGGAGGATGCTGATCTGCCCAATGACACTGGCAGATCAGTCCTGACCCTGAGAAGTGGCAGAGCACGTTTAAGAAGCACATCATCAACGTGATTTATGGTGTTAAAAAAAAAAGCACATCATCGACTCAATTCCTACCGAAACACCAGGAATAACATTTCAGCTTCCTCAACTGGCCTTGTCACTTTTTATGAAATCAGCATTACCCTCTGCACATCCAGGATTGGACCAGCATACCACCTCCCCCCCCCCCCCCACCCACCCACCGCCACTATACCCAGGCAGTTTGCAAAAAAAAGAGCATGCATACTTTAAAACGAATGATGTAAGCTGCCACCAGGACACCAACACTCTGCACCAGGTCTCCGAGGGCATGAATGAAAGCAGCTCGCACAGCCAGATTCCCAGAACTAGAAGCATGTTCAAGAGCATTCCCAGGAGCTCCTCTTGCAGCCTTTTCTGAAGGAGAGTGCGAATGGGAATGGGTGGACTGCTTCAGCAAAAATCCCATTCTGTTAAATTTAAATTAAAAACATGCAGGTTATAAACAGTTGTAGCAACCTCGAATCCCTTCGTCACTCTATAACATCTGGAGTAGCCAAAGACCACAACACTTGGCAAAAATTAACCCTCCCAAATGTGGGGAATTCATTGAGCGATTCCAGAATTGGAATGCTTTTCTTTGGGCAATCCCTGTAGTAAGGAGTCAGTGATCAGAACAGAGCTTACAGCGCACTCCTCACCATTTTCCCCTGAGCACATTCCTCCCCACCCCCCCACTCCTGGACAACACTCTCTTCTTGCTGGGCACCCTTCTCACATGCACCCTCTTCCCACAATTTCCCCATCAGCACTGCCTGGGAGCTGAGGGTAACAGTCAGCGCCAGTGGTGATCTTCAGCCAATCCAGACCTTTGGAAGTTACAAAGAATCCTGAGAAAGTTCCCAGTAAATGGGAGCAAAGGCATCACTGACTGCAGCTACATCAGCCGAAGTCTGCCGTGACATTAGGAAGATAATTTTCTTTTTAGTACATAGCACGGTAACAGGCCCTTTCACCCCACAAGCCCACGCTGCCCAATTACACCCAATTGACCTACAAGCCCAGTACATTTTTGAAGGGTTGAAGGAAACCGAAGGCTCCTGAGGAAACCCACACAGACAAACTCCTTACAGTCCCTGGCGCTCTCTAACAGTGTGGCGCCAACCGCGCTGCCGGCCGCCACCAACTGAATGCAGCTTTTTAAAACAAATTCTGGACTTACACAAGGTTAATGGCGACTCCAATGGCTGCAATGATAATCATCACGTCTGCATGGATCTCAAAGTCCTGGTGTATGGTCCTCTGAACAGCTTCATAAACAAGCCCGATGGTTACAGCGTAGATCAGGACCACACTGAGCATCGCAGCCAGTGCCTCTATAATACACAGGGAGAAAGTTAGTCACTCAATGTGCAACGCATACCATGCTCTCATTATTGAGCCAGTGACAGGTTGGTGGGGGAGATTGGAGCAATCACAATAAATCCCACCATTGTTGCAGGATATCAGAATCACAGAACTTATTATTGTGTCTTAATTGTTACCATCCACAATGTGGACTGGGTGCAGGAAGGATTGGTTCCAGGGATCGTGGAGCTCAGCAACAATGTTGCACTGGAGAAGTTAAGCAAAGATGGTTGAGCAGATTTGATCGAGATGTTGCCACTAGTGGGTGGATCAAGAGCCGGGGACACAGATTTTGAATTTAGAGCAAAATATCCAATGGGTCCGTGCCGCCCGATTTACACCCCATTAACCTCCACCCCGGTACGTTTTTTTTTACCCCGGTACATTTTTGAAGGGCAGGAGGAAACCGGAGCCCCCCGGAGAAACAGGAAGAACGTGGAAGCTCCTTACAGACAGCACTGGATTTGAACCCAGGTCTGGTCCTGATCATTGGCGCTGTGCAGGTGTTGCGCTGACCGCTATGCCAACTGTGCTGCCCTACCTAGAAATCTACAAGGGTAATGCAAGAAAAGACTTTATTCTGAATAGTTCTAGGGAACCAGTGACTGTAGGGGCATTAGGACCAAAATCAGTTCCCTCAATAAACAGCTATGTAGCTCAGAGTGAAAATCATTTTGCTGGGGTTATGGGGAAGGAGTGAGAGAGCCACCACGACTTCAGCCAACTCTGGAAAACTAGGGGCAATGTCACCTCCTCTTGTACACCCATCACTAGTAAAATTTACATTGATAACGTTTTATCAGACATCTGCCTCCCTTCACAATTTGCCATCATTAAATCTTCCATGCACTCAAAAGGTTCTACTGAAATAGACCACAGTAGCAACAGAGCTGACTTGATTGCGTAACAGGTGGCCTTTACCGGAACACTGATTGTTACCCAAATGACAAATCGCTAGGGAAAAACCAAGTTCCCTGTTTCTGAATCAAACGATATGCCTGCGTTTGAGGATATGCGCATTTGACAGAGGGATGCCTCAGAAAAGGAGAAAGCCATTTGAAATCAGCTGGATGCTCCCTTCTGTGACTGAGGACCTGTGGCCCGTCCAATCTGAGTGCTTGAAACTATACTGGGCTACGTTGTAGATTTTGTACGTACCGATACTCACCTTGGCAAGGAGGGAATGGTAAGGCAATGTTTAGAATCATGGTGAAGCTTGGACCTTGGACGAACAGCAGAAAATGTGGCCAGACGATGTCTGATATGCCAAGAACATAATGCAGGAAAAGGCACCTCACCAGCAAAGGGACATACCTGGGGTCAAGATACTCTTTTTGTCCAATGCAACTTGATTTTATTGAATTACTGCATATGCACCATTATATTGTAATGCCTGTTGTCTTTAATAAATGGATTGAAGCCTATCACACCACAAAACTGATACTGTGGCGCGCATCTTTTTGAAAGAAATCATGCCCAGATTCAGGATACCAGAGCACATTGTATCTGACAATGGCCCTTATTTTGTGGGTGAGATCAATACCCAGCTATGTCCAGCTCTGGGTATCAAAAAAGAATTCCATTGCCCCACAGACCAGATTGAAAGAGCTAATGGAATGGTGAAGAACAAATTGGCCAAACTGGGACAAGAAATTGGCTCAAAGTGTTACCAGTACCCTTGTTCCAGATTAGGCCTCATCATCAGGCTAAACATGGTCTGTCAGCAGTACTAATAATATATGGTTGACCATTGAAACCTGGAAAGCTGCCTTGCCACCTGAAATGGATCTTAATCTAATCTCCAATTAAATTGTAGACATATCCTAGCGTTAACCAAGACTCTCAAGATTTGGCATTGACAGGTAAAGATAGGAAGGCCACCAGGAAGAGGAGGAGCTAAAAGATGAACCTAGAGTCCTCCCAGGAGACTTTGCTCTCCTGAAGAACCACCTGAGGAAGAAGCTAATTCGAGAGGACCCTACCAAGTGTCGTTGGTCATTGTCCAATTCGGAATTCTAAAATAGACCCATCTGGGACGCATCAAACAGGTTCATTTGTGAATGGGAATTTGTCATTTTAAAGTTGACCCATAGAGTGGTGACCTCAGCAGACCAGTGAGGGGGGGCTCTTTGGCTAAAAGACCCACACATGCAATGGGCTGCTGGCGACTCAAGGTGAGGAACCCATGGAGGCTGTGGGGTGCTGGAGACGGCTACCAGAGGACTCGCACCAGGCTGCGGGCTGCTAGAGACTGGCTCGAACTGGCCAAAAGGGTACCAGGTATTGGAATTGGGATGCGAGGGGGTGCCGAAGGCTCTGAAGGGTTCCGGACTGAGTCGGCAGTTTGGATCTGGAGCACAGGTCGCCAAGTGGCTCTGTGTGGTCGTGAAGGCTGCGGAAGCGCTGGAGGCAAATCTACAGACACTCAGTGACTCGGGGGTGGGGGGGAAAATCATCTATTTTGCTTCTCTTTCTCTGACTGTAGGGGATGCTTCAGGTAATTTCTGCTGATGGCAAAACTGTCTCCCTTAAAGCAAGCAAAAGCAATTTTGTGTGATAAGACAGTTTTATTACAATAAATTGATTCTAGTCACTAACTGTGATTACGGAGAGAGGGCTAACTCATCCGTATGCTGAGAGGGTAGAGATTCCTCCCCATGGGCAAAAATGCTTCTCATAACCACGGTCCCGTTAAACAGCAGTGAGCTACCGTCAATCTGGGCATTTTCTAATGGCACTAGTGAAGCCAATTGTCCCCATAATATGAATGGAGACTGTGGGTGCCATTGCTTTGATGGTTGGTATATTCACCCTCCCGTAAAGAAAGCCATCCGACAAGGAGATCAGACATAATGGCCCTCTGTCAGTGTTCGAACTGACCAGTCAGCAAATACTACCTGCTACTGCAGTTTCAAAGGTAAGGGGACTTGCTTTCTGTGTCATAGCACTTCTGCCAAGTACATTATGGTCGAACCACCACACCTCCTCAATGTAACTCAGTGGGTTTGTGGGGAAAGGGCTTTCAGGGGAAACAGCTAGTCAGTGGGGCCCCATCAAGGAAGCAGGAAGTGGATGGGCAGTTTCTTCTCGACTTGCCTTGTACCAGACACAAAGATGGTGGAGACCCTGACGCCATCCTTCCATTGCACTGCAGGAACGAGGGATCTCAGAGCCATAGTGCTTTTGGATGGGAGCTTTCCCTCACTGGAAGGAGAGGGCATTGGTGGGGTGTGATAGTACAGATCTATCACCAATGTACATAGTGTATATAGTTACTGTATCTAGACTGTGCTTACAGCGATTGGCTGAGAGCTAAGCCACACCTATTGTTTGGGCCTTAAAGGGTTGTGTCCCTAGCCAGGTCGGATCATTCCGGACTGGTCGGCCACCTGTGAAGAGCTCCGGTCTTTTGCTAATAAAAGCCTTGGTTTGGATCAACAAGTCTTTGGTTCTTTCGACGAGCTCTACATGGGGGTAGCCTGCAATTCAAGGGAAATTATCTATACAAGGATAGTATGACTAAAATTGTAAATGTAAGGTATGAATTGGTTCATTACAATTTTATTCATCAATTATATTTAACTCTGGAAAAATTAAGGAAATATAATTTTATTTCTTCAGATTTGTTTTAGATATCATAAGGTTCTTTTCTACATTCTACTTGGCCATGTGAGACGGCGAAATCCTTTCGGAATAAACAAGGAATTTCTAGAAGTAACTTTGAAAGTGAAATTTTTATTAGATCCTGATATACTGTAGTCTATTTCTTGTTGGGTAATATTAAGAGAATTAATTTAGAATTGAAATTAAATAGATTTCAAATTGTTTTTTTGAGATTGGCTTTAGCTGCGGCTAGAAAATGTTTGGCAATTACTTGGAAAAATGAGATTGATTTGAGTATTCAGAGATGGTCTTGTATTCCATTGGAAAAGATAACATAATTTACGCAATAATTCATCATGATTTAATAAATAAAATTTTCAAAAAAAAGGAAATTATCAACCTGGCTGCAGCTCAAGAAAAATTGGCCAATAGTTCTGCAAAGGAGATGGATGTTGCCCAAGGCCAGATGAAAACCACCATTAAAGAAATGATGGCATTATGACAGATGGTTTTACAGAAATGGATGGCTCTTAACTTTCTCCTAGCCAAGAGAGGAGGCACGTGTTTCATTATCGGACGAGAGTGCTATATCTCTGTCCAAGATGAATCAAAGAAGATTACCTCTCACTGTTTGCATTTGAGGGGAAGTGGAGAAAAATCAGGATATTGGGGCCAACCTGCATGGGTTAGGCTCAGGAGTGGGGGGTGGTGGCCTTTCAGTGGTATCTCCACAGGTTGGGTGGGATCAAGCTACATTTCATCATAGCAGGGATTCCTGCACATGTTGCAACTGCGACATCTTTGGCCCCTTGTCACCCTTAGGGGTGTTCATGCAAGACAGTACCTCTAGAAGAAAGGACACCTCAGAGGCACCAGAGTGTTAATAGGTGCTTTCAAATGGCAACACCCAGGTAGCCCTCCTGGTACCCGGGTGTGACTACTGGATCGTGGGTGTAGGATGTACCTTTCAAATCACAGCCAGACTTACCTGATAAATCACCAACCCGGCAATTTAAGGGAGAACCCCGCCCCTGTGATGACATGAGTGATGCATCATGCAGTCAGTTCCCTTTCTGTTTTAAAGTTCTCCTAAATGTCCCCACACCGACACTGGTTGACCTGCTGAGTTTCCCCAGCTTTGTGTTTTTACTGGGTCTGAAGTTATTTCCTAGGTTTGAACTGAAAAAGGAGTTCCACGGGGCCATTTTTCTTCAAGCAACTACAGTATATCAGTGAATATTTTTTGTCTTCTGCTTTTTTTTTTAAAAAATGAAAGCTTCTGTTTGGCTGCAGCCAGAACAAATTTCAGTCCCCATAGACAATGTAATTGTGGGAGTATGACAATAAACTCATCATCATTCTTGTAAACAGTGTGCCTTTAGTTCTGCAGAGTGTGCAGATGAACCATTCAGCAATCAGTCCTTTATCACTTTACATTTAGGATCGTGACACAAAGTTCAAACAGGGAGTCACTGTTCAAGGTTTCCAAAGTAATAATTGTGTACTTTGCTTATTAATGCACAAAATAAATCAGATCCAGGAGTTAGAGCAAGGTTTAAATGAATGAGCAAAGACAGACATAGCACAGGAGAGGGCTATTGAAAGAGCTCACTACATGGCAAGATTGTTTCTAATTAGGATAAAAGTTAAATCAAAGCCAATTTCATTTATAGTTCACATTATTTCTTTGCTGAACACTGCCTTTTCATTCCCTAATGCATCGGTTCCCTGGCACCAAGAGCCACTCCTCTCCTGTGCAGCGCAGCCATCCATCGAGTCACATTCCCGACCACCTTCCCTTCACAGAATCCAAACAATGTACAAGATGGAAGCCAGCTTTTCAACGAGATTGCCTCAGAGCACTTGGCACCACTTTTGCACACATATGGTCATCTGTAGCCTTCCATGAGCACCCTTGCTAAAGCTGCAGTGTGACCACCACCTTAACCGTGATGCCTATAACCTTCTCAGCCTCATGATACACCAGCCTCTGCTCCAGCTGTGAAGTACAGGGCTTCAGCTGCTGCAACTGGAGACATACAGCACACATGGCGGGAACAGCAGAAGAATGCAGGACCTTCCAACTGGTGCGGTAGGTCTACTGCACTTGGCTGAGCTGCCATGCATGTCTCTCATTCACTAAAACGTCTAACCACAAGAGGATTAAAAAAAAACTGCCCATCTAGCTACCTGACTTTCACACGCATCACATCAGCAAGTGAGAACCCAGTTGCTCTTCCTCCATCCTCAGCAAGAATGAAGACCATTCTCAGTAACCAGATTGTTGCTATCCCAGGCCGTGCTGTCATTGTAAAGGGGCTGCGAGGAACATTACAAAGGCAATTCAATCACATCAACTTGGAGCTCAGCTTTCTTGGCATCAAGCAGCTTTACGTTGACAAATGGTGGAGTAACAGGAAGGAGCTAGCAACAGTCCGGACAGTCTGCAGTTATGTTCAGGACATGATCAAGGGTGTCACTGTTGGCTTCTGTTACAAGGTGAGGTCTGTGTATGTTCATTTCCCCATCAACGTGGTTATTCAAGATGAAAGATCTCTGGTAGAGATTCTTAACTTCTTCGGACAGAAGTATATTCGAAGAGTCTGTATGAAGCCAGGTGTTTTGTGTATGGTTTATCAGTCCAAGAAAGATGAGCTTGTTCTTCAAGGAAATGATATTGAACTAGTATTAAATTCCGCTGCCTTGATCAACAGACAACAGTCAAAAACAAGAATATTCTAAAATTCTTGGATGGTATTACATCTCTGAGAAGGATTAAAGCTGCTCTAATTCAGCAAGCAACCATAGCAAAGAAGCATATCATACAGTACACCCAAGTGTTCTGAAAGCAAAGTCTTTGTTGTCCAGTGTAAAGTTTCTCCTCATCCATGCCCATTTTTCCTCTCCCATCATTCTCAATTCAGTTCTCAAAGAGAGCAAAACAGGACCACAGCAAGACAGAAGTTTTACATAACGTGCGAGGATGGCAAACAGTTCATATCGCTCCTTAGCTAAAGTAGCTCGTTAAAACAAGAAACAGTTTTATATCACTTTCATAATCAATTATGCACCAAAAAGTTAATGGAGAGCCTAAAGTTATGGGGTAACCTGTGGTCACATACCAAACCGATGCCAGCCAAAAGTGAACCTGCTATTGGGAGGCCTTGCAGAAAGATATAATGCAACCAAGGAAGCAGCAATCCCCAGCACGTCAGCCAACATGTGAACTGCATCAGTCATAACGGCCAGGCTGTTAGAAAGCCATCCTCCTGAGTGGTGAAAGAAAAAACATCTGTTAGACTAAGGAACAAGTGAACACAAGGTCCTTCATCCCCTTCCACCTGCTCCGCCATCCATTAACATCTCATCTGATCTGAGATCCACGTCCCACATACCTTCATGCTTTTGGTTACAACTGCCACATTTTATTTTGGTCCTCCAAATATAAAGGTCATAATTTAATTCACTTTGGACATAACTATTATATTTTTGTGTTTCTTGCACCTCCATCACTTCCAGCATTTAAAATATAGTCTGATCTGGTTAAGACTTAGAATAACCTCACATTTATTGATAATGAAACCCATTTTTATAGACTTGCCATTCATTTAATCTCACAATATGTTGTCAACTCATGTCTCCATCAACACTTATACAGTAAACCAAGCTGCCTGGCTTTCTATCCCATCAAGATGCAGGCTATCTGCTAGTTCAAATTGACAGAGTAGACAGGAAACATGAACATTCTCTCCCAATTGGAAATGCCACAAATTAAAACACAAAGGGCATGCCCACACATATCTGCAACCAAACTTACCCACAAGTTCTCCAACAGTAAACAGACTATAGAGTGTAACAGCAATCCACAATCTTCTTTTTGTTGTCCTCTGCCTGACTAATTCAGAGTTCTTAACACAACATTTGCATTCTTCTTCTTTATGTTGTCCATCTTCTTGACACTCATCCTGGAATTCTGCTTTCTGCAGAATTTTCAGCTCTTTATGGGGGTCTGTGCTCTCGCCACTGGTTCCAATGCTCCCATTACAAATCACAGTCGGCACATATGCAATCTCATCAGTCTGATCCAAAGTGATCACCTGCAGTTTAGCCAAACCATTAAATGTAGGCACATCTCCTTCATCCTCTACATCAAAGTCCAAGGCAACAGTGTCACTTTCCAGGTCTCTGCAGGCCAAGTTACCCTGGTGAGGGAATGACTTCAGCTTGTTCCAGAAGGATCGAGCCATGATAATTCCTCAAAGATGACCAATTGGCACCGACTGTAACTCAGATATCCTTTCTTACCGAACTTCTGCACAGGTTAGTAATGATTAACAGGGACTTCAAAATATCCTGCAACAGACACAAACACTTTAACTGCAGTACCAGTGCTAGTAGCCTTTCGGTTCAGTCATCCCTACCCAGTGTCCAAAGTGCTGGCATCTCTTGATGCAGTCACATTGCCTTGGCTCAGGTCTCCACAACACAGCTACCAGCCCAAGGGAAACCAGTCGCGCGTGTCCAGTTATTCTCACTGACATTTCATGGCAGACCAACAGCAGTTAGGACTCTTCATTAATTGCTTAAGTAAAGGAAAGAAGACGCGTTACAACCCAAGGACAGCGGCAAACATAGCTAGAGTGTGGAGACGCCGCAACACCCCACCGATAGCAAAATCTTGTCCCGCTGCTACCCGACCGACCCGGCTCCCGAACGACCAGCCAGCCCCCGAGACTCTCTAACGTCCAGCCAAGCGGCCAGACCCTCAGCCCTGGCGCCCCAGACCCTCCGACCCAGCCCCCGAGGTACGACCAGCCGGCCCCCGAGACTCTCTAACGTCCAGCCAAGCGGACAGACCCTCCGCCCCGGCGCCCCAGACCCTCCGACCCGGCCCCCGAGGCACGACCAGCCGGCCCCCGAGGCACGACCAGCCGGCCCCCGAGGCACGACCAGCCGGCCCCCGAGGCACGACCAGCCGGCCCCCGAGGCACGACCAGCCGGCCCCCGAGGCACGACCAGCCGGCCCCCGAGGCACGACCAGCCGGCCCCCGAGGCACGACCAGCCGGCCCCCGAGGCACGACCAGCCGGCCCCCGAGGCACGACCAGCCGGCCCCCGAGGCACGACCAGCCGGCCCCCGAGGCACGACCAGCCGGCCCCCGAGGCACGACCAGCCGGCCCCCGAGGCACGACCAGCCGGCCCCCGAGGCACGACCAGCCGGCCCCCGAGGCACGACCAGCCGGCCCCCGAGGCACGACCAGCCGGCCCCCGAGGCACGACCAGCCGGCCCCCGAGGCACGACCAGCCGGCCCCCGAGGCACGACCAGCCGGCCCCCGAGGCACGACCAGCCGGCCCCCGAGGCACGACCAGCCGGCCCCCGAGGCACGACCAGCCGGCCCCCGAGACTCTCTAACGTCCAGCCAAGCGGCCAGACCCTCAGCCCCGGCGCTCCAGGCCCTCTGACCCAACCCCAAGGCTCCCTATTGTCCAACCCAGGAGCTGTTTCCGGCGCCCCCAAGCCCCCCGACCCCGGCTGCGAGGCCCCACATTCAGGGCATCACACTTGTCCGAAGCCAGTCCTAACTCACTCACCGCAGGGCCCAGTGCTCGGGCATGTCCCCAATCCAGCTACCAATCCAAACAGCCAATCACAGCCGCAGGAACGACCAGCCAATCACAGCCGCAGGAACGACCAGCCAATCACAACCGCAAGAACAATTAACCAATCACAGCTCAGAAAGCAAAGATTGACGGGAATGCACCGCTCCCCGCCCCTCGAAAAATAAGCTTCATCTTGAGCCAATTACAACCCCGGAACGTTTGATTGGCAGGGGGATCAGCCAATCGACGTTGGACCTTCCCCCGGGGGAGGTCTGCAGCTTGAGGCTGATCTGTGGAGACCCTGGGCCGATGTAGGAGCTCTTCCCAGGTAGGTCCATGCATTCTCCATAGCTCCGCTAGGCCACGGGCTCCCGGGCTCGGGTTACACCAGGCCTCGGGGCGCAGGCTTCTGGGTACCGGGGTCCGTCAAGGTGCCTCCAGGGGCCGGGCAGGAGTGATGTGGATCTGGGCCCAGGGATCTCCTCCTCGTTTTGATGGTGGTGCCACATTACTCGCGTGACTCTTTACTTTTTACAGAGGAGCCTTTCATGAACTCTGTGAACCTGCCAAGGGGAAAGCACTGATTGAAGTAATACCCAACGCTGGAGAAACTCAGCAGGTCAAGCAGTGTATAAAGGTAAAGATGCATAACCAGCATTTCGGGCTTGGAGCATCGAGGTAGGAGCAAAATGTACTTTATATAGAGCGAAATGTAGCCAGGTGCTTGAACACTTTGCTCCTGCCTTGATGAAGGGCTCAAGCCCGATATCTCTGCCTTTGCTACATTGTTTGACCTGCTGAGTTTCTCCAGCATTGTGTTTTTACCTGACAAGAAACTAAATCCTGAAACTTGCCAGGTGCACAGAGCAGGGAGTAAATGCTGTCCTGAATGTGTCAGGAGAACGAAAGCCAGTCCTCATCGAGGGCTCAGTAGTGGATGGGGTCAAGAACTTCAAATTTATGGGTGTCAACATCTGCCCTGGAGCCTCCATGTAGATGCAATCATGAAGAAGGTTTGAGGAGATGAGTTATTGTCACTGAAGACACTCTCAAACTTCTACAGGTGTACCAGGGAGAGCATTCTGGCTGGTTGCATCACACCGCACTGGTATGGAAGTGCCAACGCTCAGGGCAAGATAAAACTCCAGAGGGTTGTTAACTCGGCTGGGGACGGGAGGAGTCACGTGATGGAGTAGTGGCCGGTAGGGTAAAACCAGCCCACTCCAGAAAAGAAGAAAAAAAGTTAAGAAAAGTCAAAGTTGAATAAATACAAAATATAAGAAATAAAAGATAAGTGCAGAGAAGAGAAAGAAAATGGCACCTAAGAAGGAAAAAGTAAAAACAATGGGGAAAAAAAGAAAAGACACTGGAAAAGAAAGGAGAAGGCCTTACCTGCACGAAGGAGTAGGGATCCGTGGTGGAGAAGAGCGCCGGATCTCCGAGGTTGGTGACAGCCCTGCGGAGTCGCGACCCCCCCGACCAGTACTCTCTGAGCCAAACAAAAGGGCACAGTGCGCCGACAGGAGGGGGCAACCACGCCACAACCAGCTGAGGGATGCCCGACACCAGGGTTCTCAGCTGCAAGATGAGGAAAGTGGCAAGAGAGGAAGTGAGAAAGAAAGTTGACGGGGTGAAAGGAAAGAGGAACAGCAGCAGGAAGCTCAACAGATGAGCAGCTCAGAAGAAGAGGACCAACAGCAAGAAGCCAAGCAAGAAGAGGCCTGACAAAGTGAGACAAGCAACTCCTCAGGAAAATCAGAAGAGACACAGATACAAAGAAGAGAAGAAGACACAAACATAGGTACAAACACAGAAGAGGAAGAAGAAGACCAAGATCTTCACAGAGAAAGAAGGTAAAACAGGTGGACAGAATATAGATAAAGCTTTTTTTTTAATAACAAATGAGAGCATTAAAAGAATGGTTGTCATTAGAATTTAGTGCAATTAAAAGAAAAATGAAAAGAACAGAAGATAAAATGCAAAGGTTAGAGCTAGTCCTGACAGAAATAGGGAAAAGAGTAGAAAGTGTGGAAGAACAAGAAACGGCTGTAGAAATGGAAGAAAATGTCAAGAGGAAAATTGGAAGAAAGTGATTAAAAAAAATTAGAGACACAAGAATTGTTAGCTCAGAAAATTGATATGTTGGAGAATTATAGTAGGCGAAACAACATAAAAATAGTGGGCCTGAAGGAAGATGAAGAAGGCTCAGATATGAAGGAATTTATAAAAGAATGGTTCCTGAAGGTCCTGGAAGAAGTTCAGAAAGGAATGGAAATAGAAAGGGCACACAGAACACTAGCTCCGAAACCACAGACACATCAAAAACCAAGATCCATTTTAGTAAATTCTTTGAGATGTACGACAATAGAAAATATACTGGAGTGAGCAAGGAATAAAATTAGAGAAGACAATAATCCATTGGAATACAAGGGTCAAAAAAATATTTTTTTACCCAGATATAAGTTTTGAACTGGAAAAGAAAGGAGAAGGCCTTACCTGCACGAAGGAGCAGGGATCCGTGGTGGAGAAGAGCGCCGGATCTCCGAGGTTGTTAATACAGCAAAATTGATCCTATGGAAAAAAGGTTATAAATTCATGTTAAGTCATCCAGCTGTGCTTAAAATATTTATCCCCGGAGAGCAGAACGGACTTTTCTTGGATCTGGAGTAAGCACAAGAATTCGCAGAGCGTTTGCAGGACAGGAGAGATGAAGAGATGTAATAAGAATGAAGAACAGCGATAAAATGTATATAAAGATGTAAAAACAACGTATATGGGAAGGGAAGAAAGGAAGTAAGGGAAAAAAAGGAAGAACTTTGTTATATGTGTATATAAAAAAAAGTGTTTTGGGGGGAGAGAATAAATGCCCTCTTCACTTTGTTACCATCGGGAAGGAGGTATATGAGCTTATGGATACAAGGACAGCTTCTTTCTCACTGCCATCAGATTTCTAAATGGACAATGAACCACAGATAGTAACTCACTTTCTCCTACTTTTCCACTAATTTATTTATTTTTAAATGTAGATTTATAGCAATATTTTCACAATAATACTGCTGCAAAACAACAGATTTTGAGACATGTTCATGACAATAAATTCTGATTCTGAGAATCTCAGGAGGGATTAATGGGAAAGTAGGATAGCCTCTATGCTCAAGGACCACCACCACCCTGAAGCCTGAAGACCACAAGGATAGCTTTTTTCCCCTCTGCCATCAGATTCCTGAATGAACAATGAACCATAAACACTGCCTTACTTTGAATTTTTCTTGCACTATTTTTCTGTATGCTGTATATAAATGTTTGCACTGTGGTCCTCCCCAAAACAAAAAATTCGTGACTTGTTCATGAAAATAAATTTTGATTCTGAAACTAAGTGGTCATGGCCAGGAACTTCCACCTGTCTGTGGAGATGTCAGACGTTCTCTGAAGACTTTTAAAACTTTCTTGATTATGTACCTCTGTCCACCTGGTGCTCTTGCCCAGTGTCCAACTTGGAGTATATTGTCTCTTTCCATCAAGTACAATGGTTAAAAGTTATTTTGAACTTTTATAAAGTGCTTCTGGGGTTGTATTTCAAGTATTAATTATATCTGATCACCTCCCTTTATGAAAGAAGTGATTGTCATTGAGGGATGATGAGATTCATGCAAATAGAATCAGAATTTGTTGTCATGAACATGTCACAAAATTCATTGCTTTGTTGCAGAATATCAGTGCAAATATTTATATAAATCACCTTACAGAATAAATAAATTTGGTGCAAGAAAATGTCAAAGTAAGGCAGTGTCTGTGGTTCATTTGGGAATCTGGTGGCAGAGGGGAAGAAACTGTCCTTGTGCCGCTGGGTTCTTCAGGCTCCTGTACCGTCTGTTCCTGATGGCAGTAATGTGAAGAGGGCATGGCCTGGGTGGTGAGGATCCTTGAGGATAGAAGTGGCTTTTTTAATGTTCTTGACGGAGTGAAGACTGGGCCCGTGATGTTGCAGGCTGAGTTACCAACCCTCTGGAGGTTTTTCTTGCCCTGCATGTTGGCACCTCCATAACAAACAGTGATGCAACCACCTAGAATGCTCTCCATGGTACACCTATAGAAGTTTGAGAGTCTTCAGTGACATCGAATCTCCTCAAACATCTCACAAAGTATAGCCACAGAGGAGCCGCCTTCATGGAGGCTGCAGGGCAGATCATCGGAGATGTTGACAACTAGGAATTTGAGGTTCTTGACCCTCTCCACTGCAGAGCCCTCAATGGGGATTGGGTCATGTTCCCCTGACTCCCCTTCTGAACTCCAGAATCATCTCCTTGGTTTTGCTAACGTTGAGTGCAAGGTGGTTGTTGTGACACCATTCAACTAACTGATCTATCTCCCTCCTGTAGGCTTCCTCATTGCCATCTGTGATTCTGCCGACAGATGTGGTGTCATTGGCAAATTTGTAAATAGCATTTGAATTGTGCCTGGCCACACAGTCATGGGTATATAATGAGTAGGAATGGAGGATTTTGCCTACAACGTTGGGAAGCTGGATCTAGAACATTACAGTACAGTACAGGCCCCACAGCACATAATGTTGTGCCAACCTCTGTAAACCGACACGACAACCTTGTAAGTGTGTTTGCAGTGTTTTGCACTAAGAATTGGAGAACGCTGTTTCATCAGGTTGTACTTGTACAATCGGATGATAAATAAACTCGAACTTAAACCTTCTCTACCTCACACCCATACACCCTCTTTACTGTTGTCCTTTGACCAAAGAATAGGGGAAAATTGATGGATTTAATCAATATTATGACCGGTTTAGGAAAGGTAGACCAATTTTTTTTTAAAAACTTTCCATTAGTTGATTATCTGAGAAGCTGTTTGGGACAAGAGATAAAGGAGATGTGTGAGAAAGAACTTTTCTGTGACATGAACTCACAAGCAAAAGGATGGTGGAAGTCGAGATGATCAATAATTAAACAAGGACATTTGAAAACAACTTTAGATAAAGAAATGTTCAGCAACAGGAAGGAAATGGGGCTGATGGATCGCTCTGTGGAGCAGGGGCAAGAACAATGGGTCAGTTGGCTACGTCCTGAAATAACCAAGGCCACTAATAGAGATGAAACAGACTAACCAGTTGCATAATATTGTTTCCTCTAACGTTTCCCACTGAAATGTAGAAAAAAGTAAAAGTACATGATCAAAAGTTACAATGGAAAATAAGGAAATATTTGCCTATTCTTCACCAGCAGAAGCAGGGAACATCTTGGAGTTGTGGAAGGCGAGAATGTGGAGAAGCCGCGGCAGCGGTGGGGACCAGCGGCCATAAGAGGAGATCGGGCTGATTGCTCCAAGTTGGACCAAGGCCTGATGCACACCCTTGGTCTTTCCCAGAACACCACCCAACATCATCTCCCCCACCCAGGGGGGCCGAGTAGCTGGGAGAGGGAGGCTGCGGCAGGTGGGGTGGGGTGGAGCCCGCTGAGTATTGCCAGGTTGGTGTGGAGCCTGACTGCACCTGTGAACACGCAGTTAACGCCTTTCCTTCTTTCCACGGCAGCAAGAAGCAGTGGGGGTGAGGCCTGGCACCGACCACCACATCATGGAGCCAGGGAACTTAGCTGACAGCACATCAGCTGCACTCAAGGCCCCTGCAGGTAAGAGATTACTGTGGCTCTGGTGGAGGTAGCTGGAGGATGCTGGGAGCCAGGGTGATAGCGAAGGGATGTACTGGTGCAGTTAAACTTCAATCTGAATAATGGTGAGGTGATGCATTAGGAGAGGTAATGAAGCCAGAATGCACAGCATCAATGGGAAGGGCCTGGGGAGTACAGAGGGACCTAGGTATAGAAGTCTAAATACACTGAAAGTGACAGCACAATTAGATAGCGGTTAAAAGGGCATATGAGAAACTGGCTGTCATTTGTTGGGATATTGGAGTGTCTCAGGAAAGACCAGAGAAGCTGGGTTTGTTTTCCCTGGAATGAGGGGGTTAAGAGGGGACTTGACTAAGTTGTTTAAAATCATGAAGGGTAGAGTACAGGAAACCTTCACTTTATCATAACGTGAGTAAAATTAGCTAATATTTATGGAGAAGAGATGAAAATGGGATCTGAGGAGGACATTTTTCACCAGAGCAGTGGGGAGTACTAGGGTGGCACTGCCTGAGAGGTGAAAGCAGAGTTGCTGAAAGCATTGAAGTGTCTCGGATGGACCAGGCAGAGAAGGCTATAAGCTGCGTAGAAGATGGCGTTAATGTGACTCGGTGTCCACTGAATGGTGTGGACTTGTTGCACCGGAAGGACTGTCTCTATGCTCTTGAACAAGGGCAGAGGGGCTAAGTGGAGATGACAACTGGTGAGCCTTGCATCAGTGCTAGGGAGGTTATTGTGGATGATTCAAAGGGACAACAATTGTTTTCACTTGGAAAAATGGAGTCATTCAGAGAAATCAGCATGGTTTTTTTTGCAGATGAGATCACATCAGAGTTTGTTGGTGAAGAGTTAATTAAGAAAACTGATGAAGGTAATGCAATAGATCTGGTTTACGTAGACTTCAGTAAAACTTTTGAAAAGGTCCTGCTGGTCCAGAACTTTAAGGCACAAGGGATCTAAGGCAAACTGAATTCAAAATTGATGGTGATGGGAGGTAGTCTTGGCCATGGTTTGAGGATAATAGGCAAACCATTTAGGACCGAGATGAGGAGGAATTTCTTTACCCAGAGGGTGGTGAATCTGTGGAATTCATTGCCACAGAGGGCAGTAGAGGCAGGTTCATTAAATATATTTAAGAGGGAATTAGATCTATTTCTTCAGTATAAGGGTATTAAAGGTTACGGAGAGAAGGCGGGGATGGGGTACTGAACTTTAAGATCAGCCATGATCTCGTTGAATGGCGGAGCAGGGTCGAATGACCTACTCCTGCTCCTATCTTCTATGTTTCTATGGACAAGTGGTCATCTGACTGTGTCTGTGTGAGTGGTGTATCCAGACATTAGTGGTGGTAGTATATAATGACTTGGCTGAGAACGTTGGTGTTATACTTAATATGTTTACACAAATCACAAAAGATAATGCGAGACACAGATCAATTAGAAAGTTGGGTGGAACAGTGCCAGGTGACATTTAACCCAGATAGATGTTAGTAAGAACATTCTGCAAGCTTTCCAAATTAGTATTCTGCAAATTTATCTTCTGTGAAGCCTAGATCTCTCAGTATCTCCGAACTCTACGGACTCTTGCCATTTCAACAGTATTCTTCAGTTTTATTTTCCCTGCCAAATCGGAGAATTTCACATTTTCCCACATTATACTTGCCAGATCTTTGTCCACAAATGCCCAGTTGAATCTCTTTGCTGGCTCTTCAGATTCTTCTCACAACTTACCTTCTTATCTCTATTCTTTCCGATTCCAGTAAATCTGCCAAACAAGCCTAAACCAGCTCTGCTAAGCAGGTAGGAATGCAAACAGCGGCAGCTGCACGTCCTGCCCTATGCCCAACAATTTACCCAATGAAGATAGATGGATTTTAAGTTTGCACCTGAAAGGCCTGCTTAAATTGATGATTGGAACGTGGGTGGGGATTGTGTGAAGTTGATGATTTCCCACTTTCTGCATCTCAGGCCTCGATGAAACCCATAAGGAATTTGAGAGACCCGGTGAGTTGATTTGTGTGAATCGGGAGACTGTGGAGAAGCTGACAGAAGGATTAATCTCGCACTACCTCCCTGATCTAAAGCAACTGAAAAATTCCCTCCAGGAACTGACGTACGTGAATTTTTTTTTAAACCTCAGAGTATTGATTAATTACTGATATTTCACTTTTTTGTTGAGCAAATGTAATTTTTTTTAAATGAACAAGACTGGTCTGGTGGCAAAGAGGTCCTGCTTCAACAGTCCAGTTAAACCGATGGTAACAGTAGTGAGGTTTGCTACTGGATCAGTGATCCAAAGGTTTAGAACACTAAGCCCTGGGTTACGGTTCCTAGGAATTTAAATCTATTCAAATAGCTAATCTGCAATTTGAAAACACTGAGTGTCACTATTGGTGCCGCAGACAAAATGATTGTCTTTTAAAAATAAATTGGTTTCTGTTCTGGGGGCCCTGCTGGCTGCACTGATCTGTTTTTCCATGAACGGTCCAATTCTGGTATGTTTGTTTGTCTGCACCAATGCATAATGGCAGAGCTGGTTGATAGGATAGTTCAGAAGGCCTATTGGCGATTAGTCGGGGGACTGAGTTGAACAATCGTGAGGTAATGTTGCAACTCTAAAAAAAATTCTGGTTAGAACATTTGGAACTTCGTGTTCCATTCTGGTGGCCTTATTACAAGAAGGATGTGGAAACCTTGGAGAGGGTGCAGAGATTTGCCAGGATAAGGCCAAGATTGGAGAATATGTCTAATGAGGCAAGGTTAGCAGGGCTAGGTCTTTTCTTATTGGAACGTAGAAGGATGAGATGACTTACCGTAAATATTCGGGTTTAATGCAAAAATTTGAACTCAGAAGGGGCTTCACATTGTACATGAGGTTATAATTTAAAAAATGTTTCTGCCAGGGTTAACAATAAATAAGATTATCAGCAATCTCCTACATTGATGGAAGCGCGACTTGGTGGGGCGGGGGGAGAGATGGCAGCACGATCGGGTGGGCAAGGGGGGAGAGAGATGGCAGCGCGACTTGGGCGGAGGAGAGAGAGAGGGCGGTGTGAATCGGGTGGGCAGGAAGGGAGAGAGATGCCAGTGCGACTCGGTGGGCGAGGGGAAGGGGTCGTATTATACTCAAATTTTCCTCTCAAAATTGGGGGGGTCTCATTATACACAAAGCGCATTATACATGAATATTTACGGTAATAGAGGTTGACAAGATCGAGTCACATAAATAGGTGGACAGCCAGCACCTTTTTTCCCTGGGTGATGGTAGCAAACACCAGAAGATATCTGTATAAAATGAGGGGAGAAAAGTTCAGGGGAGGTGGCGGGTAAGTTTTTTATGCATAGAGTAGTGGGTGCCTGGAATGCATTGCCAGCATGGTGGAGGAGATTGGTACAATGGGGACATTTAAAAGTCTCTTAGGCACGTGGATACAAGAAAAATAGAGGGTTATGGGGGTGAGGTAGGGAAGGTTTAGTTTGTTAAGTAGGTTTCTATCAGTGGCATAACGTCTGTGCTGTAATGTTCTATGTGTCATCAGTTCAAAGGTGCACTAATTTCAACCATTGGAGAGGTTAAGGGTAGAATAAGGGGATAGTGAAGAAATCTGTGCATGAGTAATTGTTGCAGAATGCACCTGCAAATTCTGTCAAAGATTAGAAATAAGGTGTGTGAACTTAACAATTGGAATGGAGGAAGTGAGAGAGATTGCAGAGGAAGTCTGCTCACAGTGATCTCAACCTGGGGCAGATTAGGAGGGATTGGGAATTGGGACGACAGCTTTGGCAGGCACGAGGTATTTTGTCAGGGAGGGGGTAGCAGGCAAGGTGTCAATGGGAAGTAGCCTACTTTAGATGTGGGTTGGTTCTGAAAGACTTTCTCTGATGCCAAGCCTCACCAACTCAGAGGGCCAAGTTTCTAGTGGGACTCTGCGTGGCGTCTGTGGGACTTTGTGACTTTTTAAACTGTTTGTATTTTACTTAGGCAGAATCAGGTGGTTCTGTTGGATACCCTGGAGCAGCAGATTGCCAAATTTCGTGAATGTCATTTAGTGCTGGATATCAATGCACTTGTAAGTATCATTCCGAGCAGAAGTGTGCTGCATTACAGATTGAAATAGCGACACGGGGTTTGAAATTATGTCAGAACTGGGTTCTCTCTGCCATTGAGCCCTTTGTGCATCTGCCAGCTATTTCCCCAGACAAAGGCAACTTTCCAGAAATGTATTACATAAATGGGTGGGGAAGATCATTCGGCCTATTGTAAGATCATGGAGCCATTTTCCTGCAGTAACCCTGTCAACCCCTGATGGTGAAACATTGCAAGAGACTGACGGGGTTTTGAAATCTGTGGACAAGTCTGGGTCATAGGTCTTCTCTGCTCATTTTGAGGGCAAGATGGTGCCCTCTGCAGTTGGGGACATTTTTCCAGATTTTTGATGTGCCCAATCAGAATGGGCATGACTTGCAGATGTGGTGGGGGAAGGGAGTGGGGATTGGCGGTGCACAAGCGAGGGTGGATGGGGCGGAGGGGAATTGGCAACATGGGATAGGGGGCTTTGAAATTATGGGGGTTTGCAGCATGAGAGAGGGGGAGGGGAGGTTGGTGGCACATGGCGTGTGTGGGGTCTGGAGCAGAGTTCTTGCATGTTTTGATGCTGGTGCAGGGAGGATATTTCCCTGGCAGGAGACCTGAACTAGTAGTGACAATATCTGAACTGACCACATTGGGCTGAGACTAGGAGGGATTTCTTCACTTAGAAGGTGATGAATTCTTGAAATTTCTAGAGGCTGTCTGAGTTCATACAAAAGGATAACATTTGGTTCCCCTAATATCCAGGGAGAGCATAGGGAAAGGTTGTTGAGCTGAAAGAGCAGCCACAGTGATGAATGTTAGAGAAGAATACGGAGGTCTTGCGCATTCTGATTCGTGTTCCCAGCAGGGGTAGAACAGCGGCTGGCTTTAGGTCCACGATGATCCACTGAAAGTGACCATTTTAAAGATTTTTGACTTCTATCCAGTAGTTGGCATGTCAGTTACCGATAAATGTGGGGACCTGGTAAGAGATTATTCTGGTTCATCTGCCACTTCCCACCTGCTCTGCTCCCTGGAGCAGCACCAGAGGGGGGGGTGGGTTCCTTCATCGCGAAAGCATTCGGTTCTGACTCAGATTTTGGCTAAAGATGTTAGACCATGTGTTTCTTTCATTTGTTTTACTGTAGTTCACAGAGGCCAAGTATTACCATGATAAGCTGGTGAACATCCGCAGGGATATGGTCACATTGCATGAAAAGACAACAAGATTAAAGGTATGCCTCCTATTACCTGCCATGTCTGCCCCCCCCCACCCCCCCCGAGATGACATTCCGAATCTGTTACTCTGTAGCCATCTGCAGCACTTCACGTTTCTGGGATCTTTCCTCTGTATCCCATCACTTGTCATGGAGATGCTTGCAGCAACTGGCCCAGTGGGTAATTCTCCGCTCACTGGCTTGCTTGAGGTGGAGGAGCAGTGAGACGGTTACCATCTTGCGTGAAAGTCTCCAGATGCTGTGATTGGGAAATGGTAACGGGGTCTCTACATCAGAGAGACTGGACACAGACTGGGAGGTAATTTCATTGTGCACCTTCACTCTACTGCAATAACACTGACCTTCCAGTGGACACACCATTCCACATGTCCGTCTATGGCTTCATGCACTGCCAAAACAAGGCTATCTGCAAATTAGAGGAACACTCTCCAACCGGACAGCATCAACTTCCCACCCCTTCCCTCTCCACCTCCCCATTTAGAGAGCTACCCCATCATCTCTGCTTTTTTTTTTCCTCTTCTACCTCCATGACCTCTTACTTGTTCGCCTGTGCTCCTCCCTGACCACCCCTTCTTCCCTCCATCCACTTTTATTTTAGACACCTGGTTTTTCCTCATTTCTTGACAAAGGGATTAGGCCCCAAATATTGGTTACCCTTCTTATTGATGTTGCACAACCTGCTGAGTTTTTCCAGCACTTTTGTATATTGTGCTCGGTTCTTCATGTACGCCAGAACCCATCATCAGTCCTGAAACATTAATTCTGTTTTTCCTACTTCAGCTGCTGAGTGTTTCCAACAATTATCTTGGTTCATTACTTCGAGGATCTGCAGTTTCACTCTTTCATAGATGAGTTGAAATTTGCATCTCAGGGGCCACCATTCCGCCCATTGTGCCGGCCTTGGTGCTGAGGAGGGAGCTGTGGAGGAGTTGGGTGGCCATTAGTATGAATCACCCAGTTCTTGGGCATGGATGTCAGGCTCCTGCTCCAAGGAGCTGCAAACCCGACTGTTGTGGAGCTTCCCCGCATGGTTGATGCTGATCCTCAGCTGATGTATGAATTGTTCTCCTGTTCCACAAGACACTCTTCAGAAATGTTACACACTTTGGCCATTATATCATTTATCCAATGTTTTTGCTTTTATTTTGGGGTCATTCTAACTTCTAGTTTGGTTTCTGAATAGCTTCATTTTGTCCATCCTCTTCCATTGACCAAACAGTGTCTAGATTTAGACATACGTTCATATACATACAGCACAGTAACAGGCTCTTTCAGCCCACAAGCCCATGCCACCCAATTGACCTACAACTTTTGGTTTGTTTTGAATGGTGGGAGGAAACAGGGAAAACCCATGAAGACAGAGAACATACAAACTCCTTAAAGCACAGGATTTGAACCAGGTCTTGATCACTCGTGATGTAAGTGTTGGGCTAACCGCTATGCTCACTTTGCTGCCTACGTCTCTATTGTGGTTTGGAATTTTCTGTTATGTTTGATGCCTTCTGGTGTCAGCACCATCTTCTCTAGGGAGTGGCCTGCTGGGATTTGATAGAAAATTAGTTTTTTTTTGTTTAACCCTCCTTTGTTTGCAGAAACGAGCTTTAAAGCTTCAGCAACAGAGACGGAGGGATGAGCTGGAATATGAGCAGCGGAGGGAGAGGGAGCTGGAGCGAGAGCGGCAGCTGGTGGCCAGGCCTGCCAAGCCGTCTCAAGCAGCCAGCGAGCACTAACGCACTGAATCCTTGTGGTTCAGGGCAGACACTTTTGACGCGAACCTTCCGTTTGCCTACTGCCGTTAGCTCCAAACACCAACTGGAGCAAGTTGGAGTGGCCTTTCTCTCAATGTGTGACTGCAAGGAGTTGCTCAGTCCTGGCATGGTGAAGATGGCAATCTTGGAGCAATCCCACCCATCTCAGAGTGACCCCCTTGCTGAGGCATTGTGTGGATTCATCACTCTGCTTTCCTGATTTCAGACATTGCCCAGGTTAAATTGTTACAAAGTCTCCTTTGAAACAGGTGATTTAAAGATTGTGTTTGACTGGAATGTGACTACTCCCTGGACCGAGATCTGATAGAGGAGCTGGTCATCTCATTGCTTCTCATTGGTTGGATTAGGGGGTGTTGTCTTGACTGATTATTCTAAACTGTACGTACACTAACAAAGCTGCAGCATCATCAGAAACTTCCAGAATATGGAAATGGTCGGAATTGCAAGTGGACAAGAATGGTGAAGCTTTGTGAGCATGTTGCTGGTTTGGTTTGAAACGCCCATTCTGACTTTAGATTGGCGAATGGTGACAGCACAGGGTCAATGTGATGAAGGTAACCTGTGTGTTTCACAATGCAGAGTTCACGGTATTGCAGTGAGTAATGCCCACTACACTCTGTCCCCGCTACACTGTCATCTATCTGCTAACAAATAAACTGAGACCTCTGCTCATTTTGTGCTTGGGTTTTGTGTGCCATCACTGATAGCTTTGACCACATAGGTCGGAGCAATCCTTCCTCCTTCTCCACTCCTCCCAAGCAGCAGTGGGCTGAGGTATCCTGGTGGTGCTGGCAAACTGCGGGCAGGTGGGTTCTGATCTTCACCGAGAGAGCAGATTTCATTTCTCTGGCAAAAATATTTGCTGTTGTTGATTTTTCCCTGGTTTGGTCGGTCTGGTGTCACAGGAGCTGTCTTCACCTGTTGCAGCTGCCAATTCCTGTAAACGATTGGTGAGGAGCAATCACCTCGATGATGGCTATTCACAGATGCCATTGTCCAGCTCAGCACTGGATGACAGAGAAGCTACAATCTGTTGCTATTTATCAGTTAGAATTGTGTAATGAAGCTCATTCTGTCAGTCAGATTAAACTCCCCTCTCCTGCCATTCTAAACAAGCTTTGGTGAAATTGGGAGCTAAATTGGGAAATAATCAGACTAACTAACAGCACCACCAAAGCAAAATAAAGTTTCCACTTTCATTTTGATGCCTATTTGAACTAAATCAATGGGATGTATTCTGCAGGTGAGAGCAGCGTTGGTGCAAGTGTTTCTCCTCAGTTCCTACGAGACCTGCTGAGTAATTCACAACCATGTTTCAGTGGGCAGAGTATTTTGCTTGAAATTGTGCATTACTGGAGTTATAGTCCCTGCAATCCGAGACTTCACATTGGAATGACCTTTAGGGGTGCCATGAACCTTCATGAAAGGAAAGCTAAAGTGTTTAAACTGCTTGATGTAACTGCAAAATATCAAAAACTGTTTAATCCAAATAAATCTGCCAAATGAATATGCCTACAACCAAAGTGTGCCAGGCAGGGCCAATATAAAGAAGAATGAGTTCGGACCTGACAATGCAGAAACTGGCAGGGTGGTCTCTTCTTGGAGTGGGACAGTGTCAACCAGAAGAGGACAGTAACCTCTTGAGCAGTTCAATATTACATGAATTTGCTTTGGTCTTTCGTAAGGCAGACAGATTTGTCATCAGCAGAAATTGCCTGAAGTTACAGTACCAGCGATCAGATCAGGGTTCAAATCCCATGCTGTCTGTAATGAGTTTGTACATTCTCCCTGTGTCTGGGTTTCTCCAGGGGCTCCAGTTTCCTCTCACCCTTCGAAATGTGCCAGAGGTGTAGGTGTAGGCTAATTGAGTGTAAATTCGGTGGCACAGGCTTGTGAGCGGAAATGGCCTGTTATCATGTTATATGTCTAAATTTAAAGGTGATAATCTGCATCCTTAGGCACTGATGAAGGTGAAAACAGACACTGACTGCAATGGTTATTATGAGATTCGACTTCATTGTTATTGTGCCGAATACAAAGCCAATGAAATACAATTAGCATCTGATCAGAAGTTAAAAAATAGTGCTATACACCACATGCAAATTAAAAACAAGCGCATTCAGCAAGCAAACAAATATAAAAGTACTGATAGTACAATGTGAGTGCAGTACCACTCAATGTTCAGCAGGTTTTACATGATAGAGGAATTAGGGGACATGGGGAGAAAGCAGGTAGGTGGGGTTAGGTCATAAATTAGATCACCCATGATTGTATTGAATGGTGGAGCAGGCTCGGTGGGCCATTTTTGGCCTACTCCTGTTCCTACTTCCTATGTTCCTATGTCACAGCCTTGGTGGGAGGTGGGGGGGGGGGGGGGGGTGGGGAGAAAATCTTTGCTTGAGCCTGCTGGTTAGAGAGCGAAGAATCCTGTCGTGCCTACCGGATGGAAGAAGATTAAAAGGTAAAATGGGAATTCCACAATTCTGGAACCAGACAGCATAAATTTAAAGCGAGTGAGAGGGAGCTGAAGGTGACTTTTTCCACTGAGAGAGAGCTGTAGAATGGTCGGAAGATAATTTGGACAGATCTATGGACCAAATGGGATTAACCATAGGACTAGCCCGGATTGCCAACTTAGTCAGCATGTTTGAGTTGGGCTGAAGAGCCTGTTGCATACTGTATGGCTGAGGAACATTCCCATAGATTGGAGGATGGCAAATGTAATCTCTCGCTTTAAAGAGAGAATAAAAGTAATGTATACACATTGTAGGTAGTTGACCCTGTATAAAAGTGAAGCCTCCACTATTTTTCACCTCAAAATCTTGTATTTTTGAAATAATTGCATGTAAAAGTTGACACCCTGAAAGCCTTGCCACCTGGTCCCAAATGCCCATCCGATCTCCCAACGACTCAGACACTTGCCATGGTCAAAGGTAGTATGCGTGCAATATTCACCCCCTAAATTATGCCCGAAAAATTGGTCCACAAAAATTCAACGATTACGTGCGTAGGAAACAACAAACCAGAGCTTGGCTGTAAAGAAGAAAGTGCACAAGAGTGCTGAAGAAACTCAGCAGGTCTCGCAACAATAGTAAGCAAAGCCAATATAACCATCGTTTCAGGCCTGAGCCCTTCATTAAGGTATAGGCAAAAAGCAAACAGGCGCTGAATAAAAATGTGGAGGTTGGGAAAGAGAGAGCAAGTACAGGCTAAAAGGTAAGAGGTGGATGTGAGTGGGGAGCCTGGAAAAGGAGTTGGAAACAGGCATAAGATGGCAGTTGAGGCAAGAAGCTTCTCTCTTTGATGGAAGTTTTGTGAGACCAGAAGGTCTGGTCTCGGCTCCCAAGTTCCACAACCACATACTTCCCCCAGACTTATTCAAATGCGATGCGACATGGCCTCATTGGATACTTGCCTCCACTGCCATGTTGTGCCATGCAGTTTCCAGCCCTCCTAGTTTGGCCCTCACATTCATAACCACCTCTCTCTCCTGCTTGTATTCAATCCTCTCCAATAAATCACATTTTTACTTCATAGGCATTGGCATCTTTGCCCATTTCTGGAATACTGGAAACATTTACCAGCTCAGACTGCTGGGGAGGGAAGACAAAACAGTTGATGTTTCAGGGTTGAGACCTACTGTATTTAGTTGTGTAATCATCGAATATTTTGGCCCACTTTTTCAGGGTTTTAAAAAAAAAATGGTGGGGCGATTTTTATACACAGAAGCATGATCAGTGAGTGACCTTCCTGCAGCAGGAAGGGATTTGACAGGAGATGGTTCCATGTGATGTCCCGTGACGGTACAGGACTGCGGGAAATGTTCGGGAAGTAATTTAAACATGTTGCGGCCATATTTGTAGTTAAATTGTCTTATTACCTCAACTTGTTGAGCAGGAAGTCGGCGAAGGTCTGGTTTTCTGCAGTCAGTGGCGGAAGGAGAGGTCTCACCTCAGCGGGAGAAGGTCTGGTCTCGGCGCAGCGGCAGAAGGGGGTCCCGGGGCAACGGGAGAAAGGGGGGGACACGGGGCAGCGGGAGAAAGGGGGGGACACGGGGCAGCGGGAGAAAGGGGGGGACAGGGGGCAGCGGGAGAAAGGGGGGGACACGGGGCAGCGGGAGAAAGGGGGAGACAGGGGGCAGCGGGAGAAAGGGGGAGACACGGGGCAGCGGGAGAAAGGGGGAGACAGGGGGCAGCGGGAGAAAGGGGGGGACACGGGGCAGCGGGAGAAAGGGGGGGACACGGGGCAGCGGGAGAAAGGGGGGGACACGGGGCAGCGGGAGAAAGGGGGGGACACGGGGCAGCGGGAGAAAGGGGGGGACACGGGGCAGCGGGAGAAAGGGGGGGACACGGGGCAGCAGGAGAATGTCTGGTCCCGACGCATTGGAACGGCCGTGTGACCCAGTTGCGGCCGAAGTTCTCTCGTTACATCGTACAACAACCCTTGTCAGAGTCCGATGGCCTTGATCTAGGACGAGTTCGGAGCCAGTCTGGGAAATTTGTCCACCCAAACTTCAAAGTGCCGCGTTCCAGAAAAAACCTCTTACCCGTTGTTTACAGCTCCCTTTTGTCAGGATTGGTTTCAAGGGACGAGGAGGGAGAGGGGAGGAAGTTTGGAGAAGTCTGCACCCCAAAGTCTCCAGTAGCTCGAGTCCGAACTCCCTGTCCATCACCACCAGCGCTCTGTGCCCCAGTGACTAGGTGGTTTGTCTCATGTTCCCGGACGTGCGGGTCAGTTGTTTGGTACCGTCCGTGGGCTGTTGAGGGACGGTGAAGCGGCGAGGGCAGGTGATGGAGGGGCGGTGGAAAGGGGATTGATGATGCGGTGGCTGGGCTGCGAGCTCGCACAGGGCGAGTGGCAGAATAGGTCCCCCTATGTGGACAGTATGTATGTTTAAGCTCGTTCCTCCTGCAGTTTGTACATTTGGGCGTTACTCGCCTTCCAAGAGTTCGAAGGTTCCTTTTATTGTCTACACAAAAGAGTCTGGAAAAACAACCAACTGAAAAACCTCACAAAGATAAGCGTATACAGAGCCGTTGTCATACCCACACTCCTGTTCGGCTCCGAATCATGGGTCCTCTACCGGCATCACCTACGGCTCCTAGAACGCTTCCACCAGCGTTGTCTCCGCTCCATCCTCAACATCCATTGGAGCGCTTTCATCCCTAACGTCGAAGTACTCGAGATGGCAGAGGTCGACAGCATTGAGCCCACGATGCTGAAGATCCAGCTGCGCTGGGTGGGTCACGTCTCCAGAATGGAGGACCATCGCCTTCCCAAGATCGTGTTATATGGCGAGCTCTCCACTGGCCACCGTGACAGAGGTGCACCAAAGAAGAGGTACAAGGACTGCCTAAAGAAATCTCTTGGTGCCTGCCATATTGACCACCGCCAGTGGGCTGATCTCGCCTCAAACCGTGCATCTTGGCGCCTCACAGTTTGGCGGGCAGCAACCTCCTTTGAAGAAGACCGCAGAGCCCACCTCACTGACAAAAGGCAAAGGAGGAAACACCCAACCCCAACCCACCAATTTTCCCCTGCAGCCACTGCAACCGTGTCTGCCTGTCCCGCATCGGACTTGTCAGCCACAAACGAGCCTGCAGCTGACGTGGACTTTTACCCCCTCCATAAATCTTCGTCCGCGAAGCCAAGCCAAAGAAGAATGATACTTTAAGGCATGTCACCATGAGCAATGCCTGCCTGGCTCCAGGGCCAGAGTAAGGTTGTAGCAAATGGTCCAGGCATTTATAAAATGCTTTTATAAATGCTTGCTGACTTGCTCTGTTACTTTATGTACTATGTATTATGAATGAATGACTGACTGGGTGTTTAATTTAAGTATTTTCGTTTTCACCTTTGTGGAGCGGCTGGGAAATAACACAATCCCATTGTCTGGGTTAATAATCCCAATTAAAGGTGCTAATTGGCTAAAATCGCTGTTGTGATGTAGAAGCACAGTGATGTGATGCAGCTTTACAATCGGGGATTTTAGCCACCTGAAAGCCCCTCATGGTTTAATGCAAGTTAGAGATGGTCCTGTACTGACAGTAACCACACCAGCAGTGCGAGTACAAGACTGCTTTAATAAACTAATATGTACACTGAGAGGTCTTGTCTCTCTGCAAGACGAACCTGGAAGGCCAGACTGTAGCTCTGGACTGCTTTATATATAAGGTCACCAGGATGACCCCTGATGACCTAGTGGTGTAATTACCTATCACCACAGCCCCCCCCCCCCCCCCCCCCTACACAGTTCTTTACAGCAATTCACTGCATTACTAGTCTCTTCATTCCAACACCATTTTTGGTCTTTTCTCAGCAACTGATTTAGCAGGTTGCAGAGCGTTGACATATTTGAAATGTGCTTTCGGTAATGGTTAACCAAACCCAAGAATGACTGCAATTCTGCTCAGTTTGTTGGGTGTGGTGCTCTGTGGACAACTTCGCTACCAGCGGTGTCCATTCGGACTCCTTCACTATTAATGGTGTTCCCCAGATATGTGACAGATGGTGCCATAAATACACATGTCCTGTCACAGACGGACATTTGCTTGTTGCAGTCGGGTTAGGACATTTTAGGTTGGATAGGTGCTCAGAGTTGTCCTGACTTGTAATTATGATATCATTGAGATAACATCCTACCTTGATGCCATGTAATAATTTGTCCATGGTTTCTTATATAGCCAGGGCATATAGTATGGCATTCAGGTATAGGTGAATAACCCTAAGTGAGTATTGATTGGCACATATTTCTTTGAGTCTTCGTCCAACTCTATTTGTTGGTATGCCTGTGATAAATCCAGTTTTGTGAATTTCTTTACCCCTCGTTCAGGGCCTGGGATAATTCTTCCACTTTGGGCATAGGATGTTCAAGTATCTGTAAAACCTGTGACTTTGTAATCACCACAAAATTTGGATTTCTCCATTGGCTTTTCGCATTGGCACAATGGGAGTTACCCAACCATTTTCTAATCTATTGAGTTCTAATTCAGTCTTTCTTTTTATTGCAAAGGGTACCATTCTGGGCTTAAAGAACTTTGGTTCCACACTTGATTTCAGTTGTCGTTTCGCCTGGACTCCCTGGATTTTTCCTAGGCCTTTATCGAAAACTGATTGATACTTCTTGAGAACTTGTTCCAGTTTTGGCTGGGCCTGCTCTTCCTGGCTTAAGTTCATTATTGATCCAATTTTGACCCAGTCTAACTGAATGTGTGCAAGCCAGTTTCTTCCGAATAGTGCTGGCCCCTTTGTGTCCACAATGTAGAGGGGTAGTCTTCAAGCTGCATGTCCAAAAAATTGTGACCTGATCCCCTGTGACTCTCTTTAAAATCGTACTGGTTTTATTGATGGGGAGCTAGGGTAGCAGTTGTTGTTTTAGTGACAATGCTGCCCCCGTGTCCAACTCCATGCAGAGAGGTTTGATGCTGATTTTCCAATGGATATAGACTGCTTGTCTTTGTTTCTTTGCTGGTGCTAGGGCTTTCATCCTTCCACTGTTTTCACCCTGGATGGGTGCTTTTCGCATTTTGGTTTCTGTTTTTTTAATCAATTTTTCCTTTTTTCCCCCCCTTGGGCAACTGGTGCTGATGTGTCCTTCTTTATTTCCTGAAATAACAATCATTTGAACTGTGGTTGTATTTCCTGCACCAGGAGCATTCTTGGCGGGAAAATTTCCCAACTAGTAGATCCTTTTGGCCGATGTCCAAGTTTTTATCGACCATTTCTGAGCCAGAGACTATCTTAAATGCTACATTTAGAAATTTTGGTTTGGTATTGCGGTCGGCCAAACCCATCACTAAGTGATCTCATTATGCTTGGGTTAGGAATTGATCAAAATCACTTGTTTTGCTAGTTTGCATAATCCAGCCAAGTATTCACCTACAGTTTCGCCTGTTCTTTGTTTTCTCTCATAAAATCTCTGTCTTTCAGCCATAATTGGTAGTTTAGGACTCGGATGTGCCCCTATTGTACACAATTGAAAGTACAATTTTGTTCCCAGATTCTCAGGGACTTGAGTAGATCAAATGTTTTATTGCCCATTAGGCTCAAAAACAGTGAATGCTTTTGGCTTATAGGGTGGTGTCTCATAAATATTATAGGTTAGACAGCAGTGATCAAATCTTTATACATAGTTAAACCAGTTTTCTTCGGACTCCACGAATTCTCCAAACTTTACCTCCATGTTTCCCACCATTTTGAGACTTCTGATCTTTGTTCTCTGTGGTGGGGGATGTGGGGTCCACTGGTTTTTTATTTTTTGAAAATTTTATTCATCATTTACATCAATACAAACATTAAACTCAATAAAGATAATACCTTATAATAACATAATACTAAAGGATACAAACAATTGTATCTATTTTCTCCCCCACCCCCTCTTCCCTCCTACCCCCCCCCAAAGAAAAGAAAGAAAAAGGGAAAGAAAGTAAACACCTAAATCTATACATTCGGTATTATTACCATAGTTATTTTGTTTTCTATTATTAGCTGAGAGGAGCGGGTGATGTGGAGGATGTGGATGGACCTTTATTCACGAAATCCATATGTGTTCAAAATGTTATTAAAAACTCCCGATCTGATTCTCCTTAAACTATAAGTTATTTTTTTTTTAATGGTATACAGTTTTGCATCTCAATGTTCCATCTATCAATTCTCCGTTTTGCTACACATTTCTTCGCTGCTGCTATTGCTGTTCTCAAAAGATTTTCTTTGATCTTTATCCAACCAATTCCATATCTGCTTCATATATATTGGGTCTGTGGGGTCCACTGTGTTGAAAATCTGGCATTTCTCTTTTAAATCTTCCCTCCACTGTCAGGAGTACAGGTCCATTTCGATCTTCATTGCCACCGTTAGCAATACATAACTTCACAGAGACGTGAAGCTTCTCTCATGGTTTAGTACAAGTTAAAGATGGTTCCCCCAGTACACAGTATATATGAGTGATAACATCATACACACGCAAGTGTATTTACATAACAATTGTCACCTTTAATCAGGGTTATTAACGCAGACTATGAGATGATATCTCCCAGCTGTTGCAGAATTTGTCAATTCCCACCGTGAAAGAAATGGAGACTGAACAATAGTATTGGGGCACACTTCTAGAGCAAATACTTTTGACATTTGAAATTGATACCTACATGTAAGTAATACTATCCGTGTTATATAATAGCTGTTTGGGTTTGAGGGGGGGATGGATTGGTGGGAAATATGAAAGCTTAAAGAGGTGGTAGCAAAAATTATTATAAGCTTTCATCAAGGATGTAATCACTGAATATATAGTGATCCGAGAAAGTTAGCATAATTTTGTTAAGAATAATTAAGACTATTTCAAACAACAAAATGGAAGAAATGCAGAGTCAGCGACAGAAACTCTCTCGGGGAGGGGGGGCCCCCCTCATTCCCCCCCCCCCCTCATTGTCCATGCACCAGCCGGCACTTCGTGTACAGTCATCACAGTTCCCTCTCACCGGGCATGCACTGGCAGGTACTATTTAGGACCGCGTGTGGGCCAGCCAGCACAATTTAGGGCCCCTTTATTATATATGCTACACGCCCACATTACCTTAATCTGGCCCTGCCTGGCTCCCCCTGACAATAGGAGAAAGAAATGCTAAAGAGGGTCCTGTGAAAGAACAGACCAATCTCTCCGTTTCCTGATGAAGAGTAGGCCCAACGTGGAGGTTGGTTCCCTTTTACTTCCTCGTGCTGTAAGGCCTGTTGAGTTTCTCCAGCTCGTTTGTGTACAACTCTTGACCCCAGTGAATGCAGACTTTCCCCTTAGCTCTCTGCCGCCACTTCAGATGCAGAGCCTCGTTCAGAGTTTGGGTTTACATGGGCTGGTGCTTTCGAAACATTGCATCCTTCACCTACTCTCAGCTGGAGCACAGAAACAGCCCTTCAACCAACCGCAGCTCAATTATTGTACCCACCTTGGGTCTGTCTGATCCAACGGTTTGCCCAAATGTTTCTAGAATGTGGTAAGTTTCTGCCTTCCCCACACCCTTGGAACTTGTCCTTGCACTGTTTCAGCTACATTTCTCTACATTTTGGATGTCTAACATGAATTCCTGCACTTTTACCTGTTTATTTGCTATTGCTCTACCTGCTACATGATTTGACTTGGCTGGATAGCACTCTAAACATGCGTTGTTCTACATCTCAGTACCATCTGACAATAAACAATTCAATGCTGCCTCTCTAACTAAAAGTGTAACTGATTCAGTCTCCACAAATGCTGCCTTACCTGCTGAGTTGTTTTCCATTTCTCCTCCCATAGTAGAACGTTGCCAGCCCCTCCTGTGAAAGATCTGTTACATCCCCAGGGTGTTCTCGTTGGGCAGGCTTGGAGTGAGGGGAATCTGGTTTCAACCTCTGACCACTTGGACAACAAAGATTTTTCTTTCTGAACACTGTTAAGTCTATGGATTTTGTGCTGCTGATCACGGAAATTACCTTAAAAATTTTCTATTATGTCATGTTTTGTTTTAGATATAAGCTTTTTGTGATTTCCTGTCATGTTTTAAGTCTTCTAGTATATTCCCCACAAAGCAAGCTGTTTTGGTCAGTCCAAGCCTGCCTGGCCATGCACTCAGTGCAGGTGCTATGCAAATGCTGTCTTAGGACTGGGTGTACTTAGTCAGAATAGATGTAGACAGGCTATAAAAGAGCTCACATATACAGATGGTATAATCAATTACATTGATTATAGATTGAAAGCATGCTGATGCAATGTTCTTCAGCCAACAGCACAATTAGTGTACTTAACAATAGCATTTATTGTCTTCAGGAAGATTCAATACAGTAGAAATGTCTTGTCAATGTCGCAACAGCTGTGATACATTCTGTTACATTTGTGGTGAGTATACAGTGAAGGGTAAAAGACATAGCATGACTGCAATTTTTAAGAAAGCCTATGAGCTCTACTTCGGTTGTAAAATTGGTGACCAAGACGAACCCTGGTCTCCTCATATTTGTTTTTCAACATGTGCAGTCAACCTGAGAGCATTATTATGCTAAATTCAATAAAAGTTAATTTAATGTTTCTCCAATTTCATACTGATGCACGATCAAAGTGACACAGCAAGTCTGAAACTATCTTTGTGTTCAGCTTGAAGTTGTCGATCATAATCCCTTTTTTTTTTCAGGAAGTAATCCTTTTGAAAATATTTGTTGTCCAGACCTGTGTGGAACAGAATGCCCGTTGCTCACCACTCTTCCCTGCTGCGGAAACTTGGGCCACATACCCTGAGGCTTCGACAGTTCCACCTCACCACAGGGTGCGCTGACAAAAGCCACCATGAAGTCCTGGTGCTTGGAGGTGGAACAGGGGGTATTACTATGAGTGCACGGATGCGGAGGAAAGTTGGTGCTGGGAATGTGGCTGTTGTTGAGCCGAGTGAGGTAAGGTCCTCCCTTAGGAGGGTAGCATATGTGGGATCAACCTGCCCTACCCCAGGGGTGAGGGGTAGGTTTTATTCGATGTTGGGAACCTTTCAGACATGGGTGAATATGTGAAAGGAAGTCCCCCTGCCCCCTCCCCAAGACCATCCCCTAAACCACCTCCCCATTCCCTTCATTGTCTAATGCAGTGACCTTGACGGCAGATGCTACTCGATCCAACACCTTGGCTGTGAAGATGATTTGCTTTGAGAGGCCCCTCTCCACAGCCAGAACCCCCTCCAGCCTCTCTTCAGACTCACTGGGTCACACTACAGTCCTGGGCCACAAGCTCTGTCCACTGCCAAGGACTATTACTGGCTCTCACTCCCTCTGCTCGGGTTAGAAGCTAGCACAAGATAATGTGGGAGTGTTGCACTGTCCGAGTCACCACCTTGGTCAAGACGTTAATCCCAAGCCCTGTCTGATCTCTGAGGATGAAGAAGAGCAGACAGATCCCTAGACTCCTGATCTGTGTGGGCTCTGGGTGAAATGGTGAAAGATTCCCTGCATCGTTCTGTCATTGTGATTTCTCTCCTTTAAACTTTTGGCATGGGGTCGTGGTTCTTCTGAATCCTTGCCCCCGGATTGTTCCTCTGCTTCTACCACCTCCTGCACTGGATGTGGGGAATATTGTCCTTAGTCTCAGCACTTTACTGCTCAGGAACCTGCCAAATTCTTTCCCTTCCAGACAACTGTTGAAGCCATCCCCAGTGTGCAGACCACACAACTCCCTAAATACCCCTTGCAACAGCTGGAGCCACATTGAGTGTCTAGGATCCACCCACAGCTGGAATTTCTCCAGGTCATTCATTTAGAAGCTGATCATGAATTCTATTTCCTCATCATCTGATCCATTCTGCTTACCCCTCATACTCCCTCAGTCCCGCACTCCCCCATCTCCTGCTCCCCAGTCCCGCCCCCCCTTCTCCCACTGCTCCCCCAGTCCCGCACTCCCCCATCTCCTGCTCCCCAGTCCCGCCCCCCCCGTCTTCCACTGCTTCCCCAGTCCCGCCCCCCTTCTCCCACCGCTCCCCCAGTCCCGCTCCCCTGTTTCCCATTTTCCCCTAACTACATCTGTGAATATTTATCTATCTTTATGTTCATTCATCTCTTTGGTCCTGGTATATGATATGTCTTGCGTACCTGTGTGGCTGTGACAAGTAAGAATGTTGGTGCATCTGTACATTGTATTCATATATTTGACAGTAAACCGTCGTCATCATCAGCTGTGTGCTCCTGCTTTAATGATGGCTTCCAGCCTTTCCCCTCATGGCTGGTCGTTCTTCCTGTCTCCAACAGCAACACTACTACCAGCCCATATGGACACTGGTTGGAGCTGGAGCAAAGCCTTTGAAGATGTCAGGACGACCAACAGCCAGTGTGATCCCTTCAGGAGTAACCTGGATCAAGTCCAAAGTTCAGGAATTGGATCCAGACAAGAACCTTGTTCGCACTGATGATGGAAAGGAGGTGAGAGAGAGAGAGAGAGGGGCTAGGAGCGTGGGATGAGGAGTTGGCGGTGGGTCATGGGATAGCTTGCTGGAGCGTGTGGAGGGCTGCGAGTGGGTGGTTGAACAGAGTGGTGGGGGACCTGGGGTGGTGAGTGTTGCACTAGGCAGTGCTGTCCAACTGTTTCCCACCTTGACCGCCTGTCACTTCTGTGGCCAGGAGTAGACGGTGTACCACGTCTACGTGGAGTGTGAGAGGCTCTTTGGTGGGAGATAGCGAGGGGTGTGAGGAGGGTTGGATGATGTTGGGGGGGGGGGGGAAGCTGGGCTGGACAGTGAGGGGTTTGGCTCAGTGCTGTTGTGGGGTCACGGAGGCAGTTTGGGAGGTGTGTAGTCCTGTCTCTTGCTGCTCAGGAGTTGGAAGTTGCAATTTACTTCTTCCTTTAGCTTACCTACAGATACCTGATTGTTGCTCTGGGATTACAGCTGCAGTACCATAAGGTAAGTTTTCCATTTTTTTTTGTAGACAGTTCCACAAGGGCAGCACAAATTATCTTAAACCTTAAATTTAAAATTTAAATTGAGACATACAGTACGGTTACAGACCCTTCCAGCCACGAGCCAGTGCCACCCAATTAACCTAGAACCCCGTATGTTTGGAAGGATGGGAGGAAACCAGAGTGCTTGGAGGAAGCCCACATAGGCATGGGGAGAACATACAAACTCCTTGCAGACAGTGCCAGATTTAAACCCTGGTCTGGTCCCTATCGCTGTAACAGCTTTGGCCTAACTGTGCCGCCCCTAACCGCTGCACTAACCGTGCCGCCGCTAACCGCTGCACTAACCGTGCCGCCGCTAACCGCTGCACTAACCGTGCCGCCCCTAACCGCTGCACTAACCGTGTCTCCCACGTCTCTAAGATGGTTTGGAGTACAATGGTAGTCGGAGGGTGGAGCAGGCAGGGGTCTGTCCAGTGCAGGAACATATGTGATGGGGGAGTGTGGGTTGTGGTTTCACAGGTGAACGCCAATGCTGGGGTCTGAAACCTAACCTGATAATTTGCTCTACAGATTAAGGGGCTTCCCGAAGGCTTTGGTGCCTCTAGAATTGGTTCCAACTACTCGGTGAACTTTGTGGAGAAAACCTGGAGGGCACTGCAGGACTTTGAGGAGGGTAACGCTATTTTCACCTTCCCCAATACCCCCATCAAATGTGCTGGAGCTCCCCTGAAGATCATGTACTTGTCTGATCATCACTTCCGCAAGGTAACGACTGCTCCTGCTCAATGCTAAAGATGGGTTAGTGAGGAGTTGCAGTTAAACCAGGCACCATCCATGGGGAATATCCGAGGGATTGGTCCCAGTCATAGGTGTGTCAAGGACCAGGGGGCCATAATGTCAGAATAAACGGACATTCCTATAGAACTTCCTCTAACGGAGTGGTTAATCTGTGGAATGCATTGCCACAGATGATGTGGAGGCCAAGTCATTGAGATTAAAAGAGGAGGTTCACAGGTTATTGATTAGTGATGGTGTCAAAGGTTATGGGGAGAAAGCAGGAGAATGGGGTTCAAAGGAAGAATGCATCAGCTATGATTGGAATGACAGAACAGGCTTGATGGGCTAAATGGCCACATTCTACTTTGGAGAGACTGTGTTATACAATATACACACCAATTAAAAGAAAACACACACTTGTTCTTTACTTCAAAATGGCGATGACCTCCTTTATTCTTCTCTCAAAACACAACACTTCTTCCCATAAAACTTCACTCACCAAATCATTGGTAACCGTGATGCTCCAAATCTCCTCCTCCCGCGACCCTGCATGTGGACCATCACACTGTTCGCCCTCCCTTATTCTGACCCACGCATGTGCCTTACTTCCCTTGCACGTCACCCTAGATATATCACCAGCAATGACCGGCTCTACTCCCGGCCCACCCAAGTACGCGACCATGACAACGACATTTAATGGTCGGGTTGCAGCAACTGCATCTTCTTGTTTGAAGTGTTTGGTCCAGAACCGACCTACATGCAGCTCAATGTGTCCAGTGTTTGGGAACTTGGTGCAGGTAGTGTCAGAGTGGACCTTTGGCCTCAGTGTGTCTGGGTGTTGCTCTGAGAAGTTAGAGGACCATCGTGGGAGCTTCCCAGGCCTCCGAGCCTGCGAGCGTGGTGTCCTTTTCAATGCCTTCTGTGTTCCTCATGAGTGGAGGCACCTGACGACAACTGACACAAAAACACAAAGCTGGAGAAACTTAGCAGGTCAAAAAGTGCACTTTATAGAGCAAAGATAGATACATAACCAATGCTTCAGGCTCAAACCCATCATCAAACTATGAAAAAATTAGACAGGTGCCCAAACAAAATGGTGTTGTGGAGGGGAAGAGGGTGGAACATAGTCCCACAGGCAGGAGGTAATAGGTGGATGGGAGGGCACACCAGCAAACAGGGGGAGGAGGGATGGAGAGGGAAGGGGATGGAGAGCTGGAGAAAAGAAAACAAAGGGAAAAGGAAGGACTAGCAGAAACCGGAGAAGTCAATGTTAATGCCATTTGGTTGGAAAGTGCTCAGATGGAAAATTAAATGTTCCTCCTCCAATTTATGGGTGGACTTGGTGGGACAGTAAACGAGGTCACGGACAGACATGTGAGTATGTGGTGTGGGGCACAGATTTGAAGTAGTCAGCCACTAGGAGATCCCTGGCGCTGATGCGGTCAGGGCAAAGGTGCTCGGCGAAGCGATCTCCCTAGAGGAGTCCACAACGGGAGCTCCGGATGCAGTCGATGGCTCCGGCGGATACACAAGTAAAGGAACTGTTTGGTGCCCCAAATGATGGTGAGGGAGGAGGTGTGGGCACAGATGTTGACCACTGTCTCTGTGCACTCACTGCCAACCACACAGCCAGGCCTCGCCAAAGGTTTTCAGACAGGGTTGGTCCACAATATTGTAACGTTTGTATTCTCTTTTTGAAGGTGGGAAAGCGGTCCAAGGCAAATATTATCTACAACACATCCCTGCCAGTGATATTTGGAGTGAAGAAGTACGCTGAAACCCTTCTGGAGATTGTTAAAGCAAGGAATATAAACGTAAATTACAGAATGAATCTCATCGAAGTTCACGCAGACAAACGAGAAGCTGTGTTTGAGCTGCTGGATTCTCCAGGGGAGACCAAGACCTTCCAGGTCAGTCCTGCTCACTTCCCCTTCCTCTGATCCTCCCATCCCCATCCGAGAACTTGGCAGAAAGACCAGGTTATTTCTGCAGCTCTGTGTTTCCAGGACGAGTCGTGATGGTTGGAGCTGGTGCTTGTGATCGTTCCCACTGACCTTGGGAACGGGGAGGAGTTGGCTTCTTGGGACAGCAGAAACGGAGCTAGAAAAGTTATAGAACTATTGAATCTTGTGGCACAGAGCAAGGCCTTTGGGCCACCATATTCATGCTGACCGTGAAGTCTGTCTCCACTTGTCTCCTCTGCCTGCATGAGGTCCATATCCCTTGACACCCTTCCTATCCAGGTACGTGTCCACACCTGGCCACTTCCACAATGAGGTGGGAAACTGCTGAACTGATGCAGAGATTCATCGACAGCCGGCTGTCCAGTCCCGGTCTCAGGGCACGGCTGAGGCTGCCTTAAGGTCCACACGTGGGAGACTGAGCTTTACACTCCTGGATGTTCTGTTTCTCTCTCTCTCTATCCAGCTTGTTGGTACAGACTCCGGAGGTGGGGTCGAGGAGGAGAGGGGCACAGAGCCATGCTGTATTAATCAGTCCCAGCCACAGCGTGAGACTCTCCTCCCTCCTCACCCACAGCTCTTAAACCAGGTTTGTTGATTTAAACATCACAGCCTGGGTTTCACTGATACATCACCCACTGTAACCTTTAGCCTTCTGGTAAATCCAGATTCCTCTTCTCAGCAACATCAGATGTTTGTGGCCATGAGTTTGAACTGCCCTTGACAACTCTGTGGTTTATTTGTTCCACATCTGCTGACCTCCCTACTGGTTCTGCCGTTTTCTTCGATACACCCGTTGTAATGGCATTTACAGTAATAAGAATAATGTTCCTTCCTGGCCGGTGTGAGAAACAAAGCTTCGAGGTTAAAGAACAGTCTGATAGGGTTCCATGCGCTGACATTTCAGGACAAGGAGCCTTCGTCATAGGTGGGAAACAGAGAAAACTAGTAAAGTTTCGGGGGGGTGGGGGGGTGGGTAATGAGATGGGTTGGAGAAAGTCAAGATCTCTGATAGGGTGAGGTTTGTGTTTTTGTGAGGATAGGTTGTGAGAGAGGGGATGAGCTTCTCTTTCTCACTGGTTTATCATCTGATCCCAACTCCCATTCTCTCTCCAGCATTTCAGCCCAGACTGCCTGTCATCTCCTTCAGTTCTGTTTTCTCTCCAGGCCTTGAATACACAGTAAAAGTCCTAAAATCTAGACTGGGCGAGGAACTTTATTCTTATGTCAGTCCTGAATGCCCGAGATCATCATCCCTGTTCTAAGTTCCCTGTTCTGGACAATCTCCACAGTGACCAACCCCACAATAATATTGTAAGATTAGTAAGAATTTTACATGGAGACATTTGGCTTTGACAATGATTTCTGAAATCCAAGGGGTAAATTGTTTGGGGAGATTCCACAAAGTAGTTACTTTCCTTGGACGTTTGAAGATAAAGGAAAGGTTTGAATTTGAAGGTGGATGAGAAGGAATGACTCCAGTGCTCAGAGAATTTAGTTTCCGGTGGAAATGGGTCTTGATGGTACATAACATAAGAAATAGGAGCAGGAGTCGGCTATCCAGCCCATCGAGCCTGATCCTCCATTCAATGAGATCATGGCCGATCTGATGATAGGCTCATCTCCACCCACCTGCCTTTCGCCATATCCCTCCATTCCCCTACTATGTAAAAATCTATCCAACCTTGTCTTAAGTGTATTTACTGAGGTTGCCTCCACTGCTTCAACGGACAGCAAATTTCACAGATTCAACACCCTGTGGGAAAACCCTAGATGTTGAGGCTATGCTCCCTGGTTCTAGTCTCCACCACTAATGGAAGCAACTTACCTATCTCTATCTTATCTATGTCTTTCATAATTTGATATGTTTCTATAAGATCCTCATCACTCTTCTAAATTCCAGCGAGAACAGTCCCAGATGACTCAATCTCTCCTCATAGGCTAACCCCTTCATCCCTGGAATCAACCTGGTGAACCTCCAGGTAGAGACCAGGGTTTGAAGAAACTTCACAGGGACTGAGGATGAGGATCACTGCTTCTGAAGAACCTCTCCTTCTGGACTTGACTCCAGGGGCAGATTTGTTCACTAAAAGAGTGGACGTTGAGCAGGATGCCACCTGCAGATTGCCACCTATTGCTCGGTTCTGGCATGAAGGGACTCTTAGAGATCCTGAGGATGTGAAAGGTGTTGGAAAAGGGGAATGCAGACCATGGGGTGGGGGGGTGGAGGAGGCATTCTGGTCGCTCGTGCAATGAGTGGGCTGTGGTGGTGAAACCCGTGATGCCACATCAATAAGCAGTGTCTCATCGTGCATGAAGAATACATATATTCTCTGGAAATATTTTACTCCAATTGTGTCATCAGCAGGTGGTTGAGAATCTATTGGGACTTTCATAATGGCATTACAGATGTCCCGCATTGGGGGGTGGTCTCTGTGTCTCTCCGACTGGAAGGGTATGTTTGTTGATGATCCTTGTCAATGATGCCCTTGTGTGGCCTTGAACAGTGCGTCGTGTATTTCTGTACCCCTAGTATGAGATGCTGCACGTCACCCCTCCGATGGCCTCTCCAGATGTCGTTCAGCAAAGTTCTCTGGCCGATGCAGGGGGCTGGGTTGACGTCAACAAAGAGACACTCCAGCACATGAAGTACCCGAATGTGTTTGGCATTGGGGACTGCACCAACCTCCCAACGTCAAAAACGGCCGCTGCTGTAGGTGAGTGGACGTGGGGTGGGTGTGAATGTCGTGGATTGTGGTCTGTGTGCCCGTGCGTTGTGGCCCTTTGTGCAACACCGTCATGGCTGATTGTGGTTCCAGAGCAGAGTTGAGTGAAGTGCGGGGTCACAAACCAACTAGAGCCACAGAACAAACCATGAGCATTGACTCATGGAACACCTCTGGCTGATGCTCCGATACTGGCATCCTGGAAAGAAGGGAGGGAGTGTGGCCCTTTGTGTGCTGACTTGTTGGAACGTTATCAGTTCGTTGAAGAAAGAAGACCAAGTTCTGGCTTGGCTGATAAAATCTAAATGAGGTTCTTGTATCACCAGAGTCACACAGCATGGAAAAGGCCCTTCAGCCCGTATGTTGACCAAGTCGGCATTCTGGGCTAATCCCATTTGCCTAAACCCTTTCTGTCCGTAAATCTGTCCTTTCAATGTCAGTTTTAATGTAGACATGCAACACAGCAACAGGCCCTTTTGGCCCTTGAGTCCATGCCACCTAATTGAACTACAACCCCCGTATGTTTTGACGGGTGGGAGGAAACCGAAACCCCCGGAGGAAACCCATGCAGAAATGGGGAGAATGTACAAACTCCTTATAGACAGCATGGGATCCAAACCCTGATCACTGGCGCAGTAACAACGTTGTGCTAAACACAATGCTAGCTGTTCTGCTCCAATTGGGCCCACTTTCCTCTGGCACCTCATTTCAGATACAGTGAAAAAGTTGACCCACACTTCCTTCTTAAATCTCCCCACCGCCCCCCACCCCCCTGTGCCCTCTAATTTTAGAATCATCTACCCAGAGAAAATGACATTCACTTTATCGCTGATCCCGAGGAATAATTCACTCTCTGAACAACACTATTGTTGACCAAGAGGCAGATCTCCTACTTTTGATGAAATACTACAGCTGGTGAGGACCGGACATTCCCCAAGGATCTGTGGATCTGGAGGTGTAGGAATGATGTCGATGGTGGACTTAGGTGTGGTGTATGGGTGGGTGAGTGGGAATATCCACCAGGTCTAACCTCTCCTCCCCTTTCAGCTGCACAATCTGCAATCCTCAGCCAGACCATCTCAAAGGTCATGAAGAACCAGAGGCCACTGAGCAAGGTATGGCCTATCTCCCACCTGGAAACTTCACCCTGTCTCTCTTTCCACAGATGCTGCTGGGCCAGCTGAGAGTTTGCAGCGTTTTGCATTTCAGAATTGCAACAACTACAGTTCTGTAATGTGTGTGATCTGTTTCAGATCTATGCTTGGTTCCTGGGGAATTGCAGAAGTCCACAGGTTTGGGAAAATGTGATCAGTATTTGGACTTCCTGTGGCAAGAGACTCAACTCCCACCGATCACATATCAGCTCGAATACTCTGCATGTGTGTGATTGGCAGACCCATCCCGCAAGGGAAGTCTGACATCTGACAGGGAGATCTCCTTCGACCAGCCTGAACATCTTTCCCCTTCACAGACAAGGCAGAGTGTATTCTTCTTCTGCCCAGTGGACACCCCGCCCCTCCCTCTCGTCCCGCAGACCCCCGCCCCTCCCTCTCACCCCTGCTGAGCCCGGACCCTCCCCTGCCTTGCGGAGCCCTCATCCTCCCTCTCTCTCTCAGAGCCCAGACCCTCCTCCTGCCCCTCACGTTTCCCCACCCCAGAGAGCTGTACTCCAGCTGTCACTTGCCATTGTGTCATTCAGGAGTGGAACCAGTCCTGTTGCTCTGGTTACTTCAATAAACAGCCATGTGTGCTGGTGTTGGCTGTGTGAGTCCATTCTCTATATCCCACCAATGTATGTCAGTGAGAGGGAGGTATGAGTGTTCTCTGACCCCATGTGGTGGCTTCACTCTCTCATTCTGTTCTTGTGCAGTATGATGGCTACACATCCTGCCCGTTGGTGACCAGCTACAACAAGTGTGTATTGGCAGAGTTTGATTATGATGGTGAACCACTGGAGACCTTCCCCTTCAACCAGGGCAAGGAACGAAGGACCATGTTCCATATGAAGGCCGACCTCATGCCTATTCTCTACTGGCATGCTCTCCTCCGGTAAGTGCTGGTCCTAGCCAGCGGTGTGAGGGAGAATGTGCCCGAGGGAGAATCAGGCGGGGAATTCCCCTGGGGAGGTGCAGTGTTTGTTGACCTGCAGCTTGTTACCCACCGTGCATGAGGTACTTCATCCAATCACAACCCAGGGTCTCCCAGGAGTTGGTGAGGGCGAATGCCTCCTGGAGCTCAGCTTGGGGTGCTTGTTTGTATTCGGGAGCTTGGTGGCGGGCACATTGGTGAGGGGAGCAGGGCTGGGTGTGTGGTGGCTCTTCCCAGTAGTTGTCCATGTCTCAGGAGGGTGGGAGGGGTTGCTGCTTCTTCCTGAAGAACGCGTTGCCTAAAAAAAAAACAAAAAAAAAACAAAAAAAAAATGCGTTGTCTAAGGTAAGCAGAATATGTATGGAGTTTGTTCACCCTGGGGTGTTTCAGCATTGATGTCGTTCTCATTATCGTTGCCAATAGCAGAACTTCATTTAAACAGGCGTCTGCTTACCTCCTTTTGTTGAGTGGCCACTTGTTGTTATCACAACACCACAATTGACCGTTGTTTCATCTCTTTCTCTTCCGTCACTTCTCCATCTTCATCACGTCGGGGTCACCAAATTGTCGGACTCTGGCTTTACCCTACCCTCAATTTGGTCTATGTGTCGTCTGAGTCCAGCGTGCTCGTTGAATGAAGTGATAGGAGAAGGTATTCGGTTTCACAATCAGTTTATTACATAGTACAAGAATAAAGCTTAACAGAGCTCTGGTTCAGTTGTTAGTTCATAGGTCACCTGCTCAGTGAGCTATTCCCCAAGACTGACTCCTACTGTCCAGTCTCTTCTGTTTATATAGATCAACATTGTTACATTGACCACGAGTTGGCTTTCTTTGATAAACTCCTTGCATAAAATTTATCTCAAGCAATTTCCTGCTCTGCACTTATCGATGGTGTAGACCTCCTATCTTAATCCCCAAGGCCAGAACATCCTGTTGTTTTGATCAGAAGTCCATTCATACCCCAGATATTTCTAATTATTTCTTTGTTCTCGTCTGACCATAGTCTTCTGTTCTAATCAACACCTCCCGTGTATCCTTATGACTTAATTATTTCTACTAAATTGGTTTATCCATTTTGTTTGTCTCTGACATTCTCAGTCATGGTACTCTTATCACTTATCCTTGCAATACACTTATCTTCCTGTCACTGAAACAAGCCTAAATTCAGACTGAATTACTGTCCCTATGGTTCCTCCAACCTCATCCTGTCTAACTTCTCCCATCTGCTATCCTGTTACTCCCATGTGTGCTTTACAATTAGCAGTGTAACCTTGGGGATGAAAGTATTTTCTGTATTTGGAGGCAGCAAATTCTACACGTACTATAATCAGCCAACTTTTCTACATACTGTGGCTGTTCCTTAATTGCATTAATATTTGCCTTAAACAGTATAATTGAAGTAAATAGTAAATTGTTGATTAATGAATACATAATGAATAGTACATAGGCATATTTTCCATGATTACTTAACCCTTTGGTTCCAACAGTAAGCAGAATATGTATTGAGTTTGTGCACCCTGGGGTGTTTCATCATTGTTGTCCTTCTCACATCTTCCCCGGATACAGGAAATAGCCCAGTCCCACAATTTGCTGTGGATCTTGAGAGTTAAACAAGACACAGCACACGGAACAGGCCCTTTGGCACAAAGTCTGAGCTCACCACAATATCTTCCATCCCTTGCATATGAATGTTCCTCTGACATTTCGCCTCCCAATGTGCAACCCCTCGCACTCGTCAGAATTGAACTCCATCTGCCATTTCTCTGCCTATTTCTGAAACGGATCTAGGTTCTGCTGGTCTCGCACACTGCAAGGCTTAGACCACTCGCAAATTGAAGGAATAACACCTTGTTTTCCGTCTGGGCACCCTCCAACTGGATGGCATTAACATCAACCTCTGGTTTCTGTTAAACCTCAACCCCCTTCTTCCCCCCTGTTGCCTTTCCTAAGTGTGCGGTCTCTCCCCTTTTCCCTCTGTCTCCTTCACCGAGGCAAAATCAATTCCAACCTCTCCTCTTACCATATCCAGTTTGGACTCCTCCCCCAGCCGGTATTCTGACACCTTCCTGTTCTTTGCTTATACCTTGAAGAAGGGCTCAGGCCCAAGATGGTGGTAATATATCTTTGCATCCTATGGATGCTGCAAGACTGGCTAAGTTCCTCCAGCCTTTCTGTGTGTTTTTACGCGACTGCAGACTTTCAATCCTTTACTGTCCACAGCTTCACCAAATCTTTGTATCATTTACAAACTTACTCACTAGTTCATCCTAGTTCATCCAAGTAACTCTTAGGCCACAAACAACAGGAGTCCCAACCCCGATCTCTGTGGAACACCGCTGGTCTCGGCCCTCCAGCCTGAATTACCCCCTTTTTGGTTAGGTGTGGGTGCCAGGAAGGATCAAAGCCCCAACCCCACGAGGGGTACTGAGGAAATGTGGGGTGGAACCCAGTGGTTAGTGCCACAAGCCCGAAAAGCAACAGATTACTCAACCCCAAAAGAGGTGGGCTGTGGGATGTGAGGAGGGAGGTTCTGATTTCCCCCCAACTCTGAAGCACCACTGCCTCCAGTGGCTGTTGTGAAAGGAAAGTGATTTGGGCACCAGTTGCACACAGTCTGTCATTAGCGTCCTGGAATAGTACAGCAGGCCCTTCAGCCCATCTGGGTTATTCACCCTCCTCCTGTTCCTGATGTCTGATATGTAGATTTGAGGTCCATCATAATTACTCCAGTATGGAAGGCACAAGGAGACTGATCAAACAGCACAACTTTATGTCGCAAAGATAAAGATAGCGAACCAATGTTTTGGGCTTGAGCCTTTCATCAAATATGAGCAAAATGTAGGCGCCTTCATAACTTGTTGAAGGGCTCACTTTTGGAATGTTGGTTATGTATCTTTATCTTTGCTATACAAAGTACATTGTTTGACCTGTTGAGTTTCTCCAGTGTTGTGATTTTAATTCATTCACAGTGTCTGCGGACTTTTGTGATCTTTACGACAAGGAAGTGGTTGAAAGTTGTCTGGTGCAGTGAGACTAACCTGGTGTTTTCTCTTCCCAGGGGATTGTGGGGAGGCCCTGCGCCTCTGAGGAAGCTCATGCACCTCGGCAGCAGCAAGTGAACACTAGCCCTCGCTCACTGATTGTAACAGAGCACCATCGACACACTCAATCGGGCTCATTTCACACTCGAAGGGTATATATTAGCAGTGACATTCTCTATTCAACACACACCACCGACATGTGGCATTATGCACTCACCACAGACCCATGCACACTGACGTTGCACACTCAGCACGCACCATGTCCATAAGATGGAGGAACAGAAGTAGTCCATTGAGTATGCCCCACAATTTAATCATGAGCTGATCACTTTTCCCTCTCAGTGTGCCCTCTCCCTATAACCTTTGATGCCCTGGCTAATCAATAACCTATCAATGTCTCCCTTAAATACATCCAATCCCCTGGCCTCCATAACCAACTGTGACAACAAATTCCACCGATTTACCACTTTCTGAAGAAATTCCTACACATCTCTGATCTTAGCAGATCCCCTTCAATTCTGAGGTTGCGCCCTCTTGTCCTCGACTCTCCCAACCTTTCTACATCTACTCCGTTCATACCTTCCAGCATATGTAATGTTTTGATGAGATCCCCCCTCATTCTCCTCTCCAACGAGTACAGTCCAATAACCATTAAATACTCATGTGATACCCCTTTCATTCCCAGAATCATCTTTGTGAACCTCCTCTGAACCCTCTCTAATGTCAGCAAATCATTTCTTAAATAAGAAGCTTAAAAATTGCGCACAACACTCCAAGTGAGGTCTCACCCGTGCCTAATAAAGCCTCAACATCATAATCCTGCCTGATACTATTCCCTCTTGAAATGAATGCAAGAATTTCATTTGCTTTCTCAACCTGCAAGTTTGCCTTCAGGGTATCCTGCACAATGACTCCCAGGTCCCTTTGCATTTGGGAATTTTCAATTATCAGCTCATTTAGAAAACAATCAGCCTGTTTACTTTTTTCTACCGGAAGTGCATGACCTTATACTTTACAACAATGTATTTCATTTGCCACTTCTCATCTGTTCAAGTCCTTCTGCAGCCTCCATGTTTCCTCTTACTACCTGCTCCTCCACCTACCTTCGTATCATCTGCACGCAATGACATTGCACATGCTAAACTCCACCCACGCACTGACGTTGCACACTTAACCCACACCCACATGTACTGAGAGTGCACACTCACCACACACTCGCACGTACTAAACATCCTGTGTCACTGACCACGTAGTTCCATTTTTTTCTGCATGGAGAAACCTTGGAGAATAGAGACCCACTCCTTCATCTTCCTTGAGGGACAATGCCTTCAATAGGTGGCATAAAATGCTCTGCTGTGTGAGATCCTTCCCATCAGTACGCACCCGGAAACTGGATCCAAATCAGAATTTATTGTCAGGAACATGTCACAAAATTTGTTGTTTTATGGCAGAATTATGGTACAAATATTGCTATAAATTACATTTCAAAATAAATAAATTAGTGCAAACATGAGAAATCGAGGTAGTGTCTGTGGTTCATTGTCCATACAGAAATCTGATGGCAGAGGGGAAGAAGCTGTCCTTGTGCCACAGGGTCTTTGTCTTCAGGCACCTCCTTCCCAGTGGTAGCAGTGAAGAGGGCATAGACTGGGTGTTGGGAGTCCTTGAGGATAGAGGCTGCTTTCTTCAGATACTGCCTCTGGTAGATGTCCTTGATAGAGTGGTCTGGTGCCTGTGATTGCACTGGCCATGTTCACAACTCTAGTTTATTTTTCCTTGTCCTGTGCATTGGCATCTCCATACCAGGCAGTGATGCAACCAGTCAGAATGCTCTCCACCTGTAGACATTTACAAGTCTTAGGTGACATACCAAATCTCCTCAAACTCCTCACAAAGTATAGCCACTGGCGAGCCTTCTTTGTGATTGCATCGACCTGAAGGCCCCAGGACAGATCTTCAGAGATGTTCACACCCAGGAATTTGAAGTTCTTAACCTTTTCCAGTGTTGATCCCTCAATGAGGACTGGTTTATGTTCTCCTGATTTCCCCCTCCTGAATCCATAATCAGCTCCTTGGTTTTGCTAACATTGAGTGCAAGGTTACTGTTGTGACACATATGCTTCCTCCTGTATGCTTCCTCTTTGCCACCTGTGATTCTGATGACAGCCGGGGTGTCATCGGCATATCTACAGACGACATTTGAATTGTCATGGGTGTAGAGAGAGTAGAGCAGTGGCCTAAGCACACATCCTTGAGGTGAGGCTTTGTTGATCATCAGTGAGGAGGAGACGTTGTTACCGATCCACACTGACTGGATCCAGAGATGGCAGGGAGTGTCAAGATGTTCACGTTTAAAGAGCTGGATCTTGAATAGTTGATAGGATGCTGTTTTTAGTGCTAAATGTCTGGTAATTGTTGGGATCTAAGTACTATGGGGAGACCGGCATTCATCATGTCCCTCTTGCCCACGAGGATGGAGGTGAGCTGCCTCCCCCCATCATTGCCCTTCTTCTGGTGAAGGTGCTGCCCATCAGGGAGGGAGGGTGTTCCCGGATTTGACCCAGTGATGTAGGACCAGGCAAAATGAGCACTTTCAGAGTTCAAATGAGATGAGGATGTATGCCAGAAATGGAGGAGGGGACATTAAAAGTATGGGAGCAAAGATCCTTGAAGGTGATACTGGCTTTCATTAGTTGGAACATTGAAGATGAGAGCTGGGAGTGTATGCTTCAGCTTTGTTCTGGTCAGACTTCAGAGGGAGTACTGCAGATCTGGTCACTGGAGGGAGTTGACAGCACTGGAGGGGGTGCAGAGGAGATTCTCAGGAATGTTGCTTAGGATGGGATGTTTCAGTGAGGCTGGATATGTATACCATGGAGCAGGGCAGGTTAAAGGGAATTATAACTATGTGGAAAACTTCTCATGTCAGAAGTAAATAAAACTAGGGGAGGCATGGTTAGTGTAGCAGTTAGCATGACCCTGTTACAGCACAAACAGAACTAGAGATTGAATCCCACACTGTAAGGAGTTTGTATGTTGTTCCCATGTCTGCATGGGTTTCCTCTGGGTATTCCATTTCCTCCCACCCATCAAAATGTACCAGGGGTTGTAGGTCAATTGAGTGGCATGGGCCTGTCTGTTGCCCTGTTGTATGTTTAAATTTAGGGCAAGGAGTCAGGAGTTGGAGGGGATCAGAGGACTTTCTTCACCCAGAAAGCAATAGGTACCTGGAACACACATGGAAGCAGTTTCAAGTGTCCAGATGAAGACTGAATCACCCAGGCAGAGAATGTGACAGGATTAAGTCCATTGATTGACATCTGATTGTACAAGCACACCCTGATGAAATAGTGTTCTCTGGTTCTCAGTCCAAAAAATTTAGATATAACACATACAGAAAAACAATACACATGAAGGACAAGTATTTGTATATATATTAATAAATAATTTTTCATGAATATGAGTGTCTCTGATGGTTAATGTGAGCAATTTCTTTAGTCGTTCAGCTGGATGTGCTGGGAGATGGGATTATGGATAGATGCCCACTGGTCAGCATGGAGTTGTGGGAAGAATGGCCTCTTCCAACCGGCATGATTGTGGATGTGATCACTGCGTTCTGAAGTGGGCTATTTATGTCAACCTTCAACAGGAGCTCTATGGAGAGCTGGCTGCATCACAGTGTGGTACAAATGCTGCAGAGAATTGGGTGGGAGGTCAATCCACAGGACCAAAAGAATGACAAAGGATCACTTGTGTCTTCTTCCCCCCCACCCCCCCCCGATCTCCATCGATGTGATCTACCAGGATCATAATGTGAAGAGGGCACAAAAAAAAAATCAGCTTTCAGCTGCTCTCCTTGGGGAAGAGGTACAGGAGTATCAGAGTTGAAGGGTTTATAGAATGTCATTGGAAAGCTTGTCTCCCAAGATGGAGTCAGAGAGATCCAGGAAGGAGAGAGTGCTGTTGGAGATGGGCCAGGTGAGTTTGAGGTCAGGGTGGAAGTTGGCCGCACAGTGGATGAAGTTGACAAGTTCATCGCAGGTGCACGAGGCAGCCCCAATGTAGTCGTTGATATACCGGAGGAAGAGTTGAGGGTTCTGCTGCCTGTGTAGGCTTGGAGCATGGATGGCTATTTTTTATTTTTTACCCATGGCTGCTCCTTTAAGGAAGTGGGATGAGTTGAAGGAGAAGTAGTTTTGAGTGAGGACAAGTTCTGCCAGGTGGAGGAGGGTGATGGTTGAGGGAGACTGGTCAGGTCTTTAGTCCAGGAAGAAGCCAAGTGCTTTCAGATCTGTGTGGGGGATTGGAGGTTTAAAGGAATTGGACATCCATCGTGAAGATGAGACAGTCCAGTTCAGGGAATCTGAAGTCACTGAGGGGATGGAGGGCACGTGAGGTGTTGTGGATGTAGGCGGGGAGGGATTGGACCAGGGGAGTAAAGATAGCTGGGGAAGCTCCAGCCTGGGAGCTACATCAGAAACCAATGGCAATGCAGTGGGTCAGGCTGCTTCTAAGGACAAAGAACCAGTCAACCGTTTAGGTCAGAGAGTCCTACATTTGGAGCCCAGTGCAGGCCCTTCAGCCCATGACATCCAAGTTGACCCTGTCCCATTGACACTAATCCCTTTGCCCCTATTCAGTCTGTCTCCTTATCTGTTCAAGGGCCTGTTCAACTACCTCATACACTTTCCCCTCCCTCTCCCCCTTAATCCTGCCCTCTTGTCCTGGACCCTGCGGGGAAACCTCCCCACCAGCACCAGGCGGTCCAGCACCACCTCTCCAGGGCAAGGAAGGCTGGGCAGTCACGCCTGATCAATAGTTGCAAATTCCTCAGGTGGTACCGGACGCTACAGAAATGCACGTGGCCTGTTCGTGGCAGTTGTTCCTCCTCGCCATCAGGAGGCAATGCGCCTCCCTGTCGTTAGGCGGCGCCTGCAAATTGATGACGACACAAACTCGCGGAAAAAAAAGTATCCCGAATTCAAGTCTGCCCTGCGCCTGCGCACACCAGGCTGGCGGCGGCGCCTGCGCAGTGGAGTGTTTGAGGAGTTATGGCGACGGTCCGGGGCTGGCGCCGGCTGGTTGTCGTTCTCCTGCTGCTGCTGCTTCTCTTCGGCATGTCGCAGGTGGCTGAGGAAGGGCCGGGCCCCCGCTCTCCGAGGGGAGTGATCCGCGCCCCCCCCCTTCCAGCCTGGCTGTGGTCCCTGCTCGTTTTCCATCGCGGACGTCCCCCCCCCTCGTTCCGTCCCCTCTCTCTCTCTCTCTCTTTCCCCACCCCCTCGTTCCGGCCCCTCTCTCTCTCTCCCCCCCCCCCTCGTTCCGGCCCCTCTCTCTCTCTTTCCCCCCCCTCGTTCCGGCCCCTCTCTCTCTTTCCCCCCCCCTCGTTCCGGCCCCTCTCTCTCTCTCTTCCCCCCCCCCTCGTCAGCTTGTCCCTCTCTCTCTTTCCCCCCCCCCCCCGTCAGCTTGTCCCTCTCTCTCTTCCCCCCCTCGTCAGCTTGTCCCTCTCTCTCTTCCCCCCCTGTCAGCTTGTCCCTCTCTCTCTTCTCCCCCCCCCGTCAGCTTGTCCCTCTCTCTCCCCCCCCCTCGTCAGCTTGTCCCTCTCTCTCTTCCCCCCCCTCGTCAGCTTGTCCCTCTCTCTCTTCCCCCCCGTCAGCTTGTCCCTCTCTCTCTTCCCCCCCCGTCAGCTTGTCCCTCTCTCTCTTCCCCCCCGTCAGCTTGTCCCTCTCTCTCTTCCCCCCGTCAGCTTGTCCCTCTCTCTCTCCCCCCCTGTCAGCTTGTCCCTCTCTCTCTTCCCCCCCCCCCCCGTCAGCTTGTCCCTCTCTCTCTCCCCCCCCCCCGTCAGCTTGTCCCTCTCTCTCTTCCCCCCCCCCCCCCCCCCCCCCGTCAGCTTGTCCCGCGAGACTCTCGGTTCCTTCTGACGATTTGATGTCCATGTCTAGGCTGAGGCTCAGGAGGGCATCCTCCGCGCTTCTTCCAATGGCAGTGGGCTGGCCGTCAGGGAGTACTGTGTCTTCTTCAACCCCGACTGGATGCCGTGGCCTGGCTCGCTCGCCAACGCTGTAAGTACGGGCGGCTGCTGCTTTACCCTGCTCCTGGTCTGGGTCACATCACGCAGGAACTGGCTAACAAGAATGTAAAACTCAACGCTGGAAGGGTAGATTCTAGGCACTTTCAGGTGGCCAGAACACCTCGATGTAAAGCTTCATAGTCTACTCTTGTGCGGCAGTCGGGAGGGGACCTGAAAGAGCAGGAGGCTACCCTCCTCCGGGAGGGATAATCGCCGGAGCACTGAAGTTCCCCCCACCCCGGGCACCTGAATGCAGCTGCCTGAAAGAGGCTGCTAAGGGGATGACAATCAGTTGGCGAGCACCTGACAGCCTCCCCCCTCCCCCCCCCCCGTGCGTAACCAACCTTTTGAGCCCGAGCCCCTCTTCAAGGTAGTGAAATGTACAGGGCGCCTGAACTTGACATCTTGGCCCTTACCTTGATGAGGTTCTCAAGCCCAAACGTCTGTTATGCATCTTTATCTTTGCTTCACTGTTTGACCTGCAGAGTTTCTCCAGCATTGTGCTTTTACTTCATTCACAGTGTCTGCGGACTTTGACTCTTGCATTCAGGACACAGAGGGTGGAAGTGGAGCAGGTTTGGAAGCTTGTGGCCTGTGCTGTGCTGCTGGGAACAATGCTAGATATTTGTCAACCATATTAATGATCTGAATGAGAATAGAAGGTGCATTTACTGATGACCCTACATTTAGAGTGTACCAGAGAATTCTTTAACTTTTGTCCACCGTAAGGCAGACAGAGACCCGCCACTTTGTCTAGCTCCCCTCACAGAAACCTACATCACCTGGTGTTTGTAGGTGGTCTCCCCTCCCAATCCTGTGCCTGCTTGGCTTCCGGGATTAGACAATCCCAGGTGTATTCAGGCTTTTAGATGCTTGGATTGCAGCAAGGATCTTGGGCAGCTGGCGAATGGCAGATGAAGTCTGCAAGGTAAAAGGTTCACACCAATCATGCCAAGACTTGAGTGCTTGCATGCTAAGGAAAGCTGGGATACTTCACTAGAATATGGTTATGGATAGTCAGTCTTTTTTTCCTCTGGGAGTGGAGTCAAAACTAGAAGGCATGGGGGAGAGGGGAAAGATTTGAAAGGAATCTTTTACAGAGGGTGGTGAGTATATGGAATGAGTTGCTAGAGGAAGTGGTAGAGGTGATGATGGTCACAAACTCCAAAAGGCATTTGGATAGGTACGTGAACAAGAGGTTTAGAGGGGTATGGCCAAATGCAGGCAAATAGGACTAGCTCAAATGTCAACCTGGTTGGTGTAGACAAATTGGGCCAAAGGGCCTATTTTGTTGCTGTATAGCTGTCTGACTCCTTGATGGTGTCAGTTGGCTATTGCACCGCAATGTATGTCTCAGGTAGACCTGCATCATTGTCCTTGTTTTTTCTCCCCCCACTCCTGGTTCTGTGTCCGGTTTGAATAATCAGTGAGGTGACATCAGAGCCAATATCTGTTTCTATCTAAAGTCTCCATCTCGTCCTTGAATGTCTCACTCATCCTTGTTGATGTTTCTTTCTCTGCAGACAGAGTACCCATTACAAAACCTGACCAGCACTGACCTCTGTGATTCATCAGATGTACCTCCTGGGGGTATAGAGGACAAGATTGTGGTTGTGAAGAAGGGGAACTGTACCCTCATGAACCAGACATGGATTGCTATGAAGAATCTTGCTAATGCACTGGTTATTGCAACTACAAGTGATCTGGTAAGTCCGAATTTGAATACTTCTCCACTCTTCTTTTTTTTTTGTGGTGCTATTTCCTGAAATTACTGCTTTTGTTTTATCTAAAATACTATGTTTTATTGGCTTTTATGAATCAGAAATGATAAAATTCTACCTACTCCCATATGACATCCAAGTAACACTTTTTGTTGGTCTGGATTCCTCCCCCGTTGTTTGAATTCTGAGACTTTCTGATATGTATCCTGCTTCTGCCTTTTCTGAGACTTTCTGATAGATCCTGCTCTGCCTTTTTTGATCCTAAGACGTCAGTGGTATATCTTTGTCTCCTGTAGATGCTGAATAAACCAGCTGAGTTCCTCCACCATTTTGGTGTGTTTTTAGTTTGTCCTGTTGAATCTTCCTGGTATAATGAGGATACATTGACTGTGAACATGAATATTCATCAGTGTATGGGATAAATGGTGGGCATGAATGGAGTAATGTCTGTGAATATTTAAGGTGGGAAATACCTTGCAAGATCCTTGAGAGGAATATCTCCAGATTGTGTATGTAATCACTCCCACTAACTGTTGTTTGGTTTGTGCAGAACCTGTTTCCTAGTACTGTGCTCATTGATATTCTGTTTCCAGACCCTTCCTTCAGGTAATCAGTCTGACTACGACAAACTGAAGATCCCAGTGGCCTTAATTAGCTATGATGATGTACTGTCCATGGAGAAGGTAATTTAATTCCTTCTTGCATGGATCCCTGTTATTTCCTCTTTCCTCCACTTTTAGATGTGCAGCTGGGCTGGGTTGTTCCGCATGACTCAAATCATGGCACTGAACCAAACTAACCTACACATTGTAAAGTTTAAACTGACTGATCTCTGGCTGGGGATTATCCAGCTTTTACAGACAGGAACAGCAAACTGGTGCTCTATAAAATCATCTGCTCTGGAGGGGAGTTGTTGTCTATCATACACTGAGACTGCACTGCCAGATCCCAATTGGTCTTTCCACAGAAAAGTTCTCCTTCCCTCAAGCTTATTGAGCCTGCCCTACCATTCAGTGAGGTTGTTCCTGATGTCTCCAGGCCTTAACTACCTCTGTGGCACTCTCCTTCCCCCTTCAGAGTTAAATCACTGTATTTCCCCCCCCACATCACAAGGACTCTCCCTTGCAACTACCCTGTCATGCTGCCTTGGGGTCAACTCTCCCAAATTCTAAACTCCAAAACAATATAGTTTCAATTTATTTTTAATCTCCTGGTGGTGGAACCCCTCTTACCCCAGGAATCAGCCCAGGAAATCTCTTGGACTACCTCTGTAGGCAGATCCTTTCTTCAATTATGGGACCAAAATTGTGCCCTGTGTTCCAGGTGTCGTCTCACCAACACTGCCCAGCGGTAACATTATCTCCCTATTTGCAAACTCTAACTGCCTGGGGTGAAGGCCAACCTGCCTTTTGTTGCTTAAACTAACAGCATATCGACTGTGATCTTATTAAATGACAGCAGGCTCGAAGGGCTGAACAGCCACCCCCTATTTCTAGTACTGCACCTGCATGCTAATATGTTGTGCATGATATTATCTGGGTCCCTCTTTATGTGTATGGGATGAGCTTGGAGCATGTATCAGTACATGGAACTATGATGTGGCAGTTAGAGACTTGGCTGGAGGATGGGCAGGATTGGCTGAGATTTAGGTGTTTTAAAAGGAATAGGATGGGATGTAAGAGAGTGGGGGGAGTAGCATAACTGGTCAGGGATAGTATCACTAAAGAAAAGGAGGTCGCTGCTGAGGGAGTGTCTATTGAGAGGGGTGTGGGTGGAAGTTAGAAATTGAAGGGGAGCAATCAGTGTACTAGGAGTAGTCTACAGGGCCCCAAATAGCCCTCAGATAACCGAGGAACAAATAAGCAGGATTGGTTTGGGAAATACAGGGTTGTTGTTATGGGAGTCTTCAACTTTCCTAAAATTTACTGGCACTCCTGACTGCAAGAGGGATAGATGGGGCTGATTCCTGACACAGTATGTGGAGTGGCCATACTGGATCTAATTCTGGGTAATGAACCTGGTCAGGTGGCAGACATCTTGGTGGGTGAGCAGTTTGGGGATTGTGACCACAACTCCCTGTTAGCATAGCTATGGATAAGGATAAAAGCGGACAAAATGGTAAACTGTTTAATTGGGGAAAGGATAATTACGATGGGATAAGGCAGGAACTAGCAAGGGTAAATTGGATACAGATGCTAACGGATAAAGGAGGCAACATGTGCCAGGAGGTTAGGGAGGACCTAAATCAATACTTTGCTTCATTATTCACAAGATTAAAGGACCTGGATTAGGATGAGGTCACAAAAGAACAGGCTTGTGTGATGGGTCACGTTGAGATTAAGAGAAAGTGCTGGATCTTCTTAAAACGTTAAGATAATTCCTGGGGCCAAATACAATATACCCCAGGTTGCTGTGGGAAGTGAGGGAAGAGATAGCTGGGGGAGTGGCTATTTGGCCACAAAGGAGGTGCCGGAGGATTTGGAGAATGGCAAATGTGGTCCCCATGTTTATTTTTAAAAAAAAAATAATGGGGAGAATCCAGGAATTATTGACTGGTGAGTCTTAAGTCAGTGATATGCAAACTATTGGAGAAGATTCTTAAGCATAAGTCCTGTGAGCAATTGGAGAAGGACAGTCTTCTCGAGGACAGTCTTCTCGAGGACAGTCTTCTCGAGGACAGTCTTCTCGAGGACAGTCTTCTCGAGGACAGTCTTCTCGAGGACAGTCTTCTCGAGGACAGTCTTCTCGAGGACAGTCTTCTCGAGGACAGTCTTCTCGAGGACAGTCTTCTCGAGGACAGTCTTCTCGAGGACAGTCTTCTCGAGGACAGTCTTCTCGAGGACAGTCTTCTCGAGGACAGTCTTCTCGAGGACAGTCTTCTCGAGGACAGTCTTCTCGAGGACAGTCTTCTCGAGGACAGTCTTCTCGAGGACAGTCTTCTCGAGGACAGTCTTCTCGAGGACAGTCTTCTCGAGGACAGTCTTCTCGAGGACAGTCTTCTCGAGGACAGTCTTCTCGAGGACAGTCTTCTCGAGGACAGTCTTCTCGAGGACAGTCTTCTCGAGGACAGTCTTCTCGAGGACAGTCTTCTCGAGGACAGTCTTCTCGAGGACAGTCTTCTCGAGGACAGTCTTCTCGAGGACAGTCTTCTCGAGGACAGTCTTCTCGAGGACAGTCTTCTCGAGGACAGTCTTCTCGAGGACAGTCTTCTCGAGGACAGTCTTCTCGAGGACAGTCTTCTCGAGGACAGTCTTCTCGAGGACAGTCTTCTCGAGGACAGTCTTCTCGAGGACAGTCTTCTCGAGGACAGTCTTCTCGAGGACAGTCTTCTCGAGGACAGTCTTCTCGAGGACAGTCAGCATGGCTTTGTGAAGGGTCGTGTCCTATGAGCCTAATTGAGTTTTTTGAGGAGGTAACAAAAGAAATTGTTGAGGGTAGGGTAGATATGGTCTATATGGATTTTAGTAAGGCATTTGACAAGGTCCTCCATGAGAGATTCTTTCAGAAAGTCATGAGGACGGGATCCATAGAATCTGGCTGTGTGGATAAAAAAATTGGTAGAAAGTACTAGTGGAAGGAACAAATTTTGCCTGGAAACTAATGGAGTCCCACAAGGATCTGTTCTGGGACCCTTGCTCTGTGATTTTTATAAATGACCTAGATGAAGAGGCGGAAGGATGGGTCAGAAAGTTTGCAGATGATATGAAGGGTGAATGAATTGTGGATGATGCTAAAGGTTGTCGTAGGTTGCAAAAACATAGACGGGATGCAGATTTGGGCAGAAAAGTGGCAGATAGAATTCAATCTGGATAAGTGTGAGGTGATGCATTTTGGAAGGACAAACCAGAAGGCTGAGTACTGGGTTAATAGTCAGTTACTTAAGAGTGTGGATGAACAGAGGGACTTTGGGGGTCCAAATCTATACATCCTTCATGGTCGTCATGGAGGTTGATAAGATAGTTAAGCAGGTCTGTGGGATGTTGGGCTTCATTAATAGGGGGATTGAGAGGTCATGTTCCAGCTCTATAAATGTCTGGTGAGACCACACTTGGAGCATTGTGTTCAATTCTGGTCACCTCATTTTGAGAAGAATGTGGAAGGAATGGAAAGGATGGAGGAGGTTTACCAGGATGTTGCCTGGATTGGAAAATAAGTCTGATGAGGCAAAGTTAGCGGAGCTGGGACTTTTCTCTCTGGAGTGCAGGATGAGAGGAGACTCAAAAGAGGTCTACAGGGTTATGAGTGGCATAGATAGGGTGGACAGCCAGTGCCTTTTTTCTAATGCAGAAATAGCAAACACAAGAGGACATCTGTACAAAGTGAAGGGAGGAAGTTTAGGGGAGACGTCAGGGGCAAGATTTTTTTTTAGTGCAGAGTGGTGGGTGCCTAGACTGCCTTGCCAGGGATTGTGGTGGAGGCAGAAACATTAGGGGCATTTAGGAGACTCTTAGACTAAAGCACATGGATGGAAGAAAAAGAGGGTTGCGGGGTATGGAGGGTTTTAATATCTTTAAGGGATATTTGGGTCAGTTCAACATTGATGGCTGAAGGGCCTGTACTGTGTGGTAGCGTTCTATTGCCTTTTAACTCCTTTTATGAGTGTATTAACATTAAACTGTTTGCCAAATTTTGACCACCCAATTTGATTGCACAGTTCAAATATCCTTCTTGCAATGTGCTCTCCAACCTGTTGATGCCATCAGCGGTCTTGGATATCTTGCATTCTCCCTTCCAAGCTTGTTAATATAGATGATAATTAAGTGATGACTGAGGACAGATCCTTGGCATCGTCGACTAGTAAAACTGACAATGATCCATTTATTCTGCTTCTCTTTAGTTTGATCACCAGTCTGAATCCATGTGTAATGCACGCTCTTCGAGTGCTTCAGAAAATACAGAATTATCTTCTAATGCACTGTCAATTTTGAAAAATTCTCTCTGGATTGCACAGTCAATTTGTTGATATTTCTTTATTTGTTTACATGTGTATGTTGAGTGGATGTTTTTACACTGCCAATAAGTGGTAATTGTCGTGCCCGGAGGAAAAATAATCTGAGTTGCACTCTGACAATAAATTTGAAATAAAATAACGTGGACCCCACCAAACGATTACTTACTTTTTAAACTTTGGCTTGGCTTCGCGGACGAAGATTTATGGAAGGGTATGCCCACGTCTGCTGCAGGCTCGTTGGTGACTGACAAGTCCGACGCGGGACAGGCAGACACGGTTGCAGGGGAAAATTGGTGGGTTGGGTGTTGGGTTTTTCCTCCTTTGCCTTTTGTCAGTGAGGTGGGCTCTGCGGTCTTCTTCAAAGGAGGTTGCTGCCCGCCGAACTGTGAGGCGCCAAGAGGCGATATCAGCCCACTGGCGGTGGTCAATGGGGCAGGCACCAAGAGATTTCTATAAGCAGTCCTTGTACCTCTTCTTTGGTGCACCTCTGTCCCTGTGGCCAGTGGAGAGCTCGCCATAGAACACGATCTTGGGAAGGCGATGGTCCTCCATTCTGCAGACGTGACCCACCCAGCGCAGTTGGGTTTTCAGCAACATGGATTCGATGCTTGCAGACTCTGCCAGCTCGAGTACTTGGGGTGATACTGATATTAAAGGTAGATTCCATGCTTAGATCATGTAAGAATTGGATCAGTGACTGGAGAAGGATACTGACTGTGGACTTCTATCTCTTGCTGCACTGCTCACCAGGTGTGACTTTTGGTTCCAGGTACTAGGGCCCAACATTTCTGCCAAACTCTACTCCCCTCCCCTACCCACTATGGACTACAGCATCCTGATAATCTTCACAATTGCTGTTATGACGGTGGCACTCGGAGGTTACTGGAGTGCGATGGAAGAAGGTGAAAGGTACATTGGAGGTGGTGGTGTAGTTTTTACAACCTGGCATTTTTTAATGTTAAAATTAACATGGGTTCAATATTTTGTGTAGACACCATGGTTGAAGTAAGAACAATTCTTTAGAAACTCAGCTGATCAAACAGTGGACTTTGTGTAGCAAAGATAAAGATACATCACCAATGTTTTGGGCTTGAGCCCTTCATCAAGGTTTGAGCAAAATGTAGACAGGCACCTGAACAGGATGCCTGCCTGCTTGTTGCTCAAATCATGATGAAGGGTTCAAGCCCAAAATGTTGGTGATGTATCTTTATCTTTGCTACACAAAGTACACTGTTTGCCCAGCTGAGTTTCTCTAGCATTTTGGTTTTACTTTAATATTTTCTATTCTATGAATGAGATTCTGACTAATAAGCAGTGCAGGGGTCCATGTTTTGAGTCTAAATATTTCAATGTTTCCCACCAGATGGTAGGGTTGCCTCTCTAGTCTTATTGTGGATTCTTTTCCCACCACCTGATCTGTAGGTGTCTGAACTGTTGAGAGCCCTGACACTTTGACCAGTCACTGGAAATCCTCCATCACTGTACAATGTAGAACAGTACAGGCTCTCTGGCCCATCATGTTGTTCTGACCTATATAAACCTATTCCACATCAATATAACCCTCCATTTTTCTTACATCCATGTGCCTATCTAAGTCTTTTGAATGACACTATTGTACCACACACTCAGCAATGCATTCACTATTCTGTTTTTTTTTTAAAAACACCTCTGATGTCTCCCATAAAACTTTCCTCCACTTAGCTTTTTCTACCCAGGGAAAAAGGTGCTGGCTGCCCATTCTATGTATACCTCTCAATCTTATACACCTCTAAGTCGCCTTGTCCTCTGATGCTCTAAAGACCTAGCTCGGTCAATCTTTCCTTATAAGACACATTGTTCGACATCTTGATAAACCTTGTGTGCACCCTCTCTCTAATGCGTTAGATGATCAAAACTGAACACAATATTCCAAGTGTGGTCTAAATAGTTTTATTGAGCTGAAACATTACCTCATGACTCTTGAACTTAATCCCCTGACTAAAGAATGCCGGCACATAGGAGGGAAAAAAAGGGGAGAAAATGACACTGTGTATATTTAAGAAGGAAATGTTTGTATGTATTTTGGTTGCTATGGTTTACAGTGTGAAAAATAAAAAATTATTTTAAAAAAAAAACTACCAGCACATCATTCATCTTCTTAATCATCCAATCAACTTGCACAGCAACTTCAAAGGATCTGTGGACTTGGACCTGAATATCCCTCTTCCTCCACACTGCTAAAATTCCTGCCATTAACCTCATGTTACCACCTTCAAGTCTGACCTTCCATTACTTGACACTTTTCCGGATGGAGCTCAAACTACCACTTCTCCCAACTCTGCATCCTGTGACAACATTCTACGCTATCTGTAACACCTCCAACTTTGTGTCACCTGCAAATTGACTGACCCCACCTCTCCAAGTCATTTAGAAAAATCAAGGCAGGGGGCCCAGAACAGGTCCCTGAGGAACTCCACTAGTCACTGGCCTACAGGCAGAATGTGTCCCATCTACTGCTGCCCTTAAGCCTACCATGGGAAGCATTGTCAAATGCTATATACTCCACATCCACTGCTCCAACCTTCATTAATTTCTTTTGTCTTTCCTCTAAAAGCTTGAATTGGGCTCATATGACAGGACTTGCCTGGTTACAGCCTGCTGACTACTCCAAATATGATTATGCTTCTCCAGTTAAACTTAAACCCTGTCTCTAAGTGTCCTTTCCAATAGTTTGTGCAGACTCTGATGAGAGACTCACTGATCAATAATTCCCAGGTTTCTCCCTGTTGCATTTCTTGAACAAGGGGCGAGAGTTTTGCCATCCTCCAAATCCTCTGGTTTCAATTTCTTCCTGTGACGCCGCGTCCCATGTCTCTGTACACTGGCAGGACTCTGCTGCTCTTTATGGTTTGTTGAGTGTATTTTCTTTCATGAATTAAACTTTTTCCTTAAGTTTTCTTTAAAATCTTTCTTTTGCGGGCAAAGCAAAAGTGTGCATGAATCCAGAGAAAAGTCCTTGGGCAGGACCAAGACTGAAGAATCCTTGGCCATCTTGACTCCAATCACTGTTCTGTTTTTCGTCGCCATCTGCTCTGTGATGATTGTTCTCTTGTACTTCTTCTATGAGTGGCTTGGTGAGGACGTTTCCATTTATAAAATGATGTCTGGGATGGGGCGGGGGGGAGGTTACGAGAGCCAGGAAACAGATCTGCAAGTTTGAAAGTTCTTTTATAACTGAAAAAGAAGTGAAGAACTGGTGACCACACCACCGGTAGTTGAGTTGAGAAGCCCTTGTTCATTCATGCAGCTTCACCCCATGGCCAGGTGGGCACTTGCTCACAAAATGATCGTAATTTGGGGATGGTACTAAATCATTATCATGGCCTCGAATCAACTGCCTGTAGATGCCCTAATGAGACTTTTGGCACGGGTAGAAATGTTTCTGAGCGAGGGAGCATGTAAAACCATAGTGTTTTCTTCAGCAACTGAAGGAGGCAGCGTTGTATAGAATGGGAGTGTGGGGAAAACTTACCTTGCTTTGTCTCCTTCAGTGTACATGGTGATTGCCATCTTCAGTGTTGCTGCAGCATTAAGTCTCTACAACTGTTTGGCCACACTGGTGCGAAGAATCCCACACTGCAAGTGCAGGTGAGTTGTCTTGTTTCAGAAGCTAGGGTGCATCAACTGGGGCTTGAGAGCCTCTTTCAGTTTGATCCTCTGCTTGCACAAGCCTGTCTGGGTGGATGCTGTTCTCTACACCTGCATAGAGGGGAACGGGCAGAAGGTGTGACAGGTTGACGAGAAGACTTGGTGAACATTGTCTGCTGTCCACGTTAGGTATTCAGGATAAAAAGGAGGGGAAGAAAAAAGTGGCTAAATTTTGCCCAATATATGATGCAAAAATTAATTGGTCAAAGTGGCGAGTTCCTCTTCGTCTGCGTGGTGCAGACAGTGCTCCTCGTACACCTGTCAGTAAGTTTTGGACTTTGCGTGTGAGCTGGTTTAGTGAACTGTGTTCTCCATATCTGCGTTCAGAGTTCAGTGGAGCAGTATCTTGCAGTCAATCTCCAGCATGTACTAGGATCCTTCAGCAGGTCATTCACACTCCAGGCTCCAGCACCTGCAGTCTCTGTCTCCAATTCACTTAGCTGAGAGTGGGGCTCTGGCTCTTGGTAGAGTTTTCTAGGCTGCGAGTTCCCACCCCTTTCTCCAGCCTCCGTAGCCAATTATACTTTTCATCTTGTTTCAGTGTATCATGCTGTAACAGAAGAATCGAAATCCGGTTGCTGTTGCTTGGAATGTTTTGTGTGGCAGTTGCTGCAGTGTGGATTGTGTTCCGGAATGAGGACAGGTAAGTGTCAAGTTTCCAAGCTGACATGAACTGGTGTGAGCTTGTGCTGAACGCTGAATATTGTGCAGGGTGTGGAGTGTTTGCTTGAGTTGAGAAAAGCTAAAAGCAATGGTAGAATTTAAACATTAATTCCCAAATAGTTGGAGTAGCAGTGATGTAAACCTGCCGTGGTGTTCTTATCGTATAGACCAGCATATTTTGGATCCTGCACTTGCACACAATCATCTGAATTGGCAGATGGGGGTGTACTCAGACCTGTATCACCATTCAGTAAAGTCCGAGTTGATCTGATTGCAATTACATTCCTTTCATACCCTTCTTCAGAATTAATTTAATCACGTCTGCCATAAATATTTCAACCCCCCCCCACCACCCTCTTCAGGGTTCCAAAAGTTCATAGCCCTCTGGCAAAAGGTATTGCCTCTAGTGTCTCAAGCAATGACCCCTTGTTAAACTGCATCCCCTGGTTCTAGCTAAGAGTCAATAGTTCAAGATGTCAATGTTGCAATTATCCCCTCTTGCACTGCTAATCCAGGGGTCAACATCCCTGAGGTTCTTGTCCATTTACAGGTTCTAGTCACACTCAGGACCTGACTCTTGCTATCTCTTTCTGTCTGCATGAAAGAACACAAGAAATAAGAGCAGGAGTAGGCTGTCTGGCCCATCAAGCCTCCTCTGTCATTCAATAAGATCCCTTAATTCCCCTCTTTGTAAAAAAAAAAAAAATCTATCCAACCTTGACTTATAATATTAAATATATTTAATGAGGTCACCTCCACTGCTTCATTGGGCAGCTAATTTCATAGATTCACCACCCTCTGGGAAAAGCAGTTCCTCCTCAATCTCTGTCCTAAATTTACCATGAGGCTATGTCCACTGGTTTTGGTCTCCCTCACTAATGGAAACAACTTATCTATCTCTTATCAATAATTTTCATAATTTTATATGTTTCTTCTCATTCTTCTAAATTCCAACAAGTACAGTCCCAGACAACCCAATCTCTCCTCATAAGCTAGCCCCTTCATCTCTGGAATCAACCTGGTGAACCTCCTCTGCACCGCCTCCAAAGCCAGTATATCATTCCTCAAGTAAGGAGACCAGAACTGCACACAGTTCTCCAGATGTAGCCTCAACAGTGCCTTGTACAGTGTGGCATAACTTCCCTACTTCTAAATTCATTTCGTTTGCCTTCTTGATAGCCTGCTGCACCTGCAAACCAACCTTTTGTGATTCATACACAAGCACTCCCAAAAAAAGACATGTTCTCAAAATCTGTTTGATTTAATTGTAACTACTGGTGTGGTGTGTGAGAATGTTCTTCTTGGTGCTTATTGGGAAATGGCTCCAAGAGCACGGTTTCTCTGTTAAATGTGGAACTGGCTCTAAGTTCCCTGATTGCATTTTAGATGGGTCTGGGCGCTGCACGACTGTCTTGGAGTTGCCTTCTGCCTAAACTTCATGAAGACCTTGAAGATGCCTCACTTTAAGGTATTGTGTGTTGTCAGGAAAACTCATATGTTGAAAGAGTCAACATTTTTCTGCTGTAGAACTGCTGCAGCATTGCTCCATGTGGTGTGACGGTGAGATTCTGAAAACCAAAATGGGTTATGAGAAACGTCTGCCTTGACTGATGCTGAAGTTGATGGGAGTCCACACTTTCTCAGCTTGCCTCAAGCATTGGAGATGAGTATTGTGTTGTCTCCAGGGCTCATAGACATTGACACAGCCCATGAGGAAGGTACTTCCCAGTAGTTACTGAGTGAGGTGAAGGGCTGTAGATTGAGAGGAAATGTTCACTAGACAGGAAAGGAATCATCATCAGGTTGTTGCTGGACTGGAGGGATTGAGATATTGGGATAAGTTGGACAGAGTGGGTCTTTGTTCCATAGTCAGAAGGAGGCAGAAGTTGATCTTGCAGAGGTTTATAAAATCATGGGGGGGGGATGTTTAAAGTGCATGATCAGTCCTTTTCCCAGGGTAATTATTGTAGAATAAGAGGACATAGATTTAAGGTGAGATGTTTAAGAGGGACCTGACGAGCAACTTTTTCACTGAAGGAGGTTTGTATCTGGAACAAAATGCCAGTGGAAGATATAGATTCAAGATTTATTTATTGTCATGTACAGAACATGAATAGCCTTCTGCCTGCCATAAGGCAAAGAGACCATTAGTATTGCCCAGCTCCCTTTGCAGTAAGAAAGAAAGAAAGCAAAAGAGTCCTTTTAGAGTTAGTGTCTGTGGATATGCCTCCAACAGTCCTGTTCGATTCATTGGCATCCCAGGCTCCTGATCCAAACCCCTGATATGATCAGGAAACCTTCAGCGCCTGGAGGGCCTTCAGGAGTCCTCCTTGCTCTCAGCGTCCTTTTGAATCTGGTTCCATGAGCCAGTCTCTAGGAGCCCGCAGCCTGTGTGGCTTCCCCTACGGTAAATTGCCTGCAGCCTCAGTTGGTCCCTCCGCCTCTGAGCTTTTCACCGCTACCGTGTCACAGTCCTGTTTCTTCTTAATGTGGGTGTTCTCCCCGTTTCTGGTGCCAGTGCCAGTCTGCTGGTGCCTGGATCCTACATCCCCTTGTGGCTGCTACTGAGCACAGGCGCTGCCATCTTGGTTGGAGGATTTGTTTAAAAACACCGTCAACTCCTCGAATAAGCCGTTTAATGCCTGTATGGAGCCACTGGCATTAGGACTGGCCGGTTGAACCCTTCGGTATAATCCTTAGTCTCCGCTCTCCTGGGTGCGCACCAGCGACAGAGCTGCTGTTTCTTCTTTTGGGCATGAAACCATCATTCAAAAGCCATTTGAACAGATTTGTGGACTGGAGAGATTTGGAGGGGTACGGACCAATTGCAGGCAAATGGGACTGGCCCAGAGTATCACGACCAATGTGGAGTCGTTAGGTTAAGGGGCCTGTTCGGTGCTGAAGGACTCTGACTTAATTCCTGGGAACATGTTCTCTCGCAGTTGCTTTACCTCCCTGAGCAAAGGACAAAAAGTTTTTCTGCAGACAAATGTTTTTGGGCAATGCCTGGGCACTAGGTGGAGTAGTGGGCAATGCAGGTAGAGAGCCTCTGCTCTGCAAGTTCAGCCGTGAACTCGAGTGCTGCTTGTACAATGAGACTGAGCATTTCCTCCCACATCCTAAAGGAGGCACATATTGGTAATTAGCTACAGTAACAGGGAGGTGAGTGGTAGAATCTATAGAGGGGTGGGAGGGAAGCGTTGGTGGGAATAATCTCGGGGCTGGAGAGGGTGGTTGCTCTGCAATGATGTGGAGATGGGAGCACATGTTATTTGCCAATCCTCTCCCTCTCTTGTTTTGCAGTCCTGCGTCATTCTGCTGGTTCTCCTCCTCATTTATGACGTCTTCTTTGTTTTCATCACTCCACTTTTTACTCCGGTGAGTTGACTGCAGCTTCCTGCTTAGAATTCCCAGCTAGTACTGACGGAAAGCTTTGAATTTCTACTGAGGCTTTGCACTCCCGAAGCCAAGGATCATACCTGAATGTACCCAATGCTCTTCTATTTTATGGTTACTAGTGTCTTGTATCTGTCCGTCAAAGGTTCGACTGTTTGAAAAGACAAGTTTGTTTATTCTGCCTGGCACTATTGGTGGAATCTTATTTTTTTTTAACTGGCAGATTATGGAACAAACATCACAATACAGGCCCTTCGACCCTCAATGTTGTGACAACCCATATATCCCTTCCTTAAAAAAAGTACTAAACCCTCCTTACCCCATAACCATCTATTTTTCTTTCCTCCTCGTGTCTAAGAGTCTCTTAAATGTCCCCAATGTTTCAGCCTTCACCACCATCCCTGGCAAAACATTACAGGCATCCACAACTCTCTGAGTTTATTTTTTTTAAAAATTACCCTTGATGTTTCCCCTAAACTTCTCTCCCTTAACTTTGTACAAATGTCCTCTGTTGTTTGCTGATCCTGCCCTAGGAACAGGTGCTGGCTGTCCACCCTGTCGGTGCTTCACATACTCTTGTAGACCTCTATTAAGTGTCCTCTCAATCTTCTATGCTCCGTAGAGAAAAGTCCCAGCTCTGCTAACCTTGCCTCATAAGACTCATTTCCCAATCCAGGCAACATCCAGGTAAATCTCCTCTGCACCCTCTCCATAGCTTTCATATCCTTCCTATAATCAGGTGACCAGAACTGAACACAAAATGTGGTCTTACCAGAGATTTGTAGAGTTGCAACATGACCTCTGTACTCCTGAATTCAATCCCCCTCTTAATGAAGCCCAGTATCCCATAGGCCTTCTTAACTTTCCTATCCATCTGTAGTTGGCTCTTTTTGACTGAGCTGACAGCCATTCTCATTGGTGTTGTGAAGTGTTGAGCTTTGAGCCATTCTAGACCACATGCAGAACTACTGTGCTAACTACATTCTTATCCATATTATTAATATAGATGACACAAAGCAGTGAACCCAGCACTGACCCCACCAGTTTCAGGCGTCCATTCTGAAAACTCTTCCCCTACCACCCTCAGACTCCTTTCCCCAAGCCAATTTTGTAACCACTTGGATCATCCTGGATCCCATATTGTCTAACCTTCTCAACCTACTGTGTCCAACCTTGACAAAGGACTTGCTGAAGCCCATGTAGATGACACCTCCTACCCTTCCCTCATCAGTCCTCTTGGTCACCTTGTTGAAAATCTCTGTTGAATTTAAGTCCCAATTTCCTACACAAAGCCATGCTATCGTGAATGAGATGCAGGTGGATTCTGGCTCCATTACTGATGTTGGGCTCATCTACCTGGTTTGTCCTTGCAGCTCTTAAAGGTACAGCATTTATTGCATTCCCCCCCCCTCCACTCCATCCATCCAGCACCTCACTGTGGCTCTCCCCTGGTTGAAGGAAGTATTGGAAATTTTTAAATATGTACGATGCAGTTCTAACTTTTCAATGCGCGTGTGACTATAAATGCAGCCCAGTGTGAAGTCAGCGTGGACAGATCCATCAGCCAAATGGTCTTCACTGAGGAAACACAGTATTAACATCAGTTACTTTCTCCACTTGGGGAGAATTATAGATTAGTTCGTGCAGCCGACTGTGAGGTTGGTTGTTGGTGAACACCTTGGTGAAAGATGAACGTATTTTTCTTTGTTTCAGAATCACAAGAGCGTTATGGTTGAGGTAGCCTCAGGATCTGGAGATGGTACTGAGAAGGTGAAGAAGAAGAAACTATCTTTTTGTGGGTTAAAGCTGAAGCTTTACGAACAAACTCAAGATGCTGTCCTTGAGCACTAAATATCAGGTTTGATTCCAGATAACTGGAAAGGACTTAATGGAACTTCTGTTCCAGCAGTGCCTCACAGTGAAAAAGAGAGAACCCATTTCTCCTCTTGAGGCTTGAATATTAATTATTTTAAAATGGTGGATTGAGCCTCCATACTGGGGAGAACACAAGGTGCCAGTTTGACTGTTTCTCTTTTGGAGCTGGATCTAAGCCAAATGTCCAGACTGCAGCTTGGTGGGTCCTTTGCCAAATGGTGCTGCATGGGCCAGATAGCCCCCTTGTGCAGCAGCTGACTGGCAGGCTAGGTATGGGCCTCTGGGATAGGACGGGGAAAGCTGGGAACACTTGACAAACCAGGTGGCGTCTGGCTGACCTGCGAGTTTCCGGTATCTGCCTGTGACTTGGCTTCTTGGAGTCCCACAGGTTTGTTGTATTTTCACCATTTGAACAAAGTGGCCTGTTCTCTTGGCTAATAATGAATTTGGATAATTTACACCTTGTGTCCAGAAGGGTCCTCAAAAGATACAACTTCAAGTCTGGTGGGAAGGCTACTCCCGTTATCCTGGTTAGTATATTAGCTAAATCCTACCAAAATGGGCCACTTTACACAGGACCATGTGCAAATAAACATTTCCACCCCATATAGCTGGTGCTGGACAAATCTGTATCTCGAATTAATCTCTGCTCTACAACATCTCTCACGAATTGTGATGCCCAAATCCAACTCCCTAATCTATAAGACTGAATAAAGTTTGTAAAATGACATAAATGAAAGTCTGTTTTACTGACATTGAATGAATAATTTATAAATCATTCTTCTTCTCGACGTGTTGATCCTGAATGAATGAACATAATAAACAACAAGACACCTTATGGCGAAATGGTGGAAAGTTGTGTGCTGCTCATTGTGTTTGCATGTGCAACACTTAACTTGAGAATATCGGGGAAATACTTGACACTTCTTGCATGTGACACTGAAATCTGTCTTGCCCGCTGCAGCCAACTGCAAAATCGTAATGGTAATTTTATCCTTTCTCATTACTCAATGCAATCCTTTTTCATCTGAGAGTTTATTGTCATATACACAAGTACAAATGTGCAGAGGTGCCCAAATTGTTGCTGCAGCCAATCAGGTACATGAAGATGCACCAGGTGCAATAGTATAAATTAAACACCTGTAATACACCATGAGACAGAAGAAGTTACAAATATGAAAAGGTAAATATTCAGTTGCAAAAAATGACGTGGTGACAACTCAGTACTATCCTGGTTACTCCTGCAGCCAGACCCATCAGATCCTACGTTGATTGTAAATGGGATTTGAGTTTGATGGCGCTTGTGGCTCTGAACAGAGATGTTTGGTGATTACATGTTATCTGAATGTAAAATGCTGAACTCTCTCCACTATAAATGTTGCATTAGCTGAGGAAGGGTGATTTGGTCTGATTTTTGACTGTGGCTGTTTTCTCCAGTTGCCTGTGATTATCAGAGTACCGAGACTGGTGCCGTCTGTGGCCACCTTGTGTGGAATACCTTTTTCTGTGCTGGGGTTTGGAGATATCATTGTACCAGGTGAGTAGAAAAAAATCCACCATTGTATGAAGTTGAGGATGAAGCATTTGCAAACTATCGACTGCTATGGAATTTATATATACTCTCAATTACAAATGACTGCTGGATGTTTTAATTTTCCAAGTAATGAAGTAACTATTTTGAAGGTCAATTATGTGGGGGAAATTGAATGGATTCCATTACAAGCTTCTAATCTGCAAGATTTTTCCCTAAAACTTTGCTATCATTGCAAAAGAAGTATTTTATTTGGTTGTAATTTTAGATTTCTCCAGGTGGTTGCTTGACTTGACTTTAGATTTGCATCAAGGCATCTTTGGTATGACCACTGATTGCCTCTCTCATCTTAGAAAGTTGAAACACCGTAGGCTACCTTATGGGTTAAATTTTGTGAACCAGTATTTGAACCAAGGTAACTAGCCAGCACTTGATGTAATTAATACAGGAGATCCTGCAGGAAACTCTGAACAGTATGGCAGTTCAGAGTGCAGCAAAGATGTTGGTCATCAGGAGCAGGCCCTATTTCACAAATCAAATGAGATGTGTTTTGTATTGAAATGTTTTATCAGTGCAGTTTGAGCTACAGTTCTCCAGCTTGCAATATCTCAATTCGATGAGACTGAACATAAAAGGGAGGATTGTGGCTACAAATGTACATTTCCCTGAGTTTTGAATTGGTATTTATTGTACAAGACGGTGAACTTTACTGCCATAATGTGGTATCTTGCAGGATTGTTGGTTGCTTACTGTCGAAGATTTGATGTGCAGACAAACCACTCCAGTGTCTACTTCATTCTGTGCACTCTCGGTAAAGTAATTTTAATACAAATTAGTAAATAAGAAAATATTTTTATCACCAATAATCATCAGATAAATAAACTGTAGCTCAAGAACAAGTGTGTAAATTATGACATTCCAGTCTTGTGTCAATAAACTGAAGAAGCTGCAGAGGCAATTAACGAGGATATTGCCAGAATTGCATACTGCTGCATCAATCTGGATCTGATGTAATCGTGTGAAACAAAGGAGCCTTTCATTTCTGTAATCCAAACTGCAGGACTTTGACTATAAACTGGCGGCTGTGCTGGTCATTAAACAATGAAGATTTTGCTTCCTGAACATGTTTGGGTGTATTTTGGGTTGGTGATCATGAAAATCACCATAAAATTTCCTATCACGTACCATTTTTTTCCAGATGCAACCTATTTTTGTGATTTCCTGTCATAGTTTGTCTACTTGTACATTGTCCAGAAAGCAAGCTGTTTTGATCAGTCCAAGCATGCCTGGGCATGCACTCAGTCCAGGTACTGTGCAAATGTTGTTTTAGGCCTGAGCATGCTTAGTCAGGATAGATGCAGACTGGCTATAAAAGCAGCTCACCTATACAGATGCTGTGCATTATATTGATATAGATTGAACATATTCTTCAGGCAACACCATAGTGAGTGTACTTACCAATAGCATTTATTGTCTTCAGGAAGATTCAATACAGCAGAACTGTCTCGTCAATGTATCAACAGTTGCAATGCATTCTGTTACGTTTGTGGCGAGTATACGCTGAAAGCTCAAAGATGCATCATGACTTTACTTATTAAAAAAGCCTTTGAACTCCACATCAGTTTAAAATTGGTGACCAAGACGAACCCTGGGCTCCTTACATTTGTGCAACATGTGCAGTCAACTTGAGAGCCTGTCTCAGCATCATGATGTGATTAAACATGTTAAATCTGAAATCCCCTTTATATTCTTGAAGTTGTCTATCATAATCCCCAATGTTTTTTGCTTAGGAAGCAACCCTTCTGAAAAAAATTGTTGTCCAGTGTAATAGATGAGAAAGAAATGGGAAGGTATCTTTATCTGCTGAACCAACTCGGGCTAAACACTTTGCAGGTTCGTTGCAAAGTTATGGCAGGGAGAGGGAGGTCATTTGGACCTCCTGCTTCCATCAGCCTTCAACCAACACATCTTGGCTCTTCATATAACCTGTCCACCTCTGGTTTAAATGCTTCTGCCTACACCCTTTCAGGCCATCAATTCCAAACCCCTACCCTACACTGGGTAAAAACAATTCTTTCTATGGCTATTGTATTGTTCACAAGCTGATCCTTCTGTTGGGTGAAAACCAGCAATTGCAGGTTCTGTAAATCTGAAATAAAACAGCGCTGGAAGCACACGCATTTGCTAGAAAGAGAAATGTGCCTGATCTGAGACCTTTGCTTCGTTTTGATGCCTTTTGACATTTAAATTTAGACATACATACATACAGCACAGCAGCAAGCCCTTTTGGCCCACAAGCCCTTGCTGCCCAATTACACCCAATGGACCTACAGCTCTTTTATGTTTTGAACAGTGCGATGAAACTGGAGCACCTGGAGGAAACTCAGTGTGGGATTTGAACCCTGGTCCCTGGCCCTGTAACAGCATCGCACTTACAGCTACGCTAACCATTACTGTCCCCTACCAATTATGTTCTTGACAATTAAGCCTATTCGTGCTATCTTGCATCCTCTCTGAAAAGGGAAGTGCGTCCTTCCTCTGTACTGGCTGGCCTCCTTGTAGTGCTCCTCCGTCAAGTCTCCCCTCATCCATTCTTTTTCAAAGAACACAGACCTATTCCTCACAGCTTCATGTTCCTTCATGCCCCTTTGACTAATTTCTTGACCAGTTCTGCTGGAATTTAATGCAAAGGATTGAGTTAATGCATTTGAGGTACAACATCTGCACTATGAATTGGGTAATAATGTGGGTAACAAGCTGTGAATGTGTGCTCCAGAATGTTCTGCCGTTTTGTTGGAGCAGAAGTTTCAGCATTTGGACTGAATTTTGATGGAATGGGCCTCTATTTCCAAGTTGGGATGGTGTGCGTGGGGGGGCGGGGGAGAACCTGGACGTGATGATTCTGCTCTGGACCTTGGTGGAGATTGCAGGTTTGTGGGTTACTAGAAAAGTAACTGCATGTGGAACTTCAAAACCTGTGCTAGCCATTGGTTCCTAACCAACACTGAATATGCTGGGGCTGGGTACCTCATGTAACCTTCAGTATCAGCCATCAGTTGACTCCCATTGCATTCTCAGACTGATGAAAGTATCCTTCAGTTCGCATTCCCTACTACAGGAAGCACAGCCCTTGCTTCTGGATGCTTTGCTCAAAATTGAATATGTCCCAATTACAACCTGTTAACCTTTTGAAGAAGAGGTGTGTCAAAAGCAGGAAAGCTCAGAGGAAGAAAAACTGGTCCCCTGTTTGGATGGAAATCTGAGATGGAAAGCAAAGTTTCGGGCTTGATCCCTTCATGAAGGTAACTTTAATTGTTGCTTTGTTTTTCAGCATACGCAGTTGGCATGGTTTTGACGTTTGTGGTCCTGATTGCGATGAAGATGGCACAGCCTGCCCTGCTCTACCTTGTACCCTGTACCCTCATCACCTGTGCTGTCACAGCCTGGACACGAAAGGAAATGAGAATGTTTTGGACTGGATGTGATTATGAGGTTAGAATAATTCATTTAGCTCTTTTGTTTTTTGAATACTTTATCATTGAACTCTGTCTTCAAATATTGTGTAACAATAAGCATGTCAACCACTTGGGCAGCTCTTGAGAGATCAGATGCATTAATTAGTGATTGGCCAGATGCATAGCAAACATAGGGTTTTGATTGCAGTACCTCCAATTGGAGGCTTGTATGTGTGTTGGCTTTCCCCATTTTGCTAAAGGCCATGTCATTAGGCTATGTTGTGCTTTGAGACCCATTTTTGCCTCTGTTGGGCTAGATGATAACCCCAGGCTTGGAACAAATTTATCCTTCAGATCTCCAGCCCCATTATGGAGGGAGAAAGTGGCTGATACTTTGTGTTTTAAGGATGGTGGAAGGAAAGTTGGTTCACGTGCGGAGTACACAAAAGTGCTGGAGAAATTCAGCAGGTCGCGCAGCGTCCATGGAAAGTAATGGTTAGAAGGTACCTGAAGAAGGCCTCGGTTCCAAAACATAAACTGCCTACTACTTGCCATGGATGGTGAGTTTCTCCATCACTTTTGTGGTGTGCCCTGGAACCCAGCAACTGCAGGCATCTTGTTCACCAAGATTCTTACATAGACTCAGCTTTGAATCTTGATCCATCAGATAGGTTCAAAGTTGGCTGGATTTTATTTTCATTTCATTTTAATGTTATGTGGCTTGGTGACTATATTATTGGGCAGATAATCTGAGGCCTAGATGGATTTGATCGCAGCATGGCATATGGCCATGTAATCCAGTCAAGAAGTCTGGAATTAAAAAATACTGCATCAGTCATGGCAGTTATTTTTAAAAAAACTTTTATTCATGATATTTTTGCCGATGGAGCTCTGCACTTGTGCATGTTCGCCTGTGCTGTGGGATTGGAAGTGCAGTTGATTGGGTTGAGGGAGCAGTGAGAATGTGGTTCGTTTGCTTCTTGTGTCATTTACAGAGATGGCTATTTTTGAAAGGGGGGGATGTTCTTGGTGGGTGTTGGGGCTAAACTATTTGCTTTGCACAAGTGTTCAGTGCAAAGTGTGTAATCAGTACTGGGATACATCTCATCAGGCAGAGGGATTTATCTACTCTTAAGCTTGCTAAGATTTCAAATACATCCTCCATTTTAATGAAGACAGTTTCATTGTTTTACCTTCACTCCCTCTCAGAATTCTCCAATTACGATATCCATGGCAAATGCAGATGAGAAGTACAGACCTCATCCATGTCCTCTTCCTTCAAGCTCACATTGCCGCTTGGGCCCCACTCTTTCCCTGGGTATTCTGTTGCCTTTCATGTTTTGGTATTTTCCTTATCTTGTCTCCCTGTGATCTTTTGTGCCCCATCTGATTTCTCCAAATACATCTTAGTAAACTGCACACTCTGTTTTCAGTTCTGCCATCCTGCATCCTTTTTCAAATCTTTATCCAACGTGATACCTCCTGACATCCAGATGTCCTTGCCTTTTACCTCTATGGGGCTATTCTTGCTATTTGATCTACAATGTGCAGACGTAGTAGTCTTCATGAGAACAAAACATTTCCAGATCGGAAACTACTAACCATTTTCCAATCCTGACTTCCAAATGGCTCATTCAGTGTCTGTCGACCATTGAAATGTTTTTATCGCGTATATTTGCACATTTTTCCTTTCTGAAGGATGATCTCAATGTCACTGTTGTTTCTCCCCTCAGATGATGACCCCAGTTGGTACAGCGAGCGAAGAGACCATTGCTGCTCTCATTGAACCAGTGCCTGAAAACCCCTGACAGATGTCATTTGCTGCCTTCGTGATATTAATTTTCTATATATTTTGTTATAAATAATTAGAAAATTTTAGGGTAATCTAAAATTTGTGGTTGCCTGACAAACTACTAATATCTCCTGACTCTAAGCAGTTTTCACATTTAAATATTTTTATAATGATGAATGATTTTCCTGAAGTTATTATGCACTTTTCCTGTTTTAGAAACATAGATATAAATATAATTGATAAACTTTTTATTACTTCCAAATGTTGGTTAGTCGGGTCTAACTTTTCTGGTTGGTATGCTTGGCTTGAATGTGTTGGTATGTCTTTTGACTTTGGAGTGATAACTGAGACAGAAATGTCTGAAGAAAGCTAAATGTTCTTTGAACTCCATTCAATTTTTTTCAGTCATTTATTGATGGTTTCCATTCATCCTCCAATTTCTAGTGCAAAATAGGGTTCTACGCTGTCCCAACCTAACAACCAGTCAGGTATGACCACGTTTGGATCTTTTGCGTGTGAAGGTGAAGTTTAACCTGCACTGCTGTGTGGTGATTTGGTTTTTGAAATGCATTCTGTAGAACAGGATGTGCTAAAGTTTGTAATCAAAATCCTGTTTCAATTTGAATAAGGCAGTGTATCTGCAGAATTGTATTAAATGCATTTTGAATGGGCTCTGAGTCGATGTTTTTAAGTATTTGGGTCACTGAGGGTACCACAATGTTGCAGAAGGCAGTGTTGGTCGAATTTGCTATGGTAGACAACATTTCAACAGTTCTTTACGTTTTCAATGCATTGCATTGGTAGAGGTGGAAGGATGATTTACCTCCTGACTGAAGTTTTTAAATAACCAAAATTCACCAATTTCACTGAACACTGAAAAAACACTTGACTGAACTAAAAACAAAAATAATGAGAACTAATTATTTTGTGGGGTAAATGTGAGGTTATTTAGATTGTAGGAAGAATTTTAATTTTTTTTTAAAAAGGCATGAAACTGAAAATTGGATAGAGGGTTGTGGGTACAGTTAAAGATGCAGATCCAGCATTAGGGTGCCCATCTTGCAGGGGTTAGAATTCCAAAATGAATTCTGAGGGTGAGATTTAATATTTCAAGAAACAAAGGTTGAGAAAAATGCCATGTTGACATCCATCTTCATTGTGGACCCACTTGTGAATAACATGGCTTCTTGTTGCCTTAGTGCAATCCCCAACACAATCCCCAACATTCAAACCTTTGATTCCATCACTTGAGATTGTGGAGCACTCCCCAAATTCAGCAACTCACTTCCTTTACAAGTAATCATTGATCAATAATGACACAGTGAATTGAGACTTGGAATAAAAATTTGCTCTAAATCCAATCTGATATTGTGTTAAACTTGATATTCTTCTATTTGAACATTCCTCAGTGATCCAGATGATATGGTTAGCTGAGCAAGGCAGAACAAGACCACCAGCTCTCTGACAAGTATCTACATTTTGGAAAAACAAATTTCTGGAAAGATTCAACAGCTCAGGCAGAAACCATTCAGCTTTTATCAGCACTGGGTAAAGTTGCAGATAAACCAAGTTGAAAAAGCAAAGGGGAAGAGAAAACAAAAAGAAAGATATGTGATGGGGTGTTGGGCAGGAGAGAATCGATTACAGAGATGGTTATACAGGGTTAGACAGATGCTTGGAGAGAATTTAGCAATGGCAACAGGAGAATTAGTAGCTAAAATTGTCGGGCACAATTTTGAATCTGGAAGACTCTAATATGCCCAGATGATCTGGTGTTTCTTGAAGTTGCATGGAATTCAAAAGAAGACATCAGAATGAAAGTAGGAAGGAAAATTATAGTTATCAATGACTGGGTACCTTTTTTTAATTATTATAATTTTTTATTTTTCACACTGTGAACGCTATCAACCAAAATATATACAAATGTTTCTCATTAAATATTCACAGTGGCATTTTCTCCCTTTGTTTCCCCCCTACCTTTCCTCCCCCCTTCCCACCTCCCTCCAAAACTAATAAATATTCAACATATACAATAAAACCCTTAAACAATGTCTTCACACAATGAAAAATAAACAAGAAAAATGTGTCATCTACTTTTACACACTGAATCAAGTCGTTTTGTCTTCTTATCATTTTAGGGGGTGGAGATCCAAGGCAAGCCCTCTCTGTTGTGTTCCATGTATGGTTCCCAAATTTGTTCAAATAATGTGACTTTATTTTTTAAATTATATGTTATTTTTTCAAATGGAATACATTTATTCATTTCCATGTCCCATTGCTGTATTCTCAGGCTCTCTTCCACTTTCCAAGTTGACATTATATATATTTTTTCTACTGCTAAGGCTATCATAATAAATCTTTTTGCGCTTTATCCAATTTGAGGCCTGATTCCTTACTTCTTATATTACTTAGAAGAAAAGTCTCTGGATTTTTTGGTATGTTATTTTTTGTGATTTTATTTAATATCTGATTTAGATCTTCCCAAAACATTTTCACTTTCTTACATGCCCAAATTGCACGTACTGTTGTTCCCATTTCCTTCTTACACCGAAAATATCTATCTGATAATGTTGGATCCCATTCTTTTAACTTTTGAGGCGTAATATATAACCTGTGTAACCAATTATACTGTATCATGCGTAACCTTGTGTTTATTATATTCTTCATAGTTCCAGAACATAACTTTTCCCATGCTTCATTTTTTATCTTTGTTTAAATCCTTTTCCCACTTTTGTTTAGGTTTATAGCTTATTTCATCATTTTCCTTATCTTGCAGCTTAATGTACATGCTCGTTATAAATCTTTTAATTATCATTGTGTCTGTAATCACGTATTCAAAGCTGCTTCCTTCTGGTAATCTCAGTCTGTTTCCCAATTTATCCTTTAAATAAACTTTCAGTTGATGATATGCAAACATTGTAACACGAGTTATTCCATATTTGTACTTTAACTGTTCAAATGTTAATAAATTATTTCCCAAGAAACAATTTCCTATTCTTTCGATTCCTTTTCTCTCCATTCTCTAAAGGAAAGATTATCTATTGTAAAAGGGATTAGTGGGTTTTGTGTCAATAACAATTTTGGTATTTGGTAAGTGGATCTTCTATATATTAAGTAAATGATGCAATACTGGTGAGCTTTTATATTGCACCAGCTTTTCATCCCACTTATAAAGTATATGTTTGTTCTCCCCTATTTTATCTAGTTCTATCTTAGTCCAGTCTGGTTTTTCCCTTGTCTGGTAAAAATCTGATAAATACCTTAATTGTGCAGCTCTATAATAATTTTTAAAGTTTGGTAACTGCAAACCACCTTGGTTATACCTCTCTGTTAATTTATCTAACGCTACCCTCAGTTTTCCCCCTTTCCACAAGAATTTCCTTATTATTCTCTTTAGTTCATTAAAGAATTTCTCTGTTATGGGAATTGGCAACGATTGAAATAAGTATTGTCTCCTTGGGAAGACATTAATTTTAATGCAATTTACCCTCCCTAACAATGTTAGTGGTAATTCTTTCCAATGTTCTAAATCTTCCTGCAATTTCTTTATTAGTAGCTGATAATTTAGTTTGTACAGGTGGTTTAAGTTATTATCTAACCTGATACCTAGGTATTGGATTGCTTGTGTTTGCCATTAAAATGGTGATTCTTTTTAAAATTCTGTATATTCCGCGCTACTCGTTGGCATCACTTCACTTATTTGTGTTGATATTTCTCCATACTCCTTCAATTTCTTATGTAATTCTTTTATTGATATTTCTGGATCTGCTAAGTTTACTATGATGTCATCTGCAAATAAGCTGATTTTATACTCCTTTATTTTTATCCCTTTTATTTTATTTTCTGTTCTTATCAGTTCTGCCAATGGTTCTATTGCTAAGGTGAACAATGAGGGGGATAATGGTCATCCCTGTCTAGTTGACCTACTTAATTTAAATTGGTTTGATACATATCCATTTACTGTTACCTTCGCCAATGGTCCATTATATAATGCTTTAATCCAATTAATATATTTTTCTGGTAGATTGAACCTCTGTAATACTTTAAATAAATAGTTCCATTCTACTCTGTCAAAGGCTTTTTCTGCGTCTAACCAACAGCCACTGTTGGCATCTTATTTCCTTGAACTGCATGAATTAGATTAATAATTTTACAGACATTATCCGCTGTTCGTCTTTTCTTAATAAATCCAGTTTGATCTTGTTTTCCTATTTTTGGTACACAATCAGCCAATCTGTATGTTAATAATTTCGCTATTATCTTATAATCTGAGTTAAGTAGAGATATTAGTCTATATGATGCTGGTGTTAATGGATCCTTCCCCGTCTTTGGTATTACTGTAATTGCTGTCTTGCATGAATCTGGCAAGTTTTGTGTTTCTTCTATCTGGTTCATTACTTCCAGGAGAGTAGGAATTAATAACTCTTTAAATGTTTTATAAAATTCTATTGGAAATCCATCGTCTCCTGGTGTTTTATTGTTCGGCAGCTTTTTTAATATATCCTGTACTTACTCTATTTCAAATGGTTTTATCAGTTTGGTTTGTTCCTCTTGCAATTTCAGCAGTTCAATTTTAGCTAAAAACTCTTCTGTTTTATCATCTTTCCCCTCACTCTCAGTTTGGTATAATTGTTCATAAAATTCCTTAAAGTTCTCATTAATCTCGGTTGGATTATATGTAATTTGTTTGTCCTTTTTCCTTGATGTCAATATAGTTCTTTTAGCTTGTTCTGTTTTAAGTTGCCAGGATAACTTATGTGTTTTTTCTCCCAGTTCGTAATACTTTTGCTTTATTTTCATTATGTTCTTCTCCACCTTGTACGTTTATAATGTTTCGTATTTTTTTTGTCCGCCAATTCTCTCCTTTTCGTTATATCATCCCTTTTTACTAGTTCCTTTTCTGTACTTACTATCTCCCATTCCAACTGCTTTTTTTCCCGATTGTAGTCCTTTCATCTTAGTTACATAACTTATTATCTGCCCTTTAATGAAGGCTTTCATTACATCCCATAATATAAATTTGTCTTTCACTGATTCCATGTTTATTTCAAAATATGTTTTAATTTGGCGTTCAATAAACTCTCTAAATTCCTGCCTTTTAAGAAGCATGGAGTTTAACCTCCATCTATATGTTCTTGGTGGGATGTCCTCCAGTTCTATTGCTAATAACAGGGGTGAATGATCAGATAGTAGTCTAGCTTTATACTCAGTGTACCTAACTCTCCCTTGAATATGGGCCGACAACAAAAACATATCAATCCTTGAGTAACTTTTGTGCCTACTTGAATGATATGAGTATTGCTTCTCTCTTGGGTGCTGCCTCCTCCATTTATCCATAAGTTTAATTTCCTGCATTGATTTAACCATAAATTTGGCTACTTTATTCTTTTTGCTTGTCTTTTGTCCAGTTTTATCCAACATTGGATCCAAATTAAGGTTAAAATCCCCTCCTTTTCCTTGTTTATCTACAATCTTCAAAAAAATATCCTGCATAAACTTTTGATCCTCCTCATTAGGTGCATATATATTGAGCAAATTCCAAAATTCTGAGTATATCTGACACTTCATCATTACATACCTCCCTGCTGGATCTATTATTTCCTCCTCTATTTTGATTGGTACATTTTTATTAATTAATATAGCTACACCTCTAGCTTTTGAATTATATGATGCTGCCGCTACGTGACCTACCCAGTCTCTCTTTAATTTATGTTCCACTTCAGTTAGATGTGTTTCCTGCACAAATGCTATATCTAATTTTTCTTTTTTTCAGTAAATTTAAGAGCCTCTTCCTTTTAATTTGATTATGTATTCCATTAATGTTTATAGTCATATAGTTCAACGTGGACATCTCGTATCTTGTTTACACTTCTTTTTCGCTTCCTCACTACCACCATCCCCCTTTTCTCCCTTTTCATCTCAGTTTTCCCTTTTTAAATTCAATGTATGACAAAACATTTAAAACATAAAATATTCCAACAACTCCCACATCCAATATTCCCATAACTCCAAATATTCCCCCCCCCCCGCTCTGAGTTGCCCCCTTTTCCCTTGGGCAGCCACAATTCCCCTTTCCATTTGGAAAGCATCAACTGATTTTGCAGTGACAGTTATTCTCTCCCCCCCAGAAAACATTTTTTTACACATATAACAGATCTCCCTTTTTCCCCCTTCCTTCCTTCCCTTCTTTTTCTTCTTTAGTTCTTTACATATACATTGTTTTTACATCTTTATATATACTTTATCGCCGTTCTTCATTCTTATTACATCTCTTCATCTCTCCTTCTGTCCTGCAAATGTTCTGCGAATTCTTGAGCTTCCTCCGGATCCAAGAACAGTCTGTTTTGCTCCCCAGGGATAAATATTTTAAGCACAGCTGGATGTTTTAACATGATTTTATAACCTTTTTTTCCATAGGATCGATTTTGCTGTATTAAACTCCTTCCTCTTCTTTATGTCGTTTACTTCCATTTCTACAGCCATTTTTCATTCTTCCACATTTTCTACTCTTTTCCCTATTTCTGTCATGACTAGTTCTAATCTTTGCATTTTATCTTCTGTTCTTTTCATTTTACTTTTAATTGCACTAAATTCTAATGACAACCATTCTTTTAATGCTCTAATTTGTTCTTCAAAAAAAAGCTTTATCTATATTCTGTCCATCTGTTTTACCTTCTATTTCTCTGTGAAGATCTTGGTCGTCTTCCTCTTATGTGTCTGTATCTATGTTTGTGTCTTCTCTTCTTTGTATCTGTCTCTTCTGATTTTCCTGATGAGTTGCTTGTCTCATTTTGTCGGGCCTCTTCTTGCTGGGCCTCTTGCTGTTGGTCCTCTCCTTCTGAGCTGCTCATCTGTCTGGCCTCCTGCTGCTGCTCCTCTTGCCATTCACTCCGTCGACTTTCTTTCTCACCTGGTACTTCACACCCGCTCCTGCCACTTTCCTCATCTTCCAGCTGAGAGTCCTGGTGTCGGACGTCCCTCAGCTGGTCGCGCCGTGGTTGCCCACTCCTCAGCTGAGCCCCCTCCCATCGGTGTTTTCCTTTACCTTAGATTCCACACTTTTGTTTGAGTCAGAGAGCCATTTTTGCAGTCCACCGGTCGGGGGGTCGCAACTCCGCAGGGACAACACCAACCTCGGAGATTGGGCGCTCTTCGCCACTACGCCTGTTCCTTCGTGCAGGTAAGGCCTTCTTTCTTTTCTGGTGTCTTTTCTTTTTTTCACATTGTTTTTACTTTTTCCTTCTTAGGTGCCATATTCTTTCTCTTCTCTGCAACTTTATCATTTATTTCTAATATTTTATATTTGTTGAACTTTGTCTTGACATTTTTTCTTCTTTTCTGGAGAGGGCTGGTTTTACCCTATCGGCCACTACTCCATCATGTGACTCCTTAATGACTGGGTACTTGAGGATTCACTTGTGCTCTGGAAAAAAAAAATGAGCTTGGTCTCACTGTTGTGGAAGAGGCTGCATTGTGAGCTACAAATAGTCAACAAAATTGGGGGGGGGGAGGAAGGAAATTGCAAGCCCGTTTCTGATTCATTTGGAAGGAGGGTGGTGGGGAGGAAGTGCAGGATTGGCATCCCCTGTGTTTGTTTTGAGAATGGAAGTGGTTGATGGGAGTGATTGATGGGGTGTCAGTCCTTCAGAATGCTAGTGCAGGGCTGGGGAAAGAGAGAGAAGTGTTTGATGGTGATAATGGAAGAAGCAGACGATGAGGCAGTGATGGTTTGAGATCTCCTCTTGGAAGGAAGACCAACCAGACTGTATGCATGTCTCACCTGTCACTTTTATTCTCCCTTGCGTTTCTCTCCAACCTCTGCCCTTGATCTACTATACTCTTTCAACAAAGCTGAACCTGAGCTTGAGAAATAATACTTCATCTTCCAATTGGGCACATTACAGACTCCATATTGAACTCAATATTTTCATACAATTAACTGACCTGCTCAGTTGCTGAGCCTCTCCTAGTTCTGATAGTTCTTTGGTCAGAGAATTGTGTGTCTGGAACCTATTGCCATAGGTGACTGTAGAAGTGAGGTCAGGCAGAGATTGGCAGGTATTGGATTAGTCAGGGCATCAAGGGTATTGGGGAGAAAACTGAGGAGTGGGGTTGAGTGGGTGGATAGATGGATCAGCTCATGATTAGAATGGTGGACCAAACTCTTTCTTCTGCTCCTATTTATTGTGATAAAGTGAACAGTCAGCATTTTCCCATCGAGGAGAGTCTAAAACCAGTGGGGAATAATTTAAAAGGGACCTGAGGGGCAATTTTATCTATGCAGAGGGTAGTGGGTATATGGAATGAGCTGCCAGAAGTATATACAATTACAATATTTGGACAGATACTTGTGTAGAAAAAGGGATATGGACCAAGTCAAAATGGGACGAGCTAAGATGGGCATCATGGTTGGCAGGGATGGATTGGGCTGAAGGGTCTGTTTCTGAGCTGTACAGCTCTGACTAAAATTTCACTGATGAGTCGCTAGCTCTTTCTGTCTCCACAGATGCTGCCTCACCAGCTGTATTTCAGATTGCACATTTCCAAGATTTTGCTTCTAATCTGTGAGGAATTCACTGATTTGAGCCTCAACAAATTTTTTTTAAAAACCTGTCATCTGTTGCAATTGAGATCAGGGAGTGTTTCTGATAGAGATGTGGGAATATGCTGAAATATCCCGGCAATACTCTGATACCAACAACTGAAGGAGATATGACAGACAGCATCAGGGGAAAAGCAGGAGAACACACTGGTTGAAAGATTAAATTACAAACATGCTCCTTTGGGATATTTTCTTTTTTTTTTAAATTTTTTATTTTTCACACCATAAATCACATTAACCATGGTACACACTTTTTCCTTTTCACACATATACAGTGCCATTTTCTCCCCCCCCTCCCTCCTCCCAACCCACCCTCCCTACCTCCCCCCTCCCGTCCATTTAAGGTATACAATCTAGGATACATTAAACCAGTCAGACAATGTTGTCATTCAATAAAAATACACCAGAAATTCTACTGAGTCCATTCTTTTCATTTCCTTTTCCTTCCATTAACTTAGGTAATGATTGTCCCCGGTAGGTTTTCGCTATTGTATTTGTTCGAATATTTCAATATTATTTCTTAAACTATATGTTATTTTTTCTAATGGAATACATTTATTCATTTCTATATACCATTGTTGTATTTTCAAATTATCTTCCAATTTCCAGGTTGACATAATACATTTTTTTGCTACGGTTAGAGCTATCTTAACAAATCTTTTTTGTGCATCCTCCAAATCAATTCCAAATTCTTTGTTTTTTATGTTACTTAGGAGGAAGATCTCTGGATTCTTTGGTATATTGTTTTCTGTTATTTTATTTAATATCTGATTTAGATCTTCCCAAAATTTTTTTACTTTCTCATATGTCCAGATTGCATGAATTGTTGTTCCCACTCCTTTGGGATATTTTCAATGTAGCTGAGTGACCCAGATACCAACTGCGAGGGGGAAATGGCAATGTATTTTGGAAAAAAAAGAACTTGTCGGCTCAAAGCAGTGCAGAGCTTGGTTGGGACGCAAACTGGAGAGGGATGTAATTGGGGCTGGCATTGGGCCATGTTATTATACAAACAAAGTGCAGAGAAATTTCCTGATAAACCAACAGAATGCAGTAGGGCATTCACATCACATCAAGGACATGGAGTGCCCTTGCAGCAAGCCTGCCTCTGCCTCCTGCCGTAACATGCCCAAGGTAAATGCTCCACTTCTCCCACCTCCAGATGGAATCAATGCAATCTACTTTGTGGCTCCCCCAATGGCACATTTGGTAAGTGCAACCCCAAAACTATAATGTTTAATTTACTGAACAACAGTGGATTTGGCTGTAATCAAATTATGATCAATTCACTTGGCATTCTGGTGAACAGTAGAGGTGCGTATCAAGATTATGGTTTTAGTGGAGTAATTTGTGGCATATCAGTAGTTTAAATCAAATGTAATGACATTACTAAATAGCTTTACAGACCCTCACATTGAAATCGAATATTTAAAAATTAAAAGGATTCCTTTTGGAATCATTGTTGGGACATTTTCTTGCTCGTGTCAGATTCTTTGAGAGGCATTTGCTGTACGCTATATCTGGAACAGTATTTCATTCCAAAATTTAAAAAAAATCTCTTGAAGAATATTCGACATGTACAACAGTTGGTGGCTGTTTTGGGGTGTCAGGATGATGCAAGTTGATGGTGGAGGTGTATTGGTGGAGGGGGTAGGTGGCAGTTACTGCACACTTGGTTGTTGTGAAGACGTGCAAGGTGGTAGTGAGTTTGAGTTTGTAAAGCATGAGTTGACAGTGATTGTGAATTGGTGAGAACAAATGCTATCTGAATTGATATTTGTTCGTGGTCATGAGCAGATGATGGGTGTGAATAAGCTGATGATTGTGAGATGGTGTGCATGAATTGATGAAGAGTTGGCAATGGGTGTTAGTGTGGGTTGATAATGACTTGGTTAATGGTGTACGTATTGATGGTGGGAGTTGACAGTAAGTGCAAGTTGATGTTAATTGGTGAGTGTATGTTGACAGTGGCAGTTGCTTCTTGCTGGCGAGTTCACATCAGTTGATGGTGGGTGAGCAGAATGTGGGTGATGGCTGTGACCAATGCTGAATCTGAATTGCACACACATTAGAAATAGGCCATTCTGTCCACAGAGCCTTGTCTGCAATTTAATAATGTCATGTGTGCTCTAATACGGAAAGAAGCCCTTCAGCTTATATTTGTGTACACTGGTCATGTCCATCCAATCTGCCTGCACACTATCCATATGCTTCCATGCTCTTCTATATTTGTGTCTGTCTTGATGCTTTTTAAACACTGCTGCTATTGTATCTGCTTCTACATTTCCCTTGGCAGCACTATTACTGTGTAAAAACTTGCCTCATAAATCTCCCTTAAACTTTCTCCATCTTATTCTAAATTTCTACCCCCTCAGGTTTGACATTTCCATCCTGTAACGTTTCAATTAGGACCTCTTTGCCTTCTAAATTTCAGTGGATTAAGACGAGTTTGGCCAACCTTTGCTTGAAAGACAACTGTTCATCTGTCCCAATCCAGGACCTTGTCTAATCTATTGAAGTAATTTAATGGCTGTAAACTGTCAGCAAGTGTCAGCTGAGTGGTTTTAAACACTATTGAATGTGCTGCTTTTTTGACAGCGGGGGCAAGTTTTTTTAAATATAATTTTTTATTTTTCACACTAAGAACCATATCATCCAAAATATGTACAAATGTTTCTCATTAAATTTACACAGTGGTCTTTTCTCCCTTTTTTTCCCCTTTCCCTCCCTCCCCTCTATCCACCCCCCTCCAAAACCCATATATATATTCAACATTTACAATACAATGAAACCATAAAACAATATCTTCACTCAAAGAAAAATGCATCATTTATATATTACACACTGAATCTAGTCGTTTTGTTATCTTATCATTTTCATTCTCATTTTAGGGGATGGAGGTCGTAGGCAAGCTCTCTGATAGGTCCCATGTATGGTTCCCAGATTTGTTCAAACATTGTGACTTTATTTTTTAAATTATGTTATTTTTTCCAATGGAATACATTTATTCATTACCATGTACCATTGCTGTATTCTCAGGCTCTCTTCCATTTTCCAAGTTGACATTTTACATTTTTTTGCTATCGCTAAGGCTATCATAATGAATTTTTTTTTGCACTTTATCCATTTTGAGGCCTAATTCTCTACTTCTTATGTGACTTAAAAGAAATATCTCTGGTTTTTTTGGTTTGTTATTTTTTGTAATTTTATTTAGTATCTGATTTAATTCTTCCCAAAACGTATTTATTTTTGTACATGCCCAAGTTGCATGTAATGTTGTTACAATTTCCTTCTTACAGTGAAAACATCTATTCGATAATGTTGAATCCCATTCTTTTAACTTTTGAGGAGTAATATATACCCTGTGTAACCAATTATACTGTATCATCCATAACCTTGTGTTTATTGTATTCTTCATAGTTCCAGAACATAACTTTTCCCATACTTCATTTTTTGTAATTTCTTATGTAATTTTTTTACTGATACCTCTGGTTCTGTTAGGTATACTATGATGTCATCTGCAAATAAGCTGATTTTATACACCTTCTCCTTTATTTTTATCCCTTTTATTTTATTTTCTGTTCTTATCAGTTCTGCCAAAGGTTCTATTGCTAAGGCGAACAATGAGGGGGATAGTGGACATCCCTGTCTAGTTGACCTACTTAATTTAAAGTGATTCAATACATATCCATTTACTGTTACCTTCGCCAACGGTCCATTATACAACGCTTTAATCCAATTTATATATTTTGCTGGTAGATTGAACTTCTGTAATACTTTAAATAAGTAATTCCACTTTACTCTGTCAAAGGCTTTTTCTGCATCTAGAGCAACAGCCACTGTTGGTTTCTTATTTCCTTGAACTGCGTGAATTAGATGAATAAGTTTGCAGACATTTTCCGCTGTTCGTCTTAATAAATCCACTTTGATCTTGTTTTACTATTTTAGATACACAATTGGCCAATCTGTTTGCTAATAATTTCGCTATTATCTTATAATCTGAGTTTAGTAGCGATATTGGTCTATATGATGCTGGTGTTAATGGATCTTTCCCTGTCTTTGGGATTGCTGTAATTATTGCTGTCTTACATGAATCTGGCAAGTTTTGTATTTCTTCTATCTGGTTCATTTCTTCCAGGAGAGGAGGAATTAATAACTCTTTAAATGTTTTATAAAATTCTATTGGAAATCCATCGTCTCCTGGTGTTTTATTGTTCGGCAGCTTTTTAAAATATATCCTGTACTTGCTCTATCTCAAATGGTTTTATTAGTTTGTTTTGTTCTTTTAATTTCGGCAGTTTAATTTTAGCTAAAATTTTCTCTATTTTATCATCTTTCCCCTCGTTCTTAGTTTGATAAAATTGTTCATAAAATTCCTTAAAATTTTCATTAATCTCTGTTGGATTATATGTAATTTGTTTGTCCTTTTTCCTTGATGTCAGTATCGTTCTTTTTGCTTGTTCTGTTTTAAGTCGCCAGGCTAATATTTTAAGTGTTTTTTTCTCCAGTTCGTAATACATTTGCTTTGTTTTTATTATGTTCTTCTCCACCTTGTACATTTGTAATGTTTCATATTTTATTTTTTTATCCACCAATTCTCTCCTTTTTGTTATATCATCCCTTTTTACTAATTACTTTTCTGTACTTACTATCTCCCTTTCCAACTGCTCTATTTCCTGATTGTAATCCTTTTTCATCTTAAGTCACATCATTCATTATCTGCCCTATAATGAAGGCTTTCATTGCGTCCCGTAATATTAATTTGTCTTTCACTGATCCTGTTTTTATTTCAAAATATGTTTTAATTTGGAATTCAATAAACTCTCTAAATTCCTGCCTTTTAAGTAGCATGGAGTTTAACCTCCATCTATATGTTTTTGGTGGGATGTCCTCCAGTTCTATTGCTAATAACAGGGGTGAATGATCTGATAGTAGTCTAGCTTTATACTCAGTGTACCTAACTCTCCCTTGAATATGGGCTGACAACAAAAACATATCTATTCTTGAGTAACTTTTGTGCCTACTCGAGTAATATGAAAATTCCTTCTCTCTTGGGTGTTGCCTCCTCCATATATTTCATTTCCTGCATTGATTTAACTATATATTTGGCTACTTTATTCTTTTTACTTGTCTTTTGTCCAGTTTTATCCAACATTGTGTCCAAATTAAGGTTAAAATCCCCTCCTTTTCCTTGTGTAACTACAATCTTCAAAAAAATATCCTGCATAAACTTTTGATCCTCCTCATTAGGTGCATATATTTTGAGCAAATTCAAAAATTCTGAATATATCTGACACTTTATCATTACATACCTCCCTGCTGGATCTATTATTTTCTCCTCTATTTTGATTGGTACATTTTTATTAATTAATATAGCTACACCTCTAGCTTTTGAATTATATGATGCTGCCGTTACATGTCCTACCCAGTCTCACTTTAATTTGTTATGTTCCGCTTCAGTTAGATGTGTTTCCTGCACAAATGCTATATCTATTTTTTCCTTCTTCAATACATTTAATAGCCTCTTCCTTTTAATTTGGTTATGTATTCCATTAATGTTTATAGTCATATAGTTCAACATGGCCATCTTGTATCTTGCATACACCCCTTTTCCACCTCTTCGCCATGTCCATACCCCTTTTCCAACTCTTAGTTTTCTCTTACACTTAATGTACGACAACACATTTAAAACATAAAGTATCTCTGCAGTTCCCACATCCACTAATACCTTAACCCCAAAAGTTCCCCCCCCTCTCTGAGTTGCCCCATATCTCTTGCTGGGCAACCACAACTCCCCTTTTCATTTGGTTTGCGATCTTGTTCGCAGCGTCAACTGATTTTGCAGTGATGGTCATTCCCCCTCTACCGAGCCCGCTCCAGAAAACACTTTTTTTAAACACATATAACAAAGCTCTCTCTTTTACCCCTTACTCCCTTTCTTCCCTTTTTTCCTTCTTTAGTTCTTTATGTATACATTGTTTTTACATCTTTATATATACTTTATCGCCGTTCTTCATTCTTATTACATCTTTTCATCTCTTCTCCTTTCCTGCAAACGTTCTGCGAATTCTTGTGCTTTCTCTGGATCCGAGAACAGTCTGTTTTTCCCCCCGGGTATAAATATTTTAAATACAGCTGGATGTTTTAATATGAATTTGTAACCTTTTTTCCATAAAATCAATTTCGCTGAATTAAACTCCTTCCTCCTCTTTAAGAGTTCAAAACTTGTGTCTGGGTAAAAAAATATTTTTGACCCTTGTATTCCAATGGTTTATTATCTTCTCTCACTTTATTTCTTGCCCGTTCCAGTATATTTTCTCTTGTCGTGTATCTCAAAAATGTTACTACGATGGATCTTGGTTTTTGATGTATGTGTGGTTTTGGAGCTAATGCTCTGTGTGCCCTTTCTATTTCCATTTCTTCCTTCATTTCTGTCATTCCCAGGACCTTCGGGATCCATCCTTTTATAAAATTCCTTCATATCTATGTCTTTTTCACCCTCCTTCAGGCCCACTATTTTTATGTTGTTTCGCCTACTATAATTTTCCAACATATCAATTTTCTGAGATAAAAACTCTTGTGTCTCTTTAATTTTTTTGTCACTTCCAATTTTTCTCTTAAGTAATTTACTTCCATTTCTACAGCTGTTTTCTGCTCTTCCACATTCTCTACTCTTTTCCCCATTTCTGTCATTACCAGTTCTAACCTTTTCATTTTCCTTTTAATTGCGTTAAACTCTAATGGTAACCATTCTTTTAGTGATCTCATTTGTTCTTCAAAAAAGACTTTATCTATATTCTGTTCATCAGTTTTACCTTTTATTTCTCTTTGTCCATCAGTTTTACCTTCTATGTGAAGATCTTGGTCTTCTTCTTCCTCTTCTTCTATGTCTGTATCTATATTTGTGTCTTCTTCTCTTATTTGTGTCTGTGTTTCTTCTGTTTTTCTTGATGAGCTGCTTGTATCTCTTTGTCGGGCGTCTTCTTGCTGGGCCTCTTATTGCTGATCCTCCCCTCCTGGGCTCCTCATCCGTTGTGCTTCCTGATCTTCTTGTTGGTCATCGTTCCGTCTGTCTCCCTCGTCTGTTTCATCGCTCCCTCTTCTGCTGGCTTCCTCGTCCTCCAGCTGAGTGCCCTGGTGTCGGGCATCCCTCAGCTGTTCTCTCTGTGACAGCCCACTCCTCTGCTGAGCCCCCTCCTACCGGTGTCCTCTTTCTCCTTTGATTGCGCAGTTGCGCACTTTTGTTTGGTTCCGAGAGCCATTTTTGTAGTGCATCGGCTAGTGGATCGCAACTCCACAGGGCAGGTACTGACCTCGATGGTCGGGTATTCCTTCGTGCAGGTAAGGCCTTCTTCTATCTTCTTCGGTGACTTTTCTACTTTTTTTCTAGTCATTTTTACTTTGTCCTTCTTGGGAGCCATCTTCTTTCTCTTCTCTATATCCTTATCTTCTATTTCTTATATTTTATTTTTGTTATGCTTTGCTTTTTCCTAACTTTTTTCCTGTAGAGGGCTGGTTTTCCTGACCGACCACTACTCCATCACGTGACTACCCCCAGTGGGGGCAAGTTGATGTTAGAAGCATTTTGGCAGACAGCAAATCAATGGCAGTCGTGATTTGATGATTGAGTTAAAAGTAGATATGAATTGATGGATAAAGTGTTGAACATGGAGTCTATTGGTAGGAAAGAGGCTGAAGAGCAGGACCTCCAAGGTGGTAATCTTTAGATCACTCCAGGTGCCACGAGCTGGGGAAGGTCAGAACAGGAGGATAATGCAGACAAATGTGTGGCTGAAGAAATGTTGCAGGGTCCAGGGTTTCAAATTCTTTGATCATTGGAATATTTTCTGAGGAAGGGGAGACTTGTACAAGTGCAACAGTTTGCACCTGAACAGGTGGTGGGGGGGGGGGGGGGGTGGGGAAACCAATATCCTGGCAGAGAGGTTTGCTAATGCAGTTGGGACTGAAGAGGCAGATGTAGTTGACATGCACGTAGAGGCAGCTGGTAGTGAGTTAAGTGTAGAAGGACAGTTATGGTAGCATTGCAGTCGGTGGGGTGAGTTGCAGTGTAACAGGGATACAGAGTCAAATGTAACAAAGGACTAGAGGCTTTTGTATTTAAATGCATGCAGCAAAAGAAAATAAAGAGAGAGACCTTGTAGTACAGCTACATATTGGCAGATATGATGCTGTGGCTGTTACGGAGTCGTGGCTAAAGGATGGATGTCATTGGGAACTGAATGTCTAAGGATGCACAGTGTATAGCAAGTATACCAGGTAAGCAAAGGCAAGTACAAGGAAGCAAAAATTGTGGGAAGTTTTTAAACTTAGAGAAAATAACTAAACACTCATATGAAGTGTGAAAGTAGGCTAGCAAATAATAAAGGATACAAAAATCAAGTATATAGAGTAAAAGAATGGTGAGAGTAGATATCGGACCACTAGAAAATGTTGCTGGAGAAATAACAATGGGAGACGAGGAGATGGCAGAGGAACTAAATTAGTATTTTGCATCAGTCTTCACTGTGGAAGACATTAGCAGTGTGCCAGATGTCAAAGGGTGTCAGGGAAGGGAAGTGAGTGCAGGTATTATTTCAAGGGTGAATGTGCTCAGAAAGCTGAATGGTCTTTAATGGTGGATGATTTGCCCGGACCAGATGGACTACACCATCTTGCCTTTGAAAGGAGTAGCTGTAAAGATTGTGGAGGCATTGGTAATGATTTTTCTGGAATCAATGGATTCTGATCTGCTCCTGGAAGGCTGTAAAATTGCAAATGTCTCCTAACTATCCAAAAAGGGAGGGAGGCAACAGAAAGGGAATCATAGACCAGTTAGCCTGATGTCAATTGTTGAGAAGTTATTGGAGTCGATTGTCAAAGATGAGGTTATGGAGATCTTGGAGGCACATGATAAAATGGGCCAAAGTCAGCATGGTTTCTTAAGAGGGAAAATTTTGCTTGACAAATCTTCTGGAATTCTTAGAAGAAATGGCAAGCAGGCTAGATAAAGGAGATGCAGTGGACATTTTGTATTTGGATTATCAGAGGGCCTTTGACACGGTGCATCACATGAGGCTACTTAACGAGATAAGTGGCCGTGGTATAACAGGAAACATACTCGCCTGAATAGAGCATTGGTTGATTGCCAGGAAGCAAAGATTCAGAATACATGAATTATATTCTGGTTGGCTGCCTGTTGCTGGTGGTGTTCCACAGGGATTGGTGTTGGGGCCACTTTTTATGCTGTAAAATAATGATTTGGATTATGGATAAATGGCTTTGTGGTGAGGTTTGCAGATGATCTGAAGATAGGTGGAGGAGCAAGTAGTGCTGAGAGAACAGGGACTTGCAGGTAATCTTACAGATTAGGAGAATGGGCAGTGAAATGGCAAATGTCAGAAAGTGTACGCTTATGCACTTTGGTAGAGAAAAAAATTAAATGAGCAGATTATTTTATTTTTAATGGAAGAAAATTGAAAATACCCAGATGCAAAGGGACCTGGGAGTCCTCCTTCAGGATTGCATGTCAAGTTGTTGGTGAAGAGGGCAAATACAATGCTGGCATTCATTTCAAGAGGAATAGAATACAACAGCAGGGATGTGATGAAGCTTTATAGGCCACTGGTGAGACATCACGGAGCAGTGTTAGGCTCATTTAAGAAAGGATTTGCTGACGGAGAGGGTTCAGAGGAGGTTCTCTAGGATGATTCTAGGAATTAAAGATATGAGGAGTGTTTGACAGCTCTTGGCCGGTATTTGTTGGAATTTAGGAGAATGAAACATTTGAAATGACAGAGAAGATATAGAAAGGTTGTTTTCCATGGTGGGAGATTCAAGGGCACAGCTTCAGGATTGAAAGGCATCTGCTTAGAACAGGGATGTGGAGGAATTTCTTCAGTCAGAGGGTGGTAAATCAGTGTCGCAAGAAAATGGTAAATATCAGCAAATGGGAAGAGTGAAGTGGTGAATAGATGGTTAGGTTGGTGCAAATTGCAATGTTATTAGTAGTGTTGAGGTCATAGTTAGTGTGAACTGATGCCAGAGCAGTGTTGCTGGTTCATCTTATGTTATAGACATTGGAACACACTACATTATCACTGAAATGAAGAATGGCTTCTGTTCAATTGTCTTCCTGGAATCAAAAGGACTCATCTTCTGAATTACCTTCTGAGGTGTCCTGGCTTCCAGCATCAATATAAAATGGTGGATTTATGTTCTCTTCAGCACAAGAGCTTCATAAAACTGGAAATGTGCAGACCAGTTGGCATTTGAGTTCTTCTTGCCTAATAACTTAAAATTTGAATGTGATCGCCATTGTTCCAATCCAAAGTGTGTTTTTACTAGTGCCGAGCAAGAGAATGTTTTGCAACACAGAGGTTTCAGGGTGGGGAGCAGCAGAAAAGTGAATAACAAACTCTTAATTGTATGTTATTAAAAGAGATAATTGTGTGCAACATATTAAAGCATCATTGCATATAGGATAGACAGCCTATTCAGTTTACCTAATTGCTATGATCTTTCTCTCTTCTGTCAGGGCGTTGTTCCAGACAGACTGCACTCTCCAAGGGAGAGGTCAAACGCTCGAATAAAAGGGTAAACTAGAGAGACCAAGGGACACAAAATTGTGAATTCACTCTCAAAAACATGGCAAGGTTTCATCTTCAATAGAAAAAATATTTATCATTAACATAACATTAAGATAACTATTTTTACTTGGGCTTTATCAGAATGGCAATAGTGATATCGGGAATTTGACTTGAAAAGCAGTAATTAACCTGTGAAAAGAAAACCGTCTCCTTTGGAATCCAAGTGCCAAGTTTTTTTTCTCCCAGAAGTCTCCTTTATATTTGTTAATTAAACTAGGTTGTGCTTTTTAAATTGGGACTTGGATGGTCTGCTTTTTATTTTAAAATCATTGTTAGAAGCCATTTAGTTGTCCCCTCATCCAAATTGAAAGTGATATTCTCAATGTGTAGGATTAGTCCAGGACAATTGCCCGAACAGCAGGCACAGAGAGTGCAGCAGTTAGCGCCAATGACTTGGGGTTTAATCAAACACTGTCATGATGTTGGTCTCTTAATTGAGGCAGCACCTCAAATGGGTGAATCGGGAAAGAGGCTGGAAAGGGGCCATTGGGTGTATTGAACAGAAGGTGGGAAATGTGGGCAGACAGGTAGAGGGGGGACCACTGGGAAGGGAGGGAGAAGTGAGAGGAGTTGGTAAAGAGATGGAAACAGTGAATTGAGGTGGGGGTGACTAAAATTAGTTAAGGTCCAGGAGAAATATGATTTGTATTCCTTGTGGGAGTCCTCCAGCAGGATACCCTGAAGGTAAACTTGTACATTCAGTTGATGTTGAAGAAGGCAAATACTATTCTGGCATTCATTTCAAGTGGAATAGAATACGAGAGAAGGGATGTGATGCTGAGGCTTCATAAGGCACTGGAAAGATCTCACTTAGAATATTGTGAGCAGTTTTGTGATGATGTTAGAGGGTTCAGAGGAAGTTCACAAGGATGACACCAGCAATGAAGGGATTATCATCTGAAGAGTGTTTGACAGCTGCACACATTGGAATTTAGGAGAATGAGGGGGAATCTTATTGAAACATTTCAAATGCTGGAAGGCATGGACAGAGTTGATGTAGAAAGGTTGTTTCCCATGATGGGAGTCAAGGACAAGAGAGCACAACTTCAGGATTGAAGGGCATCCACTTAGAACAGAGATGCAGAGCAGTTTCTTTGGCTGGAGGGTGGTAAATCTGTGGAGTTTGTTGCCACGGGCAATTGCGGAGGCCATAATCATTGGGTGTATTTCAGACAGAGATTGATTAGCCAAGGCATCAAAGGTTATGCAGTTGGGGTTATGATTGAATGGTAGGGCAGACTCGATGGGCTGAATAGTCTATTTCTTCTCCCATGTCTTGTAGTCTAAATGTATTTTTGGCAACATCCTGACAATAGATTAGCAGAGGACAAATATACCTGTGTCAGATAGGGTGAGGGAGTTGCAATGTTTCTGAGCATGAAAACCTGAACCAGGGTTCCTCTGGCAGCTCATTGTTTGCTCAGTTTTTGTTGATTGTTTTTTTTTCCCCCCCCTCTCCATTTAGCCCAGCCTGACCTGGTGGATTTCATAACCTTTCCATTCAATCCTTTTTAAACCCCATTCTCCTACCTTCTCCCTGTAACACAATTACCTTCCTATTAAAGAACTTGTCTACCTCTATCTTAAATATACCAATGACTTTGCCTTCACAGCTGTCCACAGTAACCCTCTGGGTAAAGAAATTCCTCCTTCCTCTATTCTAAAGAGGCATTTTTGTATCCTGAGACTGTGCCTTATGGTCCCAGGCATCTCTCTCCAATTACCACCCCCCCCCCCCAGGAAACATTCACTCTATCCAGTCCTTTCAGTATTCAATAGGTTTCACTGAGGTCATTCTCTTAAATTCCAGCAAAGGCTTCAAATGCTCCTCATATGATAATCCTTTCATCCCAGAGATCATTCTGGTGAATCTCCTCTAAATCCAACACATTCTTCCTTAAACTAGGAATCCAAACTCCTCACAATATTCTTTATGGTTTGATCAATAACCTGATAAATCCAACATTACATCTCTGCTTTTGCATGTGATCCCTCTCGAAATGAATACTCGCATTCTTTTGCCTTCCTTACCAATGACTCTGCATGCAAGTTGACCTTCAGAGAGTCTTTCATGAGGACTCCGAAGTCCTTCTACATGTCTGATTTTTGGAACTTGTTGCCCATTTTTAAAGAACAGTCTATGCCTTTATTCCTCCCACCAAAGTACACTGTACCCCATCTGTCATTTTCTTGTCCAATCTCCCAACATGTGCAAGTCTTTCTGCAGACCCAGTGCTTTCTCAACAGTGTCATTCCTTCCTCCTCATTTCAATTTTATCATCCAAGTACGAACACAAATGCTGAAGGATCTCAGCAGGTCTTGGTGTCCATGGGAGGAAAAGACGTACAACTGCTGTTTCGGGCCTCAAGCCCTCCCTCATTTCGTAATCAAAGTAATTGACAGACCATGTGAAAAGAAGCTATGTTAGCCCCAGACCAGTGGAACCCCACTTTCCCTTGCTCTCCTTTAACAACTGTTGTTCTTCCAAATGCCATGCAATTTCTCCAGGGCAGTCCTCCCCTCACCATCCTGCCCACCCTCTGTAGCCTCAAACCAAATTTTTAAAATTAAAAAATTATATCTAGAAATATAGCACAATAATGGGCCATTTTTCCCTCTGAGTCCGTGACACCCAATTTACTTCCAGTATGTTTTGAATGGTGGGAGGAAACCGGAGCCGTTGAGAAAACCCACAGAGACAAGGGGGGAACATACACACTCCTTACAGACAGTATGGGGATTCAATCCCCAGTACAGTCCAGATTGCTGCCGCTGTACTAATCACTACACCAACCGTGTTGACTATTTTAACTCCAGGCTGAACAGTTTCCTCCTGACTATGCACGTTGTATAATTACCTCTGGTCCGTGAACTCATCCACCCAAATGTCAACTGTAGCACCTGTGGTCTGATGGGGTTTCCTATTGCACAGCCACAGCTGTGGCCTAAGACATTCATCCTCCACTAAGCTGCCCACATTTCTGCCCTGGCCCCCTCATGTTACAAGGACAGGATTCCCCTTGTCCTCACCTATCACTCCACCAGCCTCCACGTCCAACACATTTTCCTCTACCATTTCTGCCACTTATTAGGTGATCCTACCACCAGACACATATTCCCCTCTCCACCTTCCATAAGGACTGCTCCTTCCATGACTCCTTTGCCCACTCCTCCCCACCAATTGTCTCCTTTGGGACCTACCCCTGTGACCGCAGGAGATGGTCCACTTACACCCACACCTCCTCCCTCACCACCATTCAGGGCCCCAAACAGTCCTTCCAAGTGAAGCAACATTTCACTTATGAATCTGCAGGGGCCATCTACTGCATCCAGTGCTCCTGCTGTGGTGATATGTAATTCCACCATTAGGTCACCAGGGATCATCCCAGTGACCTTGTCTATAAAGCAGTTCAGCGCTACAGTCTCGCCTTCCAGACAAGACCGTTTACTGTACATATTAGTTTATTAAAGCTGTCTTATACTCGCACTGCTGGTGTGGTTATTGTCAGTACAATTTAATAAACTAATATGTACACTAAGAGGTCTTGTCTCTGCAAGACGAACCTGGAAGGCTAGGCTGTAGCTCTGGACTGCTTTATAGACAAGGTCACCGGGATGACCCCTGGTGACCTAGTGGTGTAATTACATATCACCACATCCCCTATATCGGAGGGACTGGACGCAGATTGGGAAATCTGTCCGCGCAATACCGTGGATCTCCCAGTGGTCAAAGAATTCCCTTGCTCACGAGGCTGTCCATGGTCCGGTGCACTGCCAGACTGAGGGCACCACCTCATTTTCTGTCTGGGCATCCTCCAACCGGATGGCATTAACGTCGATTTCTCTGGTTTTGCCTCCCCCCAGTCTGTCTCCTTTCACCCAAGCAAAATCAATGCTCACCTATCATATCCACTTCTCATCATATCCAATTAACACCTTTTGTTGGCTGGACTTCCTTTCCCCTCCCCTTCTGTCTTTGCCGACTCCTTGAGGAAAGGCTCAGGCATGACAGAGGGACACTGCGAGGCCGGCTGAGTGTCCACGAGCTGCGCATGCTCCATCACGGCCGTCCCCGCCCGCGCCGTCGAATGAGCCCCAGTGCGCTCGCGCCGCCCAGCGTCCCAGTCACGTGCGGGGACGGCCGGCCGCGCGCCCTCCTCCCCTCCCCACCCCCGGTCTGGTTCCGCCCCTCTCCACGCGACCGTCACATGACGGCTGTTGGCGGCCGCGGGGCTCGATCGTCAGTCGGTGTGGCACCATTATGAAAGCGGCGGCTCTGGCCGGCCTGGCATCCTGCACCACCCGGGGCTCCCCCGCGCCGCCTGCCCGCACTCCACGTCGATGGCTCAGGGCCACGTGGAGCCACTGCCGCAGCCTCGCCCATGAAGAGAATGGTGAGTGGGGAGAAGGCGTCAGGGGCTGGGGCTTCCCGACGTGGCCGCGTGGTGAGGCCTGGCTGGGGCTCGGGTGAGAGGGCCGCCCGGCGGCAGGATCGGCTGCGTCGGAGCGGAATGAACTGATGTCACTGCTGCTCCTTCAGCCCTGAGCTCGAGGAAGGGGTTCAGGCCGGAAAGTTTCTCCCACTGATGATGCTGAGGGCCTCCAGGATCTGTGGTTCTCGGCCTGGCGCCTGCCCTGGGCCTACCGTGGTGACTCAGTAGCGCCTCGTCTGCTGGTAACCATGGCGACCGGCTCGCTGGTGGCTGTCATTCAGAGCGGTGGTCGTGGACAGGGCCGATAGCCGAAGGCCTGCATCTCGAGAGAGCCTGTTGAAGTCGAGATTCTGGACAAATAAAACTGTAAATCCTCCTATTTAATAACCAGAGCCTCCATTTATAAATGACACTGAAGCTCTTTAAAAAGGAATACCATGTCTCGTTGCTTTGTAGAAAAATAAGTTAAATTCCATTTAATCAACGTGAAGTGATTGTCCTCCCTCCTGAGGCAGTGCCTCCTTTGATTTCCTCCACTAAAGGCAATATCCTAATTGAATCTCCCCCCCCCCCTTCAAAAACTCTTCTCAGAATCATCTGTTTAAATTATTTATCATTTAAATATTTCTCCCTTTGGTTTTGTTTTTCCAAATTTAATTTGTATCATGAACACTTGTGTCCTTAATGAGTGACTCTTCTGAAGTGTCCTTCCTGGACAGAAAATGCTCCTGTCTCATTCTCGGAGCACATTAGACTATTATGCTCAGGGCGGCACGGTTAGCATAGCGGTTAGTGCAATGCCTTTACAGCACCAGTGATCGGGACTGGGTTTCGAGTCTTGCGCTGTCTGTAAGGAGTTTGTACGTCCTCCTCTGTCTGAGTGGGTTTTCTCCCACTGTTCAAAATGTACTGGGCGTTTTGGTTAATGGGGTGTAAATTGTGCGGCATGGACTCATAGGCCAAAATGACCTGTTACTGTGCCGCTGTATGTCTAAATTTTTTAAAATTAGACCATACTCCATTATATAGCAACAGAAGCAGGCCATTTGGCCTGTCGTGTCGCTTCACTATTCCATCATGAGCTGAGCCATTCTCCCACTCAGACTCACTTCCCTGCTCTCCCCCCCCCAACCTTTGTTACGCTGACTATTCAAATACCTATCAATCTCTACAACCACCCAACGATTTGGCCTCTTTTTTTTGCCCATTCTCCTTATCTGAGACTCTGCAGCCTCACCGTTTCCTCCTCATTACCTGCGGCTCCATCTATCTTTGTATCATCTGCAAACTTGGCCGCCAAAGCATTTATTTCTCAAACCAAATCATTTCTTGCCTGACCAACCTTCTGTTTTTCCCACCAAAGTAATTATTACATATTTTCCCTCTTTTAAGCCTTATCTGCCAATTCTTTGATCATTTCTACAACTCTGACCCCTGCAGAACACCACTAGTAACTAATCAGAGTAGGATCCCTTTATACCCACTCTCAGTTTTCTGCTGAACAGCCAATGCTCCTTCCTTTCTGTAACACTGTGAGCTTTTGTGGCACCTTGACAAAGGCTTTTTGAAAATCCAAATATTTAACATCCATTGCATGTCGTTTTATCTGGCCTGCTTGTTGATTTCCTCAAAATTACAGTAGGTTGGTTAGGCAAGATTTTCCCAAAAGGAAACCATGCTGACTTTGGCCCATCTTGATGTGCACCCCCAAGTATTCTGTAACCTCATCCTTGACAATAAACTCCCAACAACTTCTCCAACCAAGCGCACAGGTCTATAATTTCCTTTCTGCTGCCTCCCTCCCTTTTTTAATTGTGGAATTCCCTTGCAATTTTCCAGTCCTCTGGAACTATGCCAGAATATACTGATTATTGGAAGATAATCTCTATAGCTGCTTAAAGAACCTGAGGGTACATTCCATCTGGTCTTTGAGAGTTATCTGCACATAAACCTTTTAGCTCCCCCCCCCCCTTTTTATCTGGTGATCATAACTCCACTCACCTCTCTTACCTGACACCTTTGAAAGTCAATTATACTGTTAATGTCTTACACAGCATAGACTGATGCAAAATACTAATTTTGTTCCTCTGCTGTCTCCTTATCTCCAATTATAATTTCTCCAGCGTCATTATATCTACTCTTGAATCTTTTATTCTTAAAAAAACGTTCAATATACTGTTTGATGTTATTTTCTCATTGACATCTCATGACTAATCTGTTACATTGTTTAAATAAACTACAGAACAGCTTTTTCTCACTAAACCCGCTACAATTGTAGAAACTTTTTTCTTTTGTACTCCATTTCCCTTTCAATAAAGGTCAGTGCTGATTTGACTACTAAATTACTTGGATTATAAGAATGGTAACTTTGTTTCTGGTACTTGTAGAGCTCTCTGGAGCATTGACAATTAATACTTTGGCAGTATCTAAATAATCTTGCTCTTCTGTTTTTCCCACCAAAGTAATTGCATATTTTCCCTATTTTAAACCCAATCTGCCAATTCTTTTATCACGTATTTGAACATAAAAGGGAGTAGAATATAAGCTATTTGTTCCTTTTGTGTGTGCTCTGCCATCAAGATCATAGTGAACCAACCTCTGCAGCAGCATCTTGCATTATTCCTCTATATCAAAAATCTGTTCCTGGTTTTGAGTGAACTTCATTGTCTAATCTCCACATAGGTAATTTCAAAGATGTATCATCCTCTGAAGAAATATCTCATTTAATCCAAACTGACTTGCCCTTATTCTGAGTCTGGGTACCCTGTTTCTTCACTTCATAGTTGTGAAACATCCTCCCACTAAGAATTATTAGTTAGTTCATTTATTTACAAACTCTGGAGATATTGACCTGGTTTACTTAATCTTTTCCTGCTGCAAACCTGCCATTCTTGGCAACAGTTCAAATGAATCTTTGCTTCATTCCCTTTGAATATTGCATAATATTTTTGGATGTGGTCTTAGCCAAGCCACACAATTATAGAAATCTTCCTTTCTAATCATTTGTAATGTGCATGCAGACATTCACTGATTTGTCTGTAAGGACATTAAAGGTCTCTAGACAAAAACTTACTCAGCCTCCATATGAAAACATTTTCATGCACCAAAATGAATAACTTCACATTTTTCTATGTTATGTTTGCCCTTTTCTTGCCCATTAACTCAGCTTTCTATTGACATTGAAACTGATTGAAATGTAGCTGGTACATGGTACTGGATGTTCTTTTCACGTGTTTCCAAATAATCAGATACTGGATTATCAGAATTTTACTATTTTGCTGGAAATGAGTATATTCCATGGCAAACACACAAATCTTATGAAATCTGCATTTCTCACTGAATTAATGTCTCCTCTTCTCAATTCCTTTCTCCTCTGGAACTATCCCCCTCTGAAGGCTGCCACCCTGCTTCAAAAATATTCTGGTTGATTTACTGAGGTACATCCCCGTGTCAAGATTTTAAATCCTATTGAGTGATTTCATTTTGAATTTCTGAATCATAACTTATCTGAAATTTCATACTTGGACCTTCAGTTGGGATTTTGCTTTGTCAGTGCTAAGGACTTTGTCAGTCAAGCTTGGGAAACCTTGAGATAATAGCAATACTTTATTTCTGCCTAGCCTCTTTGACTCCCACAATAACTTTGATGTGTTGCCCTTCATTGCCTGTCTCATTCAGACAGTCTGTTTAGTTCTGCTCTTGCCTATCTGGTTGTGGCCAGATCATCTTCAGCAATATCATTTCAAATGCCACTGTTCATTTACCTCAAGCTCTTCAAGTAATTTTCCATGATGCCATTCATACAGTCCTTTGGGATGTTGTCAGGCTGCTTGCATGATGTCTTTATTGTAATTTTCAGTCTTTGATGATTAAGCTTCAGCAGCCAATGGAGCTAATGATAGGTACTGAAAATAGCAGGAAGTGACTACTGGCATCCTGTAAGTAGAGTTGTAGCTATTTGAAGTATTTACAAATGAGTTGGATGATGGGATAGAAAACCTAATTAACCATGTTTGTTGACAGCATGTAGATAGGTGGTATTAAGTGTAGAGTAATAAAAGCATTACATTACCAAGTTGTTAATTAGAGCTCTGGCAGTTGGATATTGTAGCAAATATGTAGTAATCTACTATTTGACACAAGGTGCTTAGAGCAAGAGTACTTTCTGAATGTTGAAAAGCTGGAAGCAATGGAGGTTCAAAGAAACTTTGGATAGAGGTTGGAGCAAGTAAGAGAAGGAACGAGGTTGTAAAATTCTGTTTACAAGGATGGTTGAATGCCATGGATAGTACAGAAAATTTAAAAAACAAACCTCTGAGAGATAGTTGAATGGATAAAATATTGGCTTCTTTTGAGGGTGCTTTTCAGACTGAAAGCCTTTGGCTAGTTGTGAGCCTCAGGATTTGGTGCTGGGCCCATTGCTGTGTTACATCCATATAATGATTCATACATTCTGATTCTGAAAACTTGCATGATTGATTAGCAAGTTTCCAGCATTGTAAATAATGAAGGTGGTGGCCAAAAATTGCAGCAGGCTCTTGATCAGTTGGGTAGGTGGTCAGAGGAATGGTTGATGGAATTTGAAACTGAGAAATGTGAGATGTTGCATTTTGGAAAGTTGAACATGTGTAGGACCTTCATTATGGATGGTGTGGATTAGGAGAATGTTATGGAGCAGAGGATATAGGAATACCAGGTACATGGCATCTTTAAAATTGTGTCACATTGACCTTCATTCAAAGTTTTGAGTTTAGATGTTGGAAGGCCATGTTGCTGTTGTAATGTTGTTGAGGTTGGAGTATTGTTCAGTTTTGGTCACTGTGCTGTATGAAAGATGTCAAGCTGGAGAGAAGATTTAAGATAGTGGCTCAGCTATAGAGGGAGGTTGAGAAGGCTAGGAGTGTTACTAGGAGTGTAAGAGGATGAGGGGTGATTTCAATGAGGTGTTCAAAACCATGAAAGGGATAGATCAGGTGAACACACTAGAGTAGGAAATATAGAACCAGAGGACATGGGTTTAAGGAGAGGGAGAGAGTTTTAATAGGAAACTGAGGGTAACTTTTTACTGCAAAGGATGGTGAATGTGTGGAGCAAGTTGCTGTAGAAAGTAGTTGCGGCAAGTATGATTGTAATATTTAAGAAACATTTAGAGGAATTATATGGATAGTATATTGTATGTTTTGAGGGAAATGGACCAATCATGGATTCTGGGATATTTTTGTTCGGTGTAGGCAAGTCCTGCCATTTTCAAAGATTTGTGCATACATGTGCCAAGGCTCTTCTCATCCTAAATGGCTTTTGGAATAGTGCCATTTAGCCCATATGGTCTCTGCTTGTTACTTTTGCTAGAATGTATCACTTTTCCATTAAATTTCGTCTGTCTTGCCTGTATATTCTGACAACCTATTTGTGTCTTTGCAATTTGCCACTATTGTTACACATGCCTCGCCTCTAAAGCCCCTTTCACACTTGCAAGTGGTCCCAGGAATTAACGGCCAATCTCAATGCTGGCGTGAGGTGACGTCAATTCTGCCTTGATCCCTAGTACAATCTGTAAATGCTGGCTTTGCAATCAGTGTAGAATGGACAATTGCATTCTGGGATAGAAATGATGCAAGTTTTTGTGTGAGTGCAAGAACTTGAGGGATGAAAAGTTTAAAATGAAGGTATAAATTTTGCCATAAAAAAGACGCAGCAGGAGAGAGAGAGGAAATAAATAGCAATAACGGACAATTTTTAAGCAACGTGGAAAAGTTGGTGGCTCTATAGCTTACAATTTATAAAGACCTTTGGGGGGGGGGGGAAGCGGACTTCCCAGAATTCCACACAGCAGAACAACCCCTCCATGAATGCTCCATGCATACAGACTTTTTCTCCTGCACGGCATTCTGAGAGGGCAGTCCGCCATCGCTTTGTCCCATGGTATTTATATATTGTGTGTGATAGTGCCACCAACTTTCCCATGCTGTTTAAATTGTGCATGATAGCGCTACCAACTTTCTCACACTGTTTAAAAATTGTCCCTCTATTGCTATTTATTGCTAGCACTTTTCCATGTGCAGTGTCCTAGTTAGTTAAGAGTGGTCAAGTGTGAACATCAAAAATGCCATTCCTATCCCCAGGACACTCAATGGCCGATTTACCGGGATCCAAGTGTAAAAGGGGCTTAAATTTAGTATGATGTGCAAATACTGTACTTAAAAATTTATTCTGCAAACTTGTTTCAAAGAGATACCGTCAACTACATATCAAAGAAAGCATTGGGTCCAATACTGACCTTGGTTGAACATATAGTCTCCAATCCTTGATTCTGGAAAATGTTTTCCCTTCTGTCCTTGATCTAATTTCCTGTTGTTGTTGCTAAAACTTCTTATTTCAGGTTCTGCAATTTTGTCAAGATGTCTTCCTGAAATGTGTCTTGTGTAGATTACTTTGCCTTCATTCTCTTAAACCTCTTCTTTAAGCAAAAGTATCCAATCACATTAGTTGAACAAGATTTACATTTGACAAATTAATGCTGGCTGATAGATTAACTTGCTTCTCCAAGTGCCACAGCTGAAGTTAAACTGACTTTTAATTGTTTTGTTTATTCTTGTACTTTTTTGATCAAAGATGTTTACCATGTTTTCAGACCTTTCCTTCCCCTTTTGTGTCCAAGAATTATCAGATTATTTTAAGCCTGCCTGCAGCCCAGCTCTCCTCAACAACTGAGGATGCATTTTGTCTAGATCAGGTGACTGTTTATCTTGTCCATCATCTCAGTACCTGCATCAGCCCTGTTACCTGGGTACTGTCAAAGTTCAAATTTATTGCCAGAATGCATACATGACATCAAGATTCTTTTTTTTTTGCAGGCCAGGGAGAATTTCTAATCAGTAACTGTAAACTGAACTCAAAGAAATAAATGTAAATAGACAGTGCAAATACAGAAGTACAGTAAAAACCTAGTATATGGAATTTAAGTATGCGGCAGCCTCAACTGGCAAAAAAAACATTAAGGAAAATAAGTTTTAAAAATTGATTAAATAATAGGTTTAAAAAAATGCAAGTTTAAAATTGTGAAAGTAAACATTCTCGGAAGAAATACATAAACCTTTGATGAAGGTGGGAGCAAATATTCAGCCATTGGATTGTCTTGGTTGTGTTTTGCTTGTAGCAGCTATTTGAATAAAATTTGAATAAAGTTGGGTTTGAATAAAATGGCGTTACCCAGGATGAAGAGCTGGTTGATCCCACTTGCTGTTGACATGACTCTTAGTGTCTCTTTATGCCTACTTAGTAAGTTGCCCCTGTCATAGGCTTTGTGTGTAAACTTGTGGGGGGGGGGGGTTAATTATCTATAATGTTATTGTTCATCTTTTGGGAGGCTCTGTGGAGGGGGAGGAACCAGCAGATGTAGCGATGGTTAAATGTTTTCAAGGAATATGAATGCTTTCAATGTGACTGTAAAATATTTTTTGGTTTATATATTCATGCAAGTGAAGTTTATTCAGTGTAAGTACAGTTTAGTATTTTTGACCTTTATTCATTAATGCAGGTGTATTAGTTAGACATTGTAAGAGTAAATCTCAAGTAACTGGAAAATACACTTATCCAGCATCTACCAATCCCCATAGGTGCTGGATACGAGGGGTTTTAATGTATAAATGTTCAATAATAAATAAATTATAAGCAAAGTATGATCTTCGAATGAATCTCTGAATGAGCCTGATGTTCAGGAATCTGATAGTTGAGGGGTAGCATCTATTCCTGACCCAGTTCCATGGCACTTGTACCTCATTTCTGATGGCAGCAGCGAGAATAGAGCATAACCTGCTTGTTCTGCATCCTCAATAGTAGGAAATCTTTTGACTGATGTTCTGGGCTGTGGCCACTACCTTTTGCTGGGTTTTCTGCTCAGAAATATTGTGCCCCCATACCAGGCATAATGCAGCCAGTCAGCACACTTTCTACTACATCTGTATAAGATTGCTAAGGCTACTGATGGCATACTGAACCTCCTCAAACTCCTTAGGAAGTAGAGGTGCTGACATACTTTCTTCTCGGTGACATTAATATGATGGATCCAGGATAGGTGCTCTGAGATAGTGACCCCCAGGAAGTTAAAATTGCTCACCCTTTCCACCTTTCATTTCCCCAATGTTTACTGGATCATACACCTCTGGTTTTCCTTTCCTTGAATCTATAATCAGCTCATTGGTCTTGGTAACATTGGGTGAGAGGTGGTTGTACACCATTCAGCCAAATGTTCAATCTCCCTCCTGTATGCTGACTCATTGCTTCCTTTTATACAGGTCACCACAGTGGTATTGTCAGTAACTTGTATATTGTAGTGAGCACAGAGTCATAGATGTAAAACAAATAGAGCAGGGGTCTAAGTACAATTCCTATGACGCTCCATTGCTGATGGAGATTGTGGAGATGTTGTTACCAATCCACATTGAGGTCTGGAGGAGAGGAAATCTAGGATCCAATTGCATAAAATTGAGGCCCAGGTCAGAGTTTGCTGATTAGTTTTGAGGGGATGATGGAGTTGAATGCTAAACTGTAGCTGATAGAGTATCCTGATGTATGCATCTATTTGGTCTGCACTTTATTTTTCAATTGCAATGTCTCCACTCAAAAGCATTGACAATATTTACACATGTGTCTCAACCCTCTAACTTTGTCTAGCAGTTTGGGGACATGACAGACTACAGATGCAGAAAACAAGCTGCAGAGGAACTCTGGTTGATCAGCATCAATGGAAGAAAAAGGTCAATGTTTTGGCTGGAACCCTTCTTCCAGATGGACTTGATTAATGGATACAACCAGAAATCACCATTTTGTTTGATGTCACAAATATTGCTGTTGATTGTGAAGAGAATAGTTATGGGCTACTTGATGATATTGATCAGTTGCTGAGATTGACAGAGCAATGGCAAATAGAAATTCATTCTGTTAATTGCAAGATGATGCACTTTTGGAAGACTGAAGATGGACATGCACAGTGAATAATAGGAATTTAGGAGTGTTGAGGAACAGAGTCCAAGACTACCTGAAGGTGGCAGTATAGGTAGATAAGGTGATGAAGGCAGTGTATGGAATACTTAAACTTCATTAGTGAGGGCATAAAAATGCAAGAGCTAGGAGGTTATGGTAGTACTGTGGCAGCTCACCACTAGGCAGGCGAACCAGCCCCGCTTGTAAGCTACGCGGCGGGGCAGCCGGCCAAAATGGCGCTGTCGGGAGTTTTCCCTTCCTCCCAGCATAGGGCTCAGAAGCCCGCACTAGGGGACCACGTGACGCCTGGGTGTCGTCAGGGCCCTCCAGGAGCACTGTAGCTGCCACTACAATACAGATTTATACATTGTTGATTAGGCTACAGCTGAAGTACTGTTTACAGTTCCATTTGCCACATTGTCTGAAGGCCTGGAGAAAGTGCAGAGATTAACCAGGGTATTGCCTATGATAGAGGATTTCAGTAATGAAGAGAGATGAGGTAGACTGTAGTTTATTTTCTGTTTTCGAGAGGAGGTTGAAGGGAGATCTGAAGGAGGCATTCAAAATTTGTAGGGCATAATTATGAAATATAGCAGGAAACTTTCCACAGAGTTAAAACTATAAAGCAAAGGTTTAGGGAAAGGAGAAAAAGATTTGGAGGAGACCTGAGGAAGATGAAATGGAGCACATTTGCTTGAGGGACTAATAGAGGCAGAGACTCACAACTTTAAGAACACTTAAATCCCAAGTCTTAAACACTATGGGTGAATTGTTGCTAAATAGGCCTTGGGTTGGTGTAGACATGGCGATCCAAAGGGGTTATTTTGTGTTTTGCGACTGTGCATGTGTATCCATTCATATGATCTGTTTGACTACTTAATGGTCTATGTATTCCTTGAATCCTTCTATTCTTCCACACTTCTTTCAGTAGCGTTGCATTCAACAGCGTTGCATTCAGCAGCGTTGCATTCAGTATCAGGCAAGGGAGGAAATGGTGACAGGTGTCAGAAAACTAGGAGAATTTTGTCTTAGAGTGTTGGGGCTGGCAAGATGGATGGGGAGGTCTTTGCTCCTGGTCTGCAATATTTGCTGCTTATTCTCAATCCCACTGAATAATTTGTGTATATCATTGCCATGCACACCTGTTATGGCCTGATCAAAATATTTAATGTGACTGAATCATGTTTTTTGCAATCTTTATACTCTGGTATGAGTAAGATATTGGTACAGTACTCTGAAATGTTTGATCTTCAAGAAATGATTATTACCACATCTTGAAATGATCTTAATATCACTGAGCATATTTTGCAGCTCTATTGGTTTATTATTCACATCTTTACTAATTAAAGCCATTTTTTATTTGTTGGTGCAGAAAGTGAAATTTGATTTCATGGGGATTCAGTGTTTAATATTTTGACTGATGTCAACAGTAAAGACCTGCTTCAAGTCAGGCCATTGGGGTTTAATACAACTGATAAATAAGTGGATAATTAACAGTTGTTTAAAAAAAAAATTGGAAAAGGATGGAAACTTGGGACAAAGAGGGATTATAACATTGAATCATAGAATTTGCAGTTTAGGATGAGATTATTTTGTCCCTCTAGTTTCATCTGCTATGTACAAGATCCTCCACTTGATGTTACAGTAGAATGTAGGGCATTCTACTTCAGTAAAAAAAGGCAGAGATTAAAACGTGTTTGCAGGAGTGACTAAAGGCTTGAAAGAGCAGTATTATTAAAGAATCAAATGAGGAAAGTCCAACATGCGTGAGCTGGTGTCTGAAGCCTAAAGAGAAGCAAAATGAGAGGTTTGAAGGATTAAAAGTTCAAGGTTTGTAGCAATGGGAGTCTGGCTGTCATTAAGCCTTTACCCATTGTGGGCGAGCGGTGACCCTACTTGGACCCAGGTGAAATTCCCGGGAAGGCAGGACCTTCCAGGCCTTTGACACTACGGTCCAAATTCCTTGGAATTTGCCCTCACTGGCAATTAGAGGGGGTGGGGTCCTGCCCCCCCTCCCCCCTAGTGATGATGTAATTATACAGTCACAGGAAGTCCTACTGGAAGTTGGGCGCACATGCACAGACACACACAGACAGTTAATTAAATGCAAGAGTAAAAGAGCAGAATGAACTGATCTGTTAGGCAAACTGAGATTGACAAGCTTAAATGCTGAAATGACGACACATGTACGCATGGGCTTACATCATGTTGGCCACCCTGCTTGGCCATTTGCCGCTTCAGTCCACAGGAAGAAGGTGACCTGGGTAATTTCCTTGGGCCAACATTTTCACACTGCTAGTTCACTGGAGAGTTCCGGGAAATCTCATTTTACATCTATTGAAGATAGATGGTGAATGAAATTTGACTGTAATGGGAGCCAGAGTTTTAGAATGAGCTGAACATAACAAAATGGAGCCAGGTCAGAGGAACAATGGTGACTAATGGTAATAAAGATCTGACTGACTGTGTTGCTCGATCATGGGCAGAGACAGAAATATTAGATACAAGTAGCTTTGTGATGGACAGAGTAATATAATCTTTAGTTATTTAATGGAGCTTCAGCCAAATATTTAACATTTCATTTTACTTTGAATTTCTTACGCTTAGTGTTTTAAATTACAAAATCTTTGTTTGGTATTTCTGTGTCTTTTCTGAGTAGCAGAATAATTCTTGACACATTTTGAAATAATGCTAACCATCGCACTCTAATCTATTCACTATCCTTTGGGCGAATAAATACATTTCTGAACAGGTGAATATTCTTAACCATGTCAGGAGACAATCATGTTACTTTGGAAATGCCTGAAAGTTAATGATCACTTTGATGTTTTTATTTTGTTTCTGTATAATTAACACCTTCCTGTTATGAAAGTATTTAGCTAAAGCTGTCCACTTTTCTAATTATTCCTGCAATTTAATTTTATTATTGGAAGCAGTATTTGTTTTGAAAAAAGGAAACCTCTTGGTCCACACTTTTTAAAGTTTACTTGGAGACTGGGAATGATCTACTGAGAGCCTCTGACAAAAAAACACCACATAAGATTAAAAGTCCTGATGTGTTCAGAAGTGTGATCACATAAGGGAATTATGAACCAGGAATAAAAGGAGCTAAATTTCTCAGTTTGGAGGAAACTTTCTGAAGGACTTTAGGAAGAAAATTCAAGCGTGGACTATTGCCATTACTAAATTGAAGAAAAGGATAGATGCACCAGAGTCACTGAAATAGAAAATGAACTTATTGGCACAGAATGAATGAGGAGCAGAGCATAATCTAATTTGAGTACCTATTAATAAAGCAACTTTGACTAATAATTGTTAAGTATAAACATTCCAAATATCACATGAAAATGGTTTGATTCTGCCACTAGTCACAGACCCATTTTCCTTTTGATGTAAATGTGAGGAACATCTGGAGTGATTGAAATTGAATTACAGTTTGGTAATTATGAACTTTTGATTTAAAAGTAATCTCTGTCACTTTATGGTTTATAAGAGTAACGGATCTACAGACCATATCTGTAGTTTTCTTTAAGAATACTGAATGGAAAGCTTCAGCAGATACAAGAGAGAATTTATGTCATGAAACACCTCATGACAAATAGTAAAGAGGGGAACTTGCCTTACTTATTTTCTTCCTTGTGGTAATTGTGAACCCAGATTTAAGGGAAGAAACTAAATGTTCTTTTAAAAGCAGAAACAAATATCTAAGATTTGACCATGTGCAGATGTTAAATTAGTCTGAGTAGGGTCTCAGTTATCAAGACAGATTGTGATAAATCATATAAATCACAATATAAATACACAAATTCTTGTGTACCCTCATGACTGCAGAATACAAGTTGCATCAACAATTGTACAAATTGGGGGCAGTCGCGTGATGGAGTAGTGGCCTGTAAGGTAAACCAGCCCTCTCCAGAAAGAAAGTCAAGAAAAGACAAAGTTCAACAAATATAAAATATAAGAAATAAAAGATAAAGTGCCAGAGAAGAGAAAGAAGATGGCACCCAAGAAGGAAAAAGTAAAAACAATGGAAGAAAAGTCTCTGGAAAAGAAAGGAAAAGGCCTTACCTGCATGAAGGAACAGGGAGCCATGGTGGTGAAGAACACCCGTTCTCCGAGGTTGGTGTCGGCCCTGTGGAGTCGCGCCTTCCCTGGACCGGTGGACTGCAAAAATGGCTCTCTGAGCCAAACAAAAGTGCGCAACTGCGCATGTGCGAGGAGTTGCGCATGAGCTGTGAACAATCTAAGGTAAAAGAAAACACCGATGGAAGGGGGACTCAGCCGAGGAGTGGGCAACCACGGCGCGGCCAACTGAGGGACGCCTGACACCAGGGCTCTCAGCTGGAAGATGAGGAAGGTGGCAGGAGAGGGAGGAAAGTACCAGGCAAGAAAGAAAGTCGAAAGGGTAACGGAAAGAGGAGCAGCAGCAGGAGGCTCGACAGATGAGCAACTCAGAAGGAGAGGATGCCCAGCAAGAAGAGGCCTGATAGTGATAAAAGCAACTCATCAGGAAAATCAGAAGAGACATAGATACAAAGAAGAGAAGAAGAAGACACAAACACAAGTACAGACACAGAAGAAGAGGAAGAAGACCAAGATCTTCACAGAGAAATAGAAGGTAAAACAGATGGACAGAATATAGATAAAGCTTTTTTTGAAGAAAAAATGAGATCATTAAAAGAATGGTTATCATTAGAATTTAGTGCAATTAAAAGAAAAATGAAAAGAACAGAAGATAAAATGCAAAGATTGGAACTAGTCATGGCAGAAATAGGGAAAAGAGTAGAAAATTTGGAAGAACGAGAAATGGAAGTAAATGACTTGAGGAAAATTGGAAGAAAGTGATTAAAAAAAAATTAGAGACACAAGAGTTGTTATCTCAGAAAATTCATATGTTGGAAAATTATAGTAGGCGAAACAACTTAAAAATAGTGGACCTGAAGGAAGATGAAGAAGACACAGATATGAAGGAATTTATAAAAGAATGGATCCCGAAGGTCCTGGGAATGACAGAAATACAGGAAGAAATGGAAATAGAAAGGGCACACAGAGCACTAGCTCTGAAACCACAGATACATCAAAAACCAAGTACATCTTGGTAAAATTTTTGAGATATACGACAAGAGAAAATGTACTGGAGCAGGCAAGGAATAAAATTAGAGAAGATAATAAACCATTGGAATACAAGGGTCAAAAAAATTTTTTTTTAACCCAGACATAAGTTTTGAACTCTTAAAGAAGAAGGAGTTTAATACAACAAAATCGATCCTATGGAAAAAAGGTTATAAATTCATGTTAAGACATCCAGCTGTGCTTAAAATATTTATCTCGGGGTCCCGGGAGTGGGGGAAACAGACTGTTATCGGATCCAGAGGAAGCACAAGAAATTGCAGGACAGGAGAGATGAAGATATGTAATAAGAATGAAGAACAGCGATAAAGAATATATAAAGATGTAAAAACAATGTATATGTAAAGAACTAATGAGGGAAAAGAAAAGAGAAGGGAAGGGAAGGAAGGGGAAAAAAGGGAGAGCTTTGTTATATGTGGTTTTTTTTAAAAATGTTTTCTGGGGGGTTTGTGGGGGAGAGAATAACCGTCTCTGTGAAATCAGTTGACGCTTGCGAACAGGATCGCAATCCAAATGGAAAGGGGAGTTGTGGTTGCCTGTCAAGGGATAAGGAGCAACTCAGAGAGGGGGGGGGGATGCATTTGGGGGTTAAGATAATATTGGATGTGGGAGTTGTTGGAGTATTTTATATTTTAAATGTGTTGTCATACATTGAATTTAAAAAGGGAAAACAGAGATGAAAATGGGGAAAAGGGGAATGGTGGTGGTGAGGAAGCGGAAATGAAGTGTAAACAAGATATGAGATGGCCACGTTGAACTATATGACTATAAACATTAATGGAATACATAACCAAATTAAAAGGAAGAGGCTATTAAAATTTACTGAAAAAAGAAAAAAATAGATATACCATTTGTGCAGGAAACGCATCTAACTGAAGTGGAATATAACAAATTAAAGAGAGACTGGGTAGGACATGTAGCGGCAGCATCATATAATTCAAAAGCTAGAAGTGTAGCTGTATTAATTAATAAAAATGTACCAAACAACATACAGGAGGAAATAATAGATCCAGCAGGGAGGTATGTAATGATAAAGTGTCAGATATATTCAGAATTTTGGAATTTGCTCAATATATATGTACCTAATGAGGAGGATCAAAAGTTTATGCAGGATTTTTTTTGAAGATTGTAGATGCACAAGGAAATATACCGATAGGAGGGGATTTTAACCTTAATTTGGATCCATTGTTGGATAAAACTGGACAAAAGACAAGCAAAAAGAATAAAGTAGCCAAATTTATGGTTAAATCAATGCAGGAAATGAAACTTACGAATATATGGAGGAGGCAGCACCCAAGAGAGAAGGAATATTCATATTATTCGAGTAGGCATAAAACATACTCAAGGATTAATATGTTTTTGTGGTCGGTCCATATTCAAGGGAGAGTTAGGAAAAATAAAGCTAGATTATTATCTGATCATTCACCCCCGTTACTAGAAATAGAACTGGAGGACATCCCACCAAGAACATATAGATGGAGGTTAAACTCCATGCTACTTAAAAGGCAGGAATTTAGAGAGTTTATTGAATGCAAAATTAAAACATATTTTGAAATAAACACAGAATCAGTGAAAGACAAATTCATATTATGGGGCGCAATGAAAGCCTTCTTTAGAGGGCAGATAATAAGTTATGTAACTAAGATGAAAAAGGACTACAATTGGGAAATAGAGCAGTTGGAAAGGGAGATGGTAAGTACAGAAAAGGAACTAGAAAAAAGGGATGATATCACGAAAAGGAGAGAATTGGCTGACAAAAAATAAAATACAAAACATTACAAACGTACAAGGTAGAGAAGAACATAATGAAAATAAAGCAAAAGTATTACGAACTGGGAGAAGAAAACAGATAAAATATTAGCCTGGCAACTTAAAACAGAACAAGCCAGAAGAACGATACTAGCATCAAGGAAAAAGGACAAACAAATTACATATAATCCAACAGAGATTAATGAAAATTTTAAGGAATTTTATGAACAATTGTATCAAACTGAGAATGAGGGAAAAGATGATAAAATAGAAGAATTTTTAGCTAAAATTTAACTGCCGAAATTGAAAGAAGAACAAAACAAACTAATAAAACCATTTGAAATAGAGGAAGTACAGGATATATTAAAAAAGATGGCAAACAATAAAACATCAGGAGAGGATGGATTCCCAATTGAATTCTATAAAACATTTAAAGAGTTATTAATTCCTCCTCTCTGGAAGTAATGAACCAGATAGAAGAAACATAAACCTTGCCAGATTCATGTAAGACAGCAATAATTACAGTTAATACCAAACACTGGGAGGGATCCATTAACACCAGCATCATATAGACGAATATCTCTACTTAACTCAGACTATAAGATGATAGCGAAATTATTAGCATACAGATTGCTGATTGTGTACCAAAAATAGTAAAACAAGATCAAACAGTTTTATTAAGAAAAGGCGAACAGTGGATAATGTCTGTAATTAATTCATTAATTAATCTACCATGCAATTCAAGGAAATAAGAAGCCAACAGTGGTTTTTGCTTTAGATGCAGAAAAAGCCTTTGACAGAGTAGAATGGAACTATTTAAAGTATTACAGAGGTTCAATTTACCAGAAAAATATATTAATTGAATTAAAGCATTATATAATGGACCATTGGCGAAGGTAACAGTAAATGGATATGTATTGAGCCAATTTAAATTAAGTAGGTCAACTAGACAGGGATGTCCATTACCCCCCTCATTGTTCGCCTTAGCAATAGAACCATTGGCAGAACTGATAAGAACAGAAAATAAAATAAAAGGGATAAAAATAAAGGAGAAGGAATATAAAATCAGTTTATTTGCATATGACATCATAGTATACTTAACAGAACCAGAAGTATCAGTAAAAGAATTAAATAAGAAATTGAAGGATTATGGAGAAATATCGAGATACAAGATCAACGCAAATAAAAGTGATGCCAATGAGTAATGCGGATTATGCAGAATTTAAAAAAGAATCACCGTTTAAATGGCAAGCACAAGCAATCCGATACCTAGGGATCAGGTTAGATAATAACCTAAGCCACCTGTACAAACTAAATTATCAGCCATTAATAAAGAAATTGCAGGAAGACTTAGAACATTGGAAAGAATTACCGCTAACATTGATTGGGAGGGTTAATTGCATTAAAATGAATGTCTTCCCAAGGATACAATACTTATTTCAATCATTGCCAATTCCCTTAACAGAGAAGTTCTTTAATGAACTAAAGAGAATAATAAAGAAATTCTTGTGGAAAGGGGGAAACTGAGGGTAGTGTTATATAAATTAACAGAGGTATAACCAAGGTGGTTTGCAGTTACCAAACTTTAAAAATTATTATAGGACCGCACAATTAAGGTATTTATCAGATCTTTACCAGACAAGTGAAAAACCAGACTGGACTAAGATAGATAAAATAGAGGAGAAGGTACCGGAACATATATAAAAGCTCACCAGTATTGCATCATTTACTTAATATATGGAAGAAAATCCACATAGAAAGGAAAAAAATGAATTACCAAATACCAAAACTGTTATTGACACAAAACCCACTAATCCCTTTTACAATAGATAATCTTTCCTTTAGAGAATGGGAGAGAAAAAGATTCAAAAGATTAGAAATTTATTTTTTTTTGGGAAATAATTTATTAACATTTGAACAGTTGAAGTACAAATATGGAATAACACATGGTACAATGTTTGCATATCATCAACTGAAAGCTTATTTAAAGGATAAATTGGGAAACAGATTGAGATTACCAGAAGGAAGCAGCTTTGAACATGTGATTACAGACACAATGATAATTAAAAGATTTGTAACGAACATGAACATTAAGCTACAAGATAAGGAAAATGATGAAATAAGCTATAAACCTAAACAAAAGTGAGAAAAGGATTTAAACATAAAGATAGAAAATGAAGCATGGGAAAAGTTCTTCTGGAACTATGAAGAATATAATGAACACAAGTTTACGCATGATACAGTATAATTGGTTACACAGGTTATATCACGCCTCAAAAATTAAAAGAATGGGATCCAACATTATCAGATAGATGTTTTCACTGTAAGAAGGGAATGGGAACAACAGTACATGCAATTTGGGCATGTAGAAAGTGAAAATGTTTTGGGAAGATCTAAATCACATATTAAATAAAATCACAAAAAATAACATACCAAAAAATCCAGAGATCTTTCTTCTAAGTAACATAAGAAGTAAGGAATTAGGGATCAAATTGGATAAAGCGGAAAAAAGATTTATTATGATAGCCTTAGCAGTAGCAAAAAAATGTATAATGTCAACTTGGAAAATGGAAGAGAGCCTAAGAATACAAGAATGGTACATGGAAATGAATAAATGTATTCCATTGGAAAAAATAACATGAAATTTAAAAAATAAAGTCACATTATTTGAACAAGTTTGGGATCCATAGATGGAACATAACAGAGAGGGCTTTCCTCAGACCTCCACCCTCCTAAATTGATAAGAAGACAAAACGACTTGATCCAGTGTGTAAAAGTAGATGAGACATTTTTCTTGTTTATTTTTCATGTGTGAAGACATGGTTTTATTGAATTGTATATGTTGAATATTTCTTGGTTTTGGAGGGGGGTGGAAGGGCGTAGGAAGGTAGGGGTAAAAAAAAAGGGAGAAAATGCCACTGTGTATATTTAATGAGAAATATTTTGGTTGATATGGTTCACAGTGTGAAAAATAAAAAAATATTTTTAAACAATTGTACAAATTAAAATGTAATTACCAAAATGTGCCATGAGATGATAGATATAAAGGTAGAACAATCCTAACGCTAGGGAAGGCTCCTTGCAAAGTGTGAAAGGTTCAGTGTCAAAAAGCAAACCCCCATTCCTATCCTGGGACACTGAATAGCCAATTTAATGGGATGCAAGTGGAAAAGGGGCTTAAGAGAAAGAAAAATGGGATGGTTAATCAAATGGAGGTTTGAGGGGAGAAAACTACTAAAATTTGAATAAAGTTTGCTTTCCTCTTCAATTTTCCTGCAAATGATGCAGAAGCAAAGAAATTTTTATACTCTTTTGTGTCAGGATAAAAAGATGTTGCCATCCTACTTGATTTAGTAAGTTTGGCTAGTTGGGTAGTAGAGAAAGCATTAGTTATCTTTCTTTACAATTGCTTTCAAGTCGTTTTTTTCCACAATGGATGCAGGACTTGGTGAATGTTGCAACTTGCTGGAATAAAGACTTGTGACTCACTGTCCAATTAAAAACCCAAATACATTCAAGCATTAAATACAACTGAGAAACTCTTCCTGTCGTCTGGTTTATTGTCTTGCCAAGGTCTGCTTTGTAATTACTCTCCATAGTCTGGTATTAAATTGGACTGCAAAGCTTGTACATCATTGATTGAATTACTGAGTTGTGCGGTCACATGGCAACAAAACTCTGTCACTATATTGCAATTTATTGCACAATTGTTTGTGCTTCTAATTCTAATAGGTTACTTTGTCATGTACTCTGTTAATCCAGTTAGAATTGGCATAATTTCATTTTACTGGTTCTGGTTTGTAGCTCAATTGTGCTCCAAATTAATATAAAAGTGTGTAATCTTTTTTAAAAGTTGTGCAAAGTTAGTATTTTCTTTTCCAAGATTTTGCTAAAATAGTTTGCCTTTGTCAATTTGTTGGCGTGATAATGATAGGTTCCCCCACATTTCAAATTACTGTTTTTGAAGTCTTTTTGTAGGGAAGAGTTAACAATTGTAATTATGTTTTGTAATAGCAGAGCAGTTTGGCATGATTGTGGCATTCAGGATAATTATAATTTTCTCAGCCTGGTGACTTTTTTTGGAGGTAGCTTTGTGTATTTGATTTTATTTCGAGAGATGGGCTACTACGGATTTGTATATCCATAAGCACTGATGTATCCTTTTACAAGATAGCAAGTGAGTGATATCTGAAGAGCAGAGTATTATCATTCCTGCTTCTCTGTTGATTAGTCTGATTTGATTGCTTTTGTGACTATACTTAATAAAAAAAATGTAGATTTAGAATTTTTTAAAAATTCCGCTTTAATGTGAACTGGTGTTTTTTTTCTGGAGGACCAAGTCAATGAAGACCTTAAACTGGAGTAATTTAAGCTTGGAGTTTATTGCAATAATCAGATAACCATGATTGTAAGTAAATACAATCTGATGAATATTCTTCATTTTGTAAATGGTTTGAACACATTTATATTAGTTATGTATTGACTTCAATTCTTAATAATCTAGTTTTTTGCATTTTGCTTGATTCAGTCATTGATTAAAGTGCTGTGATTTACATTGCTCCGCAGAGAAAAATTATATCTGCATGAGGGAGTGTTTAACTAATTAAAGCTTAAAGCTTTTTAAAAAAGGTTTAAATTTTAAAGTTCAAACTGGTTCTTAGTAACAAAATGTTGTAGATAATGTTTATATAGTTATTTTTAAGGTTATAATAGACTAATTTGATTGTTCTCAACTGTTGTGCTTTATTTATTCCATTTATGCTTATTTATTTTTTCCCCATCTGCAGTTCCAGTTCCCCTTGCAGACTGAGCTTGAAGAGGTATGGTCATACTGATGTCTCTACAAAACTGATGCATTTATATTTTTGAAGGGGGTCCCTTTTTAGAGTCCGTTATAGGGCAGTGTGTTCAGGTTACCAGCAAAGCAATTGTAGAGCAGCTCTGGTCACATGCAGCTTTTCTGGCTGTCTCAATTTGCTGGGAATTTCATTGTCCTGATGCATTTGTAGTTACTGTTCAAATATCTATTCTATCCTCTTGTTTTCTGCCAAGACACTGAAGAGCTGAGATATTTAGCATTGAATACCCATATTTAATTGCATTACTATTGTTGAACCCCCTACCTCCACAAACTACCAGATGTCCTGTAATCAGAAATTTACTAGGACTTTCCAGCACAGCAGTTTTAAGAGGTCATGGATAAGATATTTCAGCAAGAACAAGATTGATTGATGAAATTACTTCTTAAAGTATTTACACCATCTACAACAATATACTCTTCCTAGGGATTATCACAGTGGCATCATTAGTCGAGCTGCTGTCTCACAGGTTGAGCAACCTGGGTTCAAACCTGACTTCTACTGTCTGTAGCCCCTTTTACATTTGCATCCCACTAAATTGGCTGTTCAGTGTCCCAGGATAGGAATGGGGGTTTGGCTTTTCACACTTGACCACTTCTAACTGGGACACTGAATGCTTTCACACTTGAAAGGAGCGTCTCTGGAGTTAGGACTGTTCTACCTTCTACCAGTGATGTCATGACGCATTAAGCAATGGTGAACCTGCCTTAAATCCTGATCAATGTATTATGATCTTGTATTTTAACAAAATTAATCATGCTTAATTATAACATAATTAAGCTTTATGTACAGCACAGTGTGAGCCCTTCAGCTCCTTGTGTTGTGCTGACCTATATAAACCTTTATAAGGAACAGTGGGAAAGAGCTACCAATAAATAGGAATAGCGGACAATTTTTAAACAGGGTGGGAAAGTTGGTAGCTTTTTCCCACAGTCTTTATAAATTGTGTGCTATTGCACCAACTTTCCCGTGCTGTTTAAAAATTGTCCGCTTTTGCTATTTATTTCCTCTCTCTCTTCCTCCCCCTGCGACTTCCCACGGCAAAATTTATACCTTCATTTTAATCTTTTCTTCCTTCAAGTTCCTGCACTCATGGAAAAACTAGGGTTATTTCAGTCCCACAATGCAATTGCCCATTCTACCCTTGCCTGATTGCAACGCCGGAGTTTGCAGACTAGGTGTTAAGGGCGTCACTCCCTAGCATGAGATGATGTCATCTGATGCCAGTGTTGAACTGATTTTGCTTTCATACTAGACGCTTTAAAGGCCAATTGGCTGTTAATTTCTGGGATCACTTGCAAGTGTGAAAGGGGCTTGTGTAGGCTTCACATTCTTTGTGTTCATGTGGGTTTCCCCTCTCAGTTCAAAGACTAGTAGATTAATTGGCCACAAAAATTGCCTCTCATGTGAGAGATTTATTGTCATATACATAAGTGCAATGTGCATATACGCTGAAATTCTTACGAACTACAGGCACACAAAAGGCACCAACTACAATAGTATAACTTAAACTATCACAGTGTGCCCTTGGACAAAAGAAGAAATGATTATAAAAGGATAGCTACAGTTCAGTTATAGTTAGTACAAAAAAAAGCTTTGAATCGTGTGGACAGATATTGGTGGTCTGGAATAGTTCATTGTTAGTTGTTTAATTGTATGGGGACATTCAAAAGCTTTATGGTTTGGGGGGGGAGGAAGGAGCTGTTATTGAACTTGGAGGTGACAGACTTCAGACTTCTCTACCTTTGGCCTGAGATCACAATGAGAAAAAATCATGGCCAGGGTGTTAGGCATTCTTTATATTGTGGATGTTGTCTTGAGGTAGTGTTTGGAGGTGTCTTTAGTGTGTGTCTGTATGGATACTGTGGGAGTTGAAAGTAATCAGATCAGATACTATTTATTGTTATGTAATACAAAGATTTGCCATTAGCATTGCATGGTGTCCCTTACAATCGAGAAAAACACAAAAGAGAGCCCCCCCCCCCCCACCGGAATCACAGAATATCCGTTAATTCACCTCTAACATTCCCGCAGACTGTGCAGCCTGAGCAAGACCCCTGCTCAGTTCAAACCATTGGCCACCCAAGCCCAGATCCAAACTTCTGATGTGATGAGGGAGGCTTCAGCACCCAGGGCTCCTTGTGAGCCCTCAGCATCCTCTCAAATCCTAGTTCAGATACCTGATTCTTATGACCCAGTCTCTAGCAGCCAGCAATTTGATGAGGATCCTTTGTCCTCAAGTCGCCTGCCGCCTGTAGCTTTATGCTTTCCTCACCTGCAAGTTGCCATTGGCTTCAGCCACAGAGCGTCTTGCTAGTTTGCCACTGTGTTTACTTTTTTTTGGGTATGAATAAAATATGAATAGAATAAAACAAGATTAGGGTAAAATGATACTTGATGTTCAGCATGGACTCTAGGCTGAAGGGTCTTGTGTTTTTGGATTTTTAATTTGATTGTATGGATATTGAGAACATCCCAGAACAGCTTGTTTGACCACTAGGAACTTTAAAAATGACATCCCTGTTTGCCACAAAAATAAAACTGGGTAGGTAGCTCAACTGTGGTTATCGAGTGAAATCAGGGATAATGTCAAAACCGAAGGGGCATTTAAATTGCAACTGTGTTCTGGGAGAAATTTATGTTGAAATTTAGAATTCAACATAGAAACAGAAAAGGTCATTATGAATCTGGAGAGTTCATAATGGAGCAAGGAAATGGCAGACCAATTGAATAAATTCTTTGGTTCTGTCTTCACAACATTCTGGGAAATCGAGGGAGAAAGTAGAAAGCACTGGATTTGAACCCAGATCATTGTTACTGTAATAGCGTTGTGCTAACCATACCATTCTTAAATGCTGTCAATGCCTCCCCTCCACTTACATTTTCAGCCCCTTCATTCCAGGTACCCACCACTCTGAGTGGCAAAGGTCTTCCTCAAACCCCCACCCCCTCTAAATTTCTTAGCACTCTCTAGTCCTCTAGCATTATCAATCTCTGAAGGAAAGTTTCTTGCAGTCTATCCTAGCTATACCCCTCATCATTTTATCTACCTCCATCATATTCTCTTCTTTTGCTCGATGGAACTCAGACTAGTCTCTCCTCATAACAAATTTTCTATCCCAGGCAACATCCTTGTGAATTATCTTTTGTGTCCTCTCCAGCACAATCACATCCTTCCTATAGTGTTGTGACCAAAACTACAAACAGTACTTCAATTGATGTCTGACTAATGTTTAAATGGTGATTTGAGAATGTAGATGCTGGAATATTGAGTTTTAAAAAAACATTCTGCTGGAGGAACTCATTGAGTCTAGCTGAATTAGTTTGGTGGGGGAGGGGTGGAAAGGAGGAATTAAGAATTGTCGACATATCAGGTTAAGCAAATTTCAGTTCTCTGATACAGGCAGTGTCTTGTGGATATGTATGCTTCTTTGGTTTACTATTTGCATTAATTCAATGTTTTACTATTTTAAATCGGTGAAGAAATGTATAAACTGCACCCAACATTGGCTGCACAGTGAGCATAGCGGTTAGCACAATGCTATTACAACGCCAGCAACCTGAGTTTGAATCCGGCTCTGTCTATAAGTAGTTTGTATGTTCTCTCTGTGTCTGGGTTTCCTCTGGGCATTCGGGTTACTCCCACCCTTCAAAACGTGGGGATTGTTGGTTAATTGGTGTATTTGGGTGGAATGGGCTCGTGGGCAGGAAGGACCTGTTACCAAGCTGTATGTCTAAATTTAAATTTATAAAACATTCGAACTCCTAAGTGATTTTCACAGTTCTAATGGGTGTGTGAAAATTTAAGTGCAGGTGCTCCCCTACTTACAATGTTCCGACTTAGGATATTTCAAAGTTATGATGGTCAGATAGGGGGAGAAATCTCAGAAATAATCCAAGTGGATTTGCTTGGACTTTCTGACACCTCTTTCCTCTTTCAGAATCTCTCTGTCTCCAATCATATTTGTCATTTTGGTAGATGGTTCTGAAAGAATGTCCCTAGATCGCTTCTGAATATGGTACCGGGAACATTTAGAGCAGGGGTGGCCAAACCACAGCTCGCATTGGTCGGGCTCCCGGCAGGATGGGGATGTTGGTATTGTCTCGACTTATGATGCAAGTCGGGGTCTATCTGTAGTGTGACTGTCATTATTTGCTTTCATGTAATACGTTCAAGTAAGGTAATCGCAAACACTGTTAATTTGTCCAATAAACGTTGATAATTCCTCTAAGGCAAATTCTTTGTAGCCTCCCTGATCAATCACTTCTTTTAGTTTAGTCGGAAAGCTTGCAACAACGTTGTTGGGAGAGAGTGGGGCAGTGGGATCAGTGTGGGTGGGGACTGATGCATTGCTGACGGGAAAGAATAGGGGATCAGTGTGGGAACTGATACAGTGCTGTAAGGTGAGAGCTGGGCAGTGGGTTCCGTGTTGGCAATGATAAAGGGCTGTGGGGAGAGAGCAAGGCAGTGGGATCAGTGTGGCGACTGATATAGCACTGATACAGCCAGAAGCATATATAAGGTATGTGTGTGGCTTCAGACTTCGCAGGTGAGTTGGCTTCTACCTTCATGCTTTGCTTTCAAGCTGGACAATAGTGTTAAATTTGTAAATCTTGTGGATAAATCCTCAAAAATCCAAGATTTTACAGGAATGATAACGTGGAAAAATTTGGGTACAATTGCTTTCTTTTGATGAGAACTTGCTTTTAAAATAGGAACTGTACTTTATTTTCTTTTGGAGACAGGAGGTAAAGAGACAGATTACTAGCATAATTTGTGGTCTGGGAAGAGCCCTATATTGTCTGCTCTGCACATGGAATGAACCTTAATATAGGATGAAGATGTGGGAAATGAAATGGAACTGGTTTAAATGCAGTTAAGCTTGTTAATTGCACTTAAAATGAAAACTTTTTTAATGAAGGGGTTTCCAAAGTCCTGATGCCACTCGTCATTCAGGTATCTCCAGATATTGGGAATTTTATCTTGTGAAAATGTATGATTAGCTATGAAGAGATTTTTGCCTCTGTCTAATATAGCTATGTTATTGTAGTTTACATAAATAACATGTATAAGAGGGGGAGTCTTTCATGTACGATGAAATAACAAATTAAAAGACTACAGTATTTGATGGCAGATAAGACTCTCTTTCTTTGGCTTGGCTTCGCGGACGAAGATTTATGGAGGGGTAATGTCCATGTCAGCTGCAGGCTCATTTGTGGCTGACAAGTCCGATACGGGACAGGCAGACACGGTTGCAGCGGTTGCAAGGGAAAATTGGTTGGTTGGGATTGGGTGTTGGGTTTTTCCTCCTTTGTCTTTTGTCAGTGAGGTGGGCTCTGCGGTCTTCTTCAAAGGAGGTTGCTGCCCGCCGAACTGTGAGGCGCCAAGATGCACGGTTTGAGGCGATATCAGCCCACTGGTGGTGGTCAATGTGGCAGGCACCAAGAGATTTCTTTAGGCAGTCCTTGTACTTCTTCTTTGATGCACCTCTGTCACGGTGGCCAGTGGAGAGCTCGCCATATAACACGATCTTGGGAAGGCGATGGTCCTCCATTCTGGAGACGTGACCTACCCAGCACAGGCATATTAAACCCCCCAAATTTCAGAAGGGAATTTTTTTTGAATAATTAATTTTCAAAGACTATTATAAATTCAAACAATACAATCTCCTTCAACACCAATATGACATACAGAGTCTGTTTTTATTTCTCTTCCCCCCCCCCCCCCCAATCCCTCACCACTTCCCTTTCCCGATACAACTGAGAATAAAGTCACATAACTTGTACAGATATGAAAAACACAAATACTGGTGGGGTCAACGACCCCTACAGAAACCTAGGAAAAAGCCTTGGAAAAATACAACCAAGGTGACAAAGTAACCAAAAGTAAGGAATAAAAAAAAACATTTAAAAGAGCACATCATCTGCGCCACGTCCCACTTCATTGATCCCAATCGTTTCCCTGCTGAGATGGATTGTTTCAGTACCTTTGTTTCAAAGTGGGGATACTCATATCTGCATACCACTATATTTCAAATAAGGTTGCCATACTCTAACGAATGTGTCATGTTTTCTCCTTAAATTGTACGTGTTTTTTTTTCCCCAGGGGAATGCAACTCTGCATTTCCAAATTCCATTGTGTAATATTCAGTTGGAAGTCAGAACCGTCCTGGGTACTGCCAAGGTGACCTTCACAAACTGAATTTGGTACTTGGACAGTTTAAAACACATGCCAACAATGTTCCCCAGAAGGTACAATTCTGGATCTTGTGTAAAATCTACCTTTTTAATTTTTTTCAGAATGTCCCCTAGATCCTCCCAGAAGAGTCTCACCTCTGTATACAGCCATGTTGAATGGATAAAGGTTCCAATCTCCACACCTAAAGCACATTTCTGAGATTTATGATTGGATTTGTAATTTTTGTGGTGTGCGGTACAGTTGATTCAGGAAGTTGTTTTGCACCAACCTTTACCTGGCATTAATAATAGCCGTCATACTGTCCAGACACCGATCTGATCAGCACCGCTCGTGGATTGTTGTGCCCAAGTCCATTTCCCACCTTTGTAAGCCTGGCTTTGGGCCCTCACTTTGGAATATGAGATACATAATAGAGATAAACTTGCACACATTTCCCCTACACATGGGCGCGGTCCTAGATGTTCCCAATTTTTAAAAAGATCTTAGTTTGCAGATAGCAAAAGGATGTTCTATTTAACAAATCATACTTGTTCCTCAACTGCTCGAATGACATGAGCTGACCTCGTTTGTAACAATCCTTGATACACCTGATTCATAATTAGTATCCATATAATAAGTAGTGAAGTCATGTTTGATGCTTGTAGGTTGCAAGAGAGGATGTTTAGGATTATCAGGTTTCTGAATGTGAAATTATCTACAAGGTACGGTTAATAATTCTCTATTGCCTTCAGGTATTTTCTCTGTGGCTTTGTATTTATTCAGTGTACTTAGGATAAGAGATCTGAATTAATTACTTTCTCTCCCTTAGCTTTTCATAATTCCAAGATAAAATATCTGGAAATTGTAGAATGGTATTTTCTTGTTTAGGATTGGATTTCTAAAAGCAGATTTTCGTTTGTTTTATACATGTTGTGCAGATGTATCAAATATTTGCGCGATGCAGTTTTAATTTGACATCATTTGGCACAGATGTCAGGGCTGAAATGCTTTTGTAATCTTTGTTTTAAATATTTTAGTAGCAAAATGTAATAAGCTACTGTCATTTAGACAATTGAGAATGGAATCATCTATATTTCCATATTTCTCAAAGTAATATTGGAAATATTGCTAATAAATAAAATATTTTAGATTGTTTGCTCTACTAAATTCAACAGTGAAAGCAAAATAGATTTTTTTTTAAATAGCCTTTTGAGCAGTGAGGGCAAATTGTTTTTAAGGACCTCAAGAAAATTCTAGACCAGTCATTACTTTTGTTTCTGTAAATAGCACTTTAGCAAACACCACCCTTTGCATAAACAAAAATGAGCCTTGTCTGCTAAGATGCTCCTTGCGTTGTGATGCTGCACTTCTTTGGTCAAAAGTGCAATCAAATGAATCCATTTGGAAATTGCTATGTTTATCTTGTGTAAGAGATTTGACACGGAATTACTCAATGAAAAATGTTGGAACGCTTGCAAGCAATAAAGACATGTAGTCCCATTTTTTTCCATAATGTTTAGACTTTTTTTCTCATTTAAAAGCTGAGATGTCAGGTTTGCTCCATTCCATAATAAGGAATGTGTTTAACTTGGCATTTTAGTATAATACTTCAAAATAATATTATCAAGCTAAGAAAAGCATTGTTTGCTGAAAGCTCTGGACATTATTTAAAAAAACCTACACAGGCTCTGCATTAAGGTGTTTTTGCAATTATTCGTTTTGTCAGTGGGACTATCTATTTAAAAATGTCTCCTTAATACTCTTTAAAAATTCCCCTCTAAACCTTCAAATTAAGCTGAAGGCCAGGGGATGGACAATAGGCTTCTTAACAACTTTGTGGTTTCCTGATCCATTTGGTTAATTATTTGCTTTGCATGGAACAACTGCATGCATTGGAATTCAGCCATTCTTCCCAGCATTTTGTATTAAATTGGTTATATTAGATTTTTAATTAAAAATATTATTAAAGCCAGCTTTCAGCTTTTGACCCAAAAAGCCACCTACAGTTCTTCACAATGACAAGTTTCCCTAATCTTTTATCTGTCAATATTTGTGTGCAAAGTAGTTTGTTGAAGGATTATTATGTTTAGAAATCAGGAATGGTGAGAAGGGGCCCAGTTCACAGACAATAAAAGCACACCTTTTCTGGTCAGCAGTGTTTCTTTTACAATTCAAAACTGCTTTGCATTTTGGTATTTATTAATCTGCATTTTTAATTTCCACAAATCCTAGTTTTGCACATTTGTCTTTATTCTTATTAAGTTTTTTTATAGGTCCTTTCATGCAGCAAAAAAAGAAGCCCAGCTGTAAGGGCGGAATCTCTGCCCTTGTATCAGGAGACTTGCCTCTATGAATGCGCTGTGGCTGGCTCCAAAGTGCCAACTGCAAACCCTCTCGGGGAAGGATAATTGGTGGAGCGTTGTGCTCTGTCACCTCACATGAATGTACAACCACTGCAAGAGGCTGGCTAGGGGTGGGCTGATGATGCCATTAGCCAGTAACCTCTCTCTCTCCCACCCACTCACCCCTCTCCCTCCATGACCCCGTCAGGGCGCAAGCTGTGACAGCCCTGCCAGCCACTCCGACACCTCACTGGGCTGCTTCAGCCTTTGGGGCGGCTCAAAACATTGCAGAGTAATGGCCATCTTTCCCACTTGTGTCCCACTAATTTGGCTGTTCAGTACCCTGAGATAGGAATGGGGGTTTGGCTTTTCACACTTGACCACTTCCAACTGGGACACTGAATGCTTTCACGCTTGCAAAGAGCCATCCCCAGGGTTAGGATTGTTCTACCTTCTAGTGGTGACATCATGACACATCAAGTGATGGTGGACCTTCCCTAAATCCTGATCAACGCATTAGAACAAAATTAATCATGCCTAATTATAACATAATTAAGCTTTATGTACAGCACTGTAGGAGCCCTTCAGCCCCTGTTGTGCCAATCTATATAAACCTTTATAAGGGACCATGGGAAAGTGCTAGCAATAAATAGCAATAACGGATCATTTTTAAACAGGGTGGGAAAGTTGGTAGCTTTAGTGCAAAAATTTATACAGCACGGGAAATTTTGTAGCACTATAGCACACAATTTTTATAGCATGGGAAAGTTGTAGCACTATCACGTACAACTTATAAATACCGTGGGGGGAAAACGATGGCGGATCTTCCCTTCCAGAATTTGATGTGACAGAGAAAGGGCTATATACAAGGCTGCATGCATGGAGCATTCATGGAGGGGTTTCTCTGTCGTACAGCATTCTGGGAAGTCGGGTCCACCATCCCTTTTCCCACAGTCCTTATAAATTGTGTGCTATAGCGCTATTTAAAAATTGTCCGCTATTGCTATTTATTCCCCCCTCTCCTGCTGTGACTTTCCCAAAGCAAAGTTTATACCTTTATTTTAATCTTCTTCTTTCACTTTCCTGCACTCGTGCAAACACTTGTATCATTTCAATCCCACAATGCAATTGCCCATATCACACTTGCCTGATCGCAACGCCGGCATCTGCAGACACCCTGGATTGTACCAGGGGTCGAGGCCATCAATTCCCGGTGTGAGATAACGTCATCTGACGCCGGCATTGAGCTGATTTTCCTTTCACACTAGATGCTTTAAAGGCCAATTGGCTGTTAATTCCTGAGATCACTTGTAAGTGTGAAAGGGGCTAATAGTAAGGTCCTTAGGAGTTCAAGGAACACAGGAACCTTGGTGTATGTCCAAAGGTGCCTGAAAATTTTAGTGCAAGTGGATAAAATGGTTAAGAAGGCATATGATAAAGTGGCCTTCACAAGAATAGGAATGTCATGCTTAAATTTTATAAAACTGTCAGACATTTGTGTGCTGTCTGGTCTCCACACTATTGGAAACATTCATGTTTCCCAGCATCTTTCCAGACTCTTTGGTCATTGCTATTTGCTGTGAAAATGACAAGTTAAATGTGGATTTGGAGTCATAAATTCACAGACCTAGTTGGCAGGGAAACAGTCTCTTCATTTTTACCAGACCAGGTTGACTATCTGACTTTGTCCTTCTAACCTTTTTTTATCCATGTTCCTGTCCTAATGTCTTTTGAATGTTGTAATTGTGTCAGCCTCTCCCACTACCTTTGACAACTCATCATGGTAGGGAAAGTTTCCCTTCAGGTTTCTTCCACTTTAAATCTATGCCTTCTAGTTTTAGCCTTTTCTACCCTCAGGAAAAGGCTGACAGTTCACCTTATCTATGCCCCTCATGACTATATATTTATAAGATCACTTCTCTGCCTTCTGGGGAAAGTCTCAGTGTATCTTGCCTCTCTTTGTAACTCAAGCCCTCCAGTTCCAGTACAGGTACACAATCCTTTATCCAGAACCCTTGGGGGACAGTGTGTTCTGAATTTCAGATTTTTCCAGATTTCAGAACAAATGCTAGCTGCCCCAGATTTAAGCCCACCCGAATTGTGCTGCCATATCCACCCCCTTCCTGTTCCACTGCCGTCTCTCTCCTCCGCCCGCCCAACCTTGTCACGTTGCTCTCTCTCTCCCCCCGCTGTACCAGCACTAGGAAAAAATGCTGGTCTTTAGATTCCAGATTTTAGATGTCCGGATAAAGGATTGTGTACCCAGTAATAACTTCGTGAATCTTTTTGGACCTTTCCAGTTTGTGTTAGGGGATCTGAAAGTAGTTTAATTACCTTCAATTTTTCCACATTACTTTTTTCAGGTTTTATTCAGCATGTCTCTGTAAATTCGTGGAATTGGGAACAAGACATGAACTGTGGTGCAGTGCTGACCCAACACTAATTTAATACTGAAACAAAGTATTTACCTTGATCTGTTTTATTTTATAGTCCCAAAAATCCTGGATAGAGAATACTTTTACCAAGAGGGAATGTGTTTATATAATTCCAAGTTCAAAAGACCCACACAGGTAAGAAATGAAAAAATGTCATGATTCAGTTTTGAATGTTCTCTTATTTTTTGAATATTGGTGATATTTTCTTAAAATAAATGTTTCTTCTGGGAGAGAAGTCAACCTTAGATTATTTAATGGACACACGAGAGATTGCAGTTATTAGAATGTGGGCAAAATCAAATATCTCTAGGAGGAGCTGAGTTGGTCGACATATCCAGTCTTGAAGGATACTGACCTGAAATGCTGACCATTCTTTTTTCTCCCACAAATACTACTCGACCCACTGAGTTCCTCCAGCAGATTATACTCCTAAATAATTTAATATTTATTTTATACGGATGAAAGTGTCTTGGTTAATTGTAAATATAGTTTGTGTGTTGTACCATTTTTCAGTTTTGAGAAGCTCCAAGTCCCTTCTGTTTTTTTTTTTCATTGTCTGAATTTTTTTTCATGACCATGTTAATAAAATTCCTTGGTTTGATAGGTTCATGGTAATGCAGCATTGAAACAGGCCCTGTGGCCCACCATGTTTTAGCTGTCCATCGAGTTCCTGTCTTTGCACATCCCATTTCCCACCATTTATCTGGCAGCTTCTCTGCTAGGCTGTTTCAAGTACCTGCCTCCACAGCCAATCATTTCCAGATTTTAGTCACCAGTGGATTGAATTAATGACTCCCTCTCTTAAGTACAGAACTTTCCTAATTTTAGTAAAGAAACATAACATGAACAATGCTTCCACAAATTTACTTGATTGTATCTGATTCCAGATGTCTTCCAGGATGTCAGATATGTCAGCAGTTGGTCAGGTGAGTTTTGTTTTTATGGCACCTATTTTTTTTTATTTGGCGAACTGTTTAAAATAATGATAATGAGGTTTTATTGTCATACACATTTTACCATGTACATAAGCACCACAATTCTTCCTGCAGCCAAATAGATCAGTTTAAATAAAATATCAGAGTAAACTAATTGAATTAAATTAAGAAACAAATTGAATACACAAGATAATTAATATTCACCGTAATCCTCGTGCAATAATGCTATTGGATTGGTCTGTGATTAGTCTACTGTGGAGAGGAGGAGCTCTGATGTAAATTTGTATATCAGGAGGACTACTTGATTTGAATGCAGTTATTGATTTCAGATCTTCACATTTATTATGTAATGTTTGTAAACCTTCACAGATTAATTAAACTAAGCAGAATTAAGACTTCTTTTTTCTAAGCACTCGGTGGCCAGGAGATTTGAAAGAACAGCATGGATCAATTTGTTTGGAGCAGTTGTCCTGCTTGTTCCAGACTAATAATGTGTACACCAATATTCTTTTTCCTTTGTATCTTGCTTCCCCACCACCTTTAAATTTTCCTGAAAAAGAGATTAATCCACTATTCTGAGTTCTAACTATCTTTGTTTTTTTTACACAGCCACTGCATTCTGGATAATTATTCCTGTTTTCCCTAAAACGCATGCTGTGTAAAAAGCACGGAACTGGAATGGGGGTGCCATTCCATTTCCGACTTATTTCCTCCTAGACCCCTTGTCATTTTTCCCGGAATGCTTGCAGTGTAAACTCCACTGCAGGCATTCCAGGACCAACTCAGATCAGTGAATTGTGTACCATAATTTTCTTAGTATATTTGTAATTTTCTTAGTGCTCCCCGCTGTCTCACTCTGTCCCGTTGGTCTACTGCCTGCTCTGTCCTAATGATTCGCTGCCTGCTCTCTCCCGCAGCCCACTGTCCCAGCATTCTGTTGCCTGCTCTCTGTTGCTATGAGCCGCTAACCCTAATCCTTGCCCTTTTCCCAACCCTATCCCAAATCCCACACCTAACCCTAAAATGTGAATATGAGGTCACCCACTATGCAGACAATAAACTTACCCAGGATATATCAAGATGCACAACTGATCCTACTAAGAGCTAGAAGCAGGCAGGGTAATGAAAGCATGGGCCAATCAAAAGTGGCATTTTATAGTGACACAGAACGTCTGAGAGAGAAGACCAGTAAACACAAGAGGGATTATTATCCTGTCGCCCACATATTGACAAACTAACCTGAACTCTAACCCTAGATTTGACACTAGGCCTGCCAGATTGTAAGTAAGCTGGCCTGTGAGTTTGTCCTCCTTTAAAAAGTCTGAAACCCTGCTTCCCCACCAGCAGCTCACCTCCAACAGTGATTTGTAAGGGATTACCTAAGGTGGTGTTTGAGTGGAAAGAAAAAGTTTGAAATCCACTTCTTTCGATCAATACTTGCAATAGGTTTTACCACACTCCTTTATACATTGCATGCACATGTCTTCTTAAATTGCATGAGCTTCCCCCCCCCCCCCCCCACACTCTTTCATATTGTGCACATATGTGCTTTATTCCCATGCTCTTCTGTTAATTGTTGGGTTTTAATAAAAGTAAAATTTGATAGCAAACCCTTGTGACCAGACTTGTCTCTTATGGATCTGACACTTTCTCCACACAACAATGACCAATGCAGGGACTGACAGCATTACTGTTGGCAATACTCACCATTATCACCCTAAGTTCAACCTGGCATATAAAACTGGGGGAATATGTTTGAGTCATTTTTTTGAAAAACAAGCGGGTCTAACATGTCGTTAAATACGGTATAACTTGACATAGGACGTAGACTGTTGAGTTACACGCCAATTCTGAGATTTCAGAGACTCTTCATAATGGTAAAATCCTGTGAAGTCATAAATGAAAAGTTTAATTTATTTTGGAGGATAGTGGAATTGTTGAAGTTGTGCATCTGAAAATTGCCAAAAAGACCAGGATGATGGTTGGAAAACTGTATTTGGAGAATTCATTTGTTAGGTTATTTGCCTGTATATACACACACACACACACACACACACACACACACACACACACACACACACACACACACACACACACACACACACACACACACACACACACACACACACACCGCCTGAATATTCTGTACTTTTATCTAAAGCCCCTTTCAAATTTGCATCGCACTAACATGGCCATTCAGTGTCCTGGGATAGGAATGGGGGTTTGGCTTCACATTTGACCAAACCTAACTGGGACAGTGAATGCTTTCACACATGCAAGTAGCCTTTCCTGGGTTTAGAACTATTCTACTTTCTACCAGTGACATCATGACACATCAAGCGATGGTGGACCTACCCATGCAGCAGAGAAAGGGCTGTGTGCATGGCTGCATGCATGGACCAGTCATAGAGGGGTTTCTCCACCACATGACATTCTGGGAAGTCAGGTCCACCATTGCTTTTTTCTCCACAGTCTATAAATTTGTATGATATAGTGTTACCAACTGAAACCTCGCTGTTTAAAAATTGTCTGCTATTGCTATTTATTTCCTCTCCTCTCCCCCACTGCAACTTTCCCATGGCAAAGTTATAGCTTCATTTTAATCTTTTCTTCCTTCAAGTTCCTGAGCTCATGCAAAAACTTGGGTTATTTCAATCCCACAATGCAATTACCTGTTTCACTCTTGCCTGATTACCATGCCAGCGTCTGTAGACACTGGGGATTGTACTGGGGTTGAAACCGTCAGTCCCCAGCATGCGATGACATCATCTGACGCTGGTGTTGAGCTGACTTTGCTTTCACACTAAACTTTAAAGGCAGATTGGCGGTTAATTCCTGGGATCACTTGCAAATGTGAAAGGGGCTTAGATGTGATTAAAAAAAAAAAAAAAAAAAAAAAAATACACTCAGCTACTTTTAGAAAGGTGAAGTTCTTAGTTATTGAGCTGGGTTTTCACATATTTATAAACTTTTGGATGTTTCTGCCTGTCCCTGAAATGTTGGTGTCAGTGTTGTTCCACTCTTGCATATTGAGTATTTAAAAGTCACATTTTTTAGAAAGTGCATTATGTCAAAGTATGTGGTTGCTATTGCTTCCTGGAACATTGTACATGTGTATAATTTCAGCCATGTTAAATAGCAAGGTCTAATTTATCTTGAGTGTGTGCTGCTTGACATTTGGGAAAGTCAAATACATTAAGTTACTATTTAATGCAATGCTTGTTAAAGAGACCAGCCCACCTTGTTAAAATTAAATTATATGCTTTAGTGGAAGCCATTAGTACTTAATGATTGGAAAAGTGCAGACTGAATCATTTTTTAAAAATTGGATGACGAGCTGATAATTGGCATGTGAATTTATGTCTGTTAGGCACATTAAATGATTGAGAATATTCAGTTCGCTTGGACAATATTAGCAGAAATCCAACCTCTTGTACTTAATTTGAAAAATATATGCTTGTATGGTGTATGTATTTTACAAAAGAAAGAGGGAAACACAGTTGTGTGTTTTCTGGTGAAAGAATTAGTGGTGAGTGAGAAAAAGTTGTTTGATTTAAACTTGTGCCTGAATGGGTGGGTGAGAGAGAGGAATACTAATGTTTTAACAAGAACCTGGCATTTTTCTTGAAGAAAAATGACCTTTGACTGGCATAGGCAAAATAAGTTCTAATAGATGGTACATTTTATGCTGAAAGTTTAAGATTTTATGACATTGCGAAGTACTTTAAAGCAATGCTCTTCAAAGTTGTTATAGATTGATAAAAAATTCTATGGAAAGATGAAACGTCCTTGTGTGAAAATGCAGACTATTTGGAGCATTTATTCCAAATCAGTTGCTCAGCATTTGTTTTTATCTTGTTTACTTATTTCCTCTTAAATGACGATCTGTGAAAATAAAGGTATTACAAGTTTTGTAAATCTGTGGGGAAGGTGTTTTTCATTTCTTTGGGCCCTAAATCCACAATGTATCTTATCACTGATTTATTAATCGATTGGAATTATTACCTATTCCATCCAATAGACGACAGAGTAGTTCCAATTTTGCCATTTTCTTCCTGTGAATATCTGCCTCCAAATCCAGTTTATATTTTTATGAACTTTATCTTTGTTCTTGTGTTAAATTATTTCAATGAAGCTCCAAACTTGCTGACAATATGGTGTCTTAATTTTAGAAAATAAATTCTGACTAGTAACTTTATTTGCTTCTCATCAAGATGCTTTGAAATCCACTTGGTATTGTTTCACCTTTTTATCTTCAGCTAGTTGTACCCTATAAATGCTTAGTTCATTTTGTAGCTAAAATGTTCGTAGGTAAGTAATAAAGGTGATTATTAATTTGAATGTGGCTAAAATTTTCCACATCTGACATAAGTGAAGAGGGATAGGAGTAAAAACTGAATGAATTATGTAGTTATTCATATCTGGCATGAATTTAATACCAGACTCTTACATGCCAGAATGTTTCAAATTTGAAATTACTAATTCTGCTGTAATTGTAGGCAAGAAATCTTGTTCCCTTTACCGGATCTAAAAAAAACTGAATTTCAAAAATATTTAAAAAGCACAAAAACTTAAAATCTTTAGTTATCATATTCCACACAAAAAAATTATATAAAAATTGTATTTTAAGATGTGTAGCATGTAGACCATTAAACATAGAACAAAACAGCACAGGAATGGGCCCTTCAGCCCATGATATCTGCACTAGACATGTCCAAATTAAAGTAAAACTCTGCTTCCAAATGATACATATCCCTCTATTCCCTATATATTAATCTGTTAATCTATAAGTCTCTTAAATACTACTATTGTATTTACTTCGAACACTACCCCTGATGGCCTTTTCAATTTGCCCCACACACCCCTTTTAAACTTTCTTCCCTGCACCCCCTCCTCACTTTAAACATTTCTTCTTACATGTGACATCTTTACACTGGGAAAAAGATTCTGCTCTATAAATGTCTCTCATATTATTTATAAACTTCCCCCCTCAGCCTTTGCTCCAGAGAAAACAACTCAAGTTTGTTCTCAGAGCTCATACTTGCTAACACTAACCATATTCTGATAAATCTTTTTTGTACCCTTTTCAAGGCCTCCATCCTGCTGTAATAGGGCCACTAGAATTGCACACAATTGTCCATGTGTGACTTATCTAAAATTTTGTATAGCTGCAACATGATTTTATGGTGCATTCAATGTATTGACCAATGAAGGCAAACATGCCATATGGCTTTTTTACCATCCTATCTACTTGCAAGGCCACTTTCAAGGAGTGAATGACCTGGGCTCCAGACAGCTCTGTACATCAATCCTTTTAAGAGTCCTGCTATTAACTGTGTATTTCTTCATTACATTTGTCCTTCTGTTTGCCCATGTAAGTAATTGGTCTATATCCTGTTTTGTTCTTTGATATCTCTATACACTGTCTATTACTCTAACAATCTTTGTGTCATTTGTGAACTTATTAATCCACTTGCATCTTTTGCATCCATCATTTTTATAGAGATAGCAAACACCAGGATCCTGTGGAACACCACTATTACCGGCCTCCAGTCAGAATAACTCTACCCTCTTCTATGGGCAAGACCAAACTATGAATTCACTGTCTTCTAGATCAGCCTACCATGATGGACCTTGTCAAATGCATTACATATGTCTGTGTAGACCACATCCACTTCTTTACTGTCATCAACTACCTTTTATCACTTCCTCAAAAAAAAATTTGTACTACATTATTTGACCCCGCCTCTCTCAAAGGCATGCTGACTCCCTACTCTGAGCATGTCTTTCCAAGTTTGCATAAATCCTATCCCTGTGTTTTCTTCAGTAGCTTCCCTACCACTGATTTGAGATTCACCGATCTATAATTTTGTGTATGTATGTAATACATAATAATATATTCTCTTTTGCCATAAAGTTCAATGCTATTTGTTAATCCATCATTACATCTAAATGTTGTATTTATCAAGACATAATTTATTCTTTACTACCTCCTTTCAGGTGTTGCTGTGGACGATTAGTCCGGCAGCATCTTGGCTTCACTGCAAGCCTGGCCATGAAATACTCCGATGTAAAATTGGGTGAGACTGCAAACGTGGAGAAAGAGGAGTGGTCAGTGGAAAAACATACCAACGAGAGTCCAACAGATGCTTATGGAATTATTAATTTTCAGGGAGGGTCTCATTCTTACAGGGCCAAGGTTTGTAGAATTTGAAATTTTTCTTGCATCTGTATTAAAATCGCTTGGTGAACTAAGAATTTATATGTCAGTGACTTCCAATGTCATTTCTATAGACAAAACCTGTTTAGAAACCAGAGGTAAATTATTTTATGTTCCTAAGCAATTGGATATGTAAATTATATATTTTAGCTATAAAATGAAAAGCCATATAACACAAATTAAATTTCCTTTTTCAGGTAAAGGAAGTTGACTCTGGAGCATGATGTTCAGTACTTTCATTTGATCAGCCTTAAATGATGACAATATTCCTCCAGTTCTGCATTCACAGAGCCCCTGCTCCCCTGATAAATTCTCACCTTTTCCTGTTCTTCCATCTATAGGCCTTTTCAAACTGCAGGACCTGGGTACCCTTCCTAGGATCTGGGTGAGATTACTGGATAGTTGGTACCTCTCGCTCCTTTTAAACTGCAGGCTATTTTACCTGCTAAATCGATAACTCGGCGATTTAAGGCAGAAACCTGCCCCTGTGATGACATTGTGAGTGACATGTTACGCACTTACAGGTGCCCCACAGGGAATCCCCTGTTCCCTGTTTCTGTTTAAGCTTTCTATTCCCTTTCTGTTTAAAGTTCTCCTAAACACACCCCCCCCCCACCAAGTATTGGGCCTGTTCATGGTCATTGAACTGAAAACTCTAAACTTGATGTTACAAATCACTTTACATTTTCATTTGTTACCATGTTGTTATTATGAAAAATGCTGAGTTGGGATCCAATGGGTTCTGCCACGATTGGGGTTGGTGGGGGGGCGGTTTGCTATCACAACCTGCTGCTGCCACTACCATGACAGGAGAGGATTGTTGTGACATATCACTGCCACGAACAGGTGCTGCTATGTACAGGGTAGGTGCTGTCCCAACATGCAGGATCAATGGCCGTCTTCATTATTCATGATTTCTTTCCCCCCCCTTTTTTTAAACAAGGGGACCACATTTGCCATTCTCCAATCCTTCAGCACCTCCCCTGTGACCAAGAAGGATGCAAAGATCTTGCCAACTCCCCAACAATCTCTTCCCACGCTTCCCAAAGCAACCTGTGGTATATTTTATATGGTCCAAAGGACTTATCAATCCTAATGTTTTTAAAAATATCCAGCACTTCCTCTTTCTTAACCTCAACATGGTACAGCACTTCAGCTTATTATTTTCTGATATCGTCTTAAAGGTCCTATTCTCTGGTGAATACTTAAGCAAGGTATTCATTTAGAGCTTCCCCAACCTCATTTTCCTTCGCGCTTATCATCCTTCTATTCTTCAAGTATGCATAGAACACCTTAGTGGTTTCTTAATCTACTTCACTAGGCCTTTTTGTGCCTCCTCCTAGCTCTCTTAAGTCCTTAGTTTCCTTCCCGGTTACCATATAATTTTTATGAGCCCATCCTATTTTTTGCTTCCTAAATCTAATGTATGCTTCCTTCTTCCTCTTAACTAGCTGCCTAACCTGTTTTGTCAACCACGCTTCCCTTTTCCCGCAATCTTTTCCTCGTCTTAGAGACAAAATTAACAAGACCACGTTACAAGTGGTCCCTAAGCATCCTCCACGTTACTTTTGTGCTTTCTACCAAAAATCTCTATTCCAAATTGACTCCCTAGTTCCTGCCTAATCCCATCATAATTTGCCTTTCCCCAATGAAACACTTCCCATTTTGTCTTCCTTTATCCTTGTCTATTGCTATGCTAAAGATCAGCAAGTGTGATCACTAACACCAAAATGCTCCCCACCAAGAGTTCTCTCACTTGACCAGGTTAATTTCCCAATACTAGATCCAGTATGGCCTCTCCTCTTGTTAGCTGGTCTACATACTATCAGGAATCCTTGTTGTACATTCCTGACAAATTCCACCCCATCTAACCTTCTTGAAGTAAGGAGGTGCTAGTCAATATTTGGGAAGTTGAAGTTTCCCATAACAACCTCCATGTTATTTCTGCACCATTCTAAAATCTGCCTACTTGTCTGTTCTTCAGTATCCCAATGCAGACATTGCTCCCTTCCTGTTTCTCACTCCACCCACACTGATTCAGTAGTCACCCTCTCTGCAGTGTCCTCACTTTCTGCAGCTGTGATAACTATCCCTGAGCAGTAATGCTACTCCTTACCCCCTTCCCCTTTAAAAGATTTAAATCCCAGTACCTGCATCAGTCAATCCTGTCCTTGCATCTGCCATCTCTGCCATGATCACAATATTGTTATTCCATTTACTGATCTATGCTCAAAGCAAATTTTTATTCCTAATACTCCTGCATTGAAGGGATACATTCCAAACCCTGCCACTGACTAAATTGATGCTTCCTCCCCTACCTGTCCCATAATACATTGCATCATCCTTTCTACCTTCTATTCTCTGCCCTTGCATTCTGGTTCCCATCCCCCTGCCAAAATAGTTTGACCTCTACAACAGCTCTAACAAACCTACCTGCCTTGAAGGGCTCAGGTCCAAAACATCAGTTATATATCTTTACCTCTCGTGGAATCTGAGACCTGCTGTTCTTCCAGCATTTGTTTTACTACAATCACAGCATCTGCAGACTTTTGTGTTTCACCGCAATATAATAGTTTTTTATGCCTAGAAAAGCTTTTATTCTAATGTTAGAATTTTAAAATATATTTTTAATGTAAATAAATTACCTGATTTGAATAGACTGAACTGTGCTCAAATCTGACCCATTAAAGAACTGTACACTATTTTGTTTTCATACTTTCAAGAGAGGAAAAGAGCAAGTATTGATTGCAAGTTATTATATGTACTAAGCCTGATATTTTGATTCAAAGTAATTTGAATGTATAAATGTGTGTATACGCTGAGCAATGGTGGAGCGGGTGATATTGGTGATGCTGTTTGTGCGATCTACCTAACAGTGGGGATATGCCCAGAATTCTGACACTTCTGGAGCTCATTTGGCCCATCATGTCCATTGATATTATTTTAGGCATTTGTTTGGTTTGAGGATGACTTGCTTTCATCCCAGTTCTGAGACCAATGGGAAACCCGCAGATTTTGGATTGCATTGTGGAGAAGACAACACTTGAAAGCAATGGGAGATTGTTTGGGAGATGGTGTGTTTGTTCTACCATTTACATTTGGTGTTTTGAATCTGGCACGTGGACTCAACATATTCAGCATCGTTCGAAATGTTCCTCTTACTCTGAGTGCCCAGGGATTGCCAGGACTTGGAGATTCATGCTATTTTCCCCAGGAGGCTTTGAGGAGATCTTTGAATCGACAACTCAAAGGTCCCACTCCCCTGCATATGTAACAAAATTGCTTTGAAATAACACTTGATTAAGTCTGCCATACACTTATGCCATCAGCTTTTCCTTGTATTATTTCCAATTAAACTTCTGTTAAGGTCAGAAATTTAAGTATTTTTCCCCCATTTGGCATTTGTGCCTAACTGACAAAGATTTATATCCTTTTGTTTTGAATTGGTGCAGTATGCGCGTCTATCCTATGACACTAAACCTGAAGCTGTTTTAAGACTAATGCTGAAAGAATGGCAGATGGAGCTACCTAAACTTGTCATATCTGTACATGGCGGAATGCAAAACTTTGAACTCCATCCACGCATTAAGCAAGTTGTTGGAAAAGGCTTGATTAAGGCAGCAGTGACGACAGGAGCTTGGATTCTAACTGGAGGAGTAAATGCAGGTAACGCAGAGAAGCTTAGAAGTGTTGACCAAATGATTATGTTCTGACTCTGTTGACTTGCAATGATTTTGACCAATTGCCGCTTGTCACATTTAAGCTGAAATATTACTGAATATTAAATATTTGCAGCCAAAAAAATTGTTGTTCTTACTTTTAAAAAATTTTTTTAAAGACTGCCATTGATTTTGATCTCAAGTTTTGAATCCAATGATTTAACTAATTGGAGAAAGATTGAAATGGGACAGTGTTTCCAGGTATGTAGGATGGTATAGAAATGAATGTTAACCATGCATTGAACTTGACAGTAACTTTGAGAAATATTTAATTGTGATTGTTTTTAAAAAATATTTCTAGCTGTTCCCAAACTTCCAGTTGATAAACTAGCTATGATTTCTAGTAATTATAAGACATGCCCATTCTCTGCAAAGATTATCATGGAAAGTGGTCTGTGTGTTACTACTGTAATTAAACAACTTTAAACATGTAAAAGGAGAAATAACCAACAAAGTCTTTACTCTCTAGGTGACTACTTTGCTGAGCACCTTCACTCTATCCTGACACGGTGGCTGGATCTTGAGGTTGCCATTAATTTTAATTGCCCTGCATGCTGACCTATCTGTCCTTGGTCCCCTTCCATGGCCAGGGTGAGGCCAAATGCAAATTTGTAAAACAATACATTTTCTGGCTGACAAGTTGATAACCTAATGGAATTATCATTGAATACTCCAATTAAAATAATCTGCTCACCCTCACCCTTTGTTTCTCCATCTCATCCACTTGGGTTCTCTCGCATATCCTTTCCAGCCTCCATTTATCAGATTCCTCTCCCCTTCCCCACCTCCTTCCACCTATCCACTACCTTTGCACCCCTTCGACCATATCTCCTTTTGCATTGTTCCTGTCAAGCCACCATCTCTCCCTTGAATGGTTTCAATTATACTTCCCTTCAGCAACAGTCTCCACTTTCACCCTCTTCTCTTCCAGGATCCATCTCCTTTTCCCATTTGTCTATGTTAAAGTGGACCTAAGGTTGCTCCAAAGCAACACAAATACAGCTTTTAATACAAACTTTTAATCACTTTGCAAAGCATGAGAACTGCATTACAACAAGAAGCACAGCCATGAGCAGCCAATTTACCACAAAGGAGACGAACTCATGGCTTTCATAATCATCTAATTTATAGTTTGTAATCTCTAGTTTCTAGAACATTCAAATAGACTGCTCCATATAAGTTCATATTCCTGAAAAATCTCTCTGGATTTGTCAGTTACTCTGACATTTCACTTATCAAATCAAGAGTTTCTTATCAGCTCCCAAGCTGATAAAGAGAAGGGAATGCAGCCCCTTTTCCCTTCCAGGCACCATTTTAAAACTTGCATTTTTATTATATTCTAAAATCTACTTTTTCATCTGCATTCACCTGTCATTTGTCTCCAAACCATCCCCACCTGTCTCCATTTATCATCATTCACCCCGCTTTAGTCCAGGAATCACGTGATCCCTCCCCTTCACTTTAATACTATCAGTCTTCCATCTCCTTTCTCAGTCCTGATGCAGGGTTTCAACTCGAACCATTGACTACCTACTTCCCTTTTTGTTTACTGCCTGACCTGCTGAATTCCTTTAGCTGCTTGTTCATAGCTCAAGATTCCAGCATCTACAATATCTTATCAAAGAGCTATAGGACATTACACCACAGAAACAGGCCCTTTGACTGTGCCAATCTATTATACTTCCTCGTCTCACTAACCTGCAGCCAGACTATATCTCTCCATTCTCCCCCCCCCCCCCATTCTGTTCAATTTTTTTTTAAACGTCAAAATTGAACCTACATTTACCAATTCAGCTAAGACACTCCTACCACTCTCTGTATGAAGAAGTTCCCCCGACTGTTCCCTTTAAACTTTTCCCCTTTTACTCTTATCTCACCTAACCTCATGGAACAAGCCTACTTGCATTTACATCTATACCCCATATTATTTTGTGCCTCTATCAAATCTCACCCTATTCTATGCTTCAGGGAATGATGTCCTAATCTAGTACTCTGAACACTTGCAGTAGTATCTTCCTGCTCTTAAATTCAATCTCTCTAGCAACGTAGCCCAACATCCCATTTGCGGCCTTGTGTCAAGGATTGAGTATATCCGTTACTGGTGTAATGAGGACTCTGGGTGTGGCTCGTCATCATGCTGAAACAATCCGGGTTAATTTGTAGAAAAAATAATTCATGTAAGCATAGCTAAATTCTGTCTCTCTTTGATCCCTTGGAATGTTCTGCATATCAAAAGTAACATATAGTAAATCCAAATTTCTGTGTTTTCACCTGTGTAATTCTCACAATTTGTGTCTTGTGTGAGGAGCCCCTACCCCTGTCTTCAGTTTCCAGTTTCATTGTGTTAAAATGGAATTGAGCATTTTATTTTGTTGGTTTGAATATAAAGATATTTCTTTTTCTTAGGTGTTGTGAAACATGTTGGTGATGCACTGAAAGAACATATTTCGCGTTCTTCTCGGAAGATTTGTACAATTGGAATTGCCCCTTGGGGTGTTATTGAAAATAGGAATGATCTCATTGGAAGAGATGTAAGAGGGTTACATTTCAGTTTGAGCTGAGCATTGTTGAATTTTAGTCAACATTTAAAATACTTTGTGACCCAACATTTCTCTTTTTACAGGTTATTGTGCCATACCAGACCTTATTGAACCCGCTGAGTAAATTGAATGTTCTGAATAGTTTGCATTCCCATTTCATTCTTGTGGATGATGGCACAGTTGGGAAGTATGGTGCTGAAGTCAAGCTTCGGAGAGAACTGGAGAAGCACATTAATCTCCAGAAGATTCATGCAAGTCAGTCGTCACACATATATAATCAGACTAGTTAATGAAGGGTGACATTTTGTAGATATGTTTAAATATCCTGAGTTTTTAGTTAATTTTTTGTTGAGGAAGAAATTTTAGTTTGAAATTCTTGGATTTTTAATTTGTAGTTTTGGGCATTAAAAATTAAAACTGAAAAGCAAAACTGTAGGTTTGTGGATGGCACAATTGAAAGAACCAGTTCAGTGGGTTCAATGGGTTCAGTGACCTATTCATGTGCGAACATAATAAACAACTCAAATGGGCACATGACATTTCAAACATATTTAGGTTTCAAGTGGACTATTTGTTATTTGTGAAAATAGTCAAGTTGTGATCTTGAGGGATATTAAGGATCTGGTTAAGAAGGAGGTTCATAGCATTTATAAGAAGCAAGGCACAAATGAGATACTCGAGAATTATAAGAAAAGCAATAAAGCGAGGAAATCAGGAGGGCTGAAAGAAGGCAAGAGGTGGCTCTGGCAGATAAGAGAAATGAATATCCCGTGGGCTTCTATAGATAAGAACAAAAGGATAGCAAGGGACATAATTGGTCCTTTTGAAGATGAAAATGGAGCCAAGAGAAATGGGGAAATCTTAAATGGATTTTTGCATCTGTATTTACACAGCTTCTGTAGAAGTGTGACAAAACAGCAGTGAGGTTATGAATCCTATACAGATTATGGAGGAGGAGATGCTTGCTGACTTTGAGACAAATAAAGTGGATAAGTTTCCAGGGCCTGACAAGATATTCCATTGGACCTTGAGGGATGCAAGACAGAAATTTAAAGGGTCCCAGGAGAGGTATCTATAATGTCCTGGACCATGGATGAGGTGCTGGAAGATTGGAGGACAGCTGATGTTGTTCTGTTGTTTAAGAAGGGCTCTGAATAATCTCTGTAATTATAGGCCAGTGAGCCTAACATTAGTATTGGATAAGGTATTGGATGTTATTTTAAGAGAATGGTCATGTGTGTGGTAAATCATGTCCAACTTGAGTTTTTCAAGGAGGTTACCAGGAAAGTCGAAGGAAAGGCAGTGGATGTTGTGTACACGCATTTCTGTTAGGCTTTTGACAAGGTCCTGTAAGGGAGGTTGGTCACGAAGGTTCAGTCGTTCGGTATCCAAAATGAGGTAGTAAGACATTGCCTTTGCGGGAGAAGCAGGAGAGTGGTAGTAGATTGCCTTTCTGACCAGAGGGCTTTGACCAATGGTGTGCCTCAGGGATTGGGTGCTTGTCCTTTGTTGTTTGTTAACTATATCAATCAATGATCTTGATGATATAATAAGTTGGATCGGAAAATTTGCAGATGGCACTAGGATTGAAGGTTTAGAGGACTGTGAAGAAGGATTTGAAAGCTGGAAAAATGTGCTGCAAAATGGCAGGTGTAATTTAATGCCATCTTTGGGAGGATGAACTAGAGTAGGACTTAGATGGTAAGTAGTAGGGCACTGAGGAGTGTAGCTAAACAACGATCTGGGAATACAGATATACAATTACTTTAAAATAGCATTACAGGTAGATTGGGTCATAGAGATTTTGGCACATTTGCCCATGAATCAAAATATTAAGTACAGGAGTTTACCTGTTTTATTGAAGTTGTACAAGATATTGGTCAGGCCAAATTTGGAGTATTGTGTGCAATTTTGGTCACTTACCTACAACAGAAGAAAATTTACTAGGCTGTTGCCAGGATTTGAGGAGCTAAGTTTCAGGGAGAGGTTGAATAGATTAGGACTTCATTTCCTGGAGTGTTGGAGAATGAGGGAAATTTGATAAAGATATTGTAAAATTGAGGGGCATAGATAAGGTCAAGTAGGCTTTTTCTACTGAGTTTGGAGGATGTGTTAAGGGTGAAAGGTGAGTGTTTAAGGAAAACTTCTTTGAGGGTGGTAAGAGTGTAGAACAAGTTGCTTACAGAGGTGGTGGATTGTCAGGAGGGCCTTTGTCTGGGGGCAAGTTGTTGGGACTAGGCTGAGAACTAGTTTGACATGGCTGAAGGGGAAGGGATTTCTGTGCTGCAGTGTTCTATGTAACATATCCTCATTCACCAGATCACAGAATATTAGCTGTAAAAACAGTGCATCTTCCATCTTGTATAGTCTTTTGTTTGCCAGTATCCAGTTCTTTATTCTCCTGGATGCTGATCAAAAACTTACTGTAAAGTAAATTCTAGAAACACAAGTAGCTGACTGATCTTATTTGACCGTCAAGGATATATTTTTTTTGCAGAAATTGAACATTTATTTTCCATGAAAATACTTTGCTTAGAGGGGCAACAATTAATAAAGGCAAAGATTATTTTCAAACAATACGATGTGGCCCTTATAGAAAGGTCACAACACTGGACTTCTACTTGGAAATCTAGTCAGGGGCAAATGACTGGATTGTCATTTAAGGAGCACTTTGGAATCAGTGACTAATAATTTTATTAGTATTAAAATAGTTATGAAGAGATGGGATGGGTCTACAAGTCCTAAATTGGGGCAAGGCTAATTTGAATGATGTCGGACAGGAACTTGCAAAGGATGATTGCGAGAGACTGCTGACAGGAAAAGGGATGGCTGGCACACAGGAGGGAAAGTTCCTTTTGGAGTGAAGGACAAGGCTGGTACGTTCTCTTGTCAAGAAAAGGAAGGACGCGCATATATAGTTTAGAAAGTTGGGATCAAGAAAAGTCTTTTAGTACAAGGGTGTTGGAGTACATTTAAGGAAATCGGGAGTGTAAAGAGGGGACAAAAGAATTCTGGTAGATAAAGTAAGAGAAACCAGGGTTTCTGCGAGGATCTTGTGGGTAAAAGAGTAACTCCGGAAAAATTAGGACCCTTTAAAAAGCAATAAAGTTGCCTAAGTGTAGAGCCATAGGAGATGAATGAAGTCCTAAACCTGTATTTACAATGAAGAAAGACGTAGATGATACTGAACTTGGGAAAGCCAACAGTGAAGTTTTGATGAGAGTCTTAAAATACATAAAAATGGATAAATCCCCAGGGCCTGACCAAGAGTATTGTTGGACACTGTGCAAAGCTAGGAAAGAAATTGTAGGAGCCCTGGCAGAGATATTTGTGTCATCGTTATCCACAGGTGAGATACCAGAAGATTCGTGGGTGGCTGATGGTATGCCTTTGTTTAAGAAAGACTGCAAAGAAAAGCCTGAGAAATACAGACCAGTGAGCCAGACAGTGGTGGTAAGTTATTGGGATGTATGTGTTATTAGGAAGGCAAGGATTGATTAGGGATAGTTAGCATGGGGAAATTTAATTTTTTTGGAGGTCACCAAGATGGTTGAAAGCAGAATGGTTGGCATCATTTATGTGGACTTTAGATTTGATAAGTTTCCATGTGGTTGGCTTGTCTGGAAGATTGTATCACATGCAGTCCAGGGCAAACTAACCAACTCGATACAGAATTGGTTTGATGGTACAAGACAAAATTACAGTGGGGAGTTGTTTTTCATACTGGAGGGCAATAACCATTGGTAGGCTACAGAGATCAAGGCTGTTCATCGTTTGAGTGCCAACTGCCCTTTCCTCTGATTCTTGACTTTGTATGTAACCAAAATGAGAAGGCAGAGGAAGGGATGGTTGGCACATCAGTAGAGACAGCTGGTAGGGAGTTTATGTGGAATGACAGGGCAAAATTTCAGTCAGTCGAACACATGGACAAGTCGAAAAAGCAACAAATGCAGGATTGAAGGTTTTTAATGTAAACGTATGCAGCATTAGAAATAAAGTAGACGACCTTGTCATACAGCTAGAGATTAACAGGTATGATGGATGTAATTGAGAGCTGAATCTCCAAGGATATACACAGTGCATTGGAAGGATAGGCAAGCAGGCAGAGGGGTGGCGTACCTTCGTTGGTAAGGAATAATAAATCATGAGAAAGAGGTGACAAAGGATCAGAATTTGTAGAAATTGGCAGTTATATGCAGAACTCCAAATCAGTAGCTGAGATGTGGACAATGAATTACAACAGCAAATAGAAAAGGCTTGTCATAAGGACAATGTTATGGTAGTCATGGGGGATTTTAACATTCAAGTAGATTGAGGAGAACCAATTTGGTATTGGATCTCAATAGAATTTTTACAAGATGGCTTTTTTAAGCACAATTTACATGAGCCCCCCACCCCAACTCCCCTAGGGATTGGCTGTACTGTATTGGGTGTTGTGTAATGCACTAGAGGTGATAGGAGAGCTTGGGGTTAAAAAAAACACCCTTGAGGGCCGCGATCACAAAATGATTGGGTTCAATTTGAAATTTAGCAAGGAGAAACTAAAATCAGATGTTTTGATATTTCAGTGGAAGAAATGGAATTACAGTGACATGAGAGAGCAACTGGTCAATGTGGATTGGAAAGGACCGCGAGTAGGGAGGATGGCAGAGCAGCAATGAACGGAGTTTCTGCAAGAAATAAGGAAGGCGCAAGTTAAATATATGCATCAAGAGGAAATATTAGAATAGAAAAATGTCACAACTATGGCTGACCTGGGAAGTCAAAGCCAAAATAAAAGCAAAAGAGAAGGAATACAAGAGAGCAAATATTAGTTGGAATATAGAGGATTGGGAAGTTTTCAAAAATTTGCAGAAGGCAACAAAAAAAAAGTAGGGAGGGAAAAGAGTAAGTCTAAAAGTAGGTTGGCAAATAATATCAGGATTTTTTTTTTAAAAAAAAGCTTCCAAGTATCTAAAGAGTAAAAGAGAGGTGATGAGAGCAGATATAGGACCAATAGAAAATGATGCTGGAGAATGGAAGATCAGGAGATGGCAGAGGAGCTAAATTAGTATTTTGCATTCTCTCTGATTCTCTCTCATTCAATGTGCTGAATGTCCAAGGGTATCAAGGAAGGGGATAGAGTGCAGTTACTATTACGAGGGAGAAGGTACTCAGAAAGCTGAATGGTTGAAGGGTTATAAATTTCCCAGACCTGATCGATTTTAGCCTCAGTTCTGAAAGAAGAAGCTAGAGATATTATGGAGGCATTGGAAATTACCTTTCAGGAATCAATAGATTCTGACATGGTTGTGGAGGACTAGAAAATTTGATATAGCCTACTTCTGCTCCAGTGTCTGATCTTGTGGAGTCCTTGTGCAAGTTACCCTGAAGGTAAACTTGCAGGATGAGTTCGTGATGATGAAGATAAATGCTTTGCTGGCATTCATTTCAGGGGGAATAGAATACAAGAGCAGGGAATTGATGTAGAGGCTTTGTAAGGCACTGGTGAGACCTCAGTTGGAGTATTGCGAGTAGTTTTGAACTCCTCGTTTGAGAAAGGATGTGCTGACATTAGAGAGTATTCAGGGGAAGTTCACAAGGATGATTCTGGAATTAAAGGGTTATTATGAGGAATATTTGTCTACTTGTTGGAATTTGGGAGAATGAGGGAGATCTCATTGGACAAAGGTTACCCATGATGGGAGAGTCTTGGACAAGAGGGCACAACTTCAAGATTTAAGTATGTCCACAGAACAGGGATGCGGAAAAAATTCTTCAGCCAGAGGGTAGTGAATTTGTTGCCGCAGGCGGTTGTGAAGGCTGAGTCATTGGGTGTATTTAAGGCAGAAATTGATAGGTTCTTCATTAGCTGGGCATCAAAGTTGATAGGGAGAAGGCTGGAAGTGGAGCTGAGTGGGAGAATGGATCAGCTCATGATTGAATGGTGCAGCAGTCTCTGAAGACTGAATAGCCAATTTCTGCTTGAGGTCTTATTTGCTGTAATGAGCTAGGTGAGAATGCAGATGGTGTGATTAATCAATTTGCAGGTGACTCATTGATGGTGTAATGGATAATGAGAAAGGTTCTATAAGATTACAAAGAGATCTTGATCATCTAACTAACTTAGTGGAGGAATGGGAGGTGGGGTTTAATGTCCTCTCTTTCCCTTAATGTTCTGGAAGAGATCCCGGCAGGTCCTGGAGATATAGCCATCCCACTTTTTATGAATATTTTTAATGGTTGCTCCTTTCTGTACTCTAGTCTTCACTTCCTTTTCCTTGCTGAATACCAATGAGAAGTATTTGTTTAGAAAATATTGACTATTGCTTTTATATTGCAGGAATAGGCCAAGGTGTACCAGTCGTTGCTTTGATATTTGAAGGTGGTCCTAATGTAATCCCCACTGTGCTTGAATACCTGCTGGAGACCCCTCCTGTACCTGTGGTTGTATGTGAAGGGACTGGGCGAGCTGCAGATCTCCTGGCCTATGTGCATAAACAGACTGAGGAGGGAGGGTAAGCTACTGTTGCAGTTTATTCATCATAGCAGAACATTATTCATTAATCTATGCAGAGGCATAGCACTTCTCAGTAAGGAAAACTTTTTTATCTCTTGTGAGCATATAATTAATACTGTTAGTAGCTGCAGCAAGCAAGATGCATCGTTGCATCTGTATGTAGTCTTGTGTATAAGGCAATAAACTCTCATCACCCTCTTACGTTGTAATATAAATATGCATCTCCTTATCTCTCTGAAAGTAAAATCTGGAAATTAGAATAATGCTTTAACTGTCTCACGGAATGGCAGTGCCCCGAAACATGACCAGTCTGATCCTTCGAGATTAAACCCCACCCTCCTCTAACTAATTATTTTCCCATTCCTTTTCTGAATATCTCCTTTACTGAAAAAAATCTGCTTTAGCAGCAGGCTGAGGCAAAAAAATGAAAGCTGCACCTTTATTCTAGCCTCTTGTAATTTAAAAAAAAGGTTACTGGCTTTTAACAATTTGCGGATCAGCAGAAGTAGTCTCTTTGGCTTTTGGTATTGAAGCCCACTCAGGCCATCTCAGTTTGAACACTGGAGGTTAGAAGGTTAATTTGTGAAGAAGGGATTTTACGAACATGCAAGGCAACAGATTAAATTCTAGATGAGTTAGGCAGTGTGAAATTATGAATTAGGCTTGTAACCAATTAAACACATTTATTTTTCTGCACAAAATCTGAAAAAATTTCTTTGTGTGACTTTCCAGGAATATTTGTTAACTAATTCAAAATGCTTTGCTGACTGTTTAATTCAAATTGTATTTTGTTTTCCACTAGAATACTTCCTGATGGATTGGAATTGGAAATTCTCACCACAATCAAAAAGACTTTCAACTTCAGCCAAAATGAAGCATATCATTTATTTCAGACTCTGATGGAATGTATGAAAGCTAAAGAACTTGTAAGTTTGTCACTAATGTATGTGGTAGTGAGCTAGTAGATTATTTTCTGGACTCTAACAATGGAATGGGATAAACAAAACTCTTAATGACATTGAGTGTGATGAAGACTTCGGTTTCCCACAAATTAGTTTTTAAAAAATTTGTTTTCATTGAGCCTAAAAGGCTTTGTGTTGGAGATGAGGAAAACTGGCAGTGGTGATGGATGCCTTTCCTGCTGTTCGCAGACTCCTGAAAGAACCTCACACAAGTGAAATGTCTCTGCTCTGTAACTCTGTACTCTGTGCTTTTTGTTTTACTCTTGCACTATGTATGGGATGAATAGCTGGGCTGCTCACTAAGCAAATGTTCTCATTGTATTTCAGTACTTGTGACAATAAACTTTAACTTTATGATGAAGTAGTGTTCAGGATGTAATGCTAAAGCAGAGAACATTGTAACAAGGCAAAGAAAGTAAAGCAGAAATATTGGTGAACCTGCCTTTTTAATCTGTCTCTTGATTATGAATGTTTAGCAATGTTCCCTTTTGGTATAGCTTTTTGTTCCACTATCATTCTGGTAATCTTTTGCATAGTACTGTACTGAGAACATAAGATATGCAAATAGGAGTAGCCATGAGTGTCTGTTTGAACTGCTATCCATTAATTTTGCTTAATGGCCACATTCTTGTACTGTTCCATTTTCCCCTAATGTCCATATTCTATTCTATGAGGTCCCAAAAGCTATTGAGCTTGGTCTTGAATATATTGGTCCATAAAATCTGAGCAGTGAACTCTAAAGATCCACTATGTACTGAGAAGCCTCTTTTCATTATAGTCCTGACCCATTATTCTTGTATACTGACCCCTCCACCTAGCCAGAGGAAACATTATCCTGCCTTTTCTTTGACACCTATGAAATGATTAAGTGAGTAAATTAGGAATTTAAATTCTTGTTATGTTATGTTCCTTTCTTCTTTATTTTATTCACATCTATTCCATGGACTGAGCAAATGCTAGTGTGTAATTAGTGTACTGTTCTCCAAAAGTGTATTTACATAGGTATTGATTAGGGACAAGTTATCGACTTATTTGTGAAGGAACTTTCATGTTAAAAGTTATTGCATCTTCATTAAAGAGCACAGAGATTTGAGTGAGCCTATGTCAGAATTTTGATCATGTTATTTCTAATTTCAGATCACAGTGTATCACATTGGGGCAGAGGAACACCAAGATATAGATGTTGCCATTCTAACAGCATTATTAAAGGGCAAGTATTCTGGGTTCGAACAGATTCCAATGTTGCAGTTTATTTGGTGCTGAAACCTTGGTGATAAGTATTTATATGAAAATTGTTCCTTTGAATGATATTTAAAAATAAAGCTAATAAAGCTTCAGATCCACCTTTGTTAATTTAATTTTGGTAACTGGTGACTGTTAAGAGAGGCAAGGGGAATAGGCAGTCATTGCAGAGCACTCATTTGGCCGTTCCCCTCAGCAATTTTGGATTCTGTTGGGGAATTTGGGAATTTAAATTCTTGTTATATTGCATTTCTTTCTTTCCTATTTTATACACATCTCTTCCATGGACTGAGCAAATGCTAGTGTGTAATTAGAACGCTGCTCTCCAAAAATGTATTTATGTAAGCACGAAGGGGAAAAAAAAAAATGGTTCGGTGCAGATTTGAGGGACCGAGGTGACCTGTTTCTGTGTTGTAATTGTTTTATGGTTCTGTTGATTAATGCTCTACCAGGGACAAGTAGTGATAGTTCTCTGGTACAGAACCTGACCCTTCAACTAAGAAGGCAAGGTTGGGGGGTGGGGGAGGGGGAAAGAGGAGAGTGATAGTGACTGGGAATTTGATAATTAGACAAGTAGATAGGAGGTTCTCTGAACAAGATTGAACTCCAAAATGGTATGCTGCCTCGCAAGTTCCAGGTTCTAGGGTCAGGGAAGTCTCGGACAGAGTCCACAAAATTCTCAAGTGGAAGGGCGAGTGGCCAGATGTTATGGTCCATGTTGTTGCCAGTGACATAGATAGCAGTAGGGAAGAGGGAATATAGGGAGTTAGGAAGGAAGCTGAATAGCAGGACTTCAAGGATGGTAACCTCAGGATTGCTGCCTATGACATGAGTCAGTGAGGAATAGGAAGCTATGGCAGATGAATGTGTGGCTGAAGAGTTGGTATGGGAGGCAGGGGCTCAGATTTGTGGATCATTAGGATGTAAAGGAAATTTTGTTTAATATCAGTTTTTGGTGTATTACATAACAATGATAGAATCTTGAAAGATAAAATTATGCTTGCAATTAACAGTGAACTTTTATTCTGAATTTGAAACTGTAGTCAAAAAGTTGGTTGGAATGAAAGCAAATTGAAGTATTTCTAGAATCTGCAGAATTTTCAAAATCTGCTCCAGGCAGTTTTGAAAGCTGACAAACTTTTAATTTTGCATTCAGGTACCAATTCTTCTGCATTTGATCAGCTGATTTTAACTCTTGCCTGGGACAGGGTGGACATTGCCAAGAATCATGCATTTGTTTATGGGCAGCAGTGGCTGGTATGTATGAATTTCAAATTCAAGGATAAATTTATTTTTAACAAGGAAGAGAAATGAATGAGGCAGATCTGCTATCTTGTGTTTGATGGTTATCTACTTTGAACCAAGCAGTTCTCCCAAATCAATCTAGAGCAGTCTTCTACTGGGAGTTTGGCTCCTCAGACATGATCAAGTGTCTTTTCTAACCCAAGATTCCAGTAACAAGAATTGCATTGATAAGAGACATGGCTCACCTGTCATAGAACATTATGGCACAGGAATCGACCTTTTGGCTTGCGTGTCTGTGCTGAAAATGATGTCCAAATCAAACTAAAACTCAGTTGTTTGCACTTTATAGATAGCCCTCCATCCCCTTCATTTGCACAAGTTTATCTATAAGCCTCTTAAATGAATCTATTATACACCTGGCAGCCTTTTTCAGTCACCTACCAATGTGCAAGCTTTATGCTCTTCACATCTCCCTTGAACTTCCTCCCCTCACCTTAAACACATGTCCTCTAGTTAGTGTGTATGCTTTTACCATGGGGAAAAGATTCTGACTGTTCACCCGATCTATGCTTCTCTTGATTTTTATAAATCTTTCAGATCTCCCTTCAGCCTTTTGCGCTCCAGAGATAATAATCCAAGTTTGTCCAATGTACCCCGATTGCTCATGCCCTCTAAACTAAATACCATCCTAGTTAACTTTTTCTGTACCCTTTCAATGGCCTCCATGTTCTTCCTGTAATAGAAGACCAGAATTGAACACTGAAATCTAATCACACCTATTTAAGTTGAATGTTGAATATTTTTGAAATTACATACATTTGAAATAATTTTGCTTCTCTTGAGAGGGAGGGTTAAAATTGAACTTTTCCCCTTGATTTAAAAGAACTTGTCACCAGTGCTCTGCTAAAGTAGAAGGCTAAAGGCACTACCTGGAAATGTCCTAATATGGGTGTGTCCACTTGCATGGATCTGAACAGAACACTCATCCCAACATTTCAAGTTGATTTAATTTTTTGAATTTTTTTCTTCGTAAAGGTAACAACAGAATTGTTTTAAATATGGCTTGTTAAATTCAGAGCTCATTTAAATATTCTAATCTTGGATGTTACTGTTCTATTTAGAAAGGGGTGGACATGTGTCCTAACTGATGGCCTGGCCATTGGGCCTTGTTTTAAACATGACACTGTCCATTTCCAATTGTTATTGAATGTTGCAGGTTGGGTCACTTGAACAAGCAATGTTGGATGCTCTTGTCATGGACAGAGTGGAATTTGTGAAACTTCTCATTGAAAATGGAGTTAGCATGCACAAGTTCCTCACAATCCCTCGACTCGAAGAGTTATACAATACTGTAAGTATGAGGAGCATCAAAAAAATTGCAGACGCTTGAAATCTGAAGTAAAACAGAAGATCGTGGAAACAGCTGTGAAGCAGCAGCTATTCAAAATTATGTTCAAAGGCTCTTCAGGTTGATGCTTGCTTGTGAAATGTTAACTGTTTCTATAAGTTTCTGCAATTTTTTTCAGCAAGGGGTGATCAATTTAAATTTTATTTGTAGAAACGTATTAGAATGTATGACATTGTACCAAATGATAGAGGTTAATATGTTGATACAAAATATATTTTGCGTTTGGGATTTTTGTAGCTGGACTTTGAACTTGAACATACTTTATGTTGGATAGCAAAGTTATTCTCAGGTACACAAGTTATTTGTTGGCTCTGCAGAAACAATGGGCACTATATAAATATTTGCTCATTCTGCCATTCCTGACCTTTGCTGTTTAGGATAACTGCAATCATATTTTTGTGGTCTTTCAATGCAGAAACAAGGGCCAACTAATCCAACACTGCTTCATCTAGTGAGAGATGTTAAACAGGTAATTTTACTCTTGCCAATCTTTGAGCTTTGCAGTTACATGCTGTGATCTCCCACCAAGGTCTAAAATTGATTTTAAATATGAATCTTTCAAGTTCTTTATTGACCTAACATGTCCAAAGTAAATATTTGTTGAAAATTAAGTAGATTCTTTAATCGGGGCATAAGGATAACTAAGTAATGTATAAAAATTACTGTGCAAAATGTGAAATGACCATCAGCAGTGGAATTTGAAGACAGCCAGTAAAGATTTAATAGGCATACAAGAAGATGTTGGATTCTATTCCTATAATCTGTAAGTAAGAAATTGGCACTTTGTAGTTCTGTCCAAAATAAGCCAACAAAAATGTAATTTTCTTGGATTCTATAATTGTACATTCTAAATGCACATTGACATTAGTAATGCCACGTCTCTAAAGGTTTTGTTTTGTTTGGGGAACAAAACGTTCTTCTGAATTGAAGCTATTTATGGTTAACTGTTACCACGAGAATACTGGAAGGCATTGTTTAACATTAAGCCATAGTCTTACAGTTGCCTAGTAAACTTATGCTGGTCATCAAATATCCTCAAAGCCCATTTTATTTTCCTATCAACTGTTAGATTCTGGCATGTATCTAAATACCAGGGATGATTCACAGTGTCTATTGACCTGTGCATCCTTGGGATGTGGATGTAAACCTCGGCATACAGAAGGTTCAAGTTCCATAAAGACTACTGTGAAAACTGGTTTCTAGAGCTGAATTTTAATTTTTATCCACAGCTGATGATGATGCTTTTCACTCTTAAATTGAGCCCCTGAGGTATGTTAGAAGGATGTATTGATCTTGACCTACAGTTATTTCCCTAAGGGTGGGGTTTTATTCTGATTATGGAATTAATGTATATTTTTTCTTACAGGGGAATCTTCCTTCAGATTATAAAATCACTTTGATTGATGTGGGTCTTGTCATTGAATATCTTATGGGTGGCACATATCGATGTACATACACAAGGAAACGTTTTAGAATCATCTACAACAATCTTCATGGACACACTAGGGTATGCGCCTTGCTTTCTGGAGTATTTCAGTTTCTGAAATGTAGTTGATCAGCTCAAGGTCATGACAGAAATGAAGGGGGCAAGATTATGGATCTTTTTTAAAAAACATTTTGAAACTACTGCAGAATTGACCATGTGCAGATAGAATTTAAGTTATTGCACACCATTTCCAATGCAAAATTTCTTCTCTAGTCTGAATGCTGATTCATCATAGAGAAAAATTAAGATGTAGATTTCCCCTCTCAGTGCCTTATCCATAGGTTGTAACACTTGGCTGTTAGATCCCAAGAAATATTTTTCTAGAATTATTAAGATTGGGTGTTCACCTTCATTGGGAAGATACCATCTCTTTAAGAATTAAAGTAGATTGATATATATTGAGTCCTGATTTTAATAAAATGCACTCCAAGTTCTGCTTAGATTGAAATAATTGTAGTTTAGACATGGTTGTCAGTTGATGGTTATAAAGGAATCACAAGTATACAGTTCAAGTGCCATGCAACCACATTTTCATGCAGTTCTTAATTTTAAATCAACTTTTCAGAGATATACTTTCTTTAATTCCCTTGGTTTTACTCAAATTTGTTTTCTAAAACCTGATACCGTATGTACACATGTAATAGTCAACTTTTGTAGACCAATTTTTAGGTAAAATTTAGGGTGTCAACTGTTAACGCATACTACCCTTGACTGCATAAGTACTTGTGTCATTCAAGGCATTGGGAGTTCCGATGGATGGATGGTGGGGTGGGCCTAGACAAGTCTGCAGTAGGGGTGTCAGGAGTTCTGGTGGTCGGGCTGCTGAGGCCAAGGTGAGAGTCTATGGTTGGGATGTCGGGAGTTCCAATTGTCAGGCGGATGGCCGGGACGTAGGGAGCTTGGATGGGCAGGTTGCCAGGGCCTAGGTGAGATTCTGTGATTAGGGATGTCTGACAGGCGGACGGCCAGAACCAAAAATGGCGGGGTGGGGGGGGGGGTCGATTTTTATGTGATGTATGAAAATTGTCAAATCTTTGGGCCAAAAATAAGGGGTGGGGAGTTTGACTTTTGCATGATATTGACTATTACATATTGACTATTGTATGTTTTTAAAAAGCAATGATTTCTGCATTGCTACTTGAATTTTTAATACTCTTAATGAATTTTATCTTAAATAAGCTAAATACTATTGTCCACATTTAAATTATACTCCATCCCTTTGAACCTTCAAGAAAATTTGCTAACCATATAACCATTTACGGAGCAGAAACAGGCCATATTGGTCTTTTGAGTCCACACCGGTTCACTTCTTTTTTTCTTTCTTCTTCTTTGGCTTGGCTTCGCAGACGAAGTTCTCAATAATTTCCTGGAGATTAATTATGTCTTCCTTTCGTATTATAAATGTTGAAACCTTGAAAAATTTGTGACTTTATTCTTCAATTGCATCACCTTTCATTTCCCTGCAATAAATTTAAGTCTGATATACTCAATCTATGAACCTGATGAAATTACTAATGCTGCACTTCATAATACTTAACTATAACATCTGAGTGATATTGTGATTAATAATTCAGCTGCTTGACAAATAACTCAACATGAAACAACTCCAGTGAAAACAATTTAAGATGTTTAATTAAAGTGACCATCAATTAAAGGATGATTCAGCCTTAAATTCTAAACCAATTTGAGTAACACTCAAATTTTAAAATTTTTCATGTTTTTCTTTATATTTTTTTGATCCAGAGATCTGGGCGGCACTCATCAAGTATACCTCAACTGCGCAAACACCAGGAATCACTGACTAACCGAGCAGATAAAAAAGAAAAAACTCGGCATAATCACTTCATTAAGACTGCACAGCCTTATAAACCTAAGGTACTGGAGAAAAACCATAACATATTAGGCTAGATGGAGGGGATGGATATATACAATGTGGTGGAAAATTGATAAATATACTAACATTACAGTTAAGCTCTGATTATACTGAGTGCAGAGATTTCAATGACACAAGCAAAAGGCAAGGGGAATTTTATATTCATCAGTTTATTGTTGCTTTCATTTAGTCTTGTTGAAATTGAAATGCTTCTGGATCGTGTCTAAAATCTACTTGCACTTAAGTCCTACAATCCAGTGAATTCATGCTCACTTAGATTATTTTTCATTGTCTTAAATCTTAAGTATCAAAAGAATTAATTGAGCTTTTAAAACTATGCACTGTTCATAAAAATGTGAAGTAGTTAGTGACAGCTAGTTTTCAAGATTATAAAAAAGCTCCCAAACTATTTAGCCCACCGCATCCATGCAGGGATGCCTGTGGTCTACCCTTTCTATACCCCTTAATTGTATATGCCTTAATCATGTTTAGTCGACCACCTTTGCTGCAGGGAAAACCAGCCAGCCTCTCCAGTCTTTTCACATTGGAAAACTGCATCCCAAGCCACGTCCTGTGAAAATAGGTGCAGGACTAGGCCATTCAGTTTTTCAAGCCTGTTCATTATTCAATACAATCACAACTGATCATATGACTTCAGAACTCTGTTCCTGTTTTCTCTCTGTACCCCATTGATCTTTTTAACCAATGGGGCAAAATCAATACCCTTCTGAATATATTTAAAGAACTATCCTCAACAACTTTTTTTGTTGTAGGGAATACCACAAGTTCTCAACTCTGAATGAAAAAGTTTCTCTCATTTCAGTCCTAAATTACTTCCCCCTTAGTCTGCAATCCCTTGTTTTGGACTTGTTCAACATTGGGAACATTCTGCATCTAACCTGTCTTGTTCTTTAAAAATTTGTCTCAATGAGATCCCCTCTCATTCTTCTAAATTCCATTGAGCATGCCATCCAGGTCTCATTGAACCTCCCATTTTCATAAGTTTTTGCCATCTGGATAATCTGCCCTCCTACTATTGCGATCAAAGTGGATAACATCATCTGCGCCGCTAGAGGAGCGAACATACTTGACCACTTCTATACATGATCAAGGACGCCAATCAAGCCATCTCACACCAAACTTGTCTGTACTCCTCCCATTGTACAAGCAGAGACTGAGGACTACAGCACCAGTGGTGAAGACAGTGGAAGTATGGACGAGGGAGGCAGAGGAATTCCTGCAGGACTTCTTTGAATTGGTGGACTGGATCATAATCAAGGATTTATCTTCAAATTTGAATGTGCCAGTACCTGTGGATGAATGTGTGCATATTGTTGCTACCCCAGTCAAAAGTCAATGATGAATCAAAGATTTGCAACCCGCTGAGGGCTAGGTCGATGCCGTTAAGACTGGAGGTCCCGATCGCTGCAGGAAGTCCAGGAACAACCTATGGAAGGCTTTCTTAAAAGCAAAGAGGCAACTCTGAATGAAGCAAGAAACGGAATCCGATGCTCGCCAGCAATGGCAAGGCTTGCAGGCCATTACATCCTACAAGGCAAAACTTAACATCATAAATGGCTGTAATGCTTCACTCTCCGATGAACTGAACACTAATGCATGTTTTGAAAAGGAGAATTCAGCAGTACCAATGAGTATCCCTGTAGAAGATGCTAACCCTGTGATATCTCCCTGTGATAACTCTCAAAAGGCCTGATGGTGTACCTGACAGGGTACTGAAAATCTGTGCCAATCCCATTTCTGAATGGACAATAAATCAGACGCTACCTCACTTTTTTTCCTATTTTGCATGAATTTATTTTCTTGTATAAATGTAAATTATGGCAATTTTTGTACCTGTATTGTACAATAATGTTGCCGGTTATTTGTATTTTGAGGACAATTTATTGACTTGGTCTGCTATTTCCTTGTTCTCCAGTATTACTTCTCCTTACTCTGACTACAAAGGATATATATTTGATTTTAGTCTTTCTCTTCACACACTTTTAGAAGCTTTTATAGTCTGTTTTTGTGTCCCTGCAAGTTTCTCTTCTAATTAAACTCTCTTTCTTTGCTGAATTCTAAATATCTCCCTGTCCTCCAATTTGCTGCTTTTTCTAACCAATTTGTATGCCCCCTTGTTTTTTTTTAAATGTCCTTGATTTCACTCATTAGCCATGGTTGGGCAGATATCCTATTTTTATGGCAAATAGATAGGTAGTTTTTGAAGTTCCTCAGGGCTACCTTTAAATACCTGTCATTGTCTGTCTACTGTCAACGAATCAAGTCTACCTTGCCAGAACACCCTAGACAATTCATGCTTCAACATAATTGCCCTTCTTTAAGTCCTAGACTCAAGTCTCAGAGCTTACTCTCCATCCTGATGAAAAGTTCCATCATATTATGGTCACTCTTCCCCCAAGGGGCCATGCACAATAAGGTTATTAATTAATCCTGCCTCATTCATAGTACCCAGTCAAGGATATGGCCTCTAACGAGTTCATCTGCATCCTCTTTAGCAGTATTTTACTTTGGAACTGTGGGCAATTGTGGTAATTTGCAAAATATTATGGCAGAAATGATTAGGTCTCAGTCAAAGTTAACCAACGAAAGACACATGAATAATTGAGGGAGAGGCCAGAGACCTCGGGAGCCTGTGATTAAAATAAATCATTGGGTCAGTGGTTTAGCTGAACAAGTCTAATGATACGAGGTTTGTGATTTCTGCAGCTTTGCAATTTAAGAAAGGGGCTTCTGTATCATAATTAGCAAACCAATGTGATCTTGAACCACTGTTTATTTTCTCATTATTTGCAAAACCAAAAAAATGATCTATATTTCTGCACATTTAGCCTGAATCCTCTGGTGATCAGGGAAAGAAAAAGCGAACCAAAGAGGAAATTGTGGATATAGATGACCCCGAAACCAGATGTTTTCCCTATCCTTTCAATGAACTGCTTGTGTGGGCAGTACTAATGAAGAGGCAGAAAATGGCTATGTTCTTTTGGCAACATGGAGAAGAGTCTATGGCCAAGGCACTGGTTGCATGCAAGCTAAACCGATCCATGTCCTGTGAAGCAAAGCAGAGTGATGTTGTTGATGATACTTCCGAAGAGCTGAAGCAATCCTCTAGGTTAGTAATTATAAAGTACACAAATTATTTCATTTAACAATTCTGATATCCAAGGACATGCTCAAAGCTGAGTTCATGTGATTGAAAGTTTTAATCTGTTTAATGCAAGGAATCCTTTTTAAAAAAATTTTTTAAGACATGCAGCATGGTAACATTTTAGCCCATGCTGCCCAATTGGCCTATAATCCTCATTATATCTCAAATATTGGGAGTAAACCGGAGTCCCTGGAGGAAACCCACGCAGACATGGGGAGAACATATAAACTTCTTACAGCACAGGATTCGAACTCCCAGACCCAATTGTTGGCGCTGTAATAACACTACGCTAACTGTGCAACCCTTTCAGATTTATTTCCCATTTCTGATTTCTAAAACATCCTTAATGCAGATCCTATCTCAGAAGCCCTTCCACTAATTTTTCTCACCATTAATGTTGGACTCACCACTCTGTAGTTCCTTGGCTTATCCTTGCAGCCTTTCTTAAATAAAGGTACCACATTACCTATCTTTCTGATTTCCGGTTTCTCACCCAAGGGGAAGGGAGATTTGAAATTCTCTGCTGTGGGTTGGCCCCAGTCGTTTCTTCCCTGGCTTACTAAGGTCCTGTAGATTTAGAGTCATAAAGCCTTGGAGCACACGCTGACCAAGTTGGCATTCTGGGCCAGTTCATTTCATCACTTTCTTGTGCCACAAAACAACTATTACCACCTCTTTTGTAATGTATTACTATTTCTTCCCTGAGTCTTCTAGGTTCCATGGTAAATATAGATGAGAAATATTGATTTAAAACCATTCCCATCTCCTGTAGCTCCACAGTCCGTTGATCTTTTGAGGGCCTACTTTTTCCTAGTTACCCTTTTGTTCTTAATATACTCTTAGTATTCTAATTTTACTTTGTCTGCCAAGAGATCTCGTGCCCTTTTGCCCTCCTTATTTCTTGTTTTTTTAAATGACCACATTTGATACTTAAGCTAAACTTTATATGATGTAAATAAGCTTTTGACTGTAAGAGAATTAATATGGTTAGAAGGATATTTGATCAGTAAAAATCTATTGGTGCCCTTGCTTACTTGGTCTGGAGAGGTGGGTGAATAAAGAGGGCTCTACCAGCATGTATCAGAAATAGTGCAGGAGCTAGTGTGCATGCTTCTACCATGCTTGATCACATCAACTGGGTTTTCTTAAAACATTGAATATTTTTATTGAGCTACTTTCATACTTAACCAATTGATGGCATCTTTACTACTGTTAATGTGTTCCAGTGAATTTGGACAGTTAGCTGTCGATTTGCTGGATCAATCATTCCGACAAGATGAAACTATGGCTATGAAATTGTTGACTTACGAACTGAAAAATTGGAGCAACTCGACCTGCCTCAAGTTAGCTGTTCATTCAAGACTTCGTCCGTTTGTAGCACACACCTGTACGCAAATGCTGCTGTCTGATATGTGGATGGGAAGACTAAATATGAGAAAAAATTCATGGTACAAGGTAAAAAGTTGTATGTTCTATTTTTAATGGGAAGAGGTCAAATAGATAATTGAGCTAATCTGAATATACTGAGATGTGTAAATAAGTCAAGGGTGTGAGTCATTAGCCTTGTACAATCACTGGAAATTGCCTGCATTATCTAAATGGAGACATTCACTTTTCTTTTTTGGACAGGTTATTCTCAGTATTTTATTCCCACCTGCAATTCTCATGCTGGAGTTTAAAACCAAGGCTGAAATGTCTCATATTCCTCAAACTGAGGATGCACATCAAATGAACATGGAAGATAGTGAACATAACTTTCAAAGTCCAACTGATCAAATATCAATGGTAAGATGGTTTCAAATAGGACATGTTTGAGTAGTATATAAGTGATGAAATAACTCTGAGAATGCATATATTGCAGACTCTCCCAAATTCCAGCACCATGCCCCATCTAAAGCAGAGTTTCTGGGTCCCATGTTGGTTCTTCATCACCACCTCAGAATCCATTTGAAAGCAGATGGTCTTTGACCTGAATTCAAAATGAACTTGATTAATGACATCAGAAGTATTTAAAACAAACCTGTTTCTCTGAGCTACTCCACTGCTGGGTAATTTAGCTTCTGGGAAATCTAAGTATAGATGGATGTCTAACATTATAGACAGTGAATCTGGGTAGGTTTGCAATGCTGAAACTTAATTTAATTGTCAAAAATGTCACAGAGATGGAAGAGCTTTTTTTGGGGGGGGGGGGAGGGGGGAAACAATGCCTAGAAATAGGCATACATAGTGAAAGAGGAGGAAATGAACGATACAAAGAAATTAATCAGATAGTTCCAACGGTGATTGAAAAACAGAAAATCCAAGTGAAATAGTCAAATTGGAGAGCAAGAGAAAGACAACAGAAAAAAAAATATTCAGCTATGTTTTCATTGTGAACAATTATGAAAAGATTTTTTTCATTTGGGTGTTAGAAGTTTGAGTGTGACCAAACTTAATCTACCTATTACTTAATTCCAAAGTCAAATCTTGACAAAATTTCATGTCTGTTTAGTGCATGTCCATCCACCACCTTAGTTCTGGGGGTGTTCAGATTGTAGTATCTAATTTTTGTCATGCTTTACAGCTAGAGGAGACATCTATAGTTATTGTTTACTCCATGCGAGAAACTCTGCAGTAACACTTGAGTGGCGAGAAGTTCCTGGAGTACTTACATTACACCTGGACAGGGGAGAGCAATTCCTGCATTGCATATATGTACGTTACTCCTGAGCAGAGCAGTTCCTGCAGTATGTACATTACTCCTGGGCAGGGCAGAGCAATTCCTGCAGTATGTACGTTACTCCTGAGCAGGGCAGAACAGTTCCTGCAGTATGCATCTTACTCCTGGGTGGGGCAGAGCAGTTCCTACAGTATTCACGTTACTTCTGGGCAGGGCAGAGCCGTTCCTGCAGTACGCACGTTACTCCTGGGCATGGCAGAGCAGTTCCTGCAATACGTACATTACTCCTGGAAGGGGCAGAGCAGTTCCTCCACTGGTGATTCTTGGTTCAAAGCAGTGGTCTGGAATTAATCCTGTCGGATCCTGCACATTTTTGAATGGCCTTTTTGATAAAAGCTTAGTCAGCAAATTTTACAGTGCAATACAGACCCTTCGGCTGAACTTGTCCATGTCAGCTGGATTGTCTATCTAAGGTCATGCCTGCCATTTTCCTGCATTTGGGCAAGATCTTACCAAAACCCATCTATTAAAATGTCTATTAAACATTGTAATTGTTTCCCCCTCTACCATTTACTCTGGTAGCTCATTCCACAGACCTATCACACTCTGTGGGGAAAGAGGTGCCTCTTCATGCTTCTTAAATCTCTTCTCTCTGCCATCTAGTTTTAGATTTTCCCTACCCCGGGGAAAAGACTTATCTTTATACCTTATCTATGATTTGTAAATATTTTTATAAGGTCAGCTTTTTAGCCTCCTACAATCCAGGGAGAAAAGTCTTAAACTCTCTTTGTAACTCAAGCCCACCAGTCCTGGTAATATTCTCATGAATCATATACACCCATTCCAGCTTAATGATCAGAATTGCTCATATACTTTGACCCTTCTCCTTGGTGTCAGTGATACAAACCACTTATCTCTTGGCACAATAATCAACAAGCTTCCATATTTTGAATTGAACATGCAAGTGACAAAAGTACAGCTTAACCTTTTAGTGGAATAAAAACTCCAATTTGAATAAAGAATTATAAAGTTTAAAAAGTGAGTAAATAGGACTGAAATGTTTGATATTTTTCAAAATAACCCAATGTCAGAATGCCTTCTGTTGTTTTTCTGTTACAGTTTGTACATATGGGCAAATTTATGTAGCTGTACTATATGGAACTATTTTTCTGCAGGAAGTATTTAAAGAAGAAGGAATCTGTGACCACCATGAAATAAAACATGAAGATTTGAGTTTGACTAAACCAAGGAAATTGCCTGTTACAAGAAAGTTCTACTCCTTTTATCATGCACCAATTGCAAAATTTTGGTTTAACACAGTAAGTGGCAAAGTGAAACAAATTGAAAATTAATGACACACTATCAGCTTTTCACAGTCTGTCTCTGCAAATCTCTAATCCAAACTTCCTAACACTCTTTTAGGCATTCCTGTTGTAGTTGCAGAAAGTGCTAAATTTGTTCCTACATTTTCTCCCCACCTCTATCAAAGCCCACAACAGATCTTCCAGATGAGGCAGTTTTCCATCAACTCCTCCAACCTAATCAGCATTTGGTGTACTCGGGGTGGCTTCTACATCAGTGAAACCAAGCTTTTGGTTAGACAACCTCTTTGTACACCATTGTTCTAATTGTGGGTCGAAGTTTGAACTTCCTGAAGCCAACCATTTCAATTCCCCCAATATTCCTAGTTAGGCTTGTCTATCCTTGGCTTCAAGATGAGGACAAAATTGAACTTGAGGGACACATCCTTAAAAATATGAAAATTGATTTTTCTCATTGTTAAGAAAATACCTCCTATTTGGTTCATTGTTTCCATCTCTTCACCTACTATGTACGCTACCTACTTTTCTCTCTACCTCCTCCTGTCATCTCTTTTGCCCGTCCCTCTATCTCTCCCACGTTCTGTTCAATACCCTCTTGACCCCTCCCAGCTTTCCCCCCCCTCCCCTCTTCCATTTACGTAATATCACCCTCTTTTTACATTGGTCTCTATAAAGGATCCTGATCCAACACATTGACTGATGATGGATGTTGCCTGACCTTCTGAGTTCCTCCAGAAACTCACATTTACTAATGAAAAATTTCTCAGTTTTAAATACAATCAATGTTTAATTAAGGAAATTGTTGATGTAGTCTTTATAGAATCAATTACACGAGGAAATGAACATCTTATTTTGAAATCCTGGGCCTTTAAGTGAAATGTTTTCGGGGGTGGGGGGGGAAAATAAAGACTTACTGGAAGAGATAGTAATATAAAAATGACTTGGTTGTAAATATTGCAGTGAATTAGAACTTTGCTTAATCACCTTTTTTGATCTTTAAAAAATTTTTCACACTATGAACCATATTAATCAAAATACACACAAACATTTGCCTCTTGAATATACAGTGTCATTTTCTCCCCTTTTTCCCTCTCCTCCAAACCCATTAAACGTTCAATGCTTTGATCACCTTGATAATGATCTAGGCAACCTTTCTTTCAAATACGTGTCCCTTATGAGTATTCTGAATAACAATCTCCAATTGGAACATCATGTTAATATTGCAAACCTGCTCTAAATTATTCAATGCAAAATTCAAAAATGCTTGAGGGGAGAAGTGAACGGGAACCATGGAGGATAAGCAAATTGCATTATACCAAAAGCAATTAGCTTAATTATTTGACAATAGAAAAGAAAACTTGGTAGTTATTTGAAAGCACTAGATGAGATTTACAGAGTGTTTTCCATATTCTTGCATGCATTTTACCTATTTGTCATTTTTATTGACCCTTCTTCATCAAATATGATGTACAATACAACTCTGATTATCCGAAATAGTCGGGACTGGGCCTATTTCAGGTAAACTATATTTTTGGATAACTGGTCATTTTTTTAATAACAGTCCAGTCGCAACAGCAAATCATTTGTAACAGTGTTTAAACAACAAAGGAATGCTTTTTATGCATGAAATAATGTTTAATTCTTACAAAAAAAACTTGAACAAAATAAAATAAATTCCACACCAAAAATTCTACTCAGAGGTTTTCCAAAATTTTGTCAACCTGTGAAATTAGTTTGGCTCTGAAAATTTTTTGGATAACTGAGGATTTCTGATTCAGATATTCTCATTTATCTGAAATTTTTCGGAGGCAAAATCACATCATTTCGGCTTCAAAATTTTTCAGATCAATGAGGATTTCTGATTTTTCTGAAATCTTTAATTATCGGGTGGGGGGATGGATTTGGAGCTGAACAATCAGGTTGAAAAAATTTTCAATAACTGAAGATTTTGGATAATCGGAGTTGTGGTGTAGTTTGAGTTCACAAGACAAATCAGTTCTGTATTCCGATTTTCATGTGTTTAGCCAAACTTTAATCCACTTATTTTCATAAAACATTGAAACAAAAGAGTAAATGTTGCACTTCCTGCTGTAAGAGGAAATTGCCAGGAGTATTGGAGATGGGTAGGACAGATGAATGGACAAAAGAATTAAGGAGAGAGCAATCCCTGTGGAAGATGGAGAGGGGTGCGGAGAAGTAGATGCGTCTGATGGTGGGGTCTAGTTGTAGCTGGCAGAAATTATGGGAGATAATGTGCTGAATATGAAGGCTGGTGAGGAAAAGAGAAGCAACAGACAGGAAATTGTATTCTGTGTAACCTGACTTCAGTGATTGGTAAGATGTTAGAATATATTAAGGATGAGGTTTCAGTGTTCTTGAAGGCGCACGGAGAAATCGGTCAAAGTCAGCACGGTTTCCTGAAGGGGAATTTTTACCTAACGTACCTGTTGGATTTCCTTGACGAAATAACAGAAGGACAGATAAGAGAGGTGGATATGGTTTTGTGGAGTTTCAGAACACCTTTGGTAAGGTGCCACACATGAGGCTGCTAAGCAAGATGATTTAACCTGACACCCCAGTGGGAATGGAGGGGTCTCTCTGAAAAGTATAAAACTGGGATAACAGGAGCAGGTAGAGAAAATGATTTCTCTGTATTAATCATCCATTTGTGATATTAGCTCATCTTGTTTTTTTCCCCTCTGGGAGAGGTGATCGTGCTCACTCAGCCTGACCTGCTGGCAAGCCCTTTCTAGTTTACATTTTGCAACTATATTCTTGATCTCTGACTGCTCTCATACACTGTTTGACCAGAAAACTTAATCACAGCTGATCACTGTGATGTCCCCAGCTTTTACCATCTCATAAGCATCTCTCCTCTTACCTTCTCTGTAGATTTTTTTTGTTGTTCCCAGATCAGATAAGAGTCTTTGATTTGAAATTTTAACTTCGTTTCTCTTCCCAGAGATGTGACCTGACCGAGAGAATTTCCATCCTTTCCTGTTGAGTATGGACTGCTAACTTAAGTCCACTTCTATTCAAAATACTAATAGTTGTTCTATTATTTTCAGTTGGCTTATTTGGGATTCCTCATGCTGTATACATATGTCGTTCTGGTACGAATGCAAGAGTTGCCATCAGTGCAAGAATGGATTGTGATTTCCTTCATTTTTACCTTGGCTATAGAGAAAATCAGAGAGGTACAGGTTCTTTTTGACATCATTTATTTATAATTGTGCATTGTGTAAGATGTTTTGTGTTCAATTGTTTAGTGAACAACATCTGCTAAAGTTGAGTGAGTTGGACCAAGGCTCCCTGAATTTTACTTGATTTCATCTTTGTATCTTTGCCCTGAGCTGCCATTTCTACTCCATGTGTAGTCTTTATCCACATCATGAAAATGCAATTAATCTTTTCCTTGGCTGAGCTGATGCCCTTTCCTTCCCACGTGCCCCTCCCCATCCAAAAAAAATCCAACGATGTTTTTATGAACTTCACCTGAACAAAATCTCTTCCAACCTATTACTTTATCCTCCCTCTTGTACTTTTAATATCACCCAGATTGACTGTCATCTCTCCTACCACTGCACTGCCTCCCTTTTGAAGTTTTCCTGTATTGAGCCTGTATTTGTTATTCATCGCGGTGGGGATCAATCAGAGAAGTTAAACTCTGGAAATTGTGTCCTTTTGAAACTCTTTTTTTTTTTTTTTTGCACCATTTCTCTGATCTTTTTTCCTCCTCTAACTGCTTTCATCATCTACTTGGGGGCAACTACTGCCCTGATGAAAACCGGAGCATTGCGGAAGCTGGAAATCTGAAATAAAAGTAGAAAATGCTGGAATCTGCACAGGTGAGGCAGAATCTGTGGTTAAAGGTTGAAGGTCCTTTCTCAGATCTCCACTCATAAATTATCAGAGAATCGCCATGAGTTCCCTTGTTTGTTATTTCAGACTCCAAATTAAATAAGCAGTGTGTACATTGCAGAAATCTAGCATTGAGTCCTAATCTCTTGAGTGCAACCTGTCATATTCGGCTTGTCAATGAGATTATGTGATGTTTTATGTTTTTGTCTAGATCTTCATGTCGGAGGCTGGGAAAATAACTCAGAAGATCAAAGTCTATTTCAGTGACTATTTCAACATCACTGACACACTTGCAATTGTTTTGTTTTTTGTTGGTTTTGGACTGAGGTTTGGAAGTGGGCCAGTGAGGATTGCAGGGAGAACGATGTATTGCCTCAATATCATATTTTGGTATGTGCGACTTCTGGATTTCCTGGCAGTCAATCAGCACGCAGGTCCTTATGTCACAATGATAGGTAAAATGGTAAGTGGGTTGCCTGGAAAGTTTATTCAAAAATATTTTAGGAAGGATTAATAATCATGTAGCAGGATCATGCACCTAACTGCCTTTTGCTCATACTTTTTAAAAAATATTTGATTTCCGACTTTTCACAGTACAACCATCACATTCATCAAGTATATTTACATTTCTTCTTCCGAGTCTGGTTTTAGTCCCTCCTCCCCCCCCCTCCTCAACACAAAATAACAAAAAAAAAACACATTAACCATTTAAATAAAGAAACTTGCACGAAAAGGCAAAAATGCTTAACATTTTTTTTTAAAAAACCACCGACTGAGGAAGATAAAAATAAAAAAACATTAACCACAGGGTTTGTTAGAGCTCAACACCTGTCCTCCAGGTCTCATTTGGACTTAGCCTGATTGGAATGGATCCCCCTTCCACCCCCCAGGAGAGGAAAGACAGGGGTGGAGGGGGCAAGAGGGCAGACAGTGTAGCCTTGCACTTGTGTTATGCAGGTAGGGTTGCCAGATTTTAAGAAAAGTTTCATATTTTTTCCTTAGATTATAAGTGACGTCCTCCAAGGGAATATAACTCTGCATTTCCATATTCTAATGCGCAATGCCCAGATGAGAGTCTTGACTTCCCGGTAACCGTTGTGCACTTCCTGGCTGGTGCCAGAGCGATCAAGACAAATTGGATTTGAAATTTGGACAGCTTCATTGTCCATGATGTTTCCTGTGGAAACTCTTTACCTATGATTTTTCTCTCGGGCTTGGCCTAGCTCTATCCAAAAGGACCTCGCCTTGGAGCATGACCAAGTTGAGTGCCCAAAGGTTCCTGTCTCTATTCCACACCTGAAAGCGTGGATCTGAAATTTCTGGTTTACCTTTATTCAATTACTGCGGCTTGAGGTATAGTTGAAGAAAGTTGTACTGCGCCAGTCTATATCATGAGTTAATTATCGTGGTCATGCTATCAGGACACAAGTCCGACCAGCACTGTTCATCTATCGTAACACCTAGGTCCAACGCCCATCTCTGCCTTGACCTATGAAACCCCGCTTGGAACAGGGAATACATTGCCGAAATAAACTTTTTGTGTTCCTTCTTTGACTCAGAGTCTCCATGTCACTGCCCTCTAGTAGGGCCATAGTTGGACCCAATTTGTCCCTCAAGAAAGATCTTAACTGAAAGTAGCAAAAGAGTGCCTTTTTGCTCATGCTTTGAAGAAAGGATCAGGCCCAAAGTGTTAGCTATATATCTTTACCTGTTATGGACACTGCATAACCTGCTGAGTTCCTCCAGCATTTGTGTTTTTTACTACAATCACATCACCTGAAGACATTCATGTTTCACATCATGTACCATGTTGGATTTGAACAGAATTCTCATCTGTGTTTAAAGGAAATAATGAACTTTTTTTCATGGATATGTTGCAATACATGGAGTCAAAGAGATGAGAATCAAAGTTTAAGATTATGCCATGCATGGGATTACTAGGAAATAAAAAATCTTGCAGCTGTACGTGCGGACTCCATCGTTGCTCATTGCTGAACTATGAAATCATACTTTCCTTTTGTCATATAAAATTAGTGAGGTAAAAATCTCCTTTTATTTTTGTATATTTATTAGAATAATACAACATTTTCTGGGGATCAAGGATGACATAATAGAATATTAACAATTTGGATGACAAAATAGTTCATGTAGTAGGCTTAATTCATGTTTTAATTTGACATGGTAGCAGGCCCTTTCAGCCCTTGAGCCCGTGCCACCCAATTGACCTATAACTCCCATACATTTTTGAACATTGGGAGGAAAAGAGAGCACCCAGAGGAAATCCAGCCAGACATGGGGAGAATAGTTTTACAGAAAAAGTATAGAAGGAAGCCTGACTGTTTTATGATGTAACAATATCATGAAAAGGAGTAAAAAATGTGAGAATTGTGTCTAAATTCAATGGAGATACAAGAAAATGGAAATTCTAGAACCCGGAGCAAAAAGCTAACTGAGGAACTCAATGAGCACCTGTGGAGGCTTTTGATGTTTCAGGTCAAGAGCCTGCATTAAAAGCAGGCTATGAAAGAACTTGGATGTTAACTTGTATTTGCATATTTTTATCATCACTGATTCTCAATTTCTTTTCATTCCCCGCCCCACCCCACCCCAAGCTTAGATACTTGAGGTCTGAACTTTGTTCTACTCCTTCAATTACAGGTGGCAAACATGTTTTATATTGTGGTTATTATGGCAGTGGTCTTGCTGAGCTTTGGAGTTCCAAGAAAAGCAATCCTTTACCCAGATGAATCACCATCTTGGGAGCTGGCAAAAGATATTGTCTTTCAACCTTATTGGATGATATATGGTGAAGTTTATGCATATGAAATTGATCGTAAGTAACTTTTGTATTGCTATCTGGAATGATTTGGGCAAAAATCTTGTAATTCGTTGTGTAGCAATTGTATTCTTCTTGGTTGCCAGTTGCAAATGGTGTTCAGCAAGGGATGGAGTTGTATGTTGAATATTTATTGGTTTTTCGAAGGGGGTGGGAAGGTATGGGGGGTGGGGGAGGGAGAAATTGCCACTGTGTATATTTAAAAGAGAAACGTTTGTATATATTTTGGTTGATATGGTTCACAGTATGAAAAACTTTTTAAAAATTTTAAAAAAAGCAAGGGATGGTGTTAGGGCCACTTCTTGTTTTCTATATCAATGTTTTACATTATTGGAATGGATGACTTTGTGGCCAAGTTTGCAGATGATATGAAGATGGTTGAGGAGCAGTTAGTGTTGAAACAGGGAGACTGCAGAGGACTTAGATTAAGAGAATGGGCAGAGAAGGGACAAATTAAAAACAATGAATAGAATAAATACAAAGAATATAGTTATGCACTTTGGTAGAAGAAATAGATGGGGAAGATTATTTTCTAAACAGGGAGAAAATTGAAAATACCCAGAGCAAAGGGACCTGGGAGTCCTCATGCAGGACAGCCTGAAGGTAAACTTACAGGTTGAGTTGGTGGTGATAAAGGCAAATGCAATATTGACATTAATTTCAAGAGGAATGGAATATAAGAGCAGGGATGTGATGTTGAGGCTTTATAAGATAAAATGGTGAGACCTTACTTGGAGTATTGTGAGCAGTTTTGGGCTCCTCACTTAAAGAATATGGTGAAGTTAGGGTTCAGAAGAGGTTCACTAGGATGATTCTGAGAATGAAAGGGCAATCATATAAGGAACCTTTGAACCTGCTCATTAGAATTTAGGAAAATGGGGGGGGGGGGGGGGGAAGGGAGGAGAATCTCATTAAACATTTTGAATGTTGAAAGGCATGGACAAGAGTAGATGTAGAAAGGTGGCTTCCTTTGCTGGGAGAGTCTAGGGCAAGGGGACACAAAATCAGGATTGAAGGGCATCCACTTAGAACAGTTGTGAAGAGTAGATGTAGAAAGGTGGCTTCCTTTGCTGGGAGAGTCTAGGACAAGGGGACACAAAATCAGGATTGAAGGGCATCCACTTAGAACAGTTGTGAAGAGTAGATGTAGAAAGGTGGCTTCCTTTGCTGGGAGAGTCTAGGACAAGGGGACACAAAATCAGGATTGAAGGGCATCCACTTAGAACAGTTGTGAAGAAATTTCTTCAGCCAGAGATTGATGAGTCTGTGAATTTTATTGTAACAGGTGGTTGTGGAGGCCAAGTCATTGGGTGTATTTAAGACAGAGTTTGATAGATTCTTGATTAGCCAGGGCATCAAAGATTATGCGGTGAAGGTTGGGGAGTTGAGCTGAATGGGAAAATAGATCAGTCCATTATTAAATGGCGGGGAAGACTCATTGGGCTGAATAGCCTGTTTCTGATATATGTCTATGGTCTCCACTGAAAATTGTGTTAACTAATTTGAAGATTCAGTGGAGACCAGGTTGCAAGCCAATACGTTAAAGTCCTTTGTTAGCATGGATATCAACACCAATGTGGTTCATATATTAGTCTTTTTGGTGTTGTTGCTGTACAAATGCTCAACAAAAGGAGGTGTAAGGCACTCCCTTCCATCCAATAGCCTACAGACCACCCTTGGGCAAGATGTAGAACCTGTTTAGCCTCCCAGTCAGGGTTTCATGAAGCCATGGATTGCAGATGATGATGGTTTTTACAACCAGATTCGACAATTTGGAATTTATGGTTGTAAAACTAAAAACTCTGGGCAGATGAATCTGCTGATCAATGCGCAGGGTTACCCATCCAATATGGACACTGCAATTGAAGAAGACAATGGGAAACAACTTCAGTATTTTTCCCTTATATAATCATGAACTCAACATCGACTACGGTCTCAGCTCAATGATGAAGCCTTCACCGAAGGAGAAAAGGCAACAACTACAATTTGGAGGGTCAGAGATGACGACAGATGGAGAAACATGATCGCCTACACCACACATGTCAAACTCAGGCCCGCGGGCCAAATTTGGCCCGTAATATAATTATATTTGGCCTGCAAGATCATATCAAATATGTATTAGAGCTGGCCCGTTGGCCGCCGCGCCAGTATAGCGCATGCACAGCTAATACTACAAATCCCAGAATGCTTTGCAAATGCATTGGCGTCAGCCCGCTAATCGCCCCCACCTCCTCTCTTTACTTTCATTAGTATCTGCGACCTGTCGCCTAACTCGCATGTAATAAACCCCTTATGAAAAATGGCCAAACCAAAGACAGAAAACAGGACCTTTCAAGACAGGTGGGAGGCAAACTCTGACCCCAGAGTTTGATGAACTTGCATCTAAGAAGAGATGCCAAGTATCTGTTAGACCCAGGTGCATCAGAGTAAATCACAGTGTAGCAAGCTAAGCTTGGATTAATATTTTCTTTGGTTAACTTTGGACTGTTCATCGTTGAAAGATTGGATTTTCATTGAACCAAGTTGTTATTTTTTTGACTTGGCTTGTAAAAAAAAATACATTTAAAAGGAGCTTAAAGGCTATAGAGAAATATTATTTATTGAATATTTTATTTCTCATTTGTTAATGCGTCTTCTGGAAAGAATTTAACCAAAACTATTATTAAACCTTTATTTTAATAAGAAAAAGTTTAACGTTACACATGTTGAAAGAAGAGAAAACATGCAGATGTTGTTGAAAATTTCAATCAATATTTAGTTTGGCCCACGACTTAGTCCAAGTTTTTAATTTTGGCCCTCTGTGAATTTGTGTTTGACACCCCTGGCCTACACCGAACGGCAAGACCCCGAATGAATGGTATTAGTCTTGAAAAGCATGAGGCCAGGACAGTGTTTTTTCCAGTAAAAATTTCTGGTGCTTGTGCTAAATGTCTTGCAAAACAGTTGATGCAATGCTTCTTATCTCCACAGGTTTAGGTTAGTGTAGCTCTATGCAAGGTTGTCTAAGTTTAGGAAATGAAGATGCCACTTAAGTGATGATGCACCTGAATTTATTTCTGATTCGATATCCCTTCCAACCCAAAAAAAGTCAACAAAAGCCATCGAGTATATGGCAAAAAAAAAAATCCCATTTAAAGAGCAAAATTTTCAAGCAGAGATGAGTTGGAGCATTGGTATTTGAGAAGTTTTGTAGATGGAAAGTTTGCTTACCCCGTGTAATTTGTATGGTAGAACTTCCTGAAACAAATGTTCTGTGCAGTTTTGTCTGCCACCCATGCTTTGTCAAATTTGTGTAGTTTCATGATCATCTCAAGAAATTCTTGCAGTGTTCCAGTAAGCAGAACTTGTGTTTGCTGGTTGACTTTTAAGAGCAAGAGTGGGCAGGCCATATATTTTTGCAGCATTATATCATGTCCTTTGGAACAATGTAATCTTTATTTCTCAGTGGAATATATATCTGTTTAAAAATTCCAGAATATTGCTTCGTTCCTGTTGTTATACCTAATAATTCCCAACTTTATTCTCAACTTTTTGTAACTTAGAAGGAGTCAATTGGTCCATCGAGCCTTGTACTACGTCTCAGAGCAATCCCATCAGTCCCATTTTCCCACACATGCCTCTGATTCCCCTACCAGGTTGTAACACCAAGAATAAGTAGCTAATTAACGTAATAGCTAGCATGTGTTTGGGATGTGGAAGGAAAATACAGCATCCAGATAACATGCGGTCATGGACAATGTGCAGGTTCCACAATAACACTCATATTCTTAATCAAACCAAGATTACTGGCACTGAGAGATATCAACACTGTAGCCCCACTTTGCTGCTCTTATCTAAGTTAATGTCATTTCCATTATTTAAATTTCCCTCCTTCAACCATTTTTTTGCTGTATTTTTTATTATACAATGTGTCCCTTCTGATGTATCACTTCATTGCACATCATTTCCCTTTAAATTTTTATACTTAAAGCCTCTTCCCGTCTCCCCCCACGTACCGACCTCCCCCCCCACCACACACAACCTCAAAATGAGATTTAGTTCAATTCTAGTTATTAAGTCAGGTCATAGCCTAATTCGAGTGAAGCCTATCCCAGTGTAACAGCTACCTCTTTCCCCAGGACATACATCAGAAATTATAAAGAAATGAGCAGTAGATGCTGAAATCTGAAATTAAAAACAGTGCTAAATTCCCCAATCCCTTCTCTTCCCTCTCCATTCAGAGAGCTGTCCCCTACCCCACATCACTTGTTTTTTTTCCCTCTTCTACCCTGTATCTTACCTGTTAGCCCATACTTCTTTTCTTGCTTCCTTTTTTCCTTGACCTCTCTTCCCCCCCCCCCCCCCCCCCCCACCTTATTATTCAGGTGCCTGCCTGCTTTTTGCTCATACCATGACCAAGGGCTTAGGCCTGAAATGTTGGTGACCCTTTCTCCAGCACTTTTGTGTATTGCACTTAAGTACCTTTTTACTGTTGGATACACACCAACATTTTGAAGTTGACGTTTCTCCAGAAGGTTTCAGTAGGTTTTAGAATTGTAGATGCAAAAATAATGTCTTCAGCAAAACAAGCTCCCTGTTCAAAGTTGCAAAATACATCATGCCTCTGAAGAAAATCTCTTTTGAGATGTTATCTTTTATTGGCATTTTTAAATTTCAGGTGAAGCTGACAGTTATTGCAGGATATTGTATTTTATGCTGCAGGTCAGTTAAGTTTACACACTGAAGTATATAACACTGTATTAGCATTTCTCGGCTTGAACTTTATGTAAAGAAAGTGAATCTGTATAAGAACTCTTTTATTTCTTTGAAGCCTGTGCCAACAACACTGAAGATGGTGCGAAGCAACGTTGTGTCATTGGATATTGGATAACACCATTTTTACAAGCCGTCTACCTCTTTGTACAGTATATTCTCATGGTGAATCTTCTCATTGCATTTTTCAAGTAAGTATATTCTTCCAGCAATACAATTTATTTAAAGACAAAGGCATAGTTTCTGCATACATAAATATTTTTAATAAATGTGAGTATTTGCAAAAGCTATCCATCTAAATTCTCATTGTAAGTTCATCCTTGCCCCCTCAGAACTACAGTAATGGTGCATTTTGAGATGTTCTCTTCACTCCACTATGAATGACTTTTCATTTGCTGCTATCTCCTTCTTTCATCCTGTCCTTTAATTCCTTTCATTTTCCAATTTACCTGTTTAAGCAAAGCTTTTGGTTAATCATCATTTTCATAAATTGAGTTTTTCTTGTTCAAGTTACATTCATTTTAAGTGTGCGCCTTTGAAAGGCAGTGGAAAATAACTCAAGCAGGTTTTTATTTATCAACCTTTTAAAGGCATGTATGACATTGAAAAGAGAAAATTGGCACTGAACTAAAAGGGAGAGTTTGGATGGATTAATCTAACACTTGATCACACAAATATGTTTTAACTGCATGATCTCTGATGAGGTGTGGAAAGAATTTAGGAGAGCCAAAGCTGGGAAGCTGAAGGCAGAATTCCCATGGAGCAGGGAGGGACGTACACATAAGATGCCTGATTGAAAGGGTGATCTGAAAACTAACATTCAATTAGTTAAAAAGATTTGGGTTCTCAGTAATTAGTCTTTTGAATTTTCAATAGAACAATTTTCTTCAGTTAATCTTTTTGAAATGATACAAGTCCATTATAAACCAGTTTAGTCACAACTTACAGTTAAAACAATAAAACTGGAATCTGAATCAATTTATCATCATGAATGTGTCACAAAATTTGTTGTTTATGGGTGCAAAGTAAATATATTAGTGCAAAAGAAGGGAAAGCGAGGTAATGTCTGTTGTTCATTGTCTATTCAAAATCTGATTAAAGGAGGGGAAGAAGCTGTTTCTGTACTATTGGGTGTTCATCTTCAGGCTCCTGAACCCTCTTCCTGATGGTCACAGTGAGAAGAGGGCATGGCTTGTGCAGTAGGGGAAAGAATTGAGAGATCTATACCTAAGTAAAAAGGGATGTGGATTGTGCTAAAAACAGGATCAAGAGTAAAGCCATTGAACACAGCAGTGACACCACCCAAGTTAACACAATTATGTTATAACGTCCACTCTATGCTGTTAATAGGAAATTGGATTTATTGTTAAATAAGTTACAATCCTAACACGCCATTGCTGTAAACAGAAACTTTGATCCATTGTTACAAGTTAAAGTTATAGATAAACTTTTACCTTGCCAGTAACTAAATCTTTGTCACTCCAATTCTGTAATCAAATCAGTAAACTAAGTTAATCAAAGTTTGTGTAATTGTATCCATTGAGAATATAAAACCTAACAGCTTTGGCTGGTCTCCTGATGTCCAGCAGTTTTAATAAGCCCCTTGTTGTTTCTTTTCTTTTTAAAATATTTTTATTAATTTGATTAAGAGAAATATTACATGTTGTTTCTATATTATATAACTTATATAATGCAGTATAGAATATCAGTCACATATCAATTATACATAGTCTTATATAATTCTCAAAAAACGTGAAATGACCTTGAGAATTTAACCTCATATTCTAATATTGAGGTATACATTGTGATTGTCTAAATCGACCAATCTCTTTTTATAAAAATAAGAACAAAAGGAAAAAAATACCCATAATAATCTAACCCTTCCCACTAAACATGGTCACCAAAAAATAAATTGTAAAGAATAGAGTATTGGCTTTCAGACATCGGATGGAAAATCCCCAGAGCACCCCTACCAAAATAATCAAAATATGACTTGTTGTTTGGAACATCAAATCTGCATGGTATTTTTTGCTCCTGCGGCCTGGGTGGTGAGGGCAATGGTTGCTTTCTTGAGACCCCACCTCTTGTAGATGTCCTGAACGGAGTGAAGGCTGGTGCCCGTGATGGCCGAGTTCATAACTCTATAGTCTTTTCCTGTCCTGTGCGTTGGCACCTCAATACCAAAGTGTGGAAGTAATTTTCTTTTTTCTTTCTAGCAATGTGTACTTCCAAGTGAAGGCCATTTCAAACATTGTATGGAAATATCAACGGTACCACTTTATCATGGCATATCATGAAAAACCTGTGCTACCACCACCTCTCATCATTCTCAGCCACTTTGCTTTATTGGTCTCTCACATTTGCCGGCAAGGAAAGAAACGTGACCGAGGGCAAGGCGGGCCAAGTAAGGAGTGTTTGCAGGATGTCATCCTGTTTTCTACTGTTGTGTGTTTCACATGTGCTTGTTGCTCAATTGTTTCTGTTCAGTGATTTTAGTAAACCTTTTGTGTCTGTATCTGACATTTTTAAAATGTGCCAAATCCTGGCACTTATTCAAATTATTTTCCCTCTTTTGTCTGGTGTTCCAGATTGGTTGCACTAATTTTATTTTTGATTGGTATTATCATTAGATTTTTTTCCCCAATTTTCTTTCTGCAGAGCAAAATTCCTGATACTCTGGCTTTTATCAGAATGCCTGCCCGTTAACCTGTATCTTAAAATCAGTGAATGTCAGACCACGGATTCTCAGATTGGAATGGCATAGGATTTTCAAGGCTTTTAGATGAATAAATCTGTGGCTTTCTTATACCAAGCGTGTCTCGGCGAGTTCCACATATCCATCTATCTTGAATCTTGCAGAGCTGTTTGTAAGTGAGGATGACCAGAAAAAATTGCACGACTTTGAAGAACAATGTGTGGATAAATACTTCCATGAGAAAGAGGACCGGTTTCACTCAGGTAGTGAGGAACGAATTCGAGTGACTTCAGAAAGGTAGAGTCTATGTTTTAGAACCACAGTAATAGTCTTTTAAAAAGAGTTTTGATTCACATGGGTAATGGGTAGCTAGCACATTAAATATCTGTATAACATCATAATAAAATAATGTAATCATCTGCATAATATAATGAATACTCCAGTTAATAATATCTTGGCAAATGTAGCTACCACTTTGTTCACAAGGACAATAGAAGAGGAAATGATCCCTCTTCAGTAATTTCAGCTGGGTGTAAAATAATAGTAACAGGGAGATTGGTCTTAATGTGTTGTGGATCCAACCCAGAATCATGTCTGGGATACCCCTTCACCCACATCTATTCATCCCAATTGTCTCGCAAGCTGCCTGCATGCTGAAACCAGCAGAGTGGTCTGAATGGTGATAAGGGCGTTAGGTTATAGTAGCACTTTGATGGCCAGCAAGCTTTACATGTTGAAAATCCTCTCAATTATTTCAATAGGTTCTAAACGTCTCTGATGTTCAGAAACATTAAAAAACTAATAAATGTAAGTGGGCCAACTGAAAAAGAAAGGTAACAAAAACCAAAGTGTACTTTCCAATAAAGAAAGGGAAAGTTAAAATAGCATTGACCCTTTTATCCCAGTTCTTTTGTTTGAAATAATTTAATTCTTGTGTCGAGCCAGGTGTGGCTTGGTACCAGATCCACCAACCGAGACTGGATCGCAGCATTGGACTGTAGATGGAGCTGAAGAGGATGTTAGAAAGTTGTAAAATTTGCATGTACTAGTTGGGGACTCTACCATTGCCTGAATGTCACCAGTTCCTAATGAATCTCACCAATTCCAATAGGAACTGTAGCACAAGTCAGCATGAGCTGGCTGCTCCCCTGACGTTTGAAGCATCCAAGTGCAATAAGGGAATATTGTTAAAATATAATTAAATTCAAACTACTTTAAAAGTTTTCTCCATTAGAAATTTACCTTTCTGAAAAAAATTGCATCTTTCCTCCAGATAAAAGTTGACTGAGAGTTACAAAAGTTGAAGGCAATAGTTCAGGGATGCTTTTGTTCCATAAACAATTTTAATTTACTATTTAAAGACTCTAAATCATTTTTATATATGATTCCCATTTGTTGCATTTTTATGCAGTTTTGAATAGCAAACATAACTGAGAATTTAACTAGTAAAATCTCCCAACACTGTAGTTTGTCCTTAGTGTCAATAGCAATGAAAACAGGATGCTGGGGTCTATTGACCCAATTAATTTAAACTAATCATCATATTTAGTACAGGTACACGATCCTTTATCCAGACATATAAAATCCAGAAAGCTCCAAAATCCGGCGAGTGGGGGGGAGGCGGCTGAGGGACCGGTGACCGGGGGAGGTGGCTGGGCAACTGGAAGGGGGTGCTGATGGATACGGCAGCACAATTCGGGTGGGCTTTCCGAAATTCGGAACACACTGTCCCGGATAAAGGATGGTGTACCTGTAGTACAATATCCACTCCCTTTAATCTTGGAGACAGGAATGATTGTTAGTCCTGCCACCCCAGGTGAATTCCTGGAATGATATGAAGAGACTGGTAGAATATGGTTATATTCATTGCAATTCAGAAAAATGAGAGGGGATCTCATTGAGATGTATAGGCAGGTGAGAAGCAGGAAGGATGTTACTGAGGTTGATAAAGTCCAGAACAAGGGGTCACAGTCTAAGGATAATGGGAAGCCATTTAAGATTGAGATAAGGAGAAACTTCTTCACTCAGCTAGTTATGAACTTGTAGAAATCCCTTCCATAAAATTGTTGAGGCCAGTTTATTAGATTAAATTCAGAAGGGAATTGGATCTGGCCCTTATGGCTAAAGAGATCAAGTGGTATGAAGAGAAAGCAGGAATGAGGTCACATGATCATAATGGAGGAAGACAACCTTTTCCACTTAAACATTTGAAACTCATCATCTTTGAAACTAGCTGATCCATTCCATTCACTGGTACCGTTCGTTTGAACCACATTGCAAACATTATTTGAACTATTGACCCTTAATTGTCAACACAGATTCCATGCATCTTCTGTTTCTCGGCGTCCCTCATTTCAGCCCTTGTTCAAGTGTTTCAATACAATTCTAGATGGCTTCCACTTCCTCCGTAAACCAGCTCATTGTTAGCTCTTTGCCGTGTCCCGCTCACCTCTTCACATGTTTGCTGACTACCTTTGATATTGTGTAACCCTTCCCCTTTGCCCCATTATCATTTGTGCCTTCTCTCAGCTAGGACTAGAATTCTGTTCCTGAATATCGCTTCTTCACCACCACTTCTCTGCTTTTGACCCTCAAAAGCCCTCTGAAAAAGCTTTGCTCCCACTTCGAACGTCAGCCCTTTTAATTTGGTATCCATTTATTCATCCAATAGAACATAGTGAGGTATTTTTATGTAAATACATCAATACTTGTTGTTTCACTGAGACATTTTGTCGTATGTATTTTATATTGAACTAAAACAATTGTGAAGTTGATTCTTCTACTTCTCATTTCTCTTCAGAGTTGAAAATATGTCCATTCAATTAAAAGAAGTAGGTGACCGAGTGAATTATATAAAACGTTCATTGCAAACATTGGACAGTCAAATTGGGCACTTACAAGACTTGTCAGCTCTTACAGTGGATACATTGAAAGCATTGACTGCTCAAAAGGCTTCTGAAGCCACAGAGGTGCACAATGAAATTAATCGTAAGCTCAGCATTTCAAAAAATCGGGGAGAGAATGTTTCTGATGTCCCACTTAAAACTTCATTGAAGAAGCACAGCATTGGAAGATATCTTGGTTCTTCTTTTCCTCAGCGAGGGCTGAATACTGGCAATTCCATCTGTGCTGAAAGTTTCCTCCATGAATACATTAACTCTTCCCAAAAGGAGGTGCTCTGCAGGAAGTTTGGTCAGGAATTACTTCCAGGTTCACAGCAGAAAGAACAGAATATTCAAGAGACTGGTTTCTCCTGCTCTGCCCTGTTATCAGAAGTATCAGCCTCATCTGTACTCCGGCATAGAAGCCAGACTGTGCTTGGAAAAACTCAGTCTTTGACCAATGATCAGAAAACAAGACAGACATTCCATAGTATACCAAATCTCTCCCCATCTGCCAAATTTTTTGTTAGTACCCCTTCTCAGCCAAGTGGCTCAAGCCATTTGGAGCTTGTGCCAGATTCGGTCGATTCTGTTAAAACTGGTGTAGATGGTGATGGAAGTTCTGTTGAATTTGGGGCATTTGTTGGTAAGTATACTGAAATTGTTTGTACTTTACCTGAAGAAATTTGCTGCTGTCCTTCTCATCCCTCTTGCAGCTTCTGTTGCCACACTCCCACTACAGCTTGCTCTGAGACTGAAGGATATTTCAATCACGCTTTTATTGATACTGAGTGTAGCACAGACACTGATAACAGTAATGACCAAAGCACCGACTGTTACCCAAGTGTCATGCACAACTTTGAAAACCAATATGAAAAGAAAGGATCTCTGCAAGCAGGCAAGTTGACTTCAGCCACCATATCCAGTAAAGAAACCAATGAAAAGTACAGAGAAGGGCAGAGAGATTTGGATGATTACTTCGTGCAGTCTGTCGAATTGGGAAGTCAGCATATCAATATTGACAACTGTACAGGACTTCTGAGAGACCTGTGGAACAAAACCCAGTTTAGAGGTTTGAGTTCCTGTACCACTGTAACTTTGTGGGACCTCTACTACTGGTTGCAGGTGACTTCACTGTTGGTGCATTGGTTGGGCCTCTCCTTGGGTTTATTGCCTTTTTTCTGTTTTGATTATCTGAATAAGGCACCACTGCTCCATTCTGTTTCCATGGTTCAGTAACAATATCTTTTTGAATGTCTCAGATTTGTACCTCTAACCCATGTATGGATTTTAGCAATTCTGAATGTTTCCTTCCTTAATAATTAGTCGTAGAGTTATGCAGCATAAGAGCGGCCCCTTGGACCACCACACCTCATGTTGAACTGGTCCTTTAAAAGCGGTGTTGAGCTAAGAGTTTTCGTGCTTTATTGAAAGACTATATTAAACTTTCAAACTGTTGTAAATGAAATACCCAAGTTCCAAATTGAACACAATTTTTTATTCAAGTTCATAGAAGAAAGGTACGGAAACATCTTGCAGTGTCACCTGATTAATAGTGAGATCTGAAAAATGTTTTCCTGAATTTAGATTTGACAGGTCTTCATGATATAGGGTTGATAAAACTGATCTTTTCTTAATGTTAAATGAAAAATCAGTTACGTCGAAAGAGTGTGATTTGAAACATGCAAACTTGGAATACTAAATCTGAAACCAATTATCGTAAAATATATTTTGTATTAAAAATGTGTTCACTATTTCAGCTATCATTTTAAAGTTGATAAACAGCTGATTACAGTTTACATTGCTGTCATTTGTACATATTGGCAGTAGGGATATGGTGTGTGAGGTCAGATCAGAAACGTTTCAAACTTGCATGCATCTTACTAACATTTTCTTTTGTATCATTGGTTTATTAGAACATGTACAGTAGATTCTGTTAACTTAAGGATTGTATTTTAGGCCACAAGGACATGTTGGAGCTGTCAAAGTTAGAATCTGGAGCAGCAATGAGGTTGAAAGAGCAGAAATCAACTGCGGGAGCCATTCATGATTTGGTATGCTGATGTGTACTTCCACCCCCACCCCCCCTCCCCCAACACCACATCCCAACTTTTCGTATTGCAGTTCAATGCATGTTAATATTTTATTCTTTTAGCAGGGTGCCCATGATGGTGACCATCATTTGAGAACTGTGAATTCTTATGCTGGATTTGGAGAGCTTCGTGGCAGTCAATTATTTTCTATTGCATCTGCTCAAACATTCTCTTGTAAGTTTCAAGCTCTCCAAGAGAGTAATTTCTTAGTTGGGCTGCCCTTCCCTTTAGTTTAGGAGAGCCTCCATTCCAGTAAACATTTTGAAACACTGTTTGAACTTTGCCATCATAATTCCAATTATTATATGTTCATTATATTGCAATTCTTTTTCTTAAACCTCACAATTTGCTAAACAAAAGCAAAGTGGTCATGATCAAAATTAAGTTGTTTTATCCGCAAGCTCGACATGAACAGCAGTTCAGACTGCAAATGTGGTGGGAGAAATGGAAAACACAAATTTTTAAAAAACAGTGATGACACAGAGCCTTCAATTGCTTGTTATTTTTAGTTCCTCTGGCCTCTTTTTTTCCTCTTGATCTGTTCATTGCTAACTGCTAATAGGGCATGACTGATTTGATTTTTACACTTCCCTCCATCACTATAACCTAATGCTTTCTGAACACTGCCACAGAACTAACTCTGACATTCTCATGGAACCTGCCACGTGTGGCACTGATGTAGTCGGGCAAAGTGATCTCCATCTCACAGTGGGCAAATGTCAGCTCTTTAATGTGACATGACCAGCCCCTCTGTATTAAGACCTAATCATCAAACATCAGACTGCTGTTTCCCAAGCAATGATGATCCTTGTTTTCCTTGGGAGGCCTTCCTTTGACAACTTGGTTAAAATGTATTTATGACAAAGGGAAGATTTTTTTTTTAACAGCATGGTAGATGCCTGAAATTCTATGCTGGGGAAGTAGTGGAAGCAGATATGATGTCAATATTTTCAAGACATGAGCAGGCAGGGAATGGAGGGATAAACACCATGTGCAGGCAGATGAGCAGTTCAAATTGGCTAGCACAGGCATTGTGAGTCGAAGACCTTTTTTCATTGCTGATTACTAGCTATATGCTCTTTGTAATCAACCACTATATACTTTAATATCCAGGGTTCCCTGCAGCAGTAGCCCTTAATCTTTCCTCCTACTGGAACATTCATCTTGAACTATTGTAAGAAAAAAAAGTCCTTCTTTCCCACTGTAGAATTAGCTTCTCCCAGACTATGTTTGCAAGCTCATGTCTGACGTAATTGAAATCTGTCTTCTCCCACCTTAGATAATTATCCCTCTCTGGAGTTAATTGTAGTTCTAGTTGCCCATTATCCAGCTTCTTTCTCTTGAATTAGTTCCAGCACTGCCCCATTCATGGTAGGACTAATTGATATTAAGAGGTTTATTGGCATGTGAAGTATTTGGTTGCAGCCCAATATATTTGTACATTTATCTTTCACTTCCTGTCTGCTATCAAGTATGAGGAAATACTTAAAATAGCATTGAAGTCTTTCAAAATTATCACGACAGCTTAAACTTTAATATGTCTTCTGTATTTACTTTAGTACAAGGTAGAGGTGGTAAAGACAGGACCAGGGCTTCAGCTGAAGATGTGACATTCTACCGAGAGGATTCAAAAGCATCTCTGCTGGTCAGTTGCTGTGCTTGTTGTTAAATAGTGTTGATAATGTGACGTTAACTACAGTACTCGAGATGGCAGAGGTCGACAGCATCGAGTCCACGCTGCTGAAGATCCAGCTGCGCTGGATGGGTCACGTCTCCAGAATGGAGGACCATCGCCTTCCCAAGATCGTGTTATATGGCGAGCTCTCCACTGGCCACCGTGACAGAGGTGCACCAAAGAAAAGGTACAAGGACTGCCTAAAGAAATCTCTTGGTGCCTGCCACATTGACCACCGCCAGTGGGCTGATAACGCCTCAAACCGTGCATCTTGGCGCCTCACAGTTTGGCGAGCAGCAACCTCCTTTGAAGAAGACCGCAGAGCCCACCTCACTGACAAAAGGCAAAGGAGGAAAAACCCAACACCCAACCCCAACCAACCAATTTTCCCTTGCAACCGCTGCAATCGTGTCTGCCTGTCCCGCATCGGACTTGTCACCCACAAACGAGCCTGCAGCTGACGTGGACATTACCCCTCCATAAATCTTCGTCCGCGAAGCCAAGCCAAAGAAAGAAAAAAAAAAGAACTACAGTACTTTAAATGAAAAGCAAATGTTTTAAACAGTCTCTAAAGGCTATTTTAATATTAGGTCTTTCAATCCAATGGGGCTGTTTTTATAATGCAGTATGTTAGTCTCTTATGCTTCATACAATTTTTGAAATCCCTTTTTGGTTTTATTTAGCTTTTCATTGATTAATACAATTTAACTAGTATTTAAACTAGAGTGGCATGTGGTTGTAACCAAAGCAGCAGGGCAGCAAGTGGAGGAATTAAAAATATGGTAAATATTGTAGCAAGCAAGTCAGAGTTATGGACAGTCTGGAGGGCTATTGGGGATACAGATTGATTACAGATGTAGGCAGAGAAAATGCTGGAGTTTAATCTGGACGTGAGAGGCATTGCATTTTGGGAGGTAAGGGGACTTTAACCCTAAAAGCCCTGATGTGCATAGGAATCTGGAGAGTCAGATCCATAGTTTGTTGAGTGTGGCCACGTAAGTAAATAGGGTGGTAAAGAAGGCACATTGTATGCTTGGCATCAATAAAGAGAAAGAAAGCTGCATTAGAGTTATGCAATAAGTTTGGCTAAGCTGCATTTGGAATATTATGTGCAGTTCGGGTCACCCTATTACAGGAAGGATGTGGCGGACTTGGAAAGGTTCTAAAAAGATTTGCCGGGATGCTGCCTGGATTAGATGGTATGAGCTATGGGGAGAAATTGGACAAACTTGGGTTGCTTTCTCTGGAGCATCAGAGACTGAGGAAAGACATGATACTGATAGAAGTTTATAAGATTATGAGAGCCATTAGTAGATAACAATTTTTTTCTCAGTGTTAAAATATCAAAAACTAGAGGATATGCATTTATGGTATTGGAGTTGGGGTGGGGGAGGTGTGAGATTTAAAGGAGATGTGTGGAGCAAGGTGTTTAGAGTGAAAGAAGGTGGTGTCTGGAACAGACTGCGATGGATAATGGTGGAAGCAGATACAAAAGCATTATTTTAGAGGCTTCAGGAAGATGCACCAAAAATAGGATATGGATCAAATGTACTCAGCAAAAATTTGGTTTAATTTGTCATGTTCAACACACATGGGCTGAAGAAGAAAAAAAATGAAATGAAAAGACATTATAACGCTGCAGCCAAATTTCATTCCAGTCAAAACTATCTACAATAATTTCTTCCAAATTTAAATCGTATAATCTGCAAGTTGAAGCACTTACACTCACAACATTGGATCTACACATAACATGAGAGCAATGTCCTTAAAACATATTATACATTATATATACCATTATTGTGTACTATGACCAAACTTTTCTTTCTTTCAGGGTCGTCTGGAAGACCTGCCTGGTGTTACCAGTTGTCAAATGTAAGGGGATAAAACTTAACGAATGATAGAACTTGCAGCATTATTGGTGGCTCACACATCCCAGCCTCTGATAATGGCAGGAGTTCCTCAGGGCTGAGTCCTTGACCTAACTGTTTTTTAGTAGCTTCATCAAGAATCTTCCTTCCATAATAAGATCAGAAGTGAGCATGTTGATTGCACAAAATTCAGTTCCATTTGCAGCAACTCTAAGATGAATTAACCATACCAGCCAGGTGTTGACTGATGATTGACAAATAATCATTATCCACAAGTGAGGCAATGACTATCAATAAATGAGACCATTCACTGCCATGACCAATACTGAGTCACTAACCTACAAACCTGAAATTCAATGGGATAGCCACATTAATGCTGTATTTACTTGTAGGCCAGAGGTAGAAACAAACTGCTAGAGGAACTTGGTGGATAAAGCAGCAATCTTTGGTGGAAGGGGGAGGAATTGTTGGAGTCCTGTGTCAGGGCTGAGAATGGAGAGGAAGGATGGCCAGAATAAAGAGAGAGGAGTCAGTGGGTGATGGGTGGACTGAAGAGCGGTGGGGTGTGATAGGCAGAAGGAGCCAGATAGGAATCACCGAGAGTAGACCCTATGGAAAGTGAAGAGGCAGATGTGACTCGTGGTGGAGTTGGGAGGCAGGGCAGGTGGGTGATGGGGTGAAAGCAGACAAGGAAAAAACAAGTTTTAAAAAAATCAATACTTGTTTGACACTGTTTTCTATGTGCATTCATTTGGGGGTGTAAGTAGTGTAACTTTCATTCTTTTTCTGTCAAGTATGAATTGTTTGTTTTTGTATTTCAGGCCTGCTGATGAAGATTCTTTAAGTGGTAAGAATTAAAATCATACTACAAGTGTTGATTGTAAAACACAATTTTATTGAAATTGTTTTTCAGAATCGGGTTTATCGTAATGAACGTGTTCATGAAATTTGTTGCTTTGTGGCAGCAGTGTTGTGCAGAATTGCTCTAAATTACAATTCCAAACTACAAGATTTAAATAAAATAAATAATTTGTGCTAAAAAGGGAAAAGTGACCTTAGATTCATTGCCTGTTCAGAAATCTGATGGCGGAGGAGGAAAAGCTGTTTTTGTAATGTTCAGTGTGTGTCTTCAGGTTCCTGTACCACCTCCCTGACGATATCAGTGAGCAAAGGGCGGTGAGGGTCTTTGATGATAAAAGCTGCTTTCTTGAGACACTGCCTCTTAAAAATGTCCCAATGAAGACTAATGTCCATTATGCGCTGGCCGAGTTTACAACCCTGCGCATTAGCACCTCCAGTGATGCAACCAGTCAGAATGCTCTCCACAGTACACCTGCATAAATTTGCATGTCTTTGGAGACGTACCAAATCTCCTCATGAAGTATATCTGCTGGCATGCCTTTTTCATAATAGCCTCAACATAATGGCCCCAGGATAGGTGTTCAGAGATGCTTAAAGAAGCCACCTCAATTTTAACTTTGTACGTGTAATGAGCTCCAGTACTTTTATAGGGCTGTGAACCTCATCTTTGTAATCGTGCAGTGACTTTGCATTCATGTTCTAATGTATGTTAAGTTAATAGATGCTTTGCCTGTTTATAGCTTTAGTTGGTGTTTATGTATCTTCTGCCTGATCAAAGATGAAGACATAACAGACTGCAGATGATGTAAAGCAAAAAAATAACAAACTGCTGGAGGGTCAAGCAGCATTCATTCAAGTAAAGGAATTTGGGTTAAGATCCTGCATCAGGATTGTTATAAAACCCAATTCTAATAAACATTCATTAATTAAAGTACTCTCTCTCTTTATGTTTCTCGTTTGCTTTGTTGCATGAACATAATTGAATTCCATTTGTAGTGAGGACTCAACCTTTTATCATGCCATGGCTTGCTTTTTGCTCAACTGACTTGCCCTATAAAGGACAGTATCACTTCAAACTCATCATTTTACATGCCAACAGTATTTATTTAAATCATCTGTTTACATTTTTTTGTACATAACATATAGAACAGTACAGCACTGACAGAGGTCCTTTGGACAACATCTGAGTAGAACATGATGCCTAAATTCAATTAAAGCCTGATTAAAAGAGAGAGAGAACCCTGCAGATACTGGAATCTGACACTAAGCACACTGTGCCGAGGACCTCAGTAGGTTAAGAATGTTTGACGTTTCGAGCTGAAAGCCCTTTTTTTGAGACTGGAGAAATGTAACTTGTTTTTGCACCTCCTCTCTCACAACCATCCAGGATCCTAAACAGTCCTTCCACAAGAGACAAATACCCCTTTTACACAGATGATTAAAGCTGGGTATTATTCACCTTTCAAGCACTTCTCCTAGCTGTGTGAACACTTCAAAGGTTTGAGGGGTCTGAATTTAACCGGCTTTAATTCACTGAGGTTGGTAGTGTCAGAGGTGGAGTGTATTTATGCAGGGCTGGTCTAAAAGGGGGTGATCTATGTTTCTAGGTCAAAACGGGAAGGGAATGTGATGTTGGGTCCAGATAGGGTTCATGGTCATAGGTGCACAGCGAGTAGAGCAGGGGACTCTACAAGGTGCATAATGTGTGAATGTCGGCACTACCTGTGTGAATCAGATTCGGTGGGTCTGATCACAAGGTTTTGCAATCACATGTAACTTTTATTATCACACAACAATTTATAGAAGAACTTGATAAAATGTTAATGGGAATAAAACACAGTTTGTAAAGGAGCTTGGAAAAATGTTACAGAAATAAAACCTGCACAATTTATAAAGGATAGTGGGAAAATGTTTATGGGAATAAAACACACACACACAATTTGTAAAGGAGTGTGGGAAAATGTAAAAAAAAAACATAAAAGCTGCATGTGATTGCAAACCACCGAATCTGATTCTTTTCTCAACACAATGTCACACTAGACGTTGCTATGCTACGCACCCCACCTTTCTATGTAAAAGGACTCACCGACCCGGGTTTTCTTCTGTCTGTGTAAACAAGCAAGCTTGCTTCCAGGGACAGGTCATGTATATCGGAATAACGCGGCTTCTCAGTGGAAAAAGGGCTAAAGATTTACATACACCACCTCTTACCTGATCAGTACTACTGATGTAGTATCCTCTCCATCATTGGGGCAAAATACAAATTTGGGGTGGTTTTGCAGAGCATCTATGTTCTGAGCAATGGCCTTCCCAAGCTCCTGGTTGCATGCTATTTCAGCTCCCTATTCCCATGCAGCGTCTGGATAGTCTCCACTGTCAGAGTAAGGCCTGGCAGGATGCCTCACATTCTTGTAACTCGTCCTCTCTTCTGTATTCCTTCTAGTCTTCCTCATTTCCCCCCACCCTTTTTGTATCTCCTTACCCACCTAGCAACGTGCCCATTCTTGTTCCAACTCCCTTCACTCCCATCTGTCCACTGGATTTTTCTCCATTTCTCTCTTAATGGCATCATTCTCACCTTCTCTGGAAGGCCTTTGACTCTACTCACCCACACCCTCCCTCCATATGACTCCTCATCCTTGCCCTTTTGTTTTTCTTGGCTGTTTCTCCTGTTGTCTGGCTTCTACCATCATGTTTCATCTCCATCTAGTTTACCAATCCCACCCAGGGCTCCTTTTCCACCCCTCTTATCCTGTCCTCTTTACAACAGCTTCTTCTACTTACTCCAGATGTGATAGAACTTCAACTTGAAACAGCAACCATTCCTTTATCTCCTAGTTGTTTAGTTGCAGAGTGTTTTGTGGTATAAACCTATTTATACAACAGCAATCCTGAAATATAAATTGGAAGACATTAGAAATGTGCTTTAGTAATGTGATTGGCTTTGAAACTTAGAATTTTGTGTTCCATTGTATGTAGATATTTTACTTCAATCTCCATTTTTTTCAGTACAACACTTTTACAAAGCTCATCAATCTCTTGCCCGTCAAAGGAAATTGGGAGGTGCGATATATTCATATTTTCACAAATTCTCAAAGTACCATTCTTTAAATTAATTATTTTTCATTTGTTTTGCAACAAAAAATGACTTGAAGAGTTAAAGATTTCAAAGAAAGCTTGTTACCTTACTTTGACAAACTAGTGTTTACGAGAGTAACCGTCACTGCTTTTGGAAGAATCTTTTTTGCATTTCGTGTTAGAAGCATTAAATCTTTTTTTCTCTTTTTGGGTCTTAGTGATTGGTTCTCCTTTTAAACCTGCACTGGATGTAAATTACTACTACTCAGGTTAGTATTACTAAAGATTAAATTGCATAGATGTTTACTTCATTCACTGCTTCAGATTGGCTAATGATCAGATCTATATATCTTAACAGCTGTGGAGAGGAATAATTTGATGCGGCTTTCTCAGAGCATTCCATTTACTCCTCTACCAAACAGAGGTGGGTCAAATTTATGGAACTTGAAATGAAACATCTCTTTTTAACTTGAGTGTAAAACATTTAAGCATCCATTCTTGTTGCATTCTCCTCTTGTCAGTTAACATCTTCCTTCTGTTAAGTACGCAAATGTAAATCAGGTCCAAGTTTATTATCATCTGATTGTATAAATACAACCTGATAAAAGTGACCTTTGGTCCTCTGTACAAAACATGCAGATGTAACACACATATAGACTAACATATGCAGTACATATATGCGTATATATTTAAAAAATTGTTCAATTAACAGTTGAGTCATGGAGGGTTTGTATGAGAAGTTCATAATTTGTTCAATGTTTTCACTGCCCTTTGGAAGAAGCTATTCCTCAGCCTGGTGGTTTTGGCTCTAATACTTCTGTATTTCTTTCCCACTGGGAGTAGCTGGAAGATGCCTTGTGCGATAATGAGGACCCTCAATGATTTTGTGATCTTTCTTCAGTCAACAATCCTGTTAGATCAAGTTGATAGAAGGGGAGGGAGACTCCAGTGATTTGCTCTTACGGTGGAATAATTTAAATCACTTCTTAAAGTCAAACGTTGTCATTTCCAAGCCTTGCTAAAGTCCATATATGTACCATCCACTGCCCAGCCCTCATCAACCCTTTTGGTTACCTAAAAAAAACACTAACCAGATTCATGAGACACATTCTCCCATGCACTAAGCCAAGCTGATTACCTCCAATTAATCCCTGGCTCTCTAAATGTGGTAGATCCAATCCCTCAGAATCCCTTCCAACAACTGTTCCACTACTGACATCAAGCTCACTGGCCTGTATATATCTGAATTATTAACTGAATAACGAATCTAAAATTGATGTTCAGTGATATCTCTATTCTAGTGTGTGAATTACAAAATGTTAATCAGGTCCAGCAAGTAGTTAAGAAGGCAAGAAGTATGTTGCCCTTCATTGTGAAATGATTGAAATTTAAGAATGAGGAGGTTTTTTTTACAGATGTACAGGGTACTGGAGAGGCCTTTACCTTATAAAATATCTACAGTAGCATCAGATTTGGTCCGAATGATATTCATCTGGCTAATTACTAGGATGAGTGGGTTGTCCTGTCAAGAGGCTAGATAGTTCTGAGTTCCTTGGAGTTTAGAAAAATGAGGGTGATTTTATTCAACCATATCAGGTCAGAAAGGGACTTGGCAGGATGGATGTTGAGACGCTTCCACGTGTAGGAGAGTTGCGAACAAGGGGAATTGGCTGAAAAATAGTCACTGAGCACTCCTTCTCTACCTCTTAAGAGTCACTCATCTATCTGACTGAATGTTTGATGTGACCAGCTCACGAAACTCAGATGTAGACATTTTCTGCCTCTGACTGCTCCTTGGTGAGTCCAGCTACCAATCCAACCATTCATCTGGTCTGAGAGGAGATCCAGTAGGACACTTCCTTCATCCCTCAATTTCGGACTCCCATGTCCAAACAATCGATGGTCACAAGGTCCTGGTGAAACCTTTCACTGTGTTCGTCACTGACTACACCAAGATCAGCAGGGAAGACGTCCAAGTGTGAATGCAGAAAATGAATTTTCATTACGTTGCAATTTTTTATGTTTGAAGTGTGATGTAAATTAGCTGGATGTAGTTTGGCACTCTATAGTAAACAGGAAAATTCTCAACAACTTCTTAAAATGCCTTCCAAGCATGCCCAGGCCTAATATAACATTTGCATAGTACCTGGACTGAGTGCATGCTTGGACTATCCAAAATAGTGGGCAATTGACTTTGTGGGCAATATGCTCATCGACTTAAAATATGATAGGAAATCACAAAAATAGGTTGTATCTCAAAAAAAAACAGTATTTGATAGGAAATTTTTAAGATTAGCAGCCCAAAATCCATAAAGTACACCTAAAATTTTGTGTTCAGGAAGCAAAATCTACATTGTCCAGTGTAATACGCCTTCTCCATCCCCTGCCAGAGGCGTTTGACTGTAGAACCTTAAGTCACATTTAAAGTGAAATGGGAGGAACTTGGAGATCTGAGGGGTGAGTTTTTCCACAAATGGTGGTGGTTATATGGAGCTGCCAGAGGAGGTGACTGAGGCAGAAACAGTTATAAATGTAAAATTCATTTTGACAGGTACTTGGATAGGAAATATGTAGAGCCATACAGACGTAATGCAGGATAGATCGGCGTCATAGTCAGCACAGAGAAGGTAGACCAAAAGGACTATTTGCTGTACATTTTGTGTGACCTGTTATAGGAAATCTGAAACAAAATGCTGCAAATAGCCATTGGATCAGACTGTGTCTGGAGTGAGGGAGGAAAAAAGTTGGTTTGAGGTTTGCACTTCTGTCTAGTTTTTACTATAGTAGCATTACTTGGAGAAAGAGACATTCGCTGAAAGCTTGAGGCTACCTTCTTATAGAATTACTTCTATTATAACAATGGGATTGTTTTGAAATGTTTGCTTTCACTTTTATGTTAAAGGGGAACCTGTTACAATATATCGGCTTGAAGAGAGCTCACCAGTCAGTCTGAACAATAGCATGTCTTCCTGGTCACAACAGGGCCGATGTGCTAAGATTGAGTTCTTGAGTAAAGAAGAAATGGGAGGAGGATTGCGACGAGCTTTAAAAGTGGAGTGCACCTGGTCTGAGTTCGATATCTTAAAACCAGGTCAGCTGTATATTGTGAAGTCTTTCCTTCCTGAAGTAGTAAACACATGGAAGAGAATTTACAAGGAAGATACCATATTACATCTGTGTTTGAAGGTATGTGATCATCACATTTCATATTTTAACTGCATGTCAGCTCAGCAGGAAAGGGAAGTCATTGTGTGACTTGTAGGACTAGATGTTAATATCCCTTATTGCACTCCTGAGACATGCTGGCTGGTCTCTGTGGGGTAGCTAACTATAGCATTCCATGTGCTCAGTATTCGGTCATTTTTTTTGTAGTGTAAATTAATGACAAACTTCATGTAGTTTGTGGATGACACAATAATTGACATGGATGACATAAGATTCAAATTGCCTGATCAGTTGACAGACATCTGTCCATAGAAAAGAGGTATTGATTTTGAGGATGTTCATAGAGCAAAATAACATCAAACCTGGGAAAACCCTGGAAGGCCTTAGATTGCATGTCCACATCTTTAAAAGTAGAAGGGTGAGTCTATAAAGTGGTTTAAAGTACGTATTTTTGATGGAATACTTGACCATTGTGGAGAGTAGTGGATTAGGGGTTTTTTTTTGGGTGGAATACACTACCACTATGAGGTGCAGAGCTCTAAATAACAGAAAATAGACCATTCAAGTGATGTTGTATATCTGTGATGTTAATGAAACTGCTTGGTTCTTTTCCTGAAAGATGTAACATGCATCTATGTGGAATCAGACATCCTGCCACCTGATGGTTTGGTGAAAGGCCACAGTGTATTTCAGATAGTGTCTTGTAAATATTTCTGAATGTTTTACCTGCTGGTCTCTTGTTTCCAGGAGATTCAGCAGCAGAGAGCTGCTCAGAAGCTTGCCTTTGCCTTCAACCAAATGAAACCAAAGACCATTCCATACTCTCCAAGGTAAGATTCTTGAGTCACCTTGCATGCAAAGTTTCTAACAACTTTTTACATTAAATTTCACTCTGAATTTCTAATGACAAAAAAAAATTAAATGTAAACAAATTCTGGTATTTCAATATTGCTGGTAGAACAACATTTCATTGCAACTAGTTTTCGTAGGCTGGAACCATCATTGATGTGAATCCAAGTATAGAATGTCTTCAAAATGGGGACTACAGAATGTAAAGACTCTGTACTCTGTACCAATCCTTGCTAACCATAGGCGGCTTCCATAGATGAATACAAGAGTAGTGAGAAGGAGAGATGGCAAGCATGAAAGGGGAGAGGAGCTGAGGTGAGGACAGGAGATGTGGAGAGACAGGTTGGGGAGGAGACCACTGAAGGAGAGGGTTGAGAGAAGTGAAAAAGAGAAAATGTAAATAAATTTTAATCTAACTTCGTTGTTGGGGAACAGAAGCTAATGCAGGCCTTAAATGTTTTCTGATGTAGTTCACTGAGCTTCTGCAGTAGAAGAATTGGCTCTGAAAAGTTATTCCCACCCAGGACTGTTTTTAGAGTAAGATTGGCATAATGTTCTACTTCTGATTGTTTCAAGATGAAATTTGAAGAAATAGTGAACACACACAAGGATTGGAAGCAGTTATGAACTGTCTCTGCCATTCCTTGAGATTAATATATTAGTCAGTAACAGGGCATTTCGGCCCACGAGTCCATGCTGCCCAATTTACACCCAGTTAACCTACACCCTCTGTATGTTTTGAATGGTGGGAGCAAACCAAAGCCCCTGGGAAAAACCCACACAGACATGGGGAAAACATATAACCTCCTTACAGACAGTGTGTGGGATTTGAACCCTGGTCCCAATCTCGTTGTGCTAACTGCTACGACAACTATCTTCTATCTCAATACTTTATACTCTAATCTCTTGATTGTCATTTTATCTAAAAACCTTTCAATTGATATTGAAAGAAAATTGCACCAGCGTAAAAAGCCTTTAGATGGATCCAAAGTAAGACTTTGAGATTAACTATATGATTTATATTTATGTAGCACCTTCAGTGTAGCAAAATGCCCAAAACACTTAGTGAAGAGAATCGTGCTTATAATAATTCTTCAATTATAAGGAAAAAATTCAACACAAATTGTTTGTATCCATAAAGTGGTATTTTATAGTTTGTCCCTGCATTATTCTGAATAAATGTCTGGTTTCACCTCAGGTTCCTGGAAGTATTCCTTCTGTACTGTCATTCAGCAAGCCAGTGGTTTGCAGTTGAAGAGTGCATGACTGGGGAGTTTCGGAAGTTTAATCACAACAGTGGCAATGAGATCCGTCCAAACAATATGCTGGAGGAAACCATGCTTGCCTTTAGTCACTGGACCTATGAGTATACTAGAGGGGAACTGTTGGTTCTCGACTTGCAGGGTGAGGACATAGAGCCTTTATTTTGATTGAAGCAATCTTCTCTTAAGATTCAAGATTCAATTTATTGTCATAGTAATAAAACAGTGTCAAATTACATGAAATTTCTTTTTGCCTGCTGCAAGACAGACAAATTCGCCACAGGCAGGAATTGCCTAAGCGCCTCTTACAGTCAGATTTGCAGTCACACTTAGTCTGAGAGAACCCCCCTCCCCGAGTCACTGAGTATCCGTAGATTCACCCAGCCCCCGCAGCTGCACAGAGTCCAGTCCAAACCATTGGCAACACAAGTTCCGGATCCAAATCTCTGATGCGGTCGGGAACCCTTCATTGCCCTTGGCACCTTCTCACATCCTGGTTCTGAAACCTGGTGCCCCTCCAGCCAGTTGGAGCCATCTCCAGCAGTCCGTAGCCCAGTGCAAGTCTCCCGTCAGCAGCCCCCAGCTTCTGCGGGTTCATCACCTCGTCGCTAGCAGCCCTCCCCTTGCACTGGTCCCCTCAGCCACAGAGCCCGCTCACTGGTCCGTTATTGTCCTCCCAGATCATCTCCTCCACTCCTCCCTCTCAGCCCTTCATGGCTGCTGCCAATTAATAGGTGCCACCATCTTGGGTGCAGACCTGCAGTCGTGGGATTTCAATTAAAATTCCCGTCAGCTTCCTCAAGGGGTGTCGAAAGCCTGCGCGGAGCCGACAGCAGTCAACTGGCAACTATTACCGTAGTTTGTAAGCTTTTTTAAATTTTTCTTGCAAATAAGAGATAATGTCTAAACTTTCTATTGCCATTTTTTTAATGGGCTTGGCTATACCTTGATTGAGCATCTATACTTTCAATACACAGATGTGCTGCAGAAACTCAGCACGGCATGCAGCATCTATAAGAAGTGAAAGGTAGCCAACATTTAGTGCCTAAGCTCCTCATCAGGCCCCAATTCTTGAACTTTTACTTCCTATGGATGAGGCATGACCTGCTAAATTTTACCAGCACATTTATGTATTGAATTTGACCCGAGTATCTGCAGATTTTCTCATTTATCTCCATTCAAGCACCTATACTTAAATACTTTAAGGCTTATAAAGTCTACAATTTGATTACATTCAGAGTAAATCCTAAATAACATGAAATTTAGCATGAAAATAATTTACACCTGGTTATGGGGTAAGCTACTTGAATCTTTAAATCTGGTTCAATCCTGACCTCCAACTCTGTGGGGATTGCCAATTTTTTCTGTGACTGTATGGGTTTCTCTTTGGTGCTCTAGTTTCCCCTTGCATCCCAATGATGTGCTGACAGGTAAATTATCTACTGTAATTTTCCTCTTAATGAAGAGGAATGAAAAATTGGCAAAAAGAGTTGTAAAGGGAAGTTGGTCAGCATGTGAAATAACAGTTGCAGAATAGATGTTTACAAGGATGTCGGAAAGCTCTTTGACAAGGTCTCCATGTGGGAGGCTGATGCAAAAGGCCATGGGATTCAGTGGAAGTTGGAAAACCTGGTCCAAAAATGGCTTTGCAATAGGAAACAGAATGTAATGATAGTGTTGGGATGGTTGTGAGAACTAGAAGTCCACAGGAATCCATCATGGGATCCTCAGTGCATATGTGAATAATTTGGATCTGATGTAGGATGAAAGACAATGGTAAGAATTGATGGAGTTGTTGATAGCAAGGTCTAATTTAATGAATATTGTTTTGTACATTTCCATTTTATAGGTGTTGGGGAGAACTTAACTGACCCTTCAGTAATAAAGTCTGAAGAGAAACAGTAAGTATTATTTTAATGTTGAATTTTCTATGTACAATAAATTGTTTATTTGTAATGTAGTGAATATCTTTGGCAGTGGCAACAGCTTTTTGTAATTTATTCTATTGCAGAAACATTAGTTGGTTCATGATTATATCAACAGATGTCATTGTGTATTATGCTCATTTCTGGAAATTAAGGAAAATGCTAGTCTTTAGAGGTTGCAAAAGAGATTCTGTGTAACTGTAAAATTACTACAGGTACATAATCCTTTGAAATTCTAAAAACAGAACATTTTTTTGCCTCAACCCCACCCTGATTCAGAAGCCAAGTAGTTAAGAGCGTCTCTTTGTTTTGCATGAATCTGAAATCACCGTAATTACTTAATGACAGCCATTACTATTATTCTATCATCCAAAAAAGTTCTGAAAAGTATCTGGTCCCAAGGGTTTTGGATAAAAGGTTATGTACCTGTATAATATAGGAACCGGAGTTGGTCATTTAACTTCATTTATTGCTGTTTTGCTGTTCAATGTGTGATGCAGCTCATAAAAAGCCCTTTTTCACACTTAATAATTAATGTGGGATCAGATAACATTTTGTGCAAATTTGTAATATCTGCCACCTGAAAATGCAGGTGTTTCCTCATTTCCTGCTCCTAGTGGCAGACAATCCTCAATTCCCAGACTTGATCAGCAGAAAGGGGTCCATCTCCAACACTCTTTCAGTTCTTTTCTTGTGCTAAAGTAACAAAGTGCAACATTCCATTTGCTGTCACATTTGCTTGCTACACCTGCAGATTAGTTTGCGCTGAAGTGCATACTTTTGGACAAGAACATTATCCAATCTACACAAAATATATTCTGCTTTGTGCATCAATATTCTCATCTTATTTTTGTATCACCAGTGGTAGGAAGCAAATGTTACATTAGTTCCATCCAACTAAGCAATAATCCCTGTGTACTCGAGATGGCAGAGGTCGACAGCATCGAGTCCACGCTGCTGAAGATCCAGCTGCGCTGGGTGGGTCACGTCTCCAGAATGGAGGACCATCGCCTTCCCAAGATCGTGTTATATGGCGAGCTCTCCACTGGCCACCGTGACAGAGGTGCACCAAAGAAAAGGTACAAGGACTGCCTAAAGAAATCTCTTGGTGCCTGCCACATTGACCACCGCCAGTGGGCTGATCTCGCCTCAAACCGTGCATCTTGGCGCCTCACAGTTCGGCGGGCAGCAACCTCCTTTGAAGAAGACCGCAGAGCCCACCTCACTGACAAAGGGCAAAGGAGGAAAAACCCAACACCCAACCCCAACCAACCAATTTTCCGCTGCAACCGTGTCTGCCTGTCCCGCATCGGACTTGTCAGCCACAAACGAGCCTGCAGCTGACATGGACATTTACCCCCTCCATAAATCTTCGTCCGCGAAGCCAAGCCAAAGAAAAGAAGAAGACATCTTGCCAGTGTGAAAGAGACACATTAATTCCTTCCTGTGCTGTGTAGATTGCTCCCAACTTCATGTGCTTCAATCCAATGGCTAACATTTTCCCACATTATCTATTCCAGAATCTATATAATTTTTAGAAATTATCAATGGATCCACAAACCCTTCTCCCACCTCTATAAATACTTGGGTTCTAGGACTGAGATGAGAATTCTTTAAGCAGAGAATTGTAATTCTTGGACCACACATTGAAAAGTAAGAATTGTAGAATTTTGAACTGAGAGAATGTGGAGCAGATAGAAGTATAGGATCAGTTGTGACCTTGCAGGAGCCTCCCTGACAACTTGAAGAATATAGAAGACATAATCAGGCCAATCTAAATGAATCCTATCTGCCTGCATGTGGTCCATATTCATCCAGTCTCTGCCAGTTCAAGTATTGGTCCAAATGCCAATAAATGTTATCATATCTGCTTCAACCGCCTCTCCTGGCTGCTCTTTCCTGACACTTATCACTCTGTTTATTGCAAAAAAAAACTTTCCTCACACATCTTCATACTTTCCGATTGTTCTATAAATTTTAATCAGGCCTTCCCTCAGCTTCTGACGCTCCAGAGAAATCGAAGTTTGTTCAACTCCTCTTTATAGTTCATAACCTCTAATCCAGACAACATCCTGGTAAATCTTTTCTCCACATTTCCAAAGATTCCTGTTGTGTGGGGACCAGAACTGCACACAGTACTCCAAATGTTTACAATTTTTATATTGTTCTTGTGGAGCAATGCTAGTTAGATTTTTTTGGATTGAATTGAATTTGATTAATTGAAGACAAATGGACTTTTTTCCAAAGAATTGGCACATGATGGACCAAATGACCTTCAGTGCTGTTATCATTCTTTGATAATTATGACTATGTTCAGAAACTATTAATAATAATTGATTGAGAAAGGGAGGACTGTAATACGTGTCTTAGTCAATCTCTGGAATATTGTTAATAATATCAATGATTGTATATGACACTGTTCAGTTTGCATTAATTTTTAAAGCGATTTTTGCATTTCTTGAATGATTGTTATGGTTGTGTCCATTCTTGTACGTAAATGACCATTATTGGTTACTGTTCAAGGCTTCTCCAAAAGTCTTGTAACATTTGGTTAAAATTCTGCTTTATAATGTGACTGTTCAAATGTTGAAGTCTTAAAACTTCAACTCCAGGATTAATTTAGTGTGAGAAAGTTTTCTGTACCTACAGCTTAATTCATCATCTCAACTATTTTCTGAGTTCTCATTCAAGTTTGTAACAGGTACAAAAAGTTTAGTTCTCCTAGTTTATTCCACACAAGTTGCCTTCTACCCCTTTATACATTGACTGCATATACTTCATTTTCATTGTCCCATTTGTTTTGGAGCTTCATAAAAACAGCCATGTATTTTGCTTCAACAGACTGTCATTGGGGTACTTCACGAGGCTCAAGGCCATTGAGCTCTGGTTAGTTCTGCACAGCAATCCATTTTGTTGCATTCATTCACACTAGCCTTGTAGCCCTCTGAGTTTATTTCACTCAAATTATGGTTTTCTTTTAAAGTCATTGTTTCTGCTTTACCCAATCATTTAAAAAAAATTTAAAGTTCCTCCCTATATCATTTGCCTATACTGCATTTAGTGTTCACAATTCTCTCTATAATGGAGAACCCAGATGCAGGTTGCATGATACCTTTCTGTAGCACTTGTGCTCCGTGCATAGGAGTGACCCTGACATTCTGGTGACTCGCAACTTTAATTCTCCTTTCCACTCATCCCGTCTTCCTGTGGCCTCCTGCGCAATAAGGTCCAATGTGAACTTGAGGAACAACACCACTTGAGGTAGGCCTGCAGACTGACCTTAACCTTCAGTGTATCCATGTACCAGAATCTCTGAAGCAAATGCTTTATCTGTTTAATGATATTTCTTTCAGGTCACATGACATGGTATTTGGACCTGCCAATTTGGGAGAAGATGCAGTGAAAAACTTTCGATCAAAGCACCATTGTAATTCTTGCTGTGGGAGACTTAAGCTGCCTGGTAAGATTTTCCTGTTCTTTCTGTCTGACAGTGAGCAGTGACTTCAATACAAAAGCTTTAACAGTCCTGCATCTAAGTCTGGGTCTTGACTAATTTAGCAAATCCAAGGATTGAGTTTGATTGCCTAACTGGAATCTTTATTCCCACCATATATTTGTGAAGAAAGCAATTAAGTTATGCACAACTAAATGTACATTTTAAATACAACAGATAATAGATTAGATATCAACTTAATGTCCATACAAAAGGGTTTGGTCAAAATATCTGAATGTGATTGCTTTTTTTTTCGCTCTTACTCCTCTGTTGCAGTGAAGTCGGTGTCCTTCATGGTATAGTTTGTTTTACTCTCAAGTGTGCCCTTTAATCATTTGACAACCACTCTGTGGGCTTCTGGATTGCTTGTTTCCTTCCTCCAATTTCCTTGTTTTCCACCACTCCCTCTGCAACAAAACTGTGGTACGCCCTTCTCCCCATCCTTGGCCTACTGTTGGATTGATCACAAGGTGCCTTTCTCCAAGCCAAAGATGAAATGAAAAGGTGATGAGAGCTTGGAGGGGTTCAAAGAAATAACAAGCCTGTTGGCTTAATGTCAGTTAAGGAAATGTTGCTCAAATCTATTATCATGTGGCGACCCAGCAAGCAAACCGGCTCCCAAAATGGCAGACATTTTGTCCTGCATCCAACATCACTTCCGGTCTATTGACAGAGGCAGTGACCAATATAAGCCCAGCATGCAAGCCAGGAGGTGTCAGTTTTGCACTAGACTCCACAGTGTGTACATCAGCTTGATAACATGTACAGCAATTTCACGATGTGTACACTGTCTATAGTAGCTCAGTATAGAATACTTTGCTACAATATGTCCTCGCCCCCAGAAGGCCAATTCAGCAGATTGAGCCCATGCCAGTTGAACCCATTCTCTAGCATGTCCCCAGTATCATACCCTCATTCTATCACCATGTACGTTAGGGACAATTTACAGGGACTAATAAACTTGCCATCCAAAAAGCCTTTGGAATACAGGGAGAAAATGGAGCCAAGTACTTGAGAAACCAACCCATGGAATGTGCAAACTTCACATAGACACTGTTGGAAGTCAGGAAGTCCTGAAGCAGTGCCACAGCTGTGTGGTCTGTGGTATACTTAGGAAGTCAGTAGTCATTTGAATTTTTTTTAGCAGATCAGCGGAGCTATTTGTAGTGAGCATGGAGGAGATAGAGTAACACAGACTTTTTTTGGGAAACCTTTTTGATACAGAGGAACAATGTATCCCAGTCTGCTGCTGAATAATTTCAAGTTGCATTTAGTCCTAGATATGTTCATAATATAATGGGCCCTTGGGCCTACTCATCCATGCCAACCAAGGTGCCTTCCTCACTATAGCTGGAGGTAAGAATATCTGTGTTTGGACAGTTAGGCCAAAATGTTGACTTTCTTTTGCTTTCCATGGATACTGTACCACTTGCTGAGTTTCTCCAGCTCTTGTATGTACTGCACTGGACCTCAGCATCTGCAGATTACCTCAATGTAACATCTTGTTTGTTCTGTTTAGATATCAAAAGGAACGATTATACTCCAGACAAGGTGGCACTGTCTCAAGATGATGTGGAAATTGCAATCCAGTCTGGAAGTGGTACCAAAGATGTACGAAGCTCGATACGTTTAATGATCTAGGCCCTGATAATGGTGCAGAGACAATGTTCCGAGGCCAGAAACATGATGTTGCCTGGACTTGCCTTTGAGGTTGGCAAAGCATTCTGTGCAAGTGACTTCCCAAAATCAAACTTTGGACAATTTGTTGAAACAAAAAAAAGGGTAAAGAATCTGTGACTTGTCTGATGCATTGGTGGTGCCATCTCAATGTCTGTTGTGTATTGAACTGTTGTGAGAATTGCAGCAATGTTAATGAGCTGATATGTGAGCAAAAAACATTCTCTCCAGAGCAATCCATGTTGAAAGCAAATGTAATGATTTTGAACAAAGCTAAATTTCCAGTTTTAATTCTTCACAATACCTGCGTTTTAAACAATTTTAATCAATTTATTAAATAAAGCCATTTAAATTGGTGCAAGCTTAATTGTACCATGACACAAATAATATTTAAATTATAAATTACGAAGCAGAAAAATCCTCCATAGAAGGTGAAGTAGTTTTTTGTCAAAGGTGGCAGGTTTTAATAAGCCTAGCAATTAAATTAACACATGAAAGGTGCAAGAATTGTTTAGTCAGTAATCAAAAGAATGTTCTGATAATCTGATTTTAATGAGCAGTATAGACACCTTGGTGTCATGCTCGAATTTGTGGTACAAACAAATTGAATTGAAAAGGAAGTATTGAAATCCTTGTATATAACGGTAATGGGCAGATTGCAATCTATCTTTATGCAAATAATGAGACCTGAATTGGTTGAATTGTCAGCACGATGAAGCCACGTGTCTATCTCAAAATATTTATGTAAATGGAGGCATCTTTTCTATGTTACAAAGAGGTACTATTGTCATTTTTAAAGTAAGGGTGTTTATATGAAGAGCTGTATAATTTTTAATCGAATAGATGTATCTTATAGATACTGTATCTAAGGCACGAACACAACTTAAAATAAGATGGTGGTTTTACATAGGTTGGATGGTAAAAGCCAGGAGCTACTGGGATCATGCTGTATAAATTTTGTACATCATTTAATCTAATAAAAGATTTTTTTTTTTGAAGTGTTGTCGTGTTTAAGTGCATTCCCGGCTGAAAGATGTGTCATCAGATGGTTAGGAGCGTTTTAAAATGCTCTTTAACTTGCTGAATCCGACTAGATGCCTGTGTTATTGATCCATAGACACCAGTGTGAATCCCATCCGCAGCGTTCAACTCATTAAAGCTGGAATATAACGTTAATGATATTGGTGATAGTGGAACTACAAGATTGGAACCAAAACTGTAAAAGTGCTGTTGATCCAGGGCTGGCTGGGATCTGGGGGCTCCAGGAAGCCCAACTATTGATCCCCTTGAAGGTGCTGCCCTGTACCACTGCAGTCCTCCCTGTGAAACGACTCCTCCCTGTGAAACGACTCCTCCCTGTGAAACCACTCCTCCCTGTGAAACCACTCCTCCCTGTGAAACCACTCCCATTGATGGGTGAGGAGTTCAATTGACAAGGGATGCAATGGTCTCTTCACTGCCTTCTGGGGTATCCTATGTGAGAACGAATATGGATATGGTGGGTAATAGGTGGAGAGCATTCTGAGGGAGATGTTCTACTGAGCATAGGTGAGATACAAACCAGAGGACATGGGTGAAGGGGGAAAAAGTTTAAGGGGAAGTTGCTTACAGAGAGCTGCCAGCAGAAGTGGTGAATGTGAGCACAATTTTAACATTTAAGAAAAATTTGGACACCTATGGTAAAATCAAGCAACCGGCAAAAAAAATCCAAGGTCATTAAAAAATAATTTTTAAAAAATCAAAATTTGAGACGGCGGAGTGCACCCCCCCCCCACCACCACCAACCAACCCCCCCCTCATCACCAGCCCCCCCACCACCACCAACCCCCCCCCACCACCACCAACCCCCCCCTCCCCCCGATGAAGAGCGGGCGGACGCTGCTGGAGCATCTCCCCAATCCCTACCCAGTAAGTCTATATTGATACATTATTACGTATATTAGGAAGGGCCTGAGCCCTTCAAGGTCAACGGGTCCGATTTTATTCTCACCCCAACCCCCCCCCCCCCATTGGGATCCAGGAGAAGCCCCCACCAGAGGACGGAGAGCGTGCAAACTCGACCCAGAGAGATCGCGCCTCCCCAGGGGATTGCACTCGCTTCGACCTCCGCACCCCACAGGGGCGGGCGGGGGGCGGGCGGGGGGGGGGGGCGGGCGGGGGGCGGGCGGCGGGCGGGGGGTAGGTAACGAACCCAGGAGCAGACAATAACGATTGGGAAGTTTTGCGGGCAGTCGAGATGGATCTCCCCCCCCCTCCCGCGCCAAGACCCTCCCGCCGGCTCGGTCACAAGCGGGGCCCCGGACGTCACCGATGGTCCCGGCATCAGTTTGAGGTGGGGGTGGAGGTGGGGGGGGGGGGTTCACGGCGATGAGGCGGTTTTGTGGCTGCGGAATCGGGCCGGTGGAAAGCGAGCGGAGCCTGACGGAGAGCGGAATCCCGGAGGGTGAGCCCGGACCCTTGGAAGTGGTGGTGGAATACTGGTGAGTGGGCGGCCGGCGGGTTTCAGCAACGTTGGCCGTGGGGGGCGTGGAGGGGTGGGGGGGGGGCGTGGAGGGGTGGGGGGGGGGCGTGGAGGGGTGGGGGGGGGGCGTGGAGGGGTGGGGGGGGCGTGGAGGGGTGGGGGGGGCGTGGAGGGGTGGGGGTGGGTGGGGGGGGGCGTGGAGGGGTGGGGGGGGCGTGGAGGGGTGGGGGGGGCGTGGAGGGGTGGGGGGGGCGAGGAGGGGTGGGGGGGGCGCGGAGGGGTGGGGGGGGGCGCGGAGGGGTGGGGGGGGGCGCGGAGGGGTGGGGGGGGGCGCGGAGGGGTGGGGGGGGCGCGGAGGGGTGGGGGGGGCGCGGAGGGGTGGGGGGGGGCGCGGAGGGGTGGAGGGGGGGGCGCGGAGGGGTGGGGGGGGTGGAGGGGTGGGGGGGGCGTGGAGGGGTGGGGGGGCGTGGAGGGGTGGGGGGGCGTGGAGGGGTGGGGGGGGCGTGGAGGGGTGGGGGGGGGGCGTGGAGGGGTGGGGGGGGGCGTGGAGGGGTGGGGGGGGCGTGGAGGGGTGGGGGTGGGTGGGGGGGGGCGTGGAGGGGTGGGGGGGGCGTGGAGGGGTGGGGGGGGCGTGGAGGGGTGGGGGGGGCGAGGAGGGGTGGGGGGGGCGCGGAGGGGTGGGGGGGGGGCGCGGAGGGGTGGGGGGGGGCGCGGAGGGGTGGGGGGGCGCGGAGGGGTGGGGGGGGGCGCGGAGGGGTGGGGGGGGCGTGGAGGGGTGGGGGGGGCGTGGAGGGGTGGGGGGGGGGCGTGGAGGGGTGGGGGGGGGCGTGGAGGGGTGGGGGGGGCGTGGAGGGGGTGGGGGGGGGTGTGGAGGGGTGGGGGGGGGTTCGTTTCTCACTCTCTGACTCTGTCCCCAGTGCTGGATGAGGATTCCTGGCGCGGTTCCTGTTCCTTGCCACTGAGGTTAAGCAGCAAGTCCCAGAGGCGCATGTTACAGGTTTTATTGGGCGGAAAGGTGAGTGGAACGATTTAAAGATGCAAATGTGGGAGAAATTGTTCCTCGTTCCTCTTTATTTGCCGATGCTGAGATCCTAAATTTCCTAAAGATCCCTTGGTCTTTTGAATTGTACTAATTGCAGCGCAGAAACAGTCTGTGCATGTCCATTTTTTTGCCCCAGCGAGTTTGCAAAGTTCCCCCTCAGGACCCAGCTGCTGTCGCCCTCCAATCCGTGCCCACCTCTCCAGGAGATCCTGGTTTACCCCCCCCCCCCCCAAGTTAGGTCCATCATGCACCCACTCTCTTCTCCCCGTGAGCCTCTATCCCTCCTCCACTCCCGCTGTGGGTCCTCCTTAGCTGCTGCCAGTTCCATTTCTCCCAAGCCCCCACCAACCTCACTGCTGTCCCCGTCCTCACACCGTGGACCCGTCCTCACACTGTGGACCCATAGTGTCTCAGACCCATGAAGACAGAATCTTTCAACCTGAGATGGTCTTTCCTGGAGACCAGACGTAGGAACAAAGATAGAGAGGTGGAACTAAGGGCAAGATCGAATTGGAAAAAGTTTCATCAGAGGAGTGCTTTCAGGGGGAGAAACTTGACCTGTTCCCCTTTTAAATTCTTTCCATTAAATGTTTTCTCCAACCAATTACTGGAAGACTGAAGCCAATATAGACCTCCGTGGACCCTGTCCTGCTCCTCCAACCCTCCCTTTAGGCCAGAAGATGTAGGAGCAGAAATAGGCCATTCCATTCTTCAAGAATGTTCCGCCATTCCATCGGGAACTGATCCACTCAACCCCACTCCCTGGCCTTCTCCCCATAACCTTTAATACTCTTCAGTTACATATCGATTTCATGCCTTAAATGCAAGAAACGACTTGGCCTCCACAGATGCCCATAGTAGCAATTTCCAGAGGTTCACTACACATCTCCCTTCAATCCAGAAGTTGTGCTCTCTTGTCCTTGACTCCCCTACCATTGGAAACAACTTTGCCATATCTGCTGTCTAGGCCCTTCAACATTCAAAATGAGCTTCCCCCTCATACTTCAGAACTCCACAGTCCAAAAGCTCTCAAACCTTCCACGTATGCTAGTTCCTTGATTCCAGGCATCATTCTTGTGAATCCTCTTCAATGCCAGCATATCCTTTCTGAAATAAGGATCCTAAAATTGTACCTGTGCCAAAGTGAGGCCTCACCAGGGCCTTGTACATCATGTCCCTTCATTTATATCCTGTGCATCTAGATATGAATGCCAACATTGCATTTGCCTTCTTCACCACCGACTCAACTTGGAGGTTAACCTTTAAGGTATCCTGCACGAGGACGCCCAAGTCCCTTTGCACCTCCAAATGTTGAATGTTCTCTCCATCCAAATAATAGAGTTCCCTTTTATTCCTTCCACCAAAGTGCATGACCACACACTTTCTAACATTGCATTTTATTTGCCTTTGCCCATTCTCCTAATCTGTCTGTCTCCAATTCTTCCTCAGTATTGCTCCCTCCACCTATCTTTGTATCATCTGCAAAAATTAGCCACAAAGCCATTATCTAAATCATTAATGTACAATGTAAAAAGAAGTAACCCCAGCTCTGACCCCTGTGGTATAGCACAGGAAACTGGTAGCCATCAGGAATAGGATCCCTTTATTCTCACTCTCTGTTTCCTGCTAAATGCTCCATTCCTTCCTGTAATTCCATGGGCTCTCATGTTGTAAAGCAGCTTGTCAAAGGCCTTTTGAAAGTCCATATATACAACATTTACTGCATCTCCTTTGTTCGTGGCTTCCTCAAAAAAATTGCAGCATGTTTGTCAGGCAAGATTTTCCTTTAAGAAAACCACGCACCACATTGTCATGAACCCCATCCTTGACAATCAGCTCTTAACATCTTCCCAACCACTGATATTAGGCTATCAGATCACACATGCCCATCTGTAGTTGTACTACAAGGTCATCCACTTTATTTCTTATGCTGAGTGCATTTAAATATAAAAACTTTAGCCCTTTATTTGTTACCTTTTTTGACTGTGACTGTGGCTCCCTACCAGCTGACCCTGTTTGTGCACCAACTGCCTCTTCCTCTGCCCTTTCACTTTGGTTCCCACCCCACTGCCAATCTGGTTTAACCACCCTCTCCCCCTCCCAACGGCATTAGCAAACCTCCCTGCCAGGAGATCAGTTCCCCTCCAGTTCAGGAGAAATCTGTCTCACTTGTACAGGTCACCCTTTCTCCAGAAATGGTTCTAAAGATCCAAGAATTTGAAACCCTGATCCTGCACCATCTCTTCAGGTTTGTCTGCACTCTCTTCCTGTTCTGACCTCCCCCAGCTCATGGCTCTGGGAGTGATCCAGAGATGACCACCTTGGAGGTCCAGCTCTTGAACCTCTTTCCTAACTCCCTAAACTTTTGGACCTCTACCCCACTCCTACCTATGTCATTGGTACCAATATGTATCACAACCTCTGTTCACCCTCCCCCCTTAAGACTGCAACCGCAAAGAAATCCTGGACCTGAGCACTGTGAGGCAACACATTATCCTGGAATCTCTTGCAGCCACAGAATTTCTTATCTGCTCCCCCCAACTATTTGAGTACCCTATGTCTATCAATCTACCTGACCACCTTTCCCTTCGGAGGCTCAGAGCTATTGATCTGTCTGTTGCCTTGCCCAGATAGGTCATCTCCCTCTGCCCACCCGCCCCCCCCCCCCCCCCACAACCCACCCAGGAGTATCCAAAGGGGTATAATTGTTGATGAGGGGCTCTGTTTCACTCTGCTTCACATGAACTCCCCTGAAAAAAAGAACAGCTCTCGACCCTCCATCAGTTGCCGAGTCCTTGCTTCTCTTCTCCACATCCCCACTCCTGATCATGTTTCCGCTGGACATTGCTTAACCAGCTGAGTTCCTCCAGTCGATTGGTTTGGCTTCAGATTCCAGCATTTGTGTGTTCTCCACTTGCAGTATTGTCTTCAAACCATAAATTAATGCCAGGATTTCTACCTCCACACCACAAGATCAGCTGTTGAAACCCTCCTTCAACGTGATGCGTCCAGCACTCTCCCTTCCATAGGTTGATGTCTGTGACTTGTTGCAGCACAGGTTCCCTCCGACTTCTCTGCGCCCCATTGTGCAACAATGATGTTTGATTTAAATACTCCTCAAGGGTGGTCATGCTTCAACTCCCTGGATCTGAAATTCTGGCAGTCATTCCCTAAGCCTCTGTAAAAGTTCCCTCTCAGTGAAGATCTGACCAAAGCTTCCTGATGTGGCTCTTCATGCAAAATTCCCCTCTGATCTAGCACATTCAAACCTGGATGACCTGATACTCACAGCATGCTGAGAAAATTTGTTGGTCATAGTCTGTTAGGGTTCAACAACAGGGTAAAACACAAAGGTCTGCAGACAACTCTATGAAAAATACATGATCTAACCACCAGGTGCATCTTTTCCTCTCGTCCCCTCTCAGCCTTCTGTAGGGATTTCCCCCTCTGTGATATCCTCATCCCTTCCCACTAATCACTCCCACGTCTCCCGCCCCACTCCCGGCACCTTCCCCTCCAGCTGCAGGAAGTGCCACACTTGAGCCCACTCCACCTCCCTCGGGTCCCCAAACAGCCCTTCCAAGTGAAACAAAACTTCACTGTATTTCCACGGGAATCATCTACTGCGTCCGGTGCTCCTGTTGTGGCCTTCTCTACATTGGAGAGGCTGGACGGAGCATCTTCGCTCCGTCTGCATCAGTGACAGGGATCTCCCAGTAGCCAACCACTTTAAATCTGCGCCCCACACCCATTTCTGTCCACGGCCTCAAGTATGGTTCCACCATGACCATCTGTAAATTGGAAGATCAACACTTGATTTTCTGCCTGGCCACTCTCCAACCGGATGGCATTAACATCGACTTCTCCAATTTCTGCTCGACCTCTCTCTGTTCTACCTCCTTTCCCATTCCCTGTCTTCTTTCTTCCAGCTCTTCACCCCTTTCCCTCCCCATTCACGGAACCATCCCTTCTCCCCCCTGTTTGCTGGTGTGCCCTCAATCCCTTATCCACCTTTTACCTCCTGCCTGTGGGGCCGTGCTCCTCCCCCTACCCCACAGTATTTTGTTCGGGTGCCTGTCTACATTTTTCATCCCTTGATGAAGGGCTCAAGCCTGGAACATTGGTTATGTACACTGACCTTTGCTGAGTTTCTCCAGCATTGTGTTTAGGGACAGGTGGCTCCCACTGAACTTGTCATTGAATCTACCTTGAGCATTGAGACTGAGTCTCAGGTTTGTGTAATGCTGCAAATTGCATTTATTTGTCTCTTCAGGAAGTTTTGAGGTTTCAATTAACAAAAAGCTGGTTTTCTCTAAGCTGCAATCAAACTCATTCCCTGAGCATGAAGACGTGAGTAAATTCAGACACTTGATCCAAGAGAATCGATACTGTAACACCATGCAATCCAGATCATTGGATTGTCCTCCATGCTGTACAATGCTTGATCCCAGGACACTCGGCCATCTGATCCATAGGACATTCATAGTCCATCGAATCCATGGTGGCTCCCAATTTCATCTTTCCTATCCTCTGCTCTTTCCCCACAATTGATTCTAAACTGGTCTCTCACCAGTTCACCAGGACCCGATTATTCTGCCCTTCAGACAGTGAATTTCATGCCCTAGAGGCAAGATGGAACCACTGTTGGCATCCACGTGCATCAGACCTTGTGGAAAAACGGCAAGAGCAGTACCTTTCGGTTTTGGGAGGGGAAAATGATTTATGAAGAAGGGAGATTGGTCATTCGTGATCCATGATCGTCAGTGAAGGCAGATTTTTGAAGTCCCACAAGTAGTTTGATGCTTTAGTTGGCAGACCGTGCTGAGGTCCCCTGTGAGTGTTGTTTGGAGGTATGAACTTTCATAGGGCAGTAGCAGCAGGCACCACGACCAGCTCTGAGAGTCAGCAGGGAATGGTGAAGTCAGGCAGAGCAATAGTGGTGGGAGGTAAGGGCCCAGGGCTTCTGAAGCTGAGCAGCTGTAACCAGGACTCCGGGATAGTGTGTTGCTTCGCTGGTTCCAGGATCGTCTGAGAGAAGAGCGTGAGAATCCTTGTTACATTAAAAAGACGAGGTTGATCAAAGAAAGCATAGGACCAAGGAGGGAATTTGTGCTTGGAGTCTGAGGACAAGCAGCAATATTTTGGAAGGAAAAGGGCATGGAGGATGGTATTAGGGAGAATAGGGCAGAGATGCGCATGAGGAGCGTAAAGTCCTCTGGGCCTGATGGGACATATCCCCATTAATCAAGAGGCAAGGGAAGAGATTGCTGGGGCCTTGACAAAGATCTTTGTCTCCTTATTAGTGACAGTGGACTGGAGAGAGGCCATTGTTGTTCAAGAAGGGAAATCAGTAAATTACAGACCAGTGAGTCTCACGTCAGTGGTAGGAGAGGATACTGAGGGGGACGATTTGGCAAGTTATTGTCAGATTGGAGACGGTCAATGTATTTTGTGAGGGGCAGTTCACATCTCACAAATTTGAATGCATTTGTTGAGTGGTGATGAAGCTGATTGATTAGAGTAGGGGAAGGGATGTTGTGAATTGATACGGAAATTGGCTGACCCATAGAGGTGGAGGGATGTGATTCAGGCTGCAGGTTTGTAACCAGTGGTTTTCCACAGGGTTCGGTGTTGCGACCCCTGGTGTTTATGATATATGTTTAATGGGTGGCAGTTAGGGAAATTAAGCTCCTCAGAGTGCGCTTTTCGTTGGACTTGTGTTCTGTCACTAATGAGTCCAATCCTGTTCTGTTACCTTGAGTTCGTCGGATTGTTTTCTGTCAAGCTCAGAGCTGCAGGCAGAAGAGTTTGTCTTAATGAGATTTGATAAGACGAGTAGAGACTGTGATGTACATTAAATGTTGAAGGTTAAAACAGGCAGCACAATGTCAGACTGAAAATAACAAGTACACACCGTGCAGGGCAGGAGCAGGGTGTGGTCTGTGCAGAATATTAGGGACAGAGACAGCGAGCAAGTGGAAAGAACTTATTTATCTTTAGAGATTCACGAGTGGGACAGCACAGAATCTGGCCCTCAGCCCACCTGATGGCCTTCCCATCCACATTAATCTGTTGCACATATTAGGACCCAAACCTCCATTGCCTGGCTTATTGAAATATTGGTCTGAATATCTGTTTAATGTAGCGATTGTATCTGACTCCCACCACCACTGGCAATGAGTTCCAGGTAACCTCCTCCCACGCCACCATTTAGGGTCCCAAACAGTCTTTCCAAGTGAAGCAACACTTCACTTGTGAATCTGTGGGAGGCACTTACTGCATCCAGTGCTCCCTGTTCTGGCCTTCACTGCATTGGAGAGACTGGGCACAGACTGGGGAATTATTTTGCTCTGTCCACATCAATGACAGGGATCTCCTAGTAGCCAACCATTCTAATTGCATGCCCCACTCCCATGCTGATATGTCTGTCCATGGCCTTGTGTACTGTCAAGCCAACAAGACCACCCATAAAATGGAGGGGAAACATTTAATTTTCCATCTGAGCACTCTCCATCCGGATGGCATCAACGTCTACTTCATTTTCTTCTAGTCTACTCCCTGTTCTCCCTCTCTTCCCATTCCCTCTGTCTTCTTTCCTCCAGCTCTCCACCCCCTTCCCTCTTCATTCCCAGAGCCATCCCTCCTTCCCATTTGGAGGTGTGCCCTCCCTCCCTTATCCACCTATTACCTCCTGCCTGTGGGACCATACTCCCCCCCATCCCACCATTCTGTTCAGGCACCTGCCCACATTTTGCTCATACCTTGATGAAGGGCTCAAGGCCGAAACATTGATTATGTATCTTTATCTTTGCTACATAAAGTGCACTGTTTGACCTGCTAAAGTTTGTCCAGCGTCGTGTTTTTACTTCAATCACGATGTCTGCAGACTTTTGGGTTTTACTTGAGTTCCACGTATAAACCACTTTTTTAAAAAAAACATATCCTTCAGATCTTTTTAAAATTCCTTCCTCTCATCTTAAATATATGCTGTGCCATTGGAAAAAGATCTATGCTATCTACATCTCTCATAATTAAAAAAAAATCCCTCTGTACACCCCTCAACCACCTTCGCACCAGGGAAAACAAGCCCAATCTGGGCAAGATCCTCGCTACTGCAAAGCCACTGAGCTGCAGAGATGAGACTTTCTGAGATGGTTTTGGGTTTGTAGCACTGAGGTAGACACAAGGAAGGATTGTTTTGGTGTGGGAGTTTTAGAAGAGCCTGTACTAACTGAGGCTATGTTTTTTTTTACAACAGAGTGGTAATATCTGGAACTTGTCAGAGGATGAGTGGTAATCTCGTTGAGAAACATATCTGAGGGGGTTTGCAACAAGAGATGCCATAAGTCTGTCATCCGCAATAACACAATGTGGGAATGAGGGACCATGTTGTAGGTCAGGAAAGGCAAGGCATGTCTTCACTTTGCGGTTCTGGACCCTGGTGAGGGCTGAACATTACTGCGGGGTTGGGGATTAGACAGGATCAAACCTTTATGCTACTGAATCAGGAGCTGCCTTGAGCAGATGATCCCAGCTCCTGTTTCCCATGGTCATATGGTCACTTTTAGAGGCAGGACAACCACAGGTGAGCACTAAGTCCTCCCTTCCACCTGATGAAGCCATCTGCTCTTGAGCTGCTCTGTCAGCTCCAGAATCTCCAAAGAACATCTTGTGTGTTTTTCAGACATTGGGCTTTGCTTATTGTCTCTTGTGTTAAAATTGTTGTTTCCATTTCCTTCAGATCATTGAGGTAGTGAAGGCAGCGAGAGATGGAACTGAAATTCAGAAAATTATATCCAAGGAGAAGGTTATCAGCAGAATTTGCATTGTTCAATAATGCAGACGGGACAGCCTGATGTTGGTGTGTGATTCCACGATAAGCACCATTCTACTGATGACTGTGTTCCCCTAAAGTTGATGGTGAAGGCATGAACAGAGACCAGAAGGTGTGCTCTTGTGGAGGATCTGCTTGAAACGTTGTCGTCAGTCAGTTTGTTGCATTAATGATGTCACTTCATTAAACTGCATTTGTTAAAAGTTTCAGTCCTCTTCCCTATTTTAAGATGCTGTGAGTTTTCAGGCCCAGTGCACAGAACCTGGCCCACACGTATCCAGACCATCACACTGACTGCTGGCAGCAAGTTGCAAGTGGAAAATTTCGTAACAAAGGAATGAAAGCAGAAACCATCCAGAATTGACAGTGCCAAGCTATGTCTGTCATTTATCAGGAACCAGACCAACCTTCCTCTTGCACTGGGCCCACATTCTTGATTCCTTTAAAGTCCAGAAATCAATCCATCTCTGTTTTGAATGAACTCAGTGACTCACAGGCCTCTGGATTAGAGAGTTCCGGTGAAGAAACTTACCCCATCTGAATGTGCTCTCCCTCAGCTCAGGAACGCCCTCACTGCCTGCAGACTGTGGTGCCCTGAATTTTGGACATTTCACTGAGATCTCCTGTCATTCTTCTAAACTCTAGAGAACAGTTCAACTCCACTCCATCTCTCCTCAAGTGGAAATCCTGCCATCCCTGGAACTCACCTGGCTCCTCTATGGCAAGTATATCCTTTCCTCGATACCAAGTTCAAACCACACTATTCAAGCTGCAGACACAACAATACATCATCAGAAACGCGGTCCTCAAATTGTTGACTCAGATTGTGAAGAGCTGAGGCCCCAGGACTGCCTCCTGCGCTCCCACCAGTCGCAGCCTGCAGACCTGAGATCGATTCGTTTAATCCCATACTACTTTGCCTCCTGTCCAAAGACCAAGTTTCAACCTGTGTCAGGACAATTCCATGTTGACCACCTCCTAATCCACACCCACATTGTCCCCTTCAGCTGCTCCGTGAGTCACATCCACAGTGGCCTCCAATGTTAAGCAGATTTTACCTTTTGTAAATCCACACTCTGCTTAATTCCACCATTCTTCCCAAAGGTCCTTCCCTGGAGATCCAAGCACTGTCCTTGCCCCTGACTTTACACACTCAGTTTGGTTGTCACTGTTTTTATCCCCCTTTTTTAAATAGTGGGGTCAGAAGAACAAATTCAGAATCTACAATAATCAGACCTGCCCCTTTAAAACACCTGGAATACAAATCATTGGGTTTTTGGCATTTCTTCTTCTTTGGCTTGGCTTCACGGACGAAGATTTATGGAGGGGTAATTTCCACGTCAGCTGCAGGCTCGTTTGTGGCTGACAAGTCCGATGAAGGACAGGCAGACACGGTTGCAGCGGTTGCAAGGGAAAATTGGTGGGTTGGGGTTGGGTGTTGGGTTTTTCCTCCTTTGTCTTTTGTCAGTGAGGTGGGCTCTGCCGTCTTCTTCAAAGGAGGTTGCTGCCCACCGAACTGTGAGGCGCCAAGATGCACGGTTTGAGGCGAGATCAGCCCACTGGCATTAGTTAATGCGGCAGGCACCAAGAGATTTCTTTAGGCAGTCCTTGTACCTCTTCTTTGGTGCACCTCTGTTACGGTGGCCAGTGGAGAGCTCGCCATATAACACGATCTTGGGAAGGCGATGGTCCTCCATTCTGGAGACGTGACCTACCCAGCGCAGTTGGATCTTCAGCAGCGTGGATTCGATGCTGTCGGTCTCTGTGTGTACCGAATCTGATGTCCAAATCAAACTCTACTGCTTGAACCTGATCGATATCCCTCCATCACCTTTATATTCAGAAGCCAAGGGTGTGATCCGTCTGGTCCGGATACTTATCCACCCTTTGACTAACTGCACGTGCAGCTGAAAGTTAGTTTGTGAAAAACATTCCGATCTCTTTGAATATCATCCTATCCCAATCTCTCACCATGTAAATATACTCAAGTACCTTTTATACCTAATTTGTGGAATTTTAGTTGTACCTTAATCTGATCAAATCCATTCCAAAACAGATCAAAATGTGAAAACCTGAATGGTAGATTTATTGACGGTGAGGTGTTGAAATCTAAATTTGAACCTTGCTCAGTATAATGACTAGACAGTTCCAACGATGAAGTTATTCCTGCCGTTGAACGGTGGAAACACTGCTCCCCTCAGGAGGCTCCTGCTTGCTGGCTCTTTCTTCCAGTGTCACCCAGAATCATCCATGCATTCCATATCCTGGAGGGAATGTGACTGATAGACTGGAGAATTGGAGGGTGCCACTACAGGACAGAGCTGGGGGTTGTGACAGGCATCTCTCCAGTAAGAACCTTTACTGTAAGGGGGTGCGATTTGGCTGCATTCAGGGTTACTCAGTGAGGTTTCAAACCCAGTCAGGCAGTGATGTCACTGAGTGAACACCAGATTTAATCACAAGACCCAAAGAATATTCTAGATTGCAGTGACATGAAGGAATTTGGGTGAGTTCATCCATTGTTTCTGATTGGCTATTGAGTTGGCTGATTCATTACCCATCACCCCCTGTGATTCAGCAGGGATGCACCCACCTCCCTAAGCTTTGACCCCCTCGCCCACAGCCCATTGGCGTGTGGTGTCGGACAACAGCTCTCAGCGGCATCCTGGCCATTGTCCCTGAGCTTCGCTCACAGAATCTCAGCAGCGAGGATCCGGCAGCCGAAGGTGCCTGACTTTGATCGCACCGTCTGTTGTGGGCACTTTGTGATGTCACTTCAGGCAATGATATTATGACAGTTGTGTCCTGCAGGAGATCAATGAGAGGCATCCAGGTCACAGAGTTCCTGTAGCTTTAGCTTTGTAACGATGACTCAAATTCATGGAGGATAACAACAGCAGGTAAGATCTGCCTGAGAATCACACAGCACACATTCAGGCCCATCAACCCTGATACGATTCCGATATGTCCTATTAGGCCTTTATCCCTCCACACACTTCCTACCCAAGTCGGTGGCCAATACCTTTTAAATCGTGTATCTGCCACTAACACCCCCTGGTATCTCACTCCAAATAACCATCTATGTTTAAAAACCTATCCCGCCCATCTCCCCAGAACTTCTCACCTTTTAATTCTGAACTCCTCTAAGCTGTGTCCATCCTGACTAAGGCCCTCATGTAAACTGAAAGGTCACCCTGACATAAACCCAGCCTGTCCAACCTGGAAATTGGAAGATAATTTGAAAATACAACAATGGTATATAGAAATGAATAAATGTATTCCATTAGAAAAAAATAACATATAGTTTAAGAAATAATATTGAAATATTCAAACAAATATGGGAGCCTTACATTAAATACAATAGCGAAAACCTACCGGGGACAATCACTACCTAAGATAACGGAAGGAAAAGGAAATGAAAAGAATGGACTCAGTAGAATTTCTGGTGTATTTTTATTGAATGACAACATTGTCTGACTGGTTTAATGTATCCTAGATTTTATACCTTAAATGGACGGGAGGGGGGAGGTAGGGAGGGTGGGATGGGAGGAGGGAGGGGGGGGGGAGAAAATGGCACTGTATATGTGTGAAAAGGAAAAAGTGTGTACCATGGTTAATGTGATTTATGGTGTGAAAAATAAAAAATTTGAAAAAAACAAAAAACCCAGCCTGTCCAACCTCCTCTGATAACAACAGCCTCCATTCCATGCAACATCCCTCAGAGTATCTTCTAACTTCTTTCTGCAGCTGGCATCGCACATCCTGCCTGCAGTGGGGTGACGAGAAACAGTATAATTAATTACAATATGTTTTTAGGAAACTTTATACCTCCCACTGCAGCCTGGAATCCTTCATCACACACTGTATCGCCCTTTATGACCATCTAAAACTAATTCCTTTTTCTTTTTAATCTGCTCTAGAATTTCACCGTCCCAGGTGGAAACTGTTTGCTCCTTTGTGAATACAGATGAAATTTTCATTTGAGACCTCACCCACGTCCTCTGGCTCTGCACAGAGTGGACGATTTGGTCCCCAACGGCCCACGTTTTTATCAGGTTATCCTCTTGCTCTTGTATAACATAAAATGCCTTGAAATTTTCCTTAATCTTATCTACATCCTCGACACTCCTGAAGGGCCTCTCTCATTTTCAGAGTACTTGGAAATATGATTTAGTTTTAATTTAAAATTTTTTAAATTGTTTTAAATTTAGACCCACAGCACAGTAGCAGGTCCTTTTGGCCCACGAGCCTGTGCCGCTCAATTACATCCAATTCCTACAACCCCCTGGTATGTTTTAGAGGGAGGGAGGAAACCAGAGCCTCTGGGAAAAACCCACATAGACACGGGGAGAATGTACAAACTCTTTACAGACAGCACGGGATTCGAACCACGGTTCTGATCCTGGCACTGTAATGACGTTGCGCGAATTGCTACGCTAACATTGCTGTGGCTTATCACTAAGACGTGGCTGCATGGCGGACAGGACTGGCAGTTCAATGTTCCTAGGTTTCGCTGTTTTACGTGGGATCGGGAGTGAAGTAAATAAGGTGACGGTGTTGAATTGCTTGTCAGGGAAGGTGTTACGACGGCACGCAGAGAGGACCTACAATGGTGGGTTTATCTACTGAGGCAGTGTGAATGGACATCCTAAAGAAGAAAGGTGCAGTCACTCTGATAGGGTTATATTATCAGTTGCCCAATAGCAGCTGTGAGGAAAGTGGAAAGGATTAGATGGTCATAAAGGGCGATATAGATTCAGAGGGTGATGAAGGATTCCAGGCTGCAGTGGGAGGCATAAACCATTGAAGTGGAAGACCTTTATTTCCCCAATGTTAGTACCAGACACTTAGATGGGCAGAATTTTTTAAATACATCCAGCAGAAAGTAGATTGTCTGACTAGGAAGGGAGTGTTACATAGAAGAATACAGGCCATCCAGCCCTTGATGTTCTGCCGACCCATATATTCCTTCCTTAAAAAAGTACTAAACCCTCCCTAACCCATAAACGTCTTTTTCTTTCATCCATGTATCTGTCTAAGAGTCTTAAATACCCACAATGTTCCAGCTTCCACCACCATCCCTGGTAAGGCATTCCAGGCACCCACACTCTGTATTTAAAAAGAACACCACAAACATTTTTTAGGGGATGTCTCCCCTAAGCTTCCCTCCCTTCACTTTGTACCTGTGTCCTCTGGTGTTTGCTGATCTTGCCCTGAGAAACAGGTGGTGGTTGTCCACCCTATCTATGCCTCTCATAATCTTGTAGACCTCTATCAAGTCTTCTACTTGCCCAAGTGAAAATTCCGAGCTCTGTTAACCTTGCCTCATGACTTGTTTAACAATCCAGGTAACATCCTGGTGAATCTCCTCTGCACCCTCTCCATAGCTTCAACATCCTTCCTATAATGAGGTAACCAGAACTAAACACAATACTCTAAGTGTGGTCTCACCAAAGATTTGTAGAGTTGTAACATGACCTCTCTACTCCTGAATTCAATCCCCCAATATTAATGAAGCCCAGCATCCCATAGGCCATCTTAATGATCCTATCAACCTGTGCAGCAACCTTGAGGGATGCATGGATTTGTACCCCACACACTTAAAATAACTGACCATTAACCCGGTACTCAGTTTCTGGTTTGTCCTTCCAAAATGCATCACCACACACTTATCCGCATTGAACTCCATCTGCCACTTTTGCGTGCATCTCTGTATCCTGTCTATATCCTCTTGTAACCTTTGACAACCTTCAGCTCCATCCACAACTCCTCCGACCTTTGTATCATCCATAAACCTACTGACCCATCCTTCCGTCATTTATAAAAATCACAGAGCAGGGGGTCCCAAAACAGATCCCTGCTGAACTCCACTAGTCACCGACTTCAGGCAGAATACTTTCCTTCCACTAGTACTCTCTGTTTTCTTCCTGCAAGCCAATTTTTTATCCGCACATCCAAGGTTCCACTGATCCTATGCCTCCTGAGTTTCTGTGTGGGTCTCTTGTGGAGGAACCTTGTCATGTGCCTTACTAAAGTCCATGTAGACCACATCTACCTCCCTACCCTCATCAATTTCTTATGTTGTCTCCTCAAAAAACTCAATTGGACTCGTAAATTTGCTTTTACGAAGAAATCTGTGTTCGCTATCCGAAAGAAATTTGAATGGGTCTTCGCTTTATGCCATTTCAGCTGATGGAGGGTTTCATAGGAATGCTCTAGTTTTGTAAAGTGGGGTATACCTGTATGGGGAAATGCTTCAAGGGCGTGGACTACATGGTGTTCAGTAAAGCATTCAATAAGACCCCTTCCTGCTAGGCTGAATACACGGCAGGTATATGGGAGACATGGTGAGTTGATAGTTTGAATACAAAATTGGAAAGTTGCAGTTTTAGTGTGATTTGGACATTATATTCGGCACAGACGTGTGGGCCAAAAGGCCTGTCCTATACACGTGCTCCCTTTATCAAATTCTCAATGTACTTTGATGTCCAATGTTCTCTCCTGCCACTCTGACCTTTGACCTTTATTGGGAATGCCAGGCCCAAATGCTCACTGTTCTACTTTTAGCAGCTTCCCAAGTTGCGGGTGTAGGTTTAACTGGAAGTAGAAACTCCTGGTCTACCTTTCCCAGGCTCTGCCCAATGATATAGAAATTGGCCTTCCTTCTCTTCACACACTTAATTTCTGGACCACCTTATCCCTTCCAAGTTACAGCCCTTACCATCTAGAAACTCATGGTGTTATGTTCACGATTCGCTACGTGTGGTTTTACGTGTGATGGACAGGAACAAATCCTTCAGCCACGATGTGTGCACCTGATGCTAAAAGTAATTTAAATTTCTTCACCTGGCATATAATCCAGCAAGATCAGGGTCAGAGGAGTATGGATCAGAGACCTGGGCAGCTGGGGGCTGTTCAGCCCATTGCACTCTGCCTAACCCCAGGCAATAAAAGACTCACATTCCATGCTGGATCGGGGCATTTGTTGCCATTGAAACTGCAGCATTCCCACATCTTTTCCCTACAGTGACAGGCCAGGATGGGGGTCACGGTACAGTTGTGATGGTTCAATCATGATAGGTCTCCCCTGCTCCATCCCTTCCCATCTTATCCTTCTATGCATCTTCCCGCATTCCCTCCTCCTCTCACTCACCTCCCTCCTCCCCCAGAGCACGGTTCTACCACCTTGTCCCCAAATATGGAGGTGGTGTGCAGCCCGGATCGAGCGCGGGCGTGGAGCGGGGAGAGGGCGGAGCAGGCCAGACGGGCCTCGGCAACGTGGGCAACACTTGCTACCTGAACTGTGTGCTGCAGTGCCTAAGCAACTGCACACCTCTGGTTGACTACTTCATCACTGGAGCCTACGCCCAGGATGTCGGCAGGTGGGTAGCCGGGGAGGGGTGGGGTGGTGAGGAAGGGGCAGGGTTGGGGGGGGATGAGATGGAGGTGGTGGGGTGGTGGTGAAGGGGTGGTAGGGATGGGTGGTTGATGGGGTTGGAGGGTGGGTGGGGGTAGTAGGTGAGATGTTGAGCAAGTGAGGGGTGGGGAGTGGGAATGTGGGTGAGTGGGGTAGAGATGGGTGAGGAGGGTTGGAGGGTAGGCTGCAGGGGTAAGGTGAAGCAGCCCTCCATCATCTTATACTGGGTTGGATCTTCAGTTCTGACGGACCTTTCTCCTGTAGAGGCCAAGGAGAACTATGCCATGCCTTTGCAGCATTGCTGACGGACATGTGGCTTGGGGATTATGTGTACGTCTTCCCGGATGAGGTGAAGAGAGTCCTTGGGAAAATGCACACTTCCTTCTCTGATGGAACCCAGCAAGATGCACAGGAGCTGCTGCTCTTCTTCCTCAACGTTCTCCACAACGATCTGAAGAAAGTGAGTGAGGGTGTGGATCACACAGAGCATGGGCAAAGTCTTTACAGCTCAGGTTGGTTTCAAGGAGTGGAAGATGGTCTGAGTGGAGCAGGGATTCCAGCATGGGCAGTTGGGCTCAATGGCCTGCTCTGTATGTGAATGTCGCAGCTCTAACAGATCCCAGAGTTCCCTCCTCATCCTAATGTCCTGGTCCAAGATTGTGCCACTTCTTCTTCTGACCCCTCCCTGATGTTTGGGCTCTTTCCCAGAGGGTCAATCTCAAACTGACAACGTTGGCTAACAATTTCGTACAAAGGCCTATTGGAATACTGTACCTTTCTGAAGCTTTTGTTATGAAGTATCCAAGGAACAGCAATTGAAAATTCACCAATGGTAAATTCAAAGCAATAGCTTTTATTGAACTATTAATAATGTAACATTTCTTATTTATCTCTAAACTTAACTAACTTAAATCCCACTATGTGCAAATGTAGGGATATGTGTGTGAGAGAGAGAAAACCTAAACCATTACAGTTTGAACTTGTCTGAAAAGTCAGTTTTAAATCAGCATTATGGAACCTTCTTCTTGATAATTTATTTTTTAATTAAGGGCAAAGTGGTCTTACTTTAACCATAAAACCCTATAACAATTTACAGTACGGAAACAGGCCATGATCGGGCCTTCTCTAGTCCGCATCGATTTACGTTAAACTCCAACTAATTCCACCTACCCACTCCCTGCCCATAACCCTCCAACCCCCTCACATCCATGTACTCATCTTCTTTCTTTCTTCTTTGGCTTGGCTTCGCGGACGAAGATTTATGGAGGGGGTAAATGTCCACGTCAGCTGCAGGCTCGTTTGTGGCTGACAAGTCCGATGCGGGACAGGCAGACACGGTACTCATCTAACCTCCTCTTAAATGACAGAATTGACCCTGCCCCAACTACCTCTTCCGGAAGATCATTTCACTCAGCCACAACTCTCTGAGTGAAGAAGCATCCTTTTATATTACTCCTAAAGTTTTGCCCCCTAACTTATGACCCCTTGTTCCAATCTCCCCTACCCTCAGGGGAAAGAGCTTATTTTGAGCATCTCCTGTGATAGGGATAATACAATACAGAACTGCTTCTCCCTCTCTCTCCAGAGACTACTGTTTCACCCCTGTGTCTTTCACAAGGTGGTCATTCTCTTCAGACTGGTTTTAAAATGTCTCTGATTTCAATTATGTTTCTCTGAAATCATGACATGACAACACCACTGTTTCAGTTTCATTTCTCCAAAACACACATCCATAAAAACATCCGACCTCATCTCTGTCCAAGAGGTTTAAATGTTTATAGCCCCTTTCACACTTGCAAGGAGCTATCCCCGGGTTTAGAACTGTTCTACCTTCTACCAGTGACGTCATGACGCACCAAGTGATAGTGAGATCCTGCCCTAATTCCTGATCAATGTATTATGATCTTATATTTGAACAAAATTAATCATGCCTAATTATAACATAATTAAGCTTTATGTACAGCCCAGTGTGAGCCCTTCAGTCCCTGTTGTTGTGCCAACCTATATAAACCTATATAAGGGACCGTGGGAAAGAGAGAGCAATAGTGAACAATTTTTAAACAGGGTGGGAAAGTTGGTAGCACCATCGCTTACAATTTATAAATATCATGGGAAAAAGCAATGGCAGACCTGCCCTCCCAGAATTCCATGAGGCAGAGAAAGGGCTATATGCCCAGCTGCATGCATGGAGCATTTCTCTGCCACACCGCATTCTGGGAAATCAGGTCCGCCATTGCTTTCCCCCGCCCCCCCACGGTCTTTATAAATTATGCGCTATAGTGCTACCAACTTTCCCACACTGTTTAAAAATTGTCCACTATTGCTATTTATTGCCTCTCTATCTCTCTCACCGCGACTTTCCCACGGCAAAGTTTATTCCTTTATTTTAATCTTCCTGCACTCATGCAAAAACTTGGGTCATTTCAATCCCACAGTGCAATTACCTGTTTCACACTTGCTTGATTGCAATGTCGGCATCTGCAGACACGGGAATTGTACTGGGGGTTGAGGCCGTCAATCCCTGGTGTGAGATGACGTCATCTGAAGCTGGTGTTCAGCTGAATTTACTTTCACACTAGTCACTTTAAAGGCCAATTGGCCGTTAATTTCCTGGGATCACTTGCAAGTGTGAAAGGGTCTTATGACTGTGGAAAGTCTGAGCACATGTTGCTCAAGGACAAACTTGCTTAATTGACCAGTAGTATTCTATGTATACACCTATATTCCTAGAATCCATTATGCTCTTGTTCTTCCAGACTCCGAAATGAACTCTGAGTGCCAAATGTGATGTGACCCTGTTCACCATAACTAAGACACATATATGTAGTTTAACATTAAACTAAAGATTAACACAAATTTATTACACTATAAATAAATCCACTTTATGTGACCTTGGGCATACCTTCATCAAATTCCATTGAGGTGACAGGTAGCAAGTCTATAATGGCGAACAATTTTCCTGGGCTCTCAGTCCATCTGCAATTATAATCTCGGAATTTTTCAACAAGATGTCCTTGAGTTCCAGAAATAGTTGAGTAAACAACTCCACCCCAAAGGATGGAGTTATGCCCTGAACCAATAGAATTTTAACTGAGCTAAGTTCTTGTTACCTCAAAAACACTGCTCCTGGAGATGTATTTTTTTACAGGTAACAGGCCCTTCTGCCCACAAGCCTGTGCTGCCCGTAGGGCAGATGTGCAAACAATTCACATATGGTGCCAGAGATTGGGGTTGAGGCTGAACTGTAGCAGCACTACCTGCTGCACTGATATCGACCTGGCTAGCAAGATGCCATGTGGTTCAGAGGCTCTGAAGCCTCACCAGACCTTCTGAGGACAGTGAAATGAACAATGTTCTCTCTTCAGTCTACAGGTGTGAGAAATAAGGAAGCATCGATCATTACAAAGTTATTTCAGGGGCAACTGAGCTACATAAAACTCTGCCTGAATTGTTACCACAACTCCAGCCAAACAGAGAACTTTCTGAGCCTCTCCCTGCCTATGCCAGTGGACAGCAGATGTTCCCTTCAGGTAAAGACTCACTCACCATTATATTCATACCTAGAATTTGGATTTACATCAGAGTCGGTGCCAGAACAAGACTTAGCGGGGGGTGGGGGGAAGAGGTCATGATGGGTAACCACGGGAGGGTACAATCTGCTGCCTGCAAATTTGAGGGGGGAGGGGGGCATGTTAAATCCAGCACCCTGGGGTCCATAGGCCGCGCGTGGCCATGTTTCTTCTTGCACGCATGCGCTAATGGATTGGAGAACTAGGGCCACTGGTGTCACTTCCCCCTCCCTCCGACTGAACATTTGTTCCCATTGTCACCAAGGGGGTGTGTTGCTTCGGAGGACATTTACAATTTATAATTTTATTCATTCTGTTTATTTACTAATTTAATTCTTTACTTATTTTTCCCCAGTTGTTTGCCAGTTGCTTGAATTACAGATACTGGGGAATTTTACTGTATTTAAAACTCATTGAGGGTACAGACCATTGGCAGAGGGGTTAAAAACAAGAAAGATTATGATTTTCAACAGAACCAAAGCAGAGAAAAAATGCTTTCCCCAAGTAGGTTCTGGAATGGACGGCCCTCTCGGTGCATTGTGGAGATCAGTCCCATGACTTTCCCCAAGTAGGTTCTGGAATGGACGGCCCTCTCGCTGCATTGTGGAGATCAGTCCCATTGCTTTCCCATAGTAGGTTCTGGAATGGATGGCCCTCTTGGCGCATTGTGGAGATCAGTCCCATTTTAAAGTGGCTGGAAAAAAAAAGAATGTGCCTGATTATGGGAGTGGAGAAGAGTGTGATAGCATCAAGATGACTGTGTGTAGAGCTAGTCCAGACTAAGAGGATTGAATGGTCTCCAGTGCTGTGATTATTGTGCAGACACATCTTCTGCATTGTGGACTATCTCTGGAATTCCCAGTTGGGATTAGGCTGGTGCCTCGGTCAGACTGGGCACAGGTGCAGTCAGTGGGTCCTCTGCAGTCGAGGCTGATTGGATCCTATGTCTCCATGGTCTAATCTCCCTCTGCGAGGTCTTGGGTGCCAGAGTTACCAGTGTTGGGTGTAAGCCATCTGTAGAAGCGGTGCTAACAATGGCTGCTGGTTGTAGGACTGCCTCCGGCTGTTCTTTAAAGAAGAGGTTCTCAGCTCGAGTGATCAGCCCTTCTGCTCCTTCTGTGGCCATAAGCAGGACCAGATGGAGAGTATTCAGCTGCTGAAGGCTCCTGACATCATCATCATTCACCTGAAGCGGTGAGTACCCCACCTTCAGTTTTCTGCTGTTGGGGAGGGGGAGGGGTGGAAGAGAGAACCCTCACTTCAACCTCTGAGAGCAAGGTGGAATTTGTTGATTCAGTGGACAACCATCTCCCAAATAATCAACAAAATGTCACCAGCTCTTTACCCAGGGACCTGCCTGGTGCAGGAGCCTCAAACACATGAGGGCATTGTTTCTGTGAATAGCTGTGCCCAGCTACAAGGATTGTGATTTCCTGCCAGTCTCCCCACATTGCTATCCCTCAGTCTTTGTCGATCTCTTGCTTCATAGTTGTACGTACAATTTATTGTGTATAATAAACCCTCCTCTTCTCACCAGCTTTGAATCAGATGATCATGGCAACAGGAAACTGACCAGCACAGTGACCTTTCCACTTGAAGACCTCGATCTGACACCGTACACTACGACTCCAGCAACACAACACCTCAAGTATCAGCTCTATGGTGTGGTGGTGAGTCGTCTCCACGTCTCCTGAGTGCCTCAGCTCTCCCATAATGGTGCCCACTCTTCAGCACTCCCCACACTTCTGTTATCCAAGTGCCGACCAGTCACTGTATCCTGCATTTGCTTCTGGTTCAATAATAATCTGGTCCTGACTTTTTGTTTAGATTGCTCAAATTCTTTCTGCAGAACTGCTTTCTCAAGTGATGTTGACATTGACTATAGCCACCTCCTCCCCTTTCTGAGTGCATTCCCTGCAGCCCAGAAATGCTGCTCTTGCTGGCGCTAGGTGGCCAACAAAGCCTCCAAGACATTGTTTCCCAGACTTAATTAGTTCTGTGTTACTGGAGCATGGAAACACAGCCTTCAACTAACAAGATGAAGGCATCTCTCTGGTTAAAGTACTCAAGTTATTACACAAGACATAGGAACAGAAATAGGCCATTCAGCTTGCCCTGTCATTTAATTGCGAGCTGATTCACTTTCCCCACAGCCTGGCCTTCTCCCCATAACCTTTGAAGCCCTGGCCAATCAAGAACCAATCATTCTATCTTAAATACACCCAATGACTCGGCCTCCACAACTGCCTGTGACAACCAGCTCCATAGATTTACCACCCTTTGGCTGAAGAAATATCTATGCATCTCTGTTCTAAGTGAACACTAAGTGAAGTTCTGCCCTTTCCTGCTCTCCCACCTGGGAAATAAATTTTCTGCATCTACTTTGTCCAGTCCTTTCAACATTCAAAATGTTTCAATGAGATTACCCCTCATTCTAAATTCTAACATACAAGCCAAGTGCTGACAAACATGCCTCATAATAACCCACAATCATATTAAAAATCTCCTTTGATCCCTGTCTCCAATGTCAGCACATCTTTTTCTTAATTAAGGAACCCAAAACTGCTTGCAATACTCCAAGTGAAGTCTCACCTGTGCCTCAACATCACATCCCTGCTCTTATATTTCAGTCCTCTTGAAATGAATGACAACATTGTATTTGCCTTCTTCACCAACTTCAACCTGCAAGTTTGAAGTGGCAAATGAAATACATTCTCCTCATCTAAGTCCTATTGCAGTCTCTGGGTTTCCTCCACCTACCTTCCAATAATGCAAGGTGTTTAAAAAAAATAAATAATTTTTTTTGCAGTTGACAAATTTCTGTGCCCTTTCCACAGAATCACACAGGCACCTTGGACAGTGGTCATTACACTGCCTTTTGTAAGAACCCAGTGACACAGAGCTGGCACGAGTTCAATGACGTGAAAGTGACCAACATTTCTGAGCAGATGATCCAGTCACCAGCAGCCTATGTACTCTTCTATAATTGTGTGAATTTTCAGTGGCCACAGTAAAGGTGCCCAGATTGCTGTAATAAAGTTTCCCCCTAACCCACTTTTTATTTTGTGCTTGCCCAGAGCAACAAGCAATACAAATTATGTAATTTGTTCTAATTTTGGCAAATACATGCTGTTATTTTGATGGTGATCAACTTGAGTGGAGTATTTTACCTGCTTCAGAAGCTGTAACAGATTCTCCAGTACAATGTTCACTCACAAAGGCAACTTCAGAGTGGTTTGTTTAAACTGGCAGTGGGTGCTTGAGGCTGTAGCCTGTAGTCATGTGCTGTGAAGCAGACAAACCAGCTGAGCACATCTAATGGCACATGACAGGAATACATTAGTCTTACTCCCCATAAAGGGAATGGCATCTGAAACACATTAACATTCACCAGGAATGGGACAACTGCAAAGTAGCTTAAATTTTTATAACCACATAGGATGCTTGGATTTAACTAAACCCCAGCAAATACATGCACCAGTGACCCCAAGATCAACATGCGGCTGTTACTGTATACCCAGGACTTCCAGAGTCAAGCAGTCAACATACTAAGAAACAAGATCACTTTCAATTATACAGCAGGGAAAAAGGTTCACCAACATCAATCTCATTTATCCACGTTTGATCCACGGTTCTCAACCTTTTTCTTTCCACTCATATACCACCTTAAAGCCCTATGCCATTGGTGCTCTGAGATAGTAAGGGATTACTAAGGTGGTTTGCGAATGGGAAGGTTGAGAACCACTGCTCTAGACCCAATTGTTACTGAAAATTTGAGAAAAATGATAATTGGCCCATTTCCTTTGGAGTTATGAAACCGTGCACATAACAATTAAAACCAGATTTTATTAATTTCTTTCTTGATCAGTGAAGTTTTCCATTTCTTTGAGTGTCAATTGATGCAATCTGAATTAATTACTTGTTTTATAATGAAAAATCTTATATTTTAAGTTTTGGGATTAGAGCCAATAGGGTTTTTTAAAGATTTTAGTTTTTACAGAGTTTCAGCATTTATTTGTTAATATTTTATGTACTTATGCTATTCTTAATTTTTGACATTATATGTTGAATGATTAAAATACTCAAAAAAAAACCTTTTTCTTCCCACACACATATCACCTTAAGCAATCTTTTACTAATCACAGAGCACCAATGGCATAGGGAATACATAAAGTGGGATATGAGTGGAAAGTAAGCCTCCTTTGAAGAAGACCGCAGAGCCCACCTCACTGTCAAAAGGCAAAGGAGGAAAAACCCAACACCCAACCCCAAACAACCAATTTTCCCTTGCAACCGCTGCAATCGTGTCTGCCTGTCCCGCATCGGACTGGTCAGCCACAAATGAGCCTGCAGCTGACGTGGACTTTTTACCCCCTCCATAAATCTTCGTCCGCGAAGCCAAGCCAAAGAAGAAGAAGAAAAGATTGAGAACCTTTCCTAGCCAAGTCCCTGTCTAATGCCTTTAATTTTGTTCTCACCTCTATCATTTCCTCTGGCAGCTCATTCCACACACCTGCCACCTGTGTGCAAAACCCTGTCCCTCAAGATCCCCTTTAAATCTTTCCCTTCTCAGGCTTTAAACTCCACTACACTGTGGAAAGAAAAAATGACCAAACCAAAATGGAGGTTCTGGAATGGAATGGTCAGCCCTCTCGGTTCATTGTGGAGAACAGTCCCATTTCAAAGCAGCTGAAGCAATATCTGAGAAAATAATGTAGTGGATCAAAGATTATAAATGTTAACCCTCATCCTCCTTCAGTCCAGGGAAAACAGTCCCACAGCCTATCCAATAACAGCCCTCCTATTCACACAGACCTGTGAATCTTTCCTGCACCCTCTACCATCTTGCCAATAGCATGGTGACCTGAACTGGACACAACGCTCCAAGTGCAGCATGCTGTCCCAACTCCTAAATTCAATGCTTTGGCTGATGAAGGCCAGCATACCACATGCCTTCACCACCAGTCTGTATATGTGCCGCCACTTTCAGGGAACTGTGTACTTATACCACTGTCCCAGCAACTCTACCCCACCATGACATCTGCAAACTTACCATCATGCAACTTACCTTCTCTTCTAAATCATACATAAGAAGTAGGAACAGGAGTAGGCCAAAAATGGCCCATCGAGCCTGCTCCACCATTCAATACGATCATGGCTGATCTAATTTATGACCTAACTCCACCTACCTGCCTTCTCCCCATATCCTCTAATTCCTCTATCATGTAAAAATTTATCTAATCGAATTTTAAATATGTTTAATGAGGCAGCCTCAACCACTTCCCTGGTTAGAGAATTCCAAACATTCACTACTCTCTGGGAAAAACTATTTTACCTCATCTCTGTCCTAAATCTACTCCCCCGAATCTTGAGACTGTGTCCTCTCGTTTCAGTTTCAGGTGCGGTCTCACCAGTACCTTATACAGTTGCAACATTACCTCCCTACTCCTGAATTCAATTCCTCTAGCAATGAAGGCCAACATTCCATTTGCCTTCTTAATAACCTGCTGCACCTGCAACCTAACTTTTTGCGATTCATGCACAAGCCCTCCCAAGTCCCTCTGCACAACAGCATGCTGTAGTTTTTCACCCTTTAAATAATATTCAGCTCTTTTATTTTTCTTGCCAAAGTGGATAACCTCACACGTACTAACATTGTACTCCATCTGCCAGACCTTTGCCCACTCATCCAGCTTAACTCTATCCCTCTGCAGACTCTCCACATCCTCATTACAATTTGCTCTTCCACTCAATTTGGTGTCATCCGCAAACTTGGCTCCACCACATTTTGTCCCCTCCTCCAAGTCATCAGTGTAAATGATGAACAGTTGTGGGCCTAACACTGACCCCTGCGGCACCCCACTTACCACTCTCTGCCAACCTGAAAAACTCCCATTTATCCCGACTCTCTGCCTTCTGTCAGACAACTAATTTTCAATCCAGGCCAATAGACTTCCCCGGACTCCACTTTCCTGTAACTTTCTGATAAGTCTCTTGTGCGGCACCTTATCAAACGCTTTCTGGAAATCCAAATATACATCAATCCAAATATACATCAACCATTATATAACAATTACAGTACAGAAATGGGCCATATCGGCCCCTATAGTCCGCACTGATTTACGTGAAACTCCACTAGTTCCACCGACCTGCTGCCTGCCCATAACCCTCCAACCCCCTCTCATCCATGTACTCATCTAACCTCCTCTTAAACTGACCCTGCTGCAACCATCTCTTCCAGAAGGTTATTCCACTCAGCCACCATTCTCTGAGTGAAGAAGCTTCCTCTTATGTTACTTCTAGTCTTGCACCTAACCCTCAACTTATTCCAATCTCACCTACCCTCAAGGGGAAGAGCCTATTCACATCTACTCTTATTTATCCCCCTCAATTTTATATACCTCTATCAAATCGCCCCTCAACCTTCTACACTCCAATGAATAAAGACCCAGTCTTCTCAATCTTTCTCCGTATTCTAGATACTGCAATCCAGGCAACATTTTAGTAAATCTACTCTGCACCCTCTCTGCACCTTATTGTTATTCTTTAATCATTTAATAAAAACCCAGAAATGCTGGAGGAACCACATAAGAGGTAACCGTCTCAGGCCCAAAACATCAGTAATATATCTTCCTATGGACAATGTGTTTTTTACTACAATCACGGTGTCTGCAGACTTTCGTATTTCTCTTCTAAATCATATATACTGAGCAATGAAGGACAAGCAGTGAATATCTGCAGTACTACATACGTCACGGGCCACCAATCAGAAAAACAACTCCCCATTACCAACTGGCTCTCTCACCCTGGACTCATTGTTACCTAACATTAAGAAACTATCAGGCAGAACATTGTCCACCGCCCTGCTCTCGTCAATCCTCTTGGCCACCAACTTTAAAAAAATAAGTATTTTTGTAACTTGGTTGGAACAGCAAGCTGTAACTCAGGAAACAGAAACCAAAATCTGAGCAAATGATCATTTGAATCAACATGTTTAATATTGAGAAAAATACAGAAGTGCTAAAACATCACATCTCAGGAACAAAACTCCCAATCTGAAGTATTATAAAGGCATGTAATGTGGGCTGCAGCAGGAAGATGTCGTTAAGATGGAATGTGTGAAAAACCCAACGATAAAAGCACACACTACCTCTTCCCAATTGTTGCCTTGGTTCTCAGTGAAGGACAATCTTCACATCATGTAAGTAATCATTTCAGAAAAAAAGTAGCGTCGACATTACTAGATAATATTTTAATAATCTTAATGAAATATTTAGTGTTGTCTCAGCTCCAAGTTTACACTGAGCTAGATTTAATAAAAGCAAGGAGAGCAAAATCCTCAAAATAAAATTTTTCCCGAGCCAGGCAGCTATTGCTCCTCGTTGTGATCTAAAATCTTCACCTGTGGGAACAGAAATATCCAGCTCCAGGCAAATTAGTATTTAATTAAAGTTTCTTAAATCAAAATGTCAATTCAAACGTTTTATTCAGAGCAAAGTGAACTCCGTAGAACACCAGCTGGTGTTTTACAACAGTTATCCTTCACCTAGTTTTTAAATCATCTCCAGTTAATGTACATTTTCACATTAGATGCTTGGCTTGCCTTCTGTTCACATGACTTGGTGCAGGTTGTACCATATTATACTGAATGGGATATGCTTCATCACTGGTTATATTTGGGCAAATATCCTGACGTGGACAATACAATCACAGTGGAAATCTCCTACTGAAAGAAAAAAAAACTGGGGAATGCAACAGCAAAATCTTAGTTGAAGCCAAAAGCAATTTGCACATATCGGAGGGATGGAAAAGGAACATCAAGGGAGGGGTGGAAGAGAGGTGGAACCTCACACCTTTCATCCAACAAGATCAGTTTATCAACTACCTGACATACTGCTAAATAATTTATCTATTTTTACTTTTGCAAACATTTGACAAATATTAATTTCAAATAATAATTTTAAAATGTGTGCATTCCTGGCAGGGACCACTTTCTACAGCTCCCACCATTAGAGGAAATTAGAGCCTGCGCCCTTGAAGAGCTGGCTTTTCCAGCCAGCAGGGGCACACTAGGCTGAGGTCCTGCTGAGCAGTGCTCTGTAACCTTCAATCAGGGAATTATGGACCTGCACATTCTTTGTAAACATTAAGCATCTTAGTTTCCAATAAGCTTGGACTGTGCACACAGGCCTCTCGGTTTCACTTTGCTTCAGTGCCTGGTGCTGTGGATGGACTATGAGCAGAATCCAACCCAAGACCAACATCACACAATTTTCCTTGACACGGAGGGAGGAATTTCAATAACATCAGCGAGCATATTGAAAAACAGGCAGCAGGAAAAATTAGAGAAGTGCTTACATTTCTCCACCTAACCTTGCACCTGGATTTAGACTGAGCTGTACTGGTACATCGATAAACATTTAAGCAAATTGAACAAGATCATTTGCATCAATGCAGCAAGTGGTCTTCTTTCCATCATTAACAATAATTATTAATCGTTAGGTATATTTTAAATGCAAAATTTGCAAAGAATTGGCAATATAACTTTTGGATCAAATTATGCGCAGCATTAGTTAGATATTCAATTGAGCACTTCCTCTGGTTTTAGGTAGAAATATAGGCAACGTTACTTCCAGAAAAATTATACCATTTAAAAGTATTTATATTTTATATACATAGACATTTTGTGCAGTCTGCAGTTATTATGCCATCAGTTTATATTCCTCCTGGTTATTTTTGCACTACAGACTCACTATAACTGATACAGAAAGGCTAATACAACAGGAAGTTATCTGAGAGAAGCCTACAAGTACTTGGGTCTCGTGTAGCAGACATCCCAATGGGCTATGGAAATACAGCTTGTTCAACAACTGCAAAGTACAAACTGCTCAGTGGTCAGAACTTAACTTTCTTGGAATCACTTTAGTAGAGCTTTTTAAAATTTTGTTTACACAAATTAACCTTTTTCATATCCAGACAAGGAGAAGAGGAACAATATGGAGGACATCCAGTTCAGTTCTCATTGTGAAAATGCTTTGCTCCGGCTGTATATACTACCAGTCTTTCTAGTTGCATGCCCAATGCAATCATATAGAACACAGTACGACTACGTGGAGCCTGCATGTTGCTATGTGGCTAAGTCAGTTACACAGACCTCCAGTGAGCTGTAGAAGAGAATGTAGGCAGCTGATGACCTCACCGAGGATGCAGATATCTCCGAAACATCATGGTCATCAAACTTGAACCAGCGCTGCTTCACTGCATTCTTACAATATGCCGTGTAGTGCCCTCCATCCAGTCCTCCATAATGATTCTAGACATATTAAAAAAAAATTAAACCAACGTTATTAATATCAACTCAATTCCAGACCAATGTAGTTTCAGAACTCAGAATATGATGATGGGAAAACCCAACCCAACACACTATTGGCATCAGGAAGAAAGCACATCAGCGACTCGACTTCCTCAGGGGTTTGTGGAGGTTGACACCAGAAACCGTAGCAAATTTTGACAGATTTCTGTCAAGTGTTCTGACCGGTTGCATCACAGTCTGGTGTGGGGATATCAATATTTCTGAGCGTAAAGCCCTGCAAAAAGGTAGTGGGCACAGCTGAGGACATCACGGGCAAAACCCATTCCACCATCAGGAACAATGCTGTAGGAGAGCAGCAGTGATCACCAAGGATCCACACCACCCAGCATGTGCTCTGTATCATCAGGAAAAAGGTACGGGTGCCACAAGATTCACACCATGAGGTTCAGGAACAGCCGTTACCCCTCCACCAGATTCCTCAAGGACTCTTACTGTTGCACTTTGATTTTTTTTCCTTTCTGTATTGCACTTTGTCTACAGTTCTTGTTTACTTGTGCACATTGTGTAGTTTTGTTTTTGCACGACCAATAAGTGGTAATTCTACCTCACCTTCAGAAAAGGAATCTCAAAGATGTATGTGATGTCATGTATCTACTCTGACAATAAATCTAAATAACTTCATTTAAATTGGTTGATTTGACCATTTTCACTAAAAACTTCGAACTCAGCACAGGCGCTAGTGGACACCTGTAAATTACACAGCCCAACCCAGTGACAACTGGAGGCTTGACTTGTGTCTTGGGAGCATAAGTATGTAGTCTGCCCCTTCCTTGCTGCATCTCAAGGGAGCTGGGATTAGGCATAGACTTCAAGGGTGAAATGGCAATCAGATCAGAAATATTTGGATCACTGCATAAACAGAACCCAATTTCTCAAAACATCTGATAGATGCAGCCTGACCGAGGGCTTCTGGCATTTTCTTCGTATCAGATTTGCAGCTTTTGTGATTTTTCTTTTCTGATTACCTCCCATCATCCGATCTATGGTAAATCTATACAGGAGAAGGTTGGCGTAGAAGTTAGCGCAATGGCTTTACAGTGCCAGCGATCAGGACCTGGGTACAAATCCCATGCTGTCTTTAAGGAGTTTATATGTTCTCCCCGTGTTTGCGTGGGTTTTCTCCCACCGTTCAAAATGTATCGGGGCGTGTGGTTAATGGGGTGTAGATTTGGCGGCATGGACTTGTGGGCCAAAATGGCCTGCTGTTAAAAAAAAGGGGAGAGTTAGTTTGAGCCTAGACGCTTGCAGTGCAGGCTGGAAGAGAGCAGAGTGCATTCCCACGCAGTCACGTGGCTAGTCTCCATTATAACTGCACAAAGCAATTCTAAAATGGCAACAAGGAACAAAACTAAAGATGCAAAGTCATACTTTGATAAAACTGTAAAAGAACAATTTAAATAGTGGAAAGCTGTAAAATGGAGATACAGAGTCTAACTCCCAAGTCAGGGTGCCCAAACCATCTTCAGCTCCTTTAACAGGCCATTTAAAGCCTGTACAGAGTCGACAGCAGTCTGATCCCTCAGTGCTGAAACTTTGCTCCCTGTTCTCTGTGGGTTTGCACCAGGAGTGATGATGCCATTTTTTTCTTCCAATTGGCCACTTAAACCCCGCCTTAAGTTATTACTGTCACAAATGGATACGAAACAGGTCATTTCCAGAGACTGTCTCTCAGCAGCATTGTTTCCATTTCATAGACTAGACACTGCTGGAGGGCGAGTCTTCAAGGCAGTTGATAAGAGTATCACTCAAGCAAGTTGCTTTGTCCTGCTGTTGAGCTAAGAGTTGTTGGAAGTTCAATCATTTAAGCAAGTGCACAGTGTTCCAAGTGGCAGGTGGAATTTAATCCCAAGCGTTAGCGTTTTGAAAAGTCCAAAAGACAAAGGACATACACAGCAAGTCACAGAACACTAAGGAATGTAGACATCCAAATTCATCATTTCCAAAATGACCACACAGATGGATAGGATGCTGAAGACCAGCTTTCAGAGTTGGGACATGATGTTGAAACTTCATAGAACACTGGTTAGACTGTATGGTTCTGATCACCAAATTACAGGAAAGGGTGCAGATGAAATTCACCACAATGTTGCCTGGATTGAAAGATTTTAGTTATGGGGAGACTCGAATAACCTGGGCTTGTTTTCCCTGGAGTGAAGGAGGCTGAGGGGTGACCCTGACATGTCTTATGAGAAAAGGATGAGCAAGTTGGTGCTTTCTTCTTTGGAGGGGAGGATAAGAGACAATGTAATACAAGATTATGAGAGGCATAGCTAGGGTGGACAGCCAGCACCTTTTTCCCAGAGCAACAATGGGCAATACCAGAGGATATTCAATCAAGGTGAGTGGAAGAACGTTTAGGGGAGATGTCAGAGATTTTTTAAAGATTTATTTTACACAAGAGAGTGCTGGGTGTATGGAATGCATTGCTGGGGATGGCAGAGGAGTAAAAGGACATTTAAAAGACTTAGATAGGAATGCAAGAAAAATAGAGGATTAAGGGCTGCAAGGATTAAATTGATGTGGAATTGCTTAAAGGGCCCGTACTGTGCTGTTCTATGTTCAAACATGGGCAAGAGGGACTAAAGCAGGAGGGAACGATAGTTTAGCATAGATGGGCTAGGCCTGTGGGTTTGCTTCTGGGTTGTAGGACAACAACTCTAAGTGACCGAGAAATGTGGGAGCAAGTACATTAACAACATTTAAGAGACATCAGGTTAGGTACTTGAATGAGCAGAGCATAGAGGGACGTCAAATTAACGCAGATCAGATGATGGCTGGCATAGACAGTTTCTAGCCTGGTCAACTCTGACTCTGTGCCTCTCACATCAGCAGGACTTAACCTGAGAGTCACAAGACACTGCCACTGACGCAGGGTGTAAGACAGGAAATGCAGCAAAGTAATTCCCTACCGACACTGCATATAAATTGTATTTTTTCACGTTGTTCTTTGGGCCAATCACGTAGTTCGACAGCTCCAGATTCTCCAATGGGAAGTCAACATTTGTCTGCAGCTTCTGTTTCCATCTTCCTTCATAAGAGAATCTACAATGAAAACCAGAGTAAGTTGAGAACCAAGCCTTCAGAAGTGGAGGGGTGGGGGGGGGGGGAAGAGACGAGCCAGGAAACTACAGGCTGAAGGCATGATCTACATGCATTTTTGAAAGGCAAGGACTGATGGGAAAGTCAGGATGTCTGTATGTGAGAAACAGTGTCTCACAAATTTAATGGTGTTTTGTTGAAGAGGTGACTAAGGATTGATGAGGGCAGGGCAGTGAATGTTTTCTATGTGGATGTTAGGCTTTCACATAGTCAGCTAGCCTGGAAGGTTGGATCCACAAAAAGGGAAGATTCAGAATTGGGTTGATGGTATGAGACAGAGGTGAGTAGAGAGCTGATTTTATGATTAGAGTCCTATGTCCATTAGTGTGCAGAAGGGATCAGTCTGGGTCCACTGTTTGTCATCTGCACTAAAAACTTGGATGACAATTTGGATAATGGTTAGTAGATGACACTGGAATTTGAGAAAGCGAGGTAGATTTTCTCAGTTTACAACAGGATTTAGATCAGTTGAGAAGGTGGGCTAAGGAATAGCTAATTAAATTTAGCTCTGACAAGTATGAGGCTTTGCATTTTGGTGAATCGAACCTGGAGAGTGCTGTAGAGCAGAGAGATCACCTTCATTGGTCAGGAGTTGGAATGTCATTATTGTTCTCAAGATGTTGGTGAGGCCACATTTGGAACAGTGGGTAGTTCTATTTGCTCAACTTTAGGAAGATGTCATTAATATGAAAAGGATGTAGGAAAGATTCACAAGGATATTACTGGAACCAGAGGTCTCAAGCTATAAGGAGAGGCAGTTTTGGCTGCATCTTGTTTTCCTGGAGCAGAGGAGGGTAGGGGTAACATTACAGAAGTATATACAATTATGAAGGGCATAAATAAGGTGAATGGGGAGAGTCATTTTCCCAGGTAGGGTAGTACAAAACCAGAGAACATCAATTTAAGGCAAGAGGGAGAAAGAATAGGAACCGAGGGTCAACCTTTTCAGATAGAATGGTGGGGATGTGGAGCAAGGTACCAGAGGAAATACTTAAATACATTTAGATAGGTACTCAGATAGGATGAAAGCAGGAAAATGAGACTAGCTTGGGGGGAGCAAGATGGGCTGAAATATGTGCTTCTATGCTACAAGATTCCATGATTCTACAGAGCCCTACCGCTTCAGGTGCACCAGTAAAATCGGTGGGAGTTTCCAGATCTCCAACTTCTTTGTGGAGTCTCGGTGTGCCTTGCAGTTGCTACAATGGAAGCGATTATTGTCAGTGAGTTTTTCTTCTTTGGAAAATGATTTGAGACAATCCTTTAAAAGAAAATGGTAATTTTAAATTAAAATTAAGCAACCACATTGGCAATGGTTCTTCATTGTTGAAAATATCCACTGATGGCTTGCAGGAATTAATATGGGTCTTGACTATCCACTGGACAAAGACTCAATCCTCCAACACCCTCTGCCCAAAAACAGCCCTCCTCCGCTTTACAACATACCATTTTCTCACTTTAATACTTCCAGTGATGGGCCCGGACCTCAATTCTTCTCCTTCATTGCTGCTACATGACCTAGTATTAGTTCTTTGCTCCAATTTACTCTGACTGGGAAGATTGCACACATACCACAGCTCCACCACCAATTAATAACCATTGCAGAAGAATATATTTGATTTAAAAAGTGAATTATTTAACTGGTGAGGCACTGTGCTGAGGACCTGCATGCCGTGGTAATGAATTGGAAAAGAATTAGTTTCCAGTTACCGCAAGTCATTAGGAATGTGAACAAACAGGACAAAAGTGGGATTCAGCTCATTTAAGTACATCAGAACTGTGGACTGCACTGGCATCCTATTTCAAAAGGATGTGAATGCTTTGGAAGCAGTTGGAATACAGAAGAAACCCCAATATCTGGAATAGGAAACTCAAAATAAAAACAGATGAAACAAATAAATAAGAGTGGGCAGATGGACCCTGCGGGGGATGGCTGAGGCTTTGTTGAATACGCACAGGTTTGTCCCACTGAACTGGTGATGCCCCTCAATGCGTGCTTTCTTTTCGCTGTTGCCACTTGCATGTAAACGAGCTGGGTTGTCAGTGCGAGGAGGCGCGCTGAGGGCCTGACCAGGACACTCGTGTGGAGCTGAGTCGGGTTGTCAGCCCAAAGAAGGTGGTAGAACACGTCTAGGGCCTGATGGGGATACTTGAGTTGGAGCCAGTGGGATGAGGATATGAATTCAGAGGGGAAAAATGGCAGCGATGTTGAGACTTCCCTATTCCTAACTAATAAGAGTCCATCTTTATTTGTATTAGGTATATTAGTAAGGTCTTTTCTGTAAACTTGGGGGAGGGAGTTGATTATGATGGTGTACAGTTAGTGTAGCGTTTATCAACAACGCTAAAACAGGACCAGTAACTGACGGGATGCAAATTTAAATCTTGTAAGTTACGGGAATTACCTGATTAAAGTGAACTACTAATTTTTTTTCCAAATTTTGTTACCTTTTTCACTGTCTTTTAAATACAGTGTATTTTTTTAAAATTTTCACACTATAAATCATATTGACCAAGATACATACATTTTTTTCTTGAATATATAGTGTCATTTTCTCCCCCTTTTTCCCCCCTCCCTTCCCTCCCTCCCTCACCCCCTTCCCCATTTATTCAAAGTTCAATCTATAAGATACATTAAACCCGTTAAACAATGTTGTCACTTAATAAAATAAACAAGAAATTTTACTGAGTCAGTTCTTTTCGTTATCTTCTCCTTCTATCATTTTAGGTGGTGGAAGTCCATGGTAGGATTTCTCTATTGTATTTCATGTATGGCTCCCATATTTGTTCGAATATTGTGATGTTATTTCTTAAATTATATGTTATTTTTTCTAATGGAATAATTTATTCATTTCTATGTACCATGAACTGTGTATTCTTAATGCAGTTGTATTAGTTAGGGATTATAAGAGTGAGTCTCAGTCAACTGGAAAATTTGCACATCTGACATCTGCACTCCTCGTAGGTGCCACATAATGGGGATTCTACTGTACATGGAATAGGCAGCTTGTCTTAGGAGGAACAGATGGAGAGTCAAAGTTTGAATCCACTGGGGTTTAGAAGAACAAATGCTCACATGATTGAAACACAAGATGCTGATGGTTCTTGACTGAGTGGGCTTGGAGAGGATATCTCCTTCTGTGGGTTCACAAGAACATGGGAGCAGGAGTTGGCCACCCAGCACATTGAGCCTGCTCTGCCAAACAATAAGGTTGTGGCTGATCTGGCCATGGACTCAACTCTACCTACACTTTTTCATCATAGCCCTCAATTCCCCTACTATGTTTAACAAAAAAAAAGTCACCCATTTAAGGCAGACACGGTATTTTTTTTTGAGGGTTGTGAGTTTTTGAAAACCTCTTCCTCAAGTGGGAGCAGAGCACTTGAGTATTTTTAAGGCAGAGTTGGATACTTGGTAAGCCAGGGCTGCTAGTAGGTTACAACGCAGAATTGAGGTTGCAATCAGAGATGTCTGTTCAGAGGTGATATGAAGGATGCATTTAAAATTCTAAGAGGTAGACAGTGTCTACCTCGACTTTAGCAAGGCCTTTGAGAAGGTTCCACGTGGAAGGTGAGCTGGGTTGCATACAGAATTGGCTTGATGACAGGAGTTGGAGGGTGAGAGTGAAGGGTTATTATTCAAACTGGAGGCCTGTGACCAGAGATGTGTAATATGGATCAGTGTTGGGACCACCATTTTTCTCATATATTAACCACTTGGCAAAAGTAGTTAGTGTGATTAGTAAGTTTGTGCATGACACTAAAATTGGTGGTGTAGTGGACAATGAAGAAGGTTACCTGAGATTAACAAAGGATCCAGATGAACTGAGAAAGTGGATCACTAAATGGCAAATAGAATTTAACTCTAGGAAGTGCAAGGCACGCTCATTTGTAGGTTAATTAGACAGTAAGAGGTAGGGCCCAGGAGAATGTTATAGAACAGATAGATTTGGGGGTACAGATATATAGTCCCATGAAAGTTGTGACACAGGTAGACAGGGTGGGGAAGATGTATGCCCTGTATGCCTTTGTCAATCACAGCATCGAGTGTAGGAACAAGGACATACAAGATGTTAGCGAACACCACACTTGGAGAATTCCATGGAGTTCTGGCCACACAGCTGCAGGAACAATATCATTAGGAGAGAAAAGGTGCAGAAAATATTTACAAGGATGCTATGAATAACATGGGGTTGGATAGGCTGGGACTTTTATCTTTGGAGCACAAAAGCAAAGTCGATGAGTAAGTGGATAATTTCAGATTTCCAGCATATTCATTTTATAACATTTTTTACCATCTTGCTAATATCTACCTAGTCTGCTCTACTTGGCTTCTTCCAATTTGAACTGACTGAGGAATTTAGAGGCGAGGTGGACTTCTTGTCTCTGTTGAAAATTCAAGCCTACACGAACTATCAGGGAAATTGCATGTGCTTCTTGGATATTGGAGCTAATTCCCACTAATTGCCTTTTTCCCCCTACAACTCCCATACTCCAGCTCAAATAAAACAAGTTTTCAACAGTTACAAAGCAAGAAAAACTTCTATCTGTAAAATTCAACTATGTTCATGACATTACCTGTAGAGAACATTTGCTTGAGGATGGAAGTGGCAGAGATAGGTACATAAAGGCCTCAAATGTTCGTGACCTTTTGTGGCAAGTTAGACATTGTACTGTTGATTTAAACTGGCCCTGGAACAAAGTCACAATAATGGACTTGTTGAGCAGTTTATGTTTCTTCCAGGCCAGCTCAGCCACTCTTGCATCATCCAAGCTGTCATTATTCTCCTCTTTATACCTTTTCCGTTCTGCCTAAAGAGAGATGAAAAGATGAAAAGTTAGCGGTCATCTTTCCATATTTAGAACATAATAGCATAGTCCAGGGCCTTCGGCTCACGATGTTGTGTCGACCTATACAAACTTACTCAGATCTGCAGGGGCTGTGGGTGCAATCAGACTTCTCCAATGAAACAAATGCAACTATGATGCCTTCATTCAGATGTATTCAGCTTGGAGAATCACTGCATCAGAAATCAGAAGCCATTCATCCCATCAAGACCATTCTACATTTAGTGAAATGGTGAGTGACCATTGGCATCCAATGTTTCAGACTGGAACGTTTAATAGAAATCATCCATTGTACATTCAAGCACATACTGTATTTGCAAAAAAAGACCCAGACACAAGGCTAAACTGCTGCAAGACTAAACTTCTCTTGCTCCTAGGCACAAGGCTAAACGACGTCCTCCTTCTACAAAAGTCTTGTTTAGCCACAAGTGAACTCACTATGAACCATGGTGTACAAGAAATGTAGAAAATATAGGAAAGAAGAAAAGCTTACAAGAGGCTTGGGAAGATAGGAACTGATAGAGCTCTAGAGAATTACAAGATTGCCAGGAAAGAGCTTAAGAAAGGACTTGAGAGCTAGAAGAGGCTATTAAAAGACCTTGGCATGCAGAATTAAGGAAAACCCAAAGGCATTCCACCTACATGTACGTGAAGAGGATGAGCCATGTGAGGATAGGACCCATCAGGGATGTTTGTGGAAACGCGCAGAGTTGAAGAAGCTAGCGGAGGTCCTTAATAAATACTTTGTTTCACTAGAGAAAATGACCTAGGCAATTGTGAGGATGACTTGGTGTGGACTGAGACACTAGAGCAGGTTGACGTAAAGAAAGGATGTGCTAGAGATTTTGAAAAGCTGAAGTTTGAGAAGATGTCAGGATGAGATTTATCCAAGGCTCCTGTGAGAAGTGAGGGAGGAGATCATTAAGCCACTGGTGAGAAGTACCAGATATTGTTCCCCTGTTCAAGAAAGGGAGTAGAGATGATCCAGGAAATTATAGAACAATGAATTTTACTTGAATGGTAGGCAAGCTGTTGATGAAGATCTTGAGATACTGGATTTACAAGTATTTAGAGAGGCTTATCTGATATGGGATAGTCTGCATGGCTTCATCCCACGTACCTCACTTAATTCTTTGAGGATGTAACAAAGAACATTGATGAAGATAGAGTGGTGGATATAGTGTATATGGATTTCAGCAAGGCATTTGATAAAAGTTTCTCATGCAAGGCTCATTTGGAAAGTCAGAAAGCACGGAATCTAAGGAGGCTGGGCATTGTACCACAGGGGTTGCCAACTACATACTGAATCAGTGTTGCTTAAAGGAAGCTAATATTCCAGCCTCCATCACTGTTTGATAGCTCATTTCACAAGTACCCCTCCCCCCACCAAATCCTCAGTGATCCTCATATCTCTTCTAAATCCCACCCCTCAACATATTCACTTTATCTATGCCCTACATGATTTTATGGACCTTAGTAAGATCTATCAACTTCCTACTCTAAGGAAACACGTCTAGTTTTTCCAATCCTTCACAATAACTCAACTTCCCTAATCCTGGCAACAATTTTGTTGTAGAGAGAAAAAAAATGAGAGCTCACTATAAACATTATAACCGTATTTACACAAGAGACAGTCACTTGGAGCAGGTTACTTGAAATCAGAGAATTCAATGCTTTCTCCTGTGAACAACAAGACCACCCAAGCAGAATACGAGGTGCAAAATTCTGCTCTTTCCAAAACTTAGATTCTCCTAATTACTTCACAAACACCTTCAATCACTGAAACAGATCCCCATACATTTGGCTCTCTGCCTGGTCACACAGTATGCAATCATTTCAAGATCAGTATCATACAACCAGACGAATCAGTGTTTCTCCAGACCACAGTGCACAAACGTACACTATCTTACCTCATTTAGATCTTCATGAAGCCCGTCCATGAGAAAAAGCAGCAGCTCCTGGGAATCCTGTTGCACACAACCTGCAAATGTGTCATTGATTTTCCCTATGCGTCCTTTGAAGTCTCTTGGACTGATACATTTATATTGTCCCGACCACAAGGTCTTCATTATTATACCAAATTCTTCAGCCACCTCACCTTTATGACCAAGAATGTTTGACCTAATAGAAGAAATGTAAATCAGAATTATTCACAATATGCACGAAGCTACGAATTGCTGGTATGATAGCACTCGTTGAGAGGGTAAGAAGACATCAAAATCAGGCAGATTTTTCACTTCAAACACAAGTTAACTTCTCTTCAAACACGTTAACTTCTCTATGAATTATGATTCCTCCTTTGGTACTTGTGAAGTGATGGTACCCTCATAACTATGAATGAGAGGTTCCTGATGATGTGTTGTACAAGCGTGGAACAGATGTAGCAGACACACTCTCAAGGTCGTACAAATCAAATGGCAAATTCTGAAACAACTTCTGGGAGTCAGCTATCCAGCACAGAATCCGGCCCTTTAATCCACCTCATTCATAACAACATTTTGCCCAATTATGTAATCTCATTTGCCCGTATTGGGTCCTTCTAATGCCTGGCCTATTCAATGTCTCTTAAATGTAACTATTACATTTGAATGCACCACTTTCTCTGGTAGCATAACCCAAATATCAACAACTGTACAAATACCCCATCCCAAATCCCCTTTAAATTCCTTCTCGCATTAAACCGGTTTTAATAGAGGTGGTCATTGAGTTGAGCAAGACCATGATGGGCTCAAAGGTTCCTTTCATATCGGTGACAGGTGCAGGGATGTTGCACCATCGCTGGTTCTTGATTTCAGAGATTTTCCTTTCTTTTCTCCCTACCATTTTGACTATTTATCCTATCTATGCTTCAGTTTTTAGAACTCCACTGGCAACTTTTAGCCTACTATGCTCTAACCTATTCAATCTCTTCCCATAACTCGAGCCCTCCAATCCATGTACTCTCTAGGAGCAATCAACCTTCAATATCTTTTTTCATCCAAAGTCCCCCAACCCTTCATTCTTTGCCTCTCACCCTGACCAGAGCATGCCAACTCTGAATATTTGGCCTCTGCTCCCAAACTTACTTTCACCAGGTCCTCTCTTATACCATTGAAATAAACTTTCCTCCAATTCTAAACCTTAACTCGAGGATCAACCTCATCTCTTTCCATAATTAGAGAATTGTAGCCATGCTTCTAAAGTGTTCCTCACCAACACTTCCACCTGCTCAGTTTAATTTCCAAGATAATGTGGAGCTCTGCTTTGAACTAGCCTATGAGGAACATTTGATGGCTCTTGGATTGTACTCCTTGGAGTTGAGAAGAATGGGGTGGGGGGGGGGGGGGGGGGGAGGCATCTAATAGAAACATTTTGAATGTTGAAAGGTCTGGATATAGAGTAGATGTGGCAAAGTTGTTTTGCTTGGAGGCGGAGTCTAGGACAAGGGGGCACAACTCCAAGATTAATGGCGTCCGCTTGGAAGAACAAATCAGCTCATGATAAAATGATGGAGAAGACTCAACAGACCAAATGGCCTTCTTCTGCTCCTATATCTTATGGTCTTGTGGAATCTGGTAGGATTCTCTATATATGGTCTCAAAAATCTTTTTGGGGAGTGCTGAATAAATGTTATCCCTAAAGGCAATCCCAGTCAACCTTGAAGTTAAAACCCCTACTGTTATAACCAGTCATCAGATTAACTGCAAACATTAACTCTTTCTTGCCCGCTCGCTGGCTCTCACAAATGCCACTGGAGTATCCTCAGTGTTTTCTTTTTTATTTTGCATTTCCAGCATCAGCAAGATTTAACTATTGGTCTGGAACCTCCAAACTGCTTAAATCCATTGTAAATATTCAATTAATTATTCCTGATATCACTGGAAATTCCAGCAGTTTTATATAGAGTTCTCGCTAGCTAGAGGGGTGGGTAAAATGCCCACCCGAACCACTGTGATTTGGTGTGAAGATACTGCCACATTGGGAGATTGGGATTTTAACCCAGTGATTTATGGGACTTTATTGGTCACAGTGCCATTGAAGCTTTGATGAAATGCTATAGCACATTCTGTAGAATACTTTATGCTGCCAGGAAAGTAGTAGATATTTAAGAAATTATATTGGTTAAGAGGACTGCTTTATCCTATGTGTTAATGCCAGCAGGTTTAAAGTTTAGCCGAATTCTATCATGTTTAGTGTCAAAATTTCATTCCAGTGATACATCTTAATCACAGCTTAACATGAAACAGAGTGAGCATCTATAATCCCTTAAATGTCACAATGCAATGTTAGTTTGCTGATAATGATCTACGAACTTGTCTAAAGTGAGGAATTTTACCGGTTTATGTCTCGTTGGTAACAATTTTTATTGAAGTACTCAGCCAGTTGCGGAGTGTTACACAAACACTGCAGAATGGAATTCATGTAGCAGGTGTTGCCAAGGTTGCGCAGTCCAGTCAGTGCTCGACCCAGGCCTCCATACACAGGATTCAAGTTTCGGATTTGAGAAGCAGAGGGGCTTGAGATTTCCGTTTTGCTGCAGACAGAGGGTCTGAAAAAATACAAAAAGTCCATTTAATATTTGACTAAGAACTGTGGATTACCGTTTAGAAATATTATCCATCTACAACTGAGCTTTATTCAATAATCTTTTCACTAACCAAAACAAATTACTGTGAACCAATTTTTATCATTGGTTTTAGTGAACAGAATCTCAAAGATTCAGCCAGCTTCCACAATAGCCAATCTGTGAAATTCTCTGTCTCATGAAAGCAGCAAAGGCTGCCTCATTAAATGTAGAATAGATTTTTAAATAATAAGGAAGAGGCAGGTAAGTGGAGCCATCCACGGCCAGATCAGTCATGATCGCACTGAATGGGCCAAATGGCTTACTATTACCACATTCTTATTTTATGATAATGAACATGTATAATTATGACTGAATCCCAGACATCACACAATCAAGCACACTACAGATCACTGCATCAATCCCAGAGCTTGTCCGAGGAATTACAAGACTCAGCGTGGGAATAGGTTAGATGCTTAATTTGGTCAAATGTGGATTTACTTGTTGTAGGGTCTATGCATCCATGACAAAAGTCTGAAAGCAAGTCAGAGGAGGAAATAAAGCACAAAATAAAATGGACTAAATAGACAGATGCAGACACACACAAAATAGTTTGAAGATTAAATGAAAAATAACCTACTTTGTTTCTCGGTTGACTGTGGGCACTGGTTTGGTGGTTTTCACCTTGCTTTGCTCATCGTGTATTGCCTGAGCAATATCTGGCGAGGAGTAGGAACGTTTCAATTTGGGGACATCAGCATCTGTTCCTCTTTGTGATTTGGCTTTGTGAGTTGGAGGGGTTGCTGGTGGTGTGATGGACGGCGCCACTTCAGGTGGGTACATGTGAACAGAGTTGGTCGGTGAATGATAGTATCGGTAGGTCCCAGTCACCACATCAAGAAACTAACAAGGAACAGAGTGAAAGTGAAAATTTTATTTTGAATTTACTCTCACCATCAACAATATCAAAGGTGGAATCTGCAAACCTAATCTTTTCGAATGGAAGATAAAGACTATGCAAAAACAAAAACTAACCACAATCTGGTTATTTGTTTTACCAAAGCTTGATGTTCTACATTATAGAGAATTGAGAGTAGAAAGTTCTCTCGTGCGCATATAATGAATCCACAGATCTCTTCATTAGTTAGGAAGGCGCAACAGCGCCTGCACTTCCTAAGGAAGTTGAAGAGGCCCCTATCTTGACAATATTTTATAGGAGCATAATTGAGAGTCTTTTCTGCTGCATCACACTGTATGGAGCTGTGATGCATCAGCCAGGGTCAATATAATTAAAACAGCCAAGAAGACTCCCTTTCCTATATTGACAACATTCACAGAGAGTAAATAGGGCTCAAAGAATTACTGTGGATCCCTATCATCCATCACACAGTATTTTTGACCTTCTACCATTAAGCAAGAGGTACAGGAGCGTCAAAATCATCATTTCCCAGCTAGGAAATAGCTTCTTCCCACAGGCTGCTTGATTAATTAATGGTATCTTGTTACCTTGGGTCTCTAAACGAAACTGAGCAAATTACTCCATAATATTAATACACATTTATTTTATATTTTTAATGTATGTGATCATTGAGTTCTGTGTGAGAAATGCGTTATGTGTTTGTGTGTGTACCCTGTGGTCCGGAGAAATGCTGTTTTGTCTGGTTCTCTATGTTCAGTCAGATAATAAACGAACTTGATAAATAATTGGGAACCTTGCTCAAGACAGATTTCCTATAGAATTTACATACAACTTGGATTGGCAGATTTCTGGGCCCATCCAAAAAATTTAAGTTATTTCAAGTGAAAGTAGATCATCTTAACAAGCAGGTTTAAAAAGTCCCTGACAAATTACATATCAAGCCCTATCTCTACGGTGTTTATAAAAAGTCAAACTCCACAGTGTCCTAATGGGAACTGATATTGTGTTTTAAATTTTTAAATGAAGGATACTGCATGGTAACAGGCCCTTCTGGCCTACAAGTCCCACCGCCCCAATATACCCCTATGACCAATTAACCTACTAACCACATATGCATTTGGAACATGGGAGGACATTGGCGAAAATCTTCACAGACACAATGAAAAGATATAAGCTCCTATAGACAGTAGGGGATTTGAACCTGGGTTGCTGGCACTCTAAAAGGGTTGGGCTAATAGCTATTAATGTTAATGATACACATACTCTGGGAAAAATTCAGCAGAAGAAGGGAACCATCAAATATAATGCACCTTCTTTCCACCCCACCACCCCCCCTCCAATTTTTAAGGAAGAGAAGTAAACATCTACTGTACCTTCATCCACCCTGCTGGCAGACCTGGAACTGTCCGACCCATTTCTTCACTTCTTGCTCTGGTTAACCCATCTCTAGGTTCCTAGATTTAAAATAAACTTTGTAAAGGAAAATATTCTCAAATAAAGCTGTCTGTGAAAAAGAATTCATGGATGCACTGATGCTTTTTCTAGTGTGGGAAGGGATGAAGCAAACACAAACCAAGCTTTCAACAGTAACTGAAGTTGCGGTTAATTCCATAATTATTAGAATGTAGACAGACAATCCTTCAGATTCAGAATAATATCAAAGGAATTATATTCACTAGTCGGAGTTGAGACCAGTTTATGCAAATGCACTGTTTTTAATGAATTACTGATAGGTGTGTAAAAATGTTTCAACATAAAGCTTTATTTTTTGCTTTATAAACCATGGTCTGTGAATTACATAACACAGCAGAGGAAGCTTTAGCCAGTCATACACAGTCCTACATTCTCACCTGTTTGAAACTGCCAAATATTTCACCAACAATTAAATACAAAATTATCTGTATAACAATTTTCATGCAGAACATTCTATATTCCAATAATTTAGTGAAAATTCTGTCTAGATTTTGGTCAACCATCCAGTAAAAAGAGTTGTAAAGAACAATTTTTCCATTTATCCCAAAAGAAACATTTTTGAAAACTGGTCTTATTTGATCTCTTATCTCCAGGGAGAACAGCTAAAACATACTGAATTTAATTCTTCATATTAAAGAAAAATACATATTCTTTGAAAAAAAAAGAAGAAACACATTACTTGCAGGCATTAAAATGTCAAAGCAGAGCTTAGTGGGACATTGAGGAATGATATGACTAAAGAGATCTAACAAGACCAGGGCAGATTTCAACAGGAACTGCTTACATTTGTTCTTTCATTCTCTTTAATCACTGCTGTTTGCTGGCCTCCATTTTCCTGCTGGGCCTAAATGCAGAAATAGCTCATTACAAATCACCAACTTAACATTGGTTAAAGAATACACTGAACAGTCCTTCCTGTAATGGCTCAGTTTGAGTTAAAACCTTCAGGTTGGCAGTAACTTTGAAAAATCAGGAAATGTTGGATGTAAGTAAAATGTTGGATGTAGGTAAAGTTTAATCCAGTTATTCTGATTTCCCATTTTGAGATGGCATGAAGAGCATCCATTCATCACTGGTGATATTTACTATCCAACACTTAAAATTTTCCATTTCATTCCTCCCTAACTGAAGGACAACAGAAACAAGATTCCACAAAATATTTAAAACAATTTTATATTTCTTTCCCCCCACCAAACAAAAATCTGAACATTCACGTGGAACTAACTCCTTCACCTGCACACAGCTTTGGATCACTGAACACAATGAAACTTGGAGCGGAAAGGATTACATCTTGGGTTCAAAACAATCCAGATGCAGAAAACGAGATCAGTGGCTTCAGAGTGATGGTCACAGCCAGGCCTCCACATGCTCATAGGACCATTTCAGGCACTGTATCCTGTTCCTCATAGCTCTCTCTTCCCAACCTCTGTATGTAAGTAAGTTGGCCTGAACAGCCAAGATACAACCACTCTTTGGTTTAGCACAATCATGAAGTTCTCTCCAACGTGTCTTGTTCTTGTTCTATATTAACCTACCAAACACCATCCATCTCATCATGAAGCAAGGTTTCGTAAATAGATCAGCAGAAAAATGGACTACTATATCCATAAATATTACCCATTTTGAATTTAAGGCCGCCTGAAAATGGTACTAAACTGACTGACAAAACTTACTCAAACCTGCTATGGCTCAGCAACTGGACGCTGCTGCTTGGAACAGCAGTGCAGCAACTGGTCTCTGAACCTTGTTAATAACTCAAAGACAATGGGAGCAACTGGGAAAGGATACTGGTGCATAGATACTTGATGTGGCAATTTTTACACTGATTAGTGACTAGAAAACATGGCACCACACTATTTTGAACCAAGGACACAGATCTTTTACTCTACCATGCTTTCAAAGAGTTACAGAAAGTTACAGCACAAACAAGCCATTCAGTTCACAAGTATCTGCTGACTATCAACAACCAATTTATACTAATTCTAAACCAATCCTTTTTTATCCCCAATTCACTCCACATTCCGATCAATTCCCCTCAGATCCCACCATTCACCTGAAAACAAGAGAGAATATATAGTGGCCAAATTAAGCTGCCAATCCAGATGCCTTTGGGAGATGGGAGAAATCAAAACTCTAAGAAACCCATAAAAATCACATAAAAGGTGTAAACGCCAGACAGAATCGGAAGCAGGATTGAACCCACTGGCACTGTGGGGCATTGGGTCTATTAGCTGTACACTGTGTTACCCTTTTAACCTACACACTGCAATGGAATAATTGTTGGGCATGTCGAGTGAAGGGAATGTGTCTCAACAGCCTGCAAATTGGGAAGAAAATGAAAAAGAAGGATTCACCCAAAGGGCCCATGCTCTGGTGAAAGAAAGGACAAGCCAAACACTAGCTCCTTTTGCAATGGTACCAGGAATCAACTGGGAATTTACTGGGACAGGGTCCAGTGGAAGAGGAACATTGTCCGAACGCCAGCGTCAAATGATGTCATTTCACTCTGGGGATTAACCGCCTCTACCCCTACTTATACCCCCCCAACGTTTGCTGATAAATCCAGTGGAAGAGGGACAGCAGAAAGTCACCCTTTTCCAGTTGAAGGTAGAATACTCTGATCCCTGGGGATGAGTGTGTTCAAGTGGAAAAGCAATTAGTGTCCCAGTGGAAACGGCACAAAGGGCTTCCTATCCAATTAACTGGATGCCAGTGGAAAGGGGGCTACTACCTGCTGGAGGAACTCAGCAGGTCAAGTAGCATCAGTGGGAGAAAAGAAATGTTTAACACTTGGAGTCAAAATGCTTCAGCAGGACCTCATCAGTTTGGGCTTAAAATGTTGACCATTCTTACAATTTAGCAAGGTACAGATAGAAAGAATCCAGAATTTACAAGCAGACGAGTTAAGCCAGACCACACACCTATATTCAGTTTAAAATCAAAGATGCAACAAATTTAAATTCTCTTTGAATTGGGTATCTTTGTATGACCATGTAAAAGTGGACACCCTTAATTTTGGCCCCACCTGCTCAAATTCCCGATGCCCTGACCATCCAAATTTCCCACACCCCAACAGAAGACCTGCAGCCTGAAAGCAGACCATTGCCCCAACCAACCACCCACCTGAGCTCTTGATGTCCCAGCTGCCCAATAACCCTCACCCTGGCCACCCATCAACTGGAGCTAATGACAAGCAGACCCTCGCTGGCCGCCCATCCTAGCTCCTGACCATGGATCTTGGCCCTGACCGCTTGTCCATCCGAACGCCTCAACCTCATTCAAGCTCCCAACCGTGGATCCTCACTCCAGCCGCCACCCATCTGAACTCCCAACATCCCGGTCACCCTCCTATCCAAACTCCTGATGCCCTGGCCACTCAGTCCCAGCCATCAGAATTTCCTATGCCTTGAACAACACATGTACATACCAAGGTCAAAAGTTTGACCCATGTAAAAGTCAGCCCCCCTTTCTTGTCCCAAAAAGTGATCCACAAATTCGACAATAACACGAGTATATACAGTATTTTAGCATTTTCACTGCCATTTTAAAAACAGTTGAAGTACCTGCTTTTCCTTGCATGAGCTGCTGGCTTGTGGCTCAGGTATCGATTGTTCTGGCACATCTTTCTTCACATCCACTTGCTCTTTTATTAAATTTGCCATTTTGTCTTTTTCTTCCAGAGGCTTCTTTACTTGCCCAGTTAATCGTTTTCTTTCATTTTCCTCCTCCTGCTGTCCGTCTTGCAGTTCCCGTCTACTCTGTTCTTCAGTCTCGCTGCTCTGCCCATCTTGCTCTGCTTTCACTTTAAGCTCTTGTTCCTCCTCCTCAAGCTGCACTTTTTCCCTTTCTCTCTCTAATTGCTCCTTTTTTCTTCGCTCTTCCTGTTGCCCACGCTGTTCTTTTTCCTTTCTGGCCCTTTCACTAATCAGCGCTGCTTCAGCGTGGATCTGACTTATTTCTTCGTCGGTTAACTGGGTTTGTGGCTCCACAGCAGGCTTTGTTGAACGATCGGGTATCACTGGTCCATTGTGAACAGGTGGATCATCTGTACTCACAATGTCAGATTTGGAATGAGTCCTCTCTGGAAGTTTTAGTGTAGGTTTCTTAGTTCGATCAATCTATTCAAATACATAAAGAGTTGTCTTTATAAAACTTGCAAAGACAGTAACTTGACAAGATATTCTTGATATAGATTATCTAAAATATTCAACTTCTGTACTCCAGAATTGCCTAACCAGCTACTATCAAGGTACTAATCACAGGACTGAGATAACACCTAGAACTGTCAGCACATTTTCAATCTAGAGCTGTGCGATCATTGCAAAACCCACAACAATGGATCATTGCTCAAAAATTGGGACGGGAACATAAATAGCAATGGTCCACTGGCTCGCTGCTTGCTTCTTGAAGGCTGTCTGCACAAATGGTAGATGCGAGGAACAGAATAATATCTTTTGAATAGACTGGGGAAATGTTTGAGATTCAGGATTTTTTTTAAAATCCAGAAATCTAACTGTTTACACAGGGCCAATATCTATTTAAATAAACTCAATAGGATAGAATTCTACAATCTTCTGCACATATCAATTTCCAAATTATAAAGTTCATAAAATTAGCTAATTTTAATCATTTTGGAGATCAGTTCCCAGTCAGATCTGAGAGAGGAGAAACAGGATCGCGACTTCAAATGCAAGACTTTTTAAAGTTTAAGAAAGGAATTTATAATGGGGAAGGTCATATTTTGGTTTTGCCTTCTCGAAAGAAGTTACAAATAAAAAATTCATGGCCCCTAATAGTAAATACCCCAAAGTATTTGAGTAGCCCTATAAATAGTGGCTGCATTATATTCATTTTATAGCAACTTTTTTTAGACTAAACAATTACAATAGATTATGAACGTAACTCCCAGAATTCTATATTGGTTCGCCTACCGTCAATTATGGCAAAATGACTGTCCATTTTAAAATATGTAGAGCAAAGTTTTTGAAGATTCATTGGATTGGACAATGTTAACCTGAATTCATGAAAATGAAATTATGCTTGACAAATCTATTGGGAAGTTTTCTGAAGATGTAATTTGCAGAACAGACAGGGAAGAACTGGTAGTTATAGTCAATGTTCCCACTAATTTTTAGCACAAAAATCTTGGGTTGTGCAAAATTTTTTTCCTGTATCAAAAGTATCTGGACACTGAATGCTTGTGCAAATGTAAACTTGAAATTGTTTCAAGATCATTTTGGCACAGCTCATCATTCGTGGCTAATAAAACTGTATTGGCATGTTTTAATATAATCCGAGTATAATTGCATTCTATTAATTAATGCATTTAGTTTTACTCACACCAGCTGAAGAGACTAAATTTCACAAGGATGAACTCTGGCAGGTTTATTTTACTTAGAAAGAGATACAGCAAAAATATAATTTGGTCAGAACCATGTTTGAGGACAAGTATTAGACAACACATACCTGTGGAATGGTTTTCACTGCAATAGGTTTTCCAAAAGTTGATACTGGAACCTTCGGACCAGAGACACCATTAGGCACATTAACCATTTCAAGGCTGCCTTCTTTTTTTGTCCCTTCCAGCTCAGACAAGTTTCCATTAGAACTCCCTAAATCTTGGAATGCCTTCCCTTCATCCATGTCTTCAGAAGGTGGGTGAGGAGAAAAGGCTTCCTCCAAGGATGGATAATTAAAATTCACTATTATATAGAAAAAAAACAAGCACAGTATTTTGTTTCAAATTTAATTTACAATACATCAAAAATTAGCAGATTGCTTCTTTACATAGAAACCTACAGCACAGTGTAGGACCTTCAGCCAACAGTGTTGTGCCAACATAATAACCTACTCTACCAAATGCCTAAAATTTCCCTACTGCATAACCCTCAATTTTTCTGTTCCCTTAAAAGATGCTATTGTACCTGCCACTACCACTGCTGGCCCCATATTCTATGCACTCTACGTAAAGAAACAACCTCTTACATTCCTCCTGCATTTATTCATGAGCACCTTAAAAGTATGTCCCCTTGAGTTAGCCATTTCAGAGCTTGGGAAAACCCTCTGGACATCCACATGATCAACGCATTTCATACACCTCGATCAGGTCACCACTCGTTCTCCATCGCTGCAAGGACAAAAAAACCAAGTACACTCAAGCTATCCTCATAAGACACACTCTTCAATTCAGGTAACATCCTTGTAAATCTCCTCTATGTGCTCTCTGTTGCATCCACATCTTTCCTGCAGTGAGGTGACCAGAACGGAGCACGATGATCCAAGTGGGGTCTAACAAAGGTCTTGCGTAACTGTAGCATTACCTCATTGCTCTTGAACTCAATCCCACAGTTAATTAAGGCCAACATACTATACACTTTCCAAACAACACTATCGACCTGTGCAGCAGCCTTGAGTGACCTATGGACACAGACCCCAAGATCTCTCAGTTTGTCTACACTGCTCAGTCCTCCCATTAACACTGTAATCGGTCTTCAAATATGACGTATCAAAATCAACAAATTCACACTTTTCTGGGTTAAACTCCACCTGCACCTTCTCAACCCAGCTCTGCATCCTATGCCACTTTGTAATCTCTGGCAAATCCACACCACCACCCACTTTCATGTCATCTGCAAACTTACTATCCCATTTTTCCACTTCATCACAAGACCATATGACATAGCAGAAATAGGCTATTCAACCCATCATGCCTGCCCCGCCATTTCATCATGAGCTGATCTATTTTCCCACTCCGCCCCACTGCCCGGCCTTCTCCCCAGAAACTTTGACATCCTAGCTAATCAGAAACCTATCAATCTCTGCCTTAAATACACCCAATGATGGCTGCTGTAACTATCTGCTCTTGTGACTAACTGTCTTCGATAAGTCGAGGCAGAAACAAAATCAGTCTCAAATTTCTGATCAATATTCAATAACTCCCCCCTACAGGGAAAAACTGCAAAAGTCTTGCACTTCTTTACTCAGAGAGTGGTAGCCGTGTGGAATGAGCTTCCGGGAGAAATAGTGGCGGCGGAGTCAACTGTATTATTTAAGAAAAGGTTGGACAGGTCTATGGATGAGAAGATGGAGGGTTATGGGCATTGTGCAGGGAGGTGGGACTAGAAAGGGGTGTTTGGTTCGGTGCGGACTAGAAGGGCCTAATGGCCTGTTTCCGTGCTGTAATTGTTATGTTATGTTATGTTAACATCACTGTTTCAATGCACAGATGAGAAACCAAAGGGAAGCTGGAAGATCCTTGTTGGATATTTAGGATGTTATATAGTCAGGTTAATTTCAATGTCCTTGTTTATTCAGGAAGCAGAAGTACTTACAGGATACTTGGACAGTTGTCCAAGACTTCTCCTTTGGAGCAGTCACTTTGGAATTGGTGGTATACATTGGGTAGTAGAGAAGCCAGCTGTCATATCCTCCCTCCAAGACCATTGGTTCACTCTGAAGAATTACCTGGCTGTCCCACTTTGTAAGAAAAAGAAGAAAATTTAATATGTAGCAAGTAAGTGCAGCCAGCCCTTCCATCAGAGAGTGCTGCTGTTCCAAGTGTCAAAGATCATGGCCTACCTTCCAATTCTCTCATCTGAAAAAAGCAGAAATTACACTCTGTGATGCGGGCATACACTGTCTTTTGTTGACAGTAGGCTTAGGGAATCAAAATGGATTTGATACCATATGGGGAACTGGTAAACAGATAGTTAAATCTGAATGGGCCACTCTGACCATCCAGCAACCTGTTACTTAGTCATGTGCACAAAACAATTCTACACACTCCTATTGTAAGCAATTTCCAGACCTTATAAAGTGCATCTTTGAGGCTCTGAAGAACAGTCCCCCTCTTCACTTGGTTGATTGAACTGAACCAATCTAACAAAACAATGTAATCAACAGATTTCCGCTTCCTCCATATCTCCTTTGATTCTTCTGGTAGTTTCATCTCTATCTGGTTAACTGTGATGCTGCAGGAAAGAATTTTATAAATATTAATTTTCGGTGGGAAGATAGGAACCAAAACATCTTCATGAAAGAAAATAGCTTTAAAATTCCTTATCAAATGTTAAAATAACACCTGCTAACAATTCCAAATAGACTGAATTTTTACCCTGGATTGATGGCTTCCTCTGGCACACTAATACAGTGTGACGTGGTCACGTGTATGTGAGATTCCTGGTAATCCTTGAAGCTCCTTGCATCCATAATGATCACCTCAGTCTTTTCATCTTGCAACATTGCAAACAGTTTTTCGGCACTGATTGTGCCTGGAGGAGAACCTGCTTTAAAAAGACAGCAGAAAGAAATTAAACAACAATCCCATCAAACTAACAATGAGAGGGAAGGAAAAAATGTTGCAAAATTTTCACTCTGATTGGATTAACGTTCTCTGTTACACAGGAAATTATAGAATAAAGGTATTGTTTTCTCATTAAAAATAATATCCAATGAAAATAAATTCTGATTTTGCCATCTCACACCATTTCATCAGGCCCTCCTGCACAGAGTGCAGCCCTCGGGAATCAATATCAAATCCAACAATTTGTTTGCTTGATATGAATTAGCCATATCACTTCTTTTCACCGAGAGTGGTGAAATCTCTGAAAAGTTCTATCCAAGATGGTTGTGGAAGGTTATTATAGGGGTATTAAAGAGGAAGGAGACATCAAAAGATTGGGAGTATGGTGAGCTTCCACGGAAGAGTGGAAGCTCGAGGCAGATCAGTTATGATCAGATAGAAGGATGGGGCAGGCTTGAGGAATAAGTGGCCGACTCCTATGTTTTAATACTCTAAACCTTGATCTATTTATGGCCCACATATTAGCAGCTGCTTTCAACTCTTCCAAGTGGATCATTGCAAGCTGAGATTGGCCTGTACCTATTGATATCAGGACCTACTCAATGGACAATTTTTCCTCCACATGCCAAATATGAATACAAAGCTTTCTCAGGAAAGCGCTTGCTCATACCTCAAAAGACCACAAAAAAAAGTTCTGGAACCAGGTAGTGAATGTGCCACTGGTACATAGAATTGTACAGCACAGAAACAGACACTTCAGTGTCCTACGTTTCAGTCAAGATAAACTCAGCCTTTCTAATCTTCACTTATGACTATAACCTTCCATTCCAGGCAATGCTCTGGTGATCATCTTTTGCACTCTTTTTGTTGCTACCACGCCCTTTCTGTAGGGTGGTAAATGGAACTTTAGTTGCCCATTCAGAGCCAGCTCTTCAGCGCTTGACGTCCTGCTTTGCGGAAACTGCCAAAATGTTTGGCCTGGAAGTCAGCCTGAAGAAAACTGAGGTCCTCCATCAGCCAGCTCCCCACCATGACTACCAGCCCCCCCACATCTCCATCGGGCACACAAAACTCAAAACGGTCAACCAGTTTACCTATCTCGGCTGCACCATTTCATCAGATGCAAGGATCGACAATGAGATAGACAACAGACTCGCCAAGGCAAATAGCGCCTTTGGAAGACTACACAAAAGAGTCTGGAAAAACAACCAACTGAAAAACCTCACAAAGATAAGCGTATACAGAGCCGTTGTCATACCCACACTCCTGTTCGGCTCCGAATCATGGGTCCTCTACCGGCACCACCTACGGCTCCTAGAACGCTTCCACCAGCGTTGTCTCCGCTCCATCCTCAACATCCATTGGAGCGCTCACACCCCTAACGTCGAGGTACTCGAGATGGCAGAGGTCGACAGCATCGAGTCCACGCTGCTGAAGATCCAGCTGCGCTGGATGGGTCACGTCTCCAGAATGGAGGACCATCGCCTTCCCAAGATCGTATTATATGGCGAGCTCTCCACTGGCCACCGTGACAGAGGTGCACCAAAGAAAAGGTACAAGGACTGCCTAAAGAAATCTCTTGGTGCCTGCCACATTGACCACCGCCAGTGGGCTGATAACGCCTCAAACCGTGCATCTTGGCGCCTCACAGTTTGGCGGGCAGCAGCCTCCTTTGAAGAAGACCGCAGAGCCCACCTCACTGACAAAAGGCAAAGGAGGAAAAACCCAACACCCAACCCCAACCAACCAATTTTCCCTTGCAACCGCTGCAATCGTGTCTGCCTGTCCCGCATCGGACTGGTCAGCCACAAACGAGCCTGCAGCTGACGTGGACTTTTTACCCCCTCCATAAATCTTCGTCCGCGAAGCCAAGCCAAAGAAGAAATGGAACTGAACACAATGCCCCTATGTTTGGTATAAATGCAACATAACATCCCAACTTTTTTTTTACTCAATGATTTGATACATGAAGGCAAACATATAAAATACCCTACCCACTTGTGTCTTCATTTTCAGAGAGCTATGGATTTGCAAGGATTCTTTGTACATCAATGTTTACAATGTCCTATTGGAATTTGACTTCCTAAAGTGCATTACTTGTCCGAATTAAATTCCATCTGCCACCACTCTGCCCAATTTTCAGCTGTTCTATGTTCCATTGTATTCTTCATTATCTACGACTTCACCAATTTTTGTATCATCCACCAACTTGCTAATTGGACCACTGACATTCAAAGGTACCTGCTGCAATCATCCCTGCAGTCTACCACTTGTTACAGACAAGCACCCATCCAGCGCTATCCTCTGTCCTCTCACTAGCCAACTTTAATTACATTCAATTTAAGACATACAGAATGGTAACAGGCCCTTTTGGCCCACGTGTCTATGCTGTCCAATTACAACTCCAGTGCATTTTGAACAGTGGGAAGAAACCAGACCAACTGGAGGGAAACACAGACAGACACAGGGAGAATGAGCAAACTCCTTAAAGACAGTTCCAGATTCAAACCCCAGTCTCTGGTGATGTAACAGTGTTGTGCTACTTGTGCCACAAACATTAAGTTCTGTTTGCCTCTGAACCTCAGTGCATTAACCTTTTGGACTACCTACCATGCAGGACATTATCAAAAGCCTTACTGAAGTTCATATCAATTACTCTGCCACTCTGTCTTCATCAAGTATGTTTTTTATTTACCTCTTCAGAAAGATCAGATTTGTGAAAATAACCTCTGGAACATAAAACCATGCTGCTGTCTAGTGATTTACACACGAAGCTCTACAGGAAAAAAGCACACCTATTGAAGACACACCATTGACTTGTTTAGAATTAGGGGACACAGAGTGAGGGGAGGAATGAAGAGGGACTAGAGTTGACAATTAAAACTGCCACAGGCACATCAGGCTCAGTTAACTGTACTTCCTCAGCAGTAAATGATAGAAATCTCACCGATGTGTTCAGCACTTGATTCTTTAATGTCGGTTAACACACTGTCAGCCTAAAACAAATGAAACAGAGTTTTACAAACTCCTGCTTAAAACTTCTAAATATTTAGAACCTCTGAGCTGAGCCTCTTCATAGCCCTATTAACCAATTTTTAAAAAAATTTTTAAATTGCACAATTCAGAGTAAGAGAACCAATTGGACAGTTTCCTAATCCAATTTTTAAAAACTATTCTACGTGACAGCAATTATTGTGCACCCAAAACTGCAGGGTCTTCACCCAAAACATCCCTCCATCCTCACAGACGTTGCTTGACGTACTGAGTTCCGCCAGCAGTTTGCATTTCTCCAGATTCTAGCCTCTACAGTGTCTCATGACTCCGCAGAAAAAGGTTATATGTGTGGGAAAGAAGTGGAAGATGGAGTACAGTGTAGGAAAATGGTTAAGTATATAACTGAAGTTTAATTAGAAAATACAGCACAAATGGATCTATGAGTCCTGGTACCTGAAACATGGAAGGTTACCATGCAGAAATCAGAGACACTGATCTGACATTTTACATATGGTTCTCAGAAATGAAACCCTCAAATATCTTAAAAATAACAGCGAAGCTGTTGTAACTGCAACACTGATGCAGACCTGGGAGAGCAGGGAGCAGAGACACAGCACTGCTCTGCAGGGTCCTACTGCACAGTCCTGAGAGGTTACAGACTCTGGGAGAGTAGCAGACTGGCACACGGGCTGCAGGATGCTGGAGACTGGCTCATGGGAACCAGAATTTAAGAGGGCTCCGAGGGCAAGAAGGGCCTTGGGCAACAAAGGGTTCTGGATTGTATTGGAGATTTGGACCTGGAGCTTGGGTTGCCATTGGATTGAATGGGAGTCTGCGTGTTTGTAGAGGCTGTGGGCACGTTGCATGCAAATCCATGGATTCTCAGTGTCTCTGAAGAGACTCTTTTTTTGCTTCTCTTTCTCTTATTGTTAGGGGTGCCAGGCAATGCTCATGGTAACTTTGTTTGCTTTTCAGCATTAAAAGTTTAAATCTATCATGTATATTACATTTTTATGTATTATTACATGACAATAAAAGGACCCATGAATCTGAGCACTATCTGGAGGGAGCTATTTGGTCTACTCCTGCCTTATTGTTTTTTTTAATAAAACATTGTAACTAGATCATTTCTATTCAGGTTGTAACAAACCTTGAGGTTTCCTTTCTTAATGTCAACCTGGCCTGAAGACCCTCTGGTTGCTACTGTCAAACCGTTATCCTGTCCCTTGATTTTTGTTTCTTCTTGCCCTTTGCTTTTCTCTTCTTGCAGCCTATCATTCTCTTCAAGCTTTTTACGTACTTCAACTTCCTCGTATCTAACAGATTAAAGAGATCTTGGTCATTTTTAAAATCAATCAATTGGCTAAGCAATGTGCATTCATGCCTGTGGTGATCCAATGCAAAGTCTGATAGATAGCTGGACAATACTTGGTATCGAGGACCAGATTTCACTCCAAGAGATGTGGAAACAAGTATGTGCATGTGCCAGCAAAACATTGAAAATCATGCAACTCAAATGGAACTAATGTTGGGAAATAGTCATCACTCAGATTATGGGATATGAAGCATGAAGGATTTTAATAGTTCTTGTGTAACATGGCAGACAATACAAATCGACAGGGTAATACAGAATGAAAAAAAAGAACCACCGGTTCAAATCTAAAATTGCAAATTGCACCAACAGTTAACTGTTGGAAGAAAAATCACAAAACAAAATATGAACAATATAAATTGACTGGCAATAGGTTAATATCTGCATTATAAAAGCTAATGGTAAAAAATATGTTTGGGTAGTCAACCTGATTAGTTGATATGATAAACCCAACAGAACCACAACAGACCTTAACTTCAGGCTTTCTGAAAGTCTTTCTGCTTCTTCTATGGCTTTTCTGAAGCTTGTAGGGCCAAGTAACGAAACATAGTAGTCCTGCAATAAAAAAAAACCAAAAAGCTTTTTACTTATTCTGCAGTTTCTAAAGGTAAAATTCACAATCCTGAGCAATAATGTCTGCAGAGGCAATGGCACAAGGATTAACAATGGCACAAAGATTATACATTGATACAATAAAAGCTGTGAACACACTACAAATTAATTTGTGTCTGCAGGAAGAAGGCAGATCAATCCTTTCAATGTGACTTTTCATCTTGACCCACAAAGATTTTTGATGGATATTAACAACAATTGCAAAAATAGTTAATGCAAATGAAACTCTTGAGTCATAGAGTTATGGAACCATACAGCACAGAAATAGCCCCTTAGACCTAACTCTGAACAGTCTCCTATTTTTCCATCTCTTCCATTTACATCAGTCATCTGGAAGGACGATCATACAATGCCGTCTAAAGCATTGACCTTTTACTGATCTGATTAAACCTACTCTGAATGTTTAGCATTTTAACTATTTCTTTCAGATTGGTAGTCATTAACTTGCACTAAAAGAAGTTATCTGATACCAGCAACTGTGAAGCCTCATTGTTCAAGTTCCAAGCATTACTGTCTGGATCATTCTCCAGCAAGCAGTAATAACTGATTGAGGACATGAGCAGCAAGTCATTTGATTTCCACCTCACTTCTAAAAAAAAAATGTGCTGAATATGTTATTATTAAAGCCCAGCTTGAAAAAGCTCTGGAAACTAAATTATTTTGAAATTATTCCAAGAATTACATTAGCCTCATATTACATACGCATAAATTGTTCAGTACAATAGGTTTGCAGTTACTGTGAGACTCAGTATCAGGCATGTAATAACCCGAACCAGGTTTGGAACTTTTATCTCTGTAGTCCATTTAATGTAGTGAAATGTCCAAAGGAACTGGAGAGAAATATAAACTAGACAAACTTTTACACTGAGATAGAGGTATTCAGAAACAAAAGAAGCATTAATGCAAGGAAATTTTTAGTGAAAGAGACACGTTTCAAGGAAGAGGGCAAGAGTTGCAAAGCAAAGACCCTCAATAGCAGCTGAAAGCCTGGCCAAGGAGTGAGGAAATCAGTAATAAAAATATCTCAGTTTACAGGTATCTAAAAATTAGAGGAGCAGGACCATAAAGAAATAAAAAAACAAGAATGAGGATTTCAAAATTCAACCTGCAGCCAATGTAGTACAATACCTAAACCACTGTGTTACAGCAATTCAGTCTCACTTCTCTCCTTCTGTTTCCCAAGGGTTGTCTTGGGTAAGTGGTTGCACTGAGAACAATCAGCGTAAAAGCATAAATTAAAACAATCACTCAAGGATGATCTCCAACAATCAATGCATGAGTCTTGTTGCTTAAATGTCAATTTAACAATTAAGAACATACCTGCTCTAGAGAGAGCGCACCAAAGGTATACCAGAATAATTCCTGGGATATGGTGCTGAGATAAGACTAGATAAGTCTCTGCTCTTTTGGTGACATGATTGGAACAGACAAAATTCTTTGCAGGTTTAACAGGGTAAATCTGCAGGCTGCATCCCCCCACCCCCTCATGGGAAATGTAGAATTCGGCATCATGGTTCTGGAAATGAGAGGAAGACCACTTAGGACTGAAATAAGATTTTTTTCCCATTCACACGCCAAGGAATCTTGACTGCATTCAAAACCAATATGAAGTGAGATATCTGCCACGACGGTCATTAGCAAAATCAGACGGCAATGAGAAATTGTACAGGAGGGAGGTAAATCAGCTCGTTGAGTGGTGCCACAACAACAACCTTGCACTCGACGTTAGCAAAACCAAGGAGCTGACTGAGGTCCAGGAAGGGGAAATCAGAACACAAATTGGTCCTCATCGAGGGGTCAGCAGTGGAAAGGGTCGAGAGCTTCAAGTCCCTTGGTGTAAACATATCAGCATCTCTCCTGGGGCCTTCAATCACAAAGACTCGCCAGCAGCTTTGCTTACTAAGAAGTTTGAGAAGATTTGGTACGTCACAAAAGACTCTTGTAAATTTCTACAGGTGGTCTGTGGAGAGCATTCTGACTGGTTGCATTTCTGTCTGGTATGGAGGTGCCAATGCCCAAAGACAAGAAAAAATCTTGAGTGGTGAACTCGGCCAGTGCCATCACGGGCATCAGTCTCCACTCCATTGTCATAAAAAAGCAGCCTCTATTCTCAAGGACCCTCACCATCCAGGCCATGCCGCCTTCACTCTACTACCTTTAGGAAGGACGTACAGGAGCCCGAGGATGAACACCCAGCTTCTTCCCCTCTGCCAGCAGATTTCTGAATGGACCAGGAAGCATAGACACTACCTAACTTCCTCCTATTTTTCCACTAATTTTTTTTTTAATGTAATTTTATAGCGATATTAACACTATAACGCTGCCACAAAGCAATGAATTTCATGATGTTCTTGTCAATGAATTGATTCGGAATTAAAAAGTTTTGAGAGGCCCACAGCCAACTCTTGCTTCTATTTCTTCCTATTTAGTCATTTTTATTCTCTAATTAAATCACAGAATGCAGTGCAGCAAAACCTCATGGACCCCTTCCTAGGCAATAAAGCCAATTCTCGAAGAGATCTCACTCAGCTCCAATAATTCAGTGAGTTAACTCTAAAATTAATGAGAAGTGCTGTGTTTATAAAGAAGAAAAAAAATGGATTTAGTTAAACATGTCCTCGCTCTAGTGTTGGAATGTCGGTGTTTTTTTTTGGAAGATAGGTTAACCCAATACTGTGCCATGGGCACCATTTTGAAGACAGCTGAGGAAATCCCCTGAGGGTTTTGATGGTAGTATTCATTGCATAAATTAACTGCCGCTTTTCCTAAATTACAACTCTGATTCGTTTCAATCTGAACCACACTGGTAATAAAACCTTTTAGGACATCCCAAAGTCAGAAAATTACAATTCTCCTGAACATTACCAATGGCAAAAGCCAAATGGCATTGCATGAAACAGCTCAGCCATGTACCTGTTGATTTTTAAAATCGTTCCTTTTCCGAATTAGATGATATACAGTTAAATACTTCATGTAAAGAACATAAGCTTTTTCTTCATCTCTTTCCAACCTACTTTCTTCTGCAGCCTTGAAAATTTTACAGGCACTCGCAACAATACTAGAAAACAAAGAAAACAGTGATTTAGAAAGACAACATTACTGTCTGCCAGTGGTAAATTCTCCCTTGTCGAGTTACTGTTCAAAGGTATTCTTGGCTGAAATGATAGGACATTTTGTAATGTGTTACAGTATGCAAAGAAAATTCATCCCTGGGATGGCCATATAAATAAATTTTAACAGCTTGCCAAATGACAGAGGACAACCCATGACTGAAAAAAGTACATGAGAAATAGGAGCAGGAGTCGGCCATTCAATGAGATATTGGCTCATCTCCACTGACCTGCCTTTTCCCCACATCCCTTAATTTGCTTACTATCTAAAAATCTTTCCAGCCATGTCTTAAAGTCGCCTCCACTGCTTCAATGGGCAGTGAATTCTACAGTTTCACCACCCTCTTTGAAAAGCAGTTCCGCCTCATCTCCGTCCTAAATCTACTACCCTGAATTTTGAAACTATCTCCTCTAGTCTGGTCTCCCCACCAATGGAAACAACTTATCTACCTATATCTTATCTATGCCTTTCACAATTTTATATTTTTCTAAAAGACCCCCTCTCATTCTTCTAAATTTCAGTGAATACAGTCCCAGATAACTCAATCTCTCCTTTTCTTCTCTGGAATCAACCTGGTGAACCTCCTCTGCACTGCCTTCAAAGCCCGTACATCCTTCTTCAAAAAAAAAGACCAGAACTGCACACAGTATTCCAGGTGAAGCCTCACCAGTACCTCGTACATTTGGAGCATTACACATCCCTGTTGATAAATTCAATCCCTCCAGCAATGAAGGCCAACATTTCATTTGCCACTTGATAGTCTGCTGCAACTGTAAACCTTTTGCGATGCATGCACAAGTACTCCTTGGTCCTTCTGCAAGGCAGCATCCTGCAATTGCTTGCCATTTAAATAGTATTCTGATATTCCATTTTTCCTTATAAAGTGGACCATGGCCCACTGGTTGAGAACCACTAGACCCACCAATGTGGTTGACTATTACATATTATCTGAAATAGGTAGCAAGTCTCTCAATTTAATGGACAATCAGGGATGTGCAATAAATGCTGGACTTTCCAGTAAGACCCAGATCATTAAATATTCACATAAAACCCAATGTTTAATGTGGCACAAATACTGAAAGAAACCATTCTTCATTCTGCTACTATCAGGAAGGAGATACAGGAACCTAAGACCAGTACTCGGTGGCACAGGGACAGCTTCTTCCCCGCTGCCATCAGATTCCTGAATAATCAATGAACCAAAGACACTGCCTTACTTTTCGTGCACTACCATTTTTATTAGTGCTGTAAGATAGTTTATAATATGAATGTTTGCCCTATAATGTTGCCGCAAATCACTGAATTTCGGGACTTGTTCATGACAATAAATTCTGGTTCGTTCAACCCTCCATCACTCTTTGAAATAGTTCAGAAATCAACCTTAATGCTTCACAGGCTGTTTCATGTATATAGCCAGCCACTCCAAGATAACAAATCAATTTGATTTTAAAACTTCAATTAGGTTCCCTTTAAGTTTTCTGAGATTTAAATTTTAAAATGCAAGTTCAATTAAAAAAAAATTAGACATACAGCACAGTAACAGGCCCTTTCAGCCCACGAGCCCTTGCCATCTAATTACACCCGAATGACCTACAACCTCTGGTACATTTTGAAGGATCAGAGGAAACCCACGCAGACACGGAGAGAATGAACAAATTCCTTAGAAAACGTTGGATTTGAACCCCAGTCCCCATTGCTGGTGCTTAACAACCGTGCTGCTCTTGACAGCGGGGGAGAAAAACCATTTTCATACGATGGACATTTCTTACTTTTTAGTGCTTTTCTTTTCCAGTTTCACTTCCGCCTTCTTATTGAGATCAGCCAAGCAGGTAGACAGGTACAATTTCTTCACATCACTTGCAACTGCAGGCATTTTGAAAAATCTCTGACCCTCAACTGTTTGGGGCAGAAGTGATCCTTTCTACCTTTACCTTCAACAGCAGCTGACATGCACATAATTTGCCTGCAGAAAAATTACAAAAAAATCTCAGGTATGTGAAGTTAATGGTTTTGACAATTCATATAAACAGTCAGCCTTGAAGAAAATAATATTCCTGTTAAGATATGTCTCATAGACAGCCAAACAAAGAGGCCACATCACACGATATGTTTCACTAGCAATCTAACATCCACATTGGTATTCAGATTGGAGTTCCTGTTTCATGCTTTCTCCCCAACCCTTCCTTGTTGGCTTTTGAAGAGTTTTCACGATTAAATCGTATGGTCCAGAAACTTGGCACATGATGACTTGGGAAGGACAAATATCCCCATAATCACAAGCCACTTATGGTCGTTGCAAATAGGACTCATTTTCTTCTCTCCTACTGCCATCCTCAACATTCATTGGAGCGCTTTCATCCCTAATGTCGAAGTACTCGAGATGGCAGAGGTCGACAGCATCGAGTCCACGCTGCTGAAGATCCAGCTGCACGTCTCCAGAATGGAGGACCATCGCCTTCCCAAGATCGTGTTATATGGCGAGCTCTCCACTGGCCACCGTGACAGAGGTGCACCAAAGAAGAGGTACAAGGACTGCCTAAAGAAATCTCTTGGTGCCTGCCCCATCGACCACCGCCAGTGGGCTGATCTCGCCTCAAACCGTGCATCTTGGCGCCTCACAGTTCGGCGGGCAGCAACCTCCTTTGAAGAAGACCGCAGAGCCCACCTCACTGACAAAAGGCAAAGGAGGAAAAACCCAACCCACCAATTTTCCCCTGCAACCGTGTCTGCCTGTCCCGCATCGGACTTGTCAGCCACAAACAAGCCTGCAGTTGATGTGGACATTTACCCCCTCCATAAATCTTCGTCCGCGAAGCCAAGCCAAAGAAGAAGAACTGCTGATATAAGGGAGAGAGAGGGGAAGAAAAAGCAACTATGAATCAGGACAACATTGCTGCTCCAAAGGTTTAATAGGCGAGTAAAGACCTTTACTCTCTCTCAATTTCTTCAAGGAAATGACTAAACTGCTCAATTCTCCCTATCAAGGCTGACAGCTCGTTTTTGTCGGCAACCTTAATCCCAGGAACAAAGTTTTGGCTATAACTTCCTCAACTGAAACTTTTTCATCCCGTTTTGTGTTACTTCCTCCGAGGGTTCCAGCAAGACTTCCCCCACTGACCACGCTCGCAGCAGGCGACCACAAGGCCCTGGTCGTCGGCCTTCCGCTGCCTCACTCCAAGCCAGGCCCCCGCTGCCTGCCCCGAGCCGGGAATCGGGGGCTGGGAGTGCAACGGTGAAGCCCCGGATTCGGGATCGATCCAGGCCGCGGATTCGGGCGGTGTGGGTGGGGGGGGGGGGAGAATGCAGCTTCCCGGGCCGTGCGGAGGGCCCCAGCCTCCGATTCGGAGTCCAAGCTCAGCCTTAGATCCCGACTGGGATTCCGGTTACTGTCCTGTAACTCGCAATCAATCCCCCTCCAAACGCTTTACCGGGCGACGCAGCACCTTCCGCTCCCTGTCGCTCCACGGCCGCATAACTTTACCAGTGCGCCTGCGCGATCGCCATGCCGCTCCAGGCCCTGCCTGTCAATCAGCCGGCCTGGCCCCGCCTCCAGCACCAGGCAACTGCGCTTGGCCGGGGATGGAGAAAGGCTCTATTGCCCCCTCTGGAGGGAGGCTGAAATAGCCGATCCGAATCAGTTCAGTGTAAGGGGGCTGAGGACCATACCAGGTGACACTACCAAAGTGAACGTCTATCAAATTTTTGTGCAGTGTTTTAGGAGAAATGTATTATTTTCCACCAGCGTTGTCTCCGCTCCATCCTCAACATCCATTGGAGCGCTTTCATCCCTAACGTCGAAGTACTCGAGATGGCAGAGGTCGACAGCATCGAGTCCACGCTGCTGAAGATCCAGCTGCGCTGGGTGGGTCACGTCTCCAGAATGGAGGACCACCGACTTCCCAAGATCGTGTTATATGGCGAGCTCTCCACTGGCCACCGTGACAGAGGTGCACCAAAGAAGAGGTACAAGGACTGCCTAAAGAAATCTCTTGGTGCCTGCCACATTGACCACCGCCAGTGGGCTGATCTCGCCTCAAACCGTGCATCTTGACGCCTCACAGTTCGGCGGGCAGCAACCTCCTTTGAAGAAGACCGCAGAGCCCACCTCACTGACATAAGGCAAAGGAGGAAAAACCCAACACCCAACCCCAACCAACCAATTTTCCCCTGCAGCCGCTGCAACCGTGTCTGCCTGTCCCGCATCGGACTTGTCAGCCACAAACGAGCCTGCAGCTGACGTGGACTTTTACCCCCTCCATAAATCTTCGTCCGCGAAGCCAAGCCAAAGAAGAAGAAGATTATTTTTTTAATAAAAATATCCACGTTGTTAGTTAAAAGAACAAAAAATTGTTAGCTAGGCTTACATGTGCCAATATACCTACAAGGCTAAAACTCTATTGTAGCGGCTGTGTAGCAGGCCGCTATCACGAACCGTTGCTGGCACGGTTCTGCGGGTAGCGTAACAACTAAACCAACAGGTGAATACTCACCTCACGGAGTGGTACTGCGTGCTGGAGAACAGTGCGTTGTCCTGCTGAGTATCCTGCCGGAAGGCGCGGGGCACTCACAAGGATCAATTTAAACCGGCCGGTCCCGTGGATCGGGAGCACTCCAGCAGTAATGCCCCGTGGAGCCCGGGACATGCGGGGTATAAAAGATTGTAAAACCTGAATAAAGTTAGTCTTGAGTTGACTAATCTGGCGTGTGTGTGCATTACTTTATTAGTGCTACTCTATGCTAATTTACTTTTTGGACCTTCTAATGTACTCAGGTCAGAGCTGTCATTATTACCCAATTACAATGATGCTTCGAATCACATGGTTTCGTCTGCATGCGCCACAAGCAAGCGCTGTTGTTTTTGTTGCTGCTGGTGTTTTTATAGTCACTGCTTTTGTCAAATTTTCAGGTGTTTTAGCCACAATATTGTAGTAATTAGTATTTGTAAATCATTTTTATTTAAATTCTATTGTTTTCTTACCGAATTTTCACTTTAATCACATGAAACAATGTAAATACATTTAGGCTGTGTGTATATTGTAATTTAAAGGTGTGATTTTAATTTTGCTAGTGTTTATCTCACTACTATTGCCATTACATTCAGTGAAATACGGGAATTACGATTAACATCAGCACAAATACACATTACTAAGGATTCTGTATGGTCTGGCATGGGAGGAGGTCCATGGAGGGGAGGGGAGGGGGGGGTGTGGTGACCCCAACTCTAGTGACACTACTAGTGTGCATCTCAGGTAATGAGAATAATCTCATGAGCATCATTAAAGTCATGTGTTCAGAAGTCAAGACAAATTTTTTGGACTGGAGAATCAAGAGAACACGAACCAGCCCTCATCGAGAAGGTCAGCAGAGGAGAGGGTCAAGAACTTCAAATTCCTGGGTGTCATTATCTCAGAGGATCTGTCCTGGAGGTTCCATGTTGATGGAATCACAAAGAAGGCCCACCAGTGGCTATACTTTGAGGAGTTTCAGGAGATTCAGTATGTAATCGAAGACTCTCGAAAACTTCTACAGGTGTACCGTGGAGAGCAATCTGGCTGGTTGCTTCACTGCCTGGTATGGAGGTGCTAACACACAGGACAAGAAAAAACTCCAGAGGGTTGTTAACTCAGGCAGCAACAACACAGGCACCGGTATTTACTCCATCGAGGACATCTACATGAAGCAGTGTCTTAAGAAAGCAGCCTCTATCCTCAAGGATCCCCACCAACCAGGTCATGTCCTCTTTACTCATTGGAATAAAGGCTTCTGTGCTCTCTAAACCAAGATCTCTATGTCACTCTGAATGTTGCTTCTCCATTTTAAGTAGTCTCCAAATTCCCATGAATTCTTGGAAATTTAACATTTTTTTCCAAGAAAACTTTGCCTACATAATCATCTTTACTGAACTCTGGGAAAGCTAGGGTGCTCTGGGAGCTAGATGTTGGGCAGTTATATGACATGGTTTGTCCATTTATTGGTGAATTGGTGCAATTAGAGCTGATGTCATTGACTTAGGAAAGAACATTGACATTTGATATGCCAGTCAGTTTGAAGAATTTTGCAAAAATAATATTATCTTTTCAATAATGTTATGCTTTGAGGTGTCTGCTACATGACTAAAGAGCATTAAAAAAAGGGCAGGATTCATGGATACTCAGTAAGCCATGAGCTTTATGGCAGGTTTAAAGTCATGGTTTACAATTTACACTGAGTCATAGTTTTATGCAAACCCAGGCAAATTTCTACTGAGGTGTGGTGAAAAGTGTACTGACTGACTACATCACAGTCTGGTATAGGGAACACCAATACCCCTGAGCATAAAGCCCTTCAAAAGGTAGTGGATACAGCCCAGGACACCACAAGCAAAACCCTCCCCACTATTGAGTAGATCTACAGGGAACGCTGCTGTCGGAGAGCAGCAGCGATCATCAAAGACGCACACCACCCAGCGCACCCCCTGTTCTCGCTGCTGCCATCAGGAGAAAAGTCTAGGTGCCACAAGACAAGCACCACCAGGTTCAAGAACAGCTGCTCCCCCTCCACCATCAGACTCCTCAACAACAAACTCAATCAGAGACTCGTTTAAGAACTCTTACTTGTGCATTTTATTGATATTTTTCTCTCTGTACAGCAGTTTGTTCACATTTCTTTATTTGTTCACGTGTTTGCACGACCAGTAAGTGCTAATTCTGCTTCACCTGCAGGAAAAAGAATCTCAGGGTTGTATTTGATGTCAAGTACGTGCTCTGACAAGAAATCTGAAATGATAACAACTTTATTGTTGTGTGCATTATTTGAAGTACATACTCATCAAAATTCTTACTTGCTGCAGCCAAACAGGTATTTGTAGCCAACTATAATAGTAACCGATTATTATTATTATTTTTTTTAAAAAAAGAGAGTAAATACATAAAATAGATGAATCATAAATGATCACAGCAATCCTTGCGCAAATAAAATGAAATCTGCAGCCAGAGCATCAGCTGTAGGGTCTGTATTGGCTGGATTTGATTTCATTGAGCAGAGGAGGCTGAGGGCCATTCTGAAGGAAGGACAGCAAATTATGAGGGGATAGACATGGTTCAGAAGAAATATTTTCCCCAGTTGAGAATGTCAAAGGCAATAGGGCAAGTTTAAAATGAGAGGTGGTAGATTCAGTAGGGATTTGTGGGGGAAATGCGTCACATAAGAGGGAGGTTGGAGTCTGGAATAATTTGCTGAAGTGGCAGTGGAGAAAGACGCTCCTGGCATTTAAAAGAACATTTACACAAAACTCCCCAATTTCTCCAAAATTGACTGGGAATGCCCAAAGTGTTAGGAGACTAGATGGAGTGAACTTTGTTAAATGTACTATGCAGATTGGCCTCCCCCCCCCATGGGCAACATTGGACTTTGTACTGGGGAATGAAGCTGGTCAGATAACTAATGTATCGGTAGAATACTTTGGGACCAGTGACCACAATTCTATTAGTTTTAAGATAGTAATGGAAAAGGGTAACATGTCCTCAAATTAAAATCCTAAATTGGGAGTAAGGCCAATTTAGATAAGATTAGGCAGAAGTTAGCAATAGTTGGTTGGATGCAAATTAGAGAGTAAAAGCACGACTGCTAAGTGGGAAGATTTTGAGAGGCAATGAGGAAAGTTCAGGGCAGGAATGGCAAGGTAAAGAGGAGCCCAAAGTTCTATGGTGTGCACATTACTGACAACCAATCCTGGACCTTTAACACCTCTTCATTTGTCATGGGGGGGGAGGGCAATGTAGTATCTACACCTCCTGAGCAGGTTGAGGAGGGCAAGGCTATCAGCCCCATCTTGACATTTTGCAGGAACACAATTACAATGGCTGCATCATTGTGTGGGATAGTAGCTGCAAAGCATCAGACCAGAAGTCAATAAAGAGGATCATCAAAATGACTGAGGAGATCACTTGGATCTCCCTTTCCTCTATTGACTATATATACCCGTAGCATTGCTTAAATAGGGCTCTATAAATTTAGAGGACCTTTTCCATCCAGTACACAGTATCTTTGATCTACTAAAATCAGGAAGGAGATATAGGAGCATCAAAATCAGGACTGCTGGGCTAGGAAATAGAGTAACTTCTTCCCACAGGCTGTGATATTGATGAACAATATCCTGCAACCTTGGGTCCCATAGATAGAATAAGTAAATTATTGTGAAATATTTACACCTATTCTATATTATATTTCATGTGATCACTATATGCTGTGCATTATGTATGAGTGTATGCCATGGTCCAGAGAAACATTGTTTTGTCCATTTATAAATGTTCAATAATAAACTTGATATGATACAGAGAATGGACAATTCATTCAAACATGATGGAACATTATAATGACATGTATTTATTGACCATTCCTAATTTTTTGAGAAAGTGCTGGTGAGCCACGATGTTGAACTTGTGCAGCCCTTGTGAAGATGCTCTTATGAAATGATCATGGAAGAATTCTAGGATTTAAATTCAGTGTTGATGAAGGAACAGTGATAATGATTCTTCTTCCTCAATTATCCTGAATTGAGGCAAATAAGTCATTAATATGGTGAACCTGGAATATCATCTCAGTGAGAATGGGACGGTAGATTTATTTAATTGTAGAAAGTTAGTGAATGAAACTAAGTGTTTGAACTGAATAGTGGAGATGGAGTTCAAGGAGGGCAACCTGAAAGAGAAGAGAAGCAATGTAATGACAAGCAGTGGATGAGAGGGAATTCAAAATATAAACTGACTGCAACTATCTATAGATTCAGCATAAAGAAAAATATAGTGCAAGACAAAAAGGCTTTCTATCTGAATTCACAATATTGATGGATGGATGAATGAGTGAAATGAATAGAAACTTGTCAGGAAAAGGTAATCATTCATATGTAATGCAAGACAGTCCAAAGATAGTCTTAAAATGTAAACAAAGACCAAGTTGTAGATATGATTGAAGATACGAAGATTGACCTGCTGAGTTTCCCCAGCATTGTGCTTTTACTTCAATCACGGGGTCTGCAGACTTTCGTGTTTTACTCCTTAAGATACGATAGATCTTCATTGAAAGGCAAGACAATACTTAACATTTAACAAATGAATGCAACTGCTCCACCTTCCTTTCTGGCACAAAAACACAAAGCAAAAGGCGACTCAAGCACGGCGAGCAGAAGAAATTAAGTCCAAAGAGGAGTCAAAAATAGATGTGAGAGAAAAGAAACCCAGCCCACGAATAGATTGAGTAAGAGATCAAAAGCAGAGTAAAATTATAGTTAAAGCGCTTGACGTCCTGCTTTGCGGAAACTGCCAAAATGTTTGGCCTGGAAGTCAGCCTGAAGAAAACTGAGGTCCTCCATCAGCCAGCTCCCCACCATGACTACCAGCCCCCCCACATCTCCATCGGGCACACAAAACTCAAAACGGTCAACCAGTTTACCTATCTCGGCTGCACCATTTCATCAGATGCAAGGATCGACAATGAGATAGACAACAGACTCGCCAAGGCAAATAGCGCCTTTGGAAGACTACACAAAAGAGTCTGGAAAAACAACCAACTGAAAAACCTCACAAAGATAAGCGTATACAGAGCCGTTGTCATACCCACACTCCTGTTCGGCTCCGAATCATGGGTCCTCTACCGGCACCACCTACGGTTCCTAGAACGCTTCCACCAGCGTTGTCTCCGCTCCATCCTCAACATCCATTGGAGCGCTCACACCCCTAACGTCGAGGTACTCGAGATGGCAGAGGTCGACAGCATCGAGTCCACGCTGCTGAAGATCCAGCTGCGCTGGATGGGTCACGTCTCCAGAATGGAGGACCATCGCCTTCCCAAGATCGTATTATATGGCGAGCTCTCCACTGGCCACCGTGACAGAGGTGCACCAAAGAAAAGGTACAAGGACTGCCTAAAGAAATCTCTTGGTGCCTGCCACATTGACCACCGCCAGTGGGCTGATAACGCCTCAAACCGTGCATCTTGGCGCCTCACAGTTTGGCGGGCAGCAGCCTCCTTTGAAGAAGACCGCAGAGCCCACCTCACTGACAAAAGGCAAAGGAGGAAAAACCCAACACCCAACCCCAACCAACCAATTTTCCCTTGCAACCGCTGCAATCGTGTCTGCCTGTCCTGCATCGGACTGGTCAGCCACAAACGAGCCTGCAGCTGACGTGGACTTTTTTTACCCCCTCCATAAATCTTCGTCCGCGAAGCCAAGCCAAAGAAGAAAGAAAATTGTAAAAAAGCAGAGTGCCAAAAATGTAATAAAAAGGAGATTAGCAGAGACTCTGTTGACATTCAGAAAGAGAATTGAGGATGATATTGCACGTACTGGGTAAATGGGTGCCTCATTTAAAAGATGATGTACCAAAGGAGGGTAGAGATTTAGCCCCTGGTACAGGCGATGGAGGGACCAAGTCCTTCTCCCTGCACCGTAGTTCTCTGTAACAACACCCAGCTCAGCCGTCAAACTTTATATCTTTATCAAGATACAGATGCCCCAACAAAACCGTTCATATCTTGGTGACAGGCACGGACCTGTTGGGGTTTTTATTGCGATCACTGCTTCTACGGACCTTCGTGCGCCTGTTGATCAGCTTTGGCCTCGGTCCTCCGCTCCCCTTCGGCCCATCGCTCCGATGCTGGCGCTTCCTGCACCAAGATGGCGGCGGCGCCGGCCTCAGCGCGCGGCCCAGGTCACGTGCGCCCACCTCGCCCTCCGCAGTCCGCCTTGCGCTCGGTGCCAGCGAAGAAGGGGAGGAGGAGGGGGGGTTGCGGCGCGCGTCCTCCGCTCTCGGCCGCAGGCGGCGGCCCGAACCACGCAGCGATCCACGGCCAGAGGCAGCGACCGAGGTGGGTGAGGGCGGCGGCGGCGGCGGCGGGAGGGAGGGAGGGAGGGAGGGATGCGGGCGGCCTGAAGCTTTTCCAGGTCACGCCGAGGCGATGGCCGACCGGATGTGGAAGTTGATCCCTTTCTCTGCGCCTTAAACACTGATCGACTTCCCCCGGAAAGGCGCCGGGCCCCGGGCCGCCGCCCGCTTCCTGTTGCCCCGAGTGGAGACGAGCGCCAGGCTGCGGGTCGGCAGCTGCCCTGGACCGGGGGAGGGGGGACGAAAGGCCCGGGCGCTCGGTGGATTTTTCCGGCCGAGGCCCCCTGGGCGGACGCAGCCGCAGGGCTGTGTCCCCGCTGGTCCGGGACTTGACAGCCCTCCCCCCCTCTCTCTCCCACACTCGGGTGTCCAGGTCGGCCGGGGTGGGGGGTGGGGGGTGGGGGTGCGGGTGCCCATGCATGTGCCCACCCCAGGCATGTGCCCACCCCAGGCATGTGCCCACCCCAGGCATGTGCCCACCCCAGGCATGTGCCCACCCCAGGCATGTGCCCATCCAAGAGCCTTCTCAATGTGCCCATTGAATCCACGTCCTCGACCCCCCTCCCCAGACCGTTCCAGCCACACGCCGCTCTTTGTGTAAAAAGAAAACTTCTCTTAAACTTTCCCACCAAGGTATGATTTTCCACCCGGGCTCTCTCCAACAGGACGGCACTAGCATCGACTTCACCGGTGTCTGCTGGTGCCTTCCCCTTTCCCTTTGTCGTCTCTTCCTCCACCTCTCCGCTCCATTTCCACAGACCCTGCTTGCTGGTCCCTCCCTTACCCACCTCCTGCCTTTAGGACTGTGCTTCCCCCACCCCCAACCACCATTTTTGTTCCAGTGCCTGCTGACATTATTTCATACCTTGATGAGGGGCTTGGTCCTGAAATGTCAGTTATACTATATAAAATTTGGCCTGCTGAGTTTCTTCAGCATTGTGTTTTTACTTCAATCACGGTGACGACAGACTTTTTTAACTTAAACTTTCCTCCACTCACTGATGTCCTCTGGTATTACGTATTGCTGCCCTGGGGGGAAAAAAGTGATGACTGTCCACTCTAGCTATGCCTCTCATAAGCTTGTACACTTTTATTAAGTCGCCTCTCACCTCCATTGCTCCTAAGAGGAAAGTCCGAGGTTGCTTAACCTTTCTTCATAGATGTATTGTTCAATCTAGGTAGGATTGTGGTAAATCTCTGCACCCTCTGCAAAACTTGCACCTTCCTATAATGAGTTGACCATAACTGGACACAATACTCATAAATGTGGTCCAGACATGTTTATGGAGCTGCAACGTTACCTGGTGGCTCTTGAACTCATTCCCCTGGCTAATGAAGGCCAGCACACCGTATGCCTTCCTAACCATTTTATCAACTTGTGGGGGAACTTGTAGGGTTCAGTGGACTTGGAACCCAGGGTCCCTTTATTCCTTCACATTGCTAAGAATCCTGCCATTAACCATGTACTCCGCCTGCAAATTCGATCTTCCAAAGTGTGTCACTTCATACTTTTCTGAATTGAACTCCACCTGCCACTTTTCCACCTAACTCTGTACCCTGTCGATATCCCATTGAAACCTATGACAACCTTCTGTACTATCCTCAACACCTCCAACCTTAGTGTCATGTACAAATTTACAAATCCACCCCTCCAGTTTCTTGACCGTTATTGATTATCATAAAGAGCATGTGTCCCAGAGCAGATTCCTGCGGAACACCATAAGTTACTGACCTCCAGTCAGAATGCACTCAATCTATTGCCACCCTCTGCCTTCTGTGGGCAAGCCAATGCTTCTATGAGTCCCATGCCTCATGGACTCTGCATAAGCCTACCATTGGGAACCTTATCAAGCATCTCGCCTTGAAAATTGGGTTCATGACCCACGACCAGTCCCTCTCAAAGCTATGCTGACTATCCCCAAGAAGACTGTTTCCCCAAATGCTCATAAATCATGTCATTAAGAATCGTCTCCAATATTTTCCCACCAGTGACAAGATTCATTGGTCGATAATTCTCAGGATTCTCCCTATTACCTTTCCTGACTAAGAGAACAACATTTGCCACCCTCCAATCCTCTGATACATTACTGTGGCTAGGGAGAATGCAAAGATCATTATCAAACCACCAGCAATCTCTTCCCTAGCTTCCTTTAGTAACCGAGGGTATATCTCATGCAGCCTTGGGGACTTATCTATCCTAATCTTTTTCAAAAACTCAAACACAACCTCTTTCTTGACCTTAACATACACCAGCATATTTGCCTGTTCTGAACTGACCTTGCATTCACTAAAGAGTACTGAAGTATTCATTACTGACCTCCAACTCCAGGCACCTTTCCCCATATAATCCCTGAGCAGTCCTACCCTCCGTCTAGTCAAGCTTCTATTTTCTACGCTTTACATGTGTGAAGTTTGTGTCAATGTCATTTCACACAGCATATTTTAAATGCAATGATTTGTGCAAATAAATGAATTGTGTGCAAAGCAAAATATCCATGTTTTGATGTTTCTGCAAACCTGGGTTTTTCCAAGACAACCAAGCAACAATAAATTATTATTATATGGTTTACTAAATTTTCAGACAACACCATGGTTGTCATCACAGTCGGCAATGAGGAAGAGTGCAGAAGGGAGACAGATCAGTTAGTTGAGAGGTGTCACACTAACAACCTAGCATTCAATGTTAGCAAAACCAAGGAGATGATTGTGGACTTCAGGAGAAAATTAAAAGAACATAAACCAGTCCTCATCAAGGGGTCAGCAGTAGAGAGGGTCAAGAACTTCAAATTCTGAGGAGTACTGTGATGGAGTAGTGGCTGGTAGGGTAATACCAGCCCTCTCCAGAAAAGAAGAAAAAAAAGTGAAGAAAAGACAAAGTTCAATAAATACAAGAAATAAAAGATAAAGTTGTAGAGAAAAGAAAGAAAAAGTAAAAACAACAGGAAAAAAAATATGCAGGAAAAGAAAGGAGAAGGCCTTACCTGCACGAAGAAACTGAGCCGTGGTGGAGAAGAGCGCCCGATCTCCGAGGTTGGTGACAGCCCCCGGAGTCGCGACCCACTGACCACTGGACTGGAAAAATGGCTCTTTGAACGAAACAAATGTGCACAACTACGCAATCTAAGGTAAAAGAAAACACCGACGGGAGGGAGGCTCAGCCGAGGAGGAGGCAACTACAGCATGACCAGCTGAGGGATGCCCGACACCAGGGCTCAGCTGGAAGATGAGGAAAGCGGTAGGAGAGGGCGTGAAGTACCAGGTGAGAAGGAAAGTCAATGGGGTGAAAGGAAAGAAGAGCAGCAGCAGGAGGCTCAACAGATGAGCAGCTCAGAAGAAGAGGACCAACAGCAAGAGGCCAAGCAAGAAGAGGCCTGACAAAGTGAGACAAGCAACTCATCAGGAAAGTCAGAAGAGATACAGATACAAAGAAGAGAAGAAGACACAAACACAGGTACAGTCACAGAACAGGAAGAAGAAGACCAAGATCTTCACAGAGAAATAGAAGGTAAAACAGAACAAATGAGACCATTAAAAGAATGGTTGTCATTAGATTTTAGTGCAATTAAAAGAAAAATGAAAAGAACAGAAGATAAAATGCAAAGATTAGAGCTAGTCATGACAGAAATAGGGAAAAGAGTAGAAAATGTGGAAGAATGAGAAACGGCTGTAGAAATGGAAGTAAACAACTTAAGAGGAAAATTGGAAGAAAGTGACAAAAATATTAAAGGGACACAAGAGTTGTTAGCTCAGAAAATTGATATGTTGGAAAATTATAGTAGGTGAAAAAACATAAAAATAGTGGGCCTGAAGGAAGATCAAGAAGGGACAGATATGAAGGAATTTATAAAAGAATGGATCCTGAAGGTCCTTGGAATGACAGAAATTCAGGAAGGAATGTAAATAGAAAGGGCACACAGAACACTAGCTCCGAAACCACAGACACATCAAAATCCAAGATCCATTTTAGTAAAATTTTAGAGATATACAACAAGAGAAAATGTATTGGAGTGGGCAAGGAATAAAATTAGAGAAGACAATAAACCATTGGAATACAAGGGTCAAAAAATATTTTTTTACCCAGACATAAGTTTTGAACTCTTAAAGAAGAGGAAGGAGTTTAATACAGCAAAATTGATCCTATCGAAAAAAGGTAATAAATTTATGTTAAGACATCCAGCTGTGCTTAAAATATTTATCCCTGGGGAGCAAAACAGACTGTTCTCGGATCCGGAGGAACATAAGAATTTGCAGAAAGCTTGCAGGACAGAAGGAGAGATGTAACAAGAATGAAGAACGGTGATAAAATATATATAAAGAAGTAAAAACAATGTATATGTAAAGAACTAAAGAAGGGAAAGAGAAGGGAAGTATGGGGGAAAAAAGGGAGAACTTTGTTATATGTGTATTTTTTTTAAAAAAGGTTTTCTGGGGGGGTTAGGGGGGAGAGAATAACCGTCACTATGAAATCAGTTGACACTTGTGAGCAGGTTCGCAATCCAAATGGAAAGGGGAGTTGAGGTTGCCCGGCAAGGGATAAAGGGCAATTCAGAGAAGTGGGGGGGGGGTATATTTGGGGTTAAGGGAGTATTGGATGTGGGAGTTGTTGGAGTATTTTATGTTTTAAATGTGTTGTCATACATTGAGTTTAAAAAGGGAAAACAGAGATGAAAATGGGGAAAAGGGGGATGGTGGTGGTGAGGAAGCAGAAATGAGGTGTAAACAGGATATGTGATGGCCATGTTGAGCTATATGACTATAAACATTAATAGAATACATAATCAAATGAAAAGGAAGAGGCTATTAAATTTACTGAAAAAAGAAAAAATAGAGCATTTGTGCAGAAAACGCATCTAACTGAAGTGGAACGTAACAAATTAAAGAGAGACTGGGTAGGACATGTAGCGGCAGTATCATATAGTTCAAAAGCTAGAGGTGTAGCTATATTAATTAATAAAAATGTACCAATCAAAATAGAGGAGGAAATAATAGATCCAGCAGGGAGGTATGTAATGATAAAATGTCAGATATATTCAGAATTTTGGAATTTGCTCAATATATATGCACCTAATGAATAGGATCAAAAGTTGATGCAGGATATTTTTTTGAAGATTGTAGATACACAAGGAAATTATTGATAGGAGGGAATTTTAACCTCAACTTGAATCCAATGTTGGATAAAACTGGACAAAAGACTAGCAAAAAGAATAAAGTGGCCAAATTTATGGTTAAATCAATGCAGGAAATGAAACTTATATGGAGGAGGCAGCACCCAAGAGAGAAGGAACACTCATATTATTCAAGTAGGCATAAAACATACTCAAGGGTTGATGTGTTTTTGTTGTCGGCCCATATTCAAGGGAGAGTTAGGAACACTGAGTATAAAGCTAGATTACTATCTGATCATTCACCCCTGTTATTAGCAATAGAACTGGAGGGCATCCCACCAAGAACATATAGATGGAGGTTAAACTCCATGCTACTTAAAAGGCAGGAATTTAGAGATTTTTTTGAATGCCAAATTAAAACATATTTTGAAATAAATCTGGAATCTGTGAAAGACAAATTTATATTATGGGATGCAATGAAAGCCTTCATTAGAGGGCAGATAAAAAGTTATGTAACTAAGATGAAAAAGGACTAGAACTGGAAAATAGAGCAGTTGGAAATGGAGAAAGTATTTACAGAAAAGGAACTAGTAAAAAGGGATGATATAATGAAAAAGAGTGAATTGGTGGACAAAAAAATAAAATATGAAACATTACAAACGTAAAAGGTGGAGAAGAACATAATGAAAATAAAGCAAAAGTATTATGAACTAGAAGAAAAAAATGAAGAAAATATTAGCCTGGCAACTTAAAACAGAACAAGCTAAAAGAACTGTATTGGCATCAAGGAAAAAGGACAAACAAATTACATATAACCCATTAGAGATTAATGAGAACTTTAAGGAATTTTATGAACAAGTATACCAAACTGAGAACGAGGGGAAAGATGATAAAATAGAAGAGTTTTTAGCTAAAATTGAACTGCCAAAATTGCAAGAAGAGGAACAAAACAAACTGATAAAACCATTTGAAATAGAGGAAGTACAGGATATATTTAAAAAAGCTGCCGAACAATAAAACACCTGGAGAGGATGGATTCCCAATAGAATTCTATAAAACATTTAAAGAGTTATTAATTCCTCCTCTCCTGGAAGTAATGAACCAGATAGAAGAAACACAAAGCTTGCCAGATTCATGTAAGACAGCAATAATTACAGTAATACCAAAGACGGGGAAGGATCCACTAACCCCAGCATCATATAGACCAATATCTCTACTTAATTCAGATTATAAGATAATAGCAAAATTATTAGCAAACAGATTGACCGATTGTGTACCTAAAATAGTAAAACAAGATCAAACTGGATTTATTAAGAAAAGACGAACAGTGGATAATGTCTGTTATCTTATTTCCTTGGACTTCATGAATTAGATTAATAAGAAGCCAACAGTGGCTGTTGCTTTAGACGCAGAAAAAGCCTTTGACAGAGTAGAATGAAATTATTTATTCAAAGTATTACAGAGGTTCAATCTACCAGAAAAATATATTAATTGGATTAAAGCATTATATAATGGACCATTGGCGAAGGTAACAGTAAATGGATATATAACCATATAACCACTTACAGCACAGAACAGGCCAGTTCGGCCCTACTAGTCCATGCCATAACAAATCCCCACCCTCCTAGTCCCACTGACCAGCACCTGGTCCATACCCCTCCAGTCCTCTCCTATCCATGTAACTATCCAGTCTTTCCTTAAATGTAACCAATGATCCCGCCTCGACCACGTCTGTCGGAAGCTCATTCCACATCCCACCACCCTTTGTGTAAAGAAATTTCCCCTTATGTTCCCCTTATAATTTTCCCCCTTCAGTCTTAAACCATGCCCTCTAGTTTGAATCTCCCCCACTCTTAATTGAAAAAGCCTATCCACGTTTACTCTGTCTGGCCCTTTTAAAATCTTAAACACCTCTATCAAGTCCCCTCTCAATCTTCTCCGCTCCAGAGAAAAAAGCCCCAGTCTTCACAACCTTTCCCTGTAACTCAAACCTTGAAATCCTGTCAACATTCTCGTGAACCTTCTCTGCACTCTCTCTATTGTGTTTATATCTTTCCTATAATTTGGTGACCAAAACTGTACACAGTACTCCAAATTTGGCCTCACCAATGCCTTGTACAATTTCATCATATCCTCCCTACTCTTGAATTCAATACTCCAATTTATGAAGGCCAACATTCCAAATGCCTTCTTCACCACACCATCTACCTGAGTATCAGCCTTGAGGGTACTATTTACCACAACTCCTAAATCCCTTTGTTGCTCTGCACATCTCAATAGCCGACCATTTAATGTATATGACCTATTTAGATTTGCCTTTCCAAAATGTAACACCTCACACTTATCTGTATTAAATTCCATCAGCCATTTCTCAGCCCACACCTCCAGCCTTCCTAAATCACCTTTTAATCTACGGTAATCTTCCTCACTGTCCACAACACCACCAATCTTTGTAACATCCGCAAACTTGGTTATCCAATTCTCCACCCCTACTTCCAGATCGTTAATATATATATAACAAACAATAGTGGACGCAGGACCGATCCCTGAGGAACTCCACTAGTCACCGGCCTCCAATTGGACAAACAATTTTCTACCACTACTCTCTCACCTCCCATCCAACCTTTGCTGAATCCATTTCACTACCTCCTCATTTATACCTAATGCCTCCACCTTTTTTCATCATTTTAAATTAAGTAGGTCAACTAGGCAGAGATGTCCACTATCCCACTCACTGTTTGCTTTAGCAATAGAACCATTGGCAGAACTGATAAGAACAGAAAATAAAATAAAAGGGATAAAAATAAAGGAGAAGGAGAATAAAATCAGTTTATTTGGAGATGACATCATAGTATACTTAACAGAACCAGAAATATCAATAAAAGAATTACATAAGAAATTGAAGGAGTATGGAGAAATATTGGGGTACAAGAGCAATGCAATAAAAGTGAAGTGATGCCAATGAGTAACGCGAATTATACAGAATTTAAAAAAGAAGCACCATTTAAATGACAAACACAAGCAATCTGATACCTAGGTATTAGGTTAGATAATAACTTAAGCCACCTGCACAAATTAAATTATTAGCCACTAATAAAGAAATTGGAGAAAGACTTCGAACATTGGAAAGAATTACCGCTAACTTTGATAGGGAGGGTAAATTGCATTAAAATGAATGTCTTCCCAAGGATACAATACTTATTTCAATCGTTACCAATTCCCTTAACAGAGAAATTCTTTAAGGAACTTAAGAGAATAATAAGGAAATTCCTGTGGAAAGGGGGGAAACCGAGGATAGCATTAGATAAATTAACAGAGAGGTACAACCAAGGTGGTTTGCAGTTACCAAACATTAAAAATTATTATAGAGCCACACAATTAAGGTATTTTTCAGATTTTTACCAAACAAGGGAAACACCAGACTGGACTAAGATAGAACGAGATAAAATGGGGGAGAAGGTACCAGAACATATACTTTATAAGTGGGATGAAAAGCTGGTACAATATAAAAGCACACCAGTACTGCATCATTTACTCAATATATGGAAGAATATCCCCTTAGAAAGGAAAAAAATGAATTACCAAATACCAAAATTGTTATTGACACAAAACCCATTAATCCCTTTTACAATAGATAACCTTTCCTTTAGAGAATGGGAGAGCAAAGGAATCAAAAGAATAGAAAATTGTTTTTGGGAAATAATTTATTAACATTTGAACAGTTGAAGTACAAATATGGAATAACTCATGTTACAATGTTTGCATATCATCAACTGAAAGCTTATTTAAAGCATAAATTGGGAAACAGACTGAGAATACCAGAAGGAAGCAGCTTTGAATATGTGATTACAGACACAATGATAATTAAAAGATTTATAACAAACATGTACATTAAGCTGCAAGATAAGGAAAATGATGAAATAAGCTATAAACCCAAACAAAAGTGGGAAAAGGATTTAAACATAAAGATAAAAAATGAAACATGGGAAAAGTTATGTTCTGGAACTATGAAGAATATAATAAACACAAGGTTATGCATGATACCATATAACCATTTATGGAGCGGAAACAGGCCATGGTGGGCTTTTGAGTCCACACCGGTTCACTGATTTTGTGCACCCTCTTCAGGCATTGGACCCGGTAGATCTTCATTCAATAACGATGGGCGAATTCAATGCAGGTGGAATCTTATTGAAATTGAAAGCAAGATTGTTGTCCTGGCACCACACAACCTACACAGGTTATATATCACGCCCCAAAAGTTAAAAAAAATTGGATCCAACATTATCAGATAGATGTTTTCGCTGTAAGAAGTTAATGGGAACAACAGTACACGCAATTTTGGCATGTGAGAAAGTGAAAATGTTTTGGGAAGCTCTAAATCAGATATTAAATAAAATCACAAAAAAATAACGTACCAAAAAATCCAGAGATCTTTCTTCTAAGTAATATAAGAATAAGGAATTGGGCATCAAATTGGATAAAGCACAAAAAAGATTTATTATGTTAGCCTTAGCAGGAGCAAAAAAAGTGTATAATGTCAACTTGGAAAATGGAAGAGAGCATGAGAATACAGCAATGCTACGTGGAAATGAATAAATGTAATAAATGTATTCCATTGGAAAAAATAACATATAATTTAAAAAATAAAGTCACATTATTTGAACCAATTTGAGAACCGTACATGGAACATAACAGAGGGGGCTTGGCTCAGACCTTCACCCCCTAAAATGATAAGAAGACAAAATGACTTGATCCAGTGTGTAAAAGTAGATGACACATTTTTCTTGTTTATTTTTCATTGTGTGATGACATTGTTTCATGGTTTTATTGTATTGTATATGTTGAATGTTTATTGGTTTTGGAAGTGGGTGGGAAGGGGGGAGGGAAGGTAGGGGGGGGGAAAAAAGGGAGAAAATGCCACTGAGTATATTTAATGAGAAATGTTTGTATATATTTTGGTTGATATGGTTCACAGTATGAAAAATTAAAAAATTATATATAAAAAAAGAACTTCAAATTCCTGGGTGTCAACATATCCAAAGATTTGTCCTGAAGCATTCTGGCTGGTTGCATTACTGTCTGGTATGGAGGTGCCAAAGGTCAGGACAAGAAAAAACTCCAGAGGATTGTTAATTCAGCCTACGATATCATGGACACTAGACTTTACAAGTGGGGATGTCTTAAGGCAGCCTCTCTCCACAAGGACCCCCACTGCTCTTCACCCTTTGATACCATAATGGAAAAAGATTCAGGACCTGAAGACGAGCACTCAGCGGCTCAAGGACAGCTTCTTCCCCTTTCCCATCAGATTCCTGAATGAACAATGAGCCACAGAGACTGCCTTACTTGAATTTTTTCTTGCACTATTTTTATTTATTTTGTACAGTGTTTTATATAAATGTTTGCACTGTGATCCTGCTGTAAAAGAACAAATATAGAGACGTGCTCATGACAATAAATTCTGATACTAAATTATTCAGTGCGTATTTCTTCATTTTCTGACTAGATGTCTCTTGTGGATTTGGGGAAGAAGCTTTTGGAAGCCGCCCGAGCTGGACAGGATGATGAGGTGCGAATCTTGATGTCCAATGGTGCCCCTTTCACCACGGACTGGGTAAGTGAAGTCAGTGCTACAATAACCTTTCCTAATTGAATACAGTTGCAGGTTTTTTTTCTGATATGTGGTCTGACATAAAGACCAAAATTTGACAAAATTCAGCCTTGGAATTGTGGCACAGTAAAGACCTGGAATGTAAGATAGAGAAGTAAAGATCAATAACACAAGTCAGGGGTTCGTGTGCTCCAAAGGCAGGTCATTACTTTGAATTCAATACAAATGATCATAGATTATTTTGATGACTCAAGTGGTCTGTGTCTTTAACTGATGTTGTCCCCAACCTTGGTTGGAGGGGATTAAAAATTGCAGGCTTGACTACACCCCATCAACATTGTATATATAAGTATATCCAATGGTGCAGCGCTGCAGGGGAGAATAAACTAAAAAGCAAAGTTGCTTGATTGCACCAGCAAGATTTTTTTTTTAAACTTTGGTGAACATCTTGAGAAGCAGAAAGAAACAGAGTAGGAACAATAAAATTAATTAAATAGTGCACTCCATTTATCAAAAAATTGACAAAACTATATAAAAGTGAAGAAATTTGCTTCTCCATCCCTTCAACAACTTCCATTTCCCTGAACTCAACTGCCTCACCTTCACCATGGACATCCACTCTCTACACAATGAATTTCATGACATGTTCATGACAATAAATTCTGATATACACCTCCATACTTCTATACTGATGGCTTCAAAGCCCTTTGTTTCTTCCTCAATAATAGACCCAACCATTCCCCCTCCACCACCACCACCCTCCTCTGCCTGGCAGAACTTGTCCTCGCCCTCAGTAACCTCCTTTGACTTTCTCCAAGTGTACCTGCATGGGCCCAGCTTTGCCTGCCTTTTTATTGGCTATTTTTAAATTTAATCTCGACATACAACAAGCCATTCCAGCCCATGAGTCTGTGCTGCCCAAATACCCCAATTAAGGTGGGAGGAAACCCACGCAGATATGGGGAGAACATACAGACACTGCAGGATTTGAGCCTGGGTTACTAGTGCTGTAATAGTATTATGCTAACTGCCACCTCATGTGGAGCAATCCATGCTACAGACTTACACAGATGAGGCTCCTGAACTCGTCCTCCACTTCATTGGTGAGCCATGCTGCCTCATGCACCCACAATAAGCTCGTCAACTTTATCCACTTTGCTGCTATCTTCATGCAGTTTCAAATTCACTTGGACCATCTCTGGCAACACTCTCCTCTTTCTCAATCTTTCTGTCTCCAATTTGGGAGACAAACTTGTAAGACCTTTTCTACAAAGCCACAACGATATCTCTTCCCACCCTGTTCCCTGATTCCCATTGAATCTGCTTCCAGAATGAGGTCTTCTATGTGAGAACATCTGAGATCCCCTCCTTCAAAGAAACATGACTTCCCCTTCCCTACTATCAATTTGGTCCTCTCCTGCATTTCTTTCATTTCCTGCACATTTGCCCAGGTCTCCTCTGCTCCCAGACAGGATTTCTCTTGTCCAAGTTTGTCCAACCCTTCCTCACTAATACTCTTCCTGGTGAACCTGGTATATACACTCTGCAAAGTCTTCATATCCTCCAGTTCTGCTCCAAATGTGGCCTAGTTTTAATTGTTTAAATTTAGACATACACAAGACAACAGGCCATGCCACCCAATTAACCTACAACCCCTGGTGCGTTTTAAATAGTGGTAGGAAACTGGAGCTCTCAGAGGAAGCCCACACAGAAAAGAGGAGAACATGCAAACTCCTTACGGACAGTGCGGATTCAAACCCTGATCCCAATCGTTGGCGATGTAACAGCATTGCACTAACTGCTACGCCAACCGGGCTGCCCCGAAGTTTCAACATAACTTCTCAACTTTTATGCTCAGTGCCGTGACTGACAAAGGCAAGCATGCTGTATGCATTATTTACCACCCTATCTATTTGTGTTGCCACTTCAAGGAGCTATCGACTTTCACCCCAATATCCCTCTGTACATTAATGGGCCTATAGCTCCTGCCCTTTGCTGCATCGATTCCTCTTACATTTGACATCCCATAATGCAATTCCTCCCACTTACCCAGATTAAACCCTGAACGAAGGAGACTGAGGCATGACTTGATTGTGGTATACAAAATTACAAGAAGCATAAGTATGGTCAATAGGCACTTGCTTTTCTCCATAGTAGGGGGTATGAAAAATAAGAGACCATAGGTTTAAGATGAGAGGAAAGTTTTCAACGATATTCGAGGTGAATGTTTTTTATACAGAGAATGATTATGATTTTTTAATTCATTGCCAGAGGAGGTTGTGGAATCAGATTCAATTATTTAAGACAAACACTTAAATAGGCAAGACATAAAGGTTACCGATTTAATGCAGATGGGCAAAATAGTGGCCATGAACATATTTCTGTGTTGTCCAGCTCTATATTTTTCTGATTGCAAAAAGGAAGTTAATGTTTCAGGACCGAGATGGCTGTAAAGGTGGTAGGTCATTGACATGAAACATTAATCAGTGTCTCTCTTTTCAAATGCCTGCTTGCGTAATTTTTATTTCTGATTTCCAGAATCAGTATTTTGCTTTTTGATAACCACCATTCTTATATTGATATCTGTTTACAGCTTGGCACATCTCCCCTTCATCTAGCAGCTCAGTTTGGTCATTATTCAACAGCAGAAGTGCTGCTTCGGGCAGGAGTGAGTCGGGATGCAAGGACCAAAGTGGACAGGACGCCACTACATATGGCGGCGTCAGAAGGACATGCAAACATTGTGGAAGTGCTTGTGAAGGTATGGTTAGAAAAGCCTCAGCATATGATGTCAGGCGTGGCTCACATTATGCAGCTGTGGGTTAAATTTTCATAATTTTGGATGACAGTGCAGTACTGAAGGAACCTTGTTTAGTGCTTCAGATGTAATGTTAATCTAAAGCAGGGGTGGGCAACCATTTTTTTAAAACTCACATTCCTTTTTAAGTATTTCCTATGCCATAAGTGCTCTGTGATTAGTAAGGGATTGTTTGAGGTGGTATGTGAGTGTAAAGAAAAAGTTTGAAAACCACTGTTTTAATCGTACCTAATTGACTCATCATGTGCACGGTTTCATAACTCCAAAGGAAATGGGCAAATGAGGAAAATATTTCAGTAACAATTGGGTCTAGAACAATGGTTCTCGACCTTCCCTTCCCACTCACATACTGCCTTAAGCAATCTCTTACTAATCACAGAGCACCAATGGCATAGGGATTACTTAAAGTGGTATGGGAGTAGAAAGAAAAAGGATGAGAACCACTGGTTTAGAGTGTTATATGTGCTGACCAGCGTGTCTAGCACTATTGGACTATGTCTATAATGAGAGCTCTTTTAGGAATTATATTAGGTGCTAATACAATTTTGGAAATCTCTTCTGTAAACATTATTGATGTTAGGCCAGTTGATCTTGTTATATCTATGATTGATAGATTTTATTCTGTTAAAATCCGGGCAACTCAGTTAGCACAACACTATTACAGTGTGCTATCCAGCACGATCTATAAGGAGTTTGTAAATTCTCCTGTGTCTCTGTCGGTTTCCTCAGGGTGTTCTAGTTTCCTCCCACCTTTCAAAATGTACGGACAGGGTTGTAGATTAATTGGGACATGGGGGGCGGGGGGCACATGGACTCGTGGGATGGAAGGGCCTGTTACCGTGCTGCATGTCTAAATTTAAATCTAAAAATATTATGGGATAAATAGAGGTAATTCATGATTTAGAGAGCATGGGATAAGGCCAATAGTATACAGGTACTTCCATTATAAACTCTTCCTCCATCTGCTGAGAGACAAAAGTTATTCTCACTGATGTTCGTCTTGACATAAGTCACCTACATATTCTCTTTATCCTTTTAGAATGGAGCTGACATAAATGCAAAGGATATGCTTAAAATGACAGCCCTTCACTGGGCTGTGGAGCATGGTCACCAAGACGTGGTTGAACTCTTGATAAAATACGGAGCAGATGTTCACACTCCAAGTAAATTCTGCAAAACAGCCTTTGACATTGCAGTGGATAATGGTGATGAGGAGTTAATTTTAATGCTTCAGGTAATTAACTTAATAAAAGTGAAGATATATTATGAATGACATGGGTTATTAAAAAAAAGTGTGGCAAATTGGAGGCTGCAGCAAGGTATGGACTTGCTGAAGCCATCCTCTAAAAGGAAACTGCAGAAGTCTTGGCAATGCTTGGTTCCAAGAAACATTTTTAGTTGTGAATTCGCTTTCAGAAAGTGGGGTTTTCTCTCCTGCTCTAAGGCATAGTGAACCATCTTGCCCTGTGTAGAGCTCGTCGAAAGAATCAGACTTGTTGATCCAAACCAAGGTTTTTATTAGCAAAAGACAGGAGCTCTTCACAGGTGGCCGACCAGTCTGGAATGATCCGACCTGGCTAGGGACACAACCCTTTAAGGCCCAGACAATAGGTGTGGCTTAGCTCTCAGCCAATCGCTGTAAGCACAGTCTAGATACAGTAACTATATACATTGGTGATAGATCTGTACTATCACACCCTGACATGCTCATTACAGGCAATTTTAGAGTAATGTTGCTTACAGACAAAATAGAAAAACTGAACTGCAGCAAATTGCAAATGGCATTAAGCATGAAACAAGAAGCATTTGACAACAAGTCAGATGAATTAAATATCTATCTTTTCCTTGTGCCCAGTTCATTAAGTCTGGTTATATGGTGCATGTATTTTCAGTCTTGCTAGAGAACAATAGTCTTCAAAAATTTTACTTCAACAGCAATAGTTATGACTAGTGCACATGTGTGAAAGAGAAGCCTATATGTGCTCTTAAATGGAAACCTCTCTATGTGTTGCATCTGGTTCTATCAAACCAGACCAAACAACAAAGAATGTTGAATGATGGTACTTATGATCTACACCCACCTTGTTTTAATTCAAAATCTGAAGAGATATTTCTCAATTCTTGAGAAAATAATGTGGAAAAGTATCCTCAAAAAGAAACATTCAGCCCTTTGAGCCTCCTCCATTCAATACGATCAGGCTGATCATCTGACTGCAGTATTCTATACCCGCTTTCTCCCCAGACCCCTTGCTCTCTTTAGCCAACTTCCTTTTGAATATTTCTAATGAACTAGCCTCAACAGCTTTCTGTGGTAGGGAGTTCCATGAGTTCACAACTCTCTGAGTGATGAAGTTTCTCCACATCCCCCCATGATGCTGCTTGACCTTGACTCCCCCATGATGCTGCTTGACCTTGACTCCCCCATGATGCTGCTTGACCTTGACTCTCCCATGATGCTGCTTGACCTGGACTCCCCCATGATGCTGCTTGACCTTGACTCTCCCATGATGCTGCTTGACCTCGACTCCCCCATGATGCTGCTTGACGACTCTCCCATGATGCTGCTTGACCTCGACTCCCCCATGATGCTGCTTGACCTTGACTCCCCCATGATGCTGCTTGACCTTGACTCTCCCATGATGCTGCTTGACCTGGACTCCCCCATGATGCTGCTTGACCTTGACTCTCCCATGATGCTGCTTGACCTGGACTCCCCCATGATGCTGCTTGACCTTGACTCCCCCATGATGCTGCTTGACGACTCCCCCATGATGCTGCTTGACCTCGACTCCCCCATGATGCTGCTTGACCTCGACTCCCCCATGATGCTGCTTGACCTCGACTCCCCCATGATGCTGCTTGACCTTGACTCCCCCATGATGCTGCATGACCTTGACTCCCCCATGATGCTGCTTGACCTTGACTCCCCCATGATGCTGCTTGACCTTGACTCCCCCATGATGCTGCTTGACCTTGACTCCCCCATGATGCTACTTGACCTTGACTCCCCCATGATGCTGCTTGACCTTGACTCCCCCATGATGCTACTTGACCTTGACTCCCCCATGATGCTACTTGACCTTGACTCCCCCATGATGCTGCTTGACCTTGACTCCCCCATGATGCTACTTGACCTTGACTCCCCCATGATGCTACTTGACCTTGACTCCCCCATGATGCTGCTTGACCTTGACTCCCCCATGATGCTGCTTGACCTTGACTCCCCCATGATGCTACTTGACCTTGACTCCCCCATGATGCTGCTTGACCTTGACTCCCCCATGATGCTACTTGACCTTGACTCCCCCATGATGCTACTTGACCTTGACTCCCCCATGATGCTGCTTGACCTTGACTCCCTCATGATGCTGCTTGACCTTGACTCCCCCATGATGCTGCTTGACCTTGACTCCCCCATGATGCTGCTTGACCTTGACTCCCCCATGATGCTGCTTGACCTTGACTCCCCCATGATGCTGCTTGACCTTGACTCCCCCATGATGCTGCTTGACCTTGACTCCCCCATGATGCTGCTTGACCTTGACTCCCCCATGATGCTGCATGACCTTGACTCCCTCATGATGCTGCTTGACCTCGACCCCCCATGATGCTGCTTGACCTTGACTCCCCCATGATGCTGCTTGACCTTGACTCCCCATGATGCTGCTTGACCTTGACTCCCCCATGATGCTGCTTGACCTTGACTCCCCCATGATGCTGCTTGACCTTGACTCCCCCATGATGCTGCTTGACCTTGACTCCCCCATGATGCTGCTTGACCTTGACTCCCCCATGATGCTGCTTGACCTTGACTCCCCCATGATGCTGCTTGACCTTGACTCCCCATGATGCTGCTTGACCTTGACTCCCTCATGATGCTGCTTGCCCTTGACTCCCCCATGATGCTGCTTGACCTTGACTCCCCCATGATGCTGCTTGACCTTGACTCCCCCATGATGCTGCTTGACCTTGACTCCCCCATGATGCTGCTTGACCCTGACTCCCCCATGATGCTGCTTGACCTTGACTCCCCCATGATGCTGCTTGACCTTGACTCCCCCATGATGCTGCTTGCCCTTGACTCCCCCATGATGCTGCTTGACCTTGACTCCCCCATGATGCTGCTTGCCCTTGACTCCCCCATGATGCTGCTTGCCCTTGACTCCCCCATGATGCTGCTTGACCTTGACTCCCCCATGATGCTGCTTGACCTTGACTCCCCCATGATGCTGCTTTCCCTGCTGATTTCCTCCATCAGATTTTCTTCAGCTAAAGATATGGAGGTAGAGTTATGCTGAGTGAACTGTTAATAGTCCAAGAGATAGGTCAGTGCTTGAGCAATAGCAAGTATTTAAATAGGTTCATACTCAGTAGAAATTAGAAAGAATTCCAGAAGAAAAGTGAACAATCTGAGAATTTTTAAGGTAGCAGGACTGTAACATTTGAAAGTTAAGTAACATTGACAGGTAATATGATAAGAACAACATGGACTTCTTTGGATATTTTAAAAGATGAGGGTAGGTCAGGTAAATATGGGACTTGTAGAGGGCAAAGCTGGCAAATTAATGAGAGAACAAGAACATAGCATACAAGTTAAATGAATTAATGTAATAGTTAATGTGACACTCTTACAGAGCCATTAACCTGGGTTGTAAGGAGTTTGTTTGTTTTCCCTATGTCTGCATGTTTCCTTCAAGTGCTCTGGTTCCTCCTATGGTCCAAGGACGTATGCAGGTTAATTGGTCACAAAGGAGTATTTGGGTGGCATGGCCTCATGGGTCAGACGGACTTTTTACCATGATGTATCTCTAAAACTAAAAATACTTGTAGCACTCTTCACAGTGGAAGATGTTGCAAATATCCCAAAGGTATTGGAAAAATGAATAGAATCAAAATCAGGCAAGTCATCAGGTTCCAATGGCTTTCATCCAAGGGTTTAAAGGGAAGTAGTTATTGAAATAGTGGAGCCATTATTGAAATCTTTCAAAACTCATTGAATTTCAGGAAGTTACCAGTGGGTTAGAAAAATGAAGATGTGACTTTATTGTTCAAGAAGGTAAAAATCAGAACTATTGGCCTGTGAGCTTAACGTGTTTTTGGCAAGATGCTGGGGTCTATAATCAAGTTATTAAGAAATAGCTAGTCAAGTAGAGAAACATAATGGAATCAAACTAAGTCAAAATAGTTTTATGAAACAGTTGTAATTCATGTTTGACAAATGTGCTAAAGTTCTCTGAGGATATGATAAGCAGATTGATGGAGAGGAACTTGGAGGTATAGTGTATTTGGTTTAAAGAGGAAGTAAATACACGTTTAAAAGTTTAGGGAATTAGAGGATAGAGAGAGTGACAGAAAAGGAAATGTGGTTTGGGATTGATCAGCCACGATCATGTTGAATGGCAAGAGAGGTTTTGCAGGCAAGTGGCCTATTCCTGCTCCCATTTTTATGTTCTTATTGATCCTGAACCATTCAGGCTCAGCTTGACTAGATTTCTGTGTGTTAAAGCCATTGCTTAATATTTTGAATTTCTAAGTCATCCATCTCTCACCATTTTATTGTTGCATTGTTTCAATGTGCTTTTTATGAATGTAGTTTCTTATCCCCAACTGAGCTGGTTGCAGAATATCTGAATATTTCTGTAATTTTTCCAATGCAGTCTCAACTAATAGGCTTAAAATTGGTTTAAAGAGTTCTATTGATATCACTTCCATTAACAGAAAGTTAATCAATAATGATCTCAACACAAATAAGAGGATAACTTAAATTCACAAAACCAGCAAGTAGATAAGTAGAGCAAGACACTCTGTAAGAGTGTCACACTAGCTACAGAGTTGTTATGCTGTGCGATAGCAGTGGGAAAATACCTGTGGATCTTTTCATTCTTGCTCTTCATAGAATAACTAACTAGCCTTTTATAAGAATTTCCCAGGAATTATGACTGTTACGATCACCCACCAGTTTATCTCCCATTCCAGATGATCCATAAAAGGTGGGGCTGGGTAGTTAACTAACACTTTATTTATTATACATTGGTATATCCCTTAAGTAAAATACAGAGCTTACTTAAGGAATGTCCACCCTTTTATGTGTGTATGTTACTCTGCAGAGAGCAATGGAGAACCAAATTAACACAAACTCGGATAGCTCTGATACAATCACAGTCCACAGTGCTGCACCACAATTTATTATTGGTCCTGGAGGAGTGGTCAATTTAACTGGCTTAGTTTCTACTGGGACATCAAAGGCATCAGGTACGTTGGCTATGTTACTATTTTGTTTAGGGGTTCTCATAGCTGTGAAATCAGTGTTCTTCCTGTTGTTCCTTGTTCTGTGTCTGAAGGCAGATGATGGATTCATTGAGTGATTTATCATTGATTGCGAAGGGTCTTCACTGTGTGGTGGAGGTAGAGAGCAGTTCTGGAGGTGCACTAGTCTGCTTTCCTTTCTCAATATGTCAGTGAACTGAGCTGGTTGCAGAATATCTGAATATTTCTGTAATTTTTCCAATGCAGTCTCAACTAATAGGCTTAAAATTGGTTTAAAGAGTTCTATTGATATCACTACCATTAACCATTATGTCCCACATCGGACTTGTCAGCCACAAACGAGCCTGCAGCTGACGTGGACTTTTTACCCCCTCCATAAATCTTCGTCCGCGAAGCCAAGCCAAAGAAAAGAATCAATAATGATTTCAACACAAATAAGAGGATAACTTAAATTCACAAAACCAGCAAGTAGATTCAGTTTGGAAATGAGAATTCGTAAACACAGTAAGGCATTTATGGGGGAGATGCACAGACCCCTAACAGTAACTACACTGTAAGACAGAGTTCAAAGAAAGAAATAATGAAGTATTTAACAATTCTTATAATCCATGACACAGTGATGAAGGCAAGCATCCCATGTCCCTTCTTCACTACCTGTCAACCTGTGTGGCCCCTTCCCGTGTGAGGCAAATATTTTACACAGTGGTAAGAGCCTGGAACGCACTGCCAGTAGTGGTGGAAGCAGATTCAATAGGAGTGTTCAAGAAGCTTCTAGAAAGAAACATGAATTTGAAGTGGATGGAGGGATATCTGTCAAGTGCAAGCAAAGTTTTGCTTGGTTTTGGACATCATGTTCAGCACAGACACGTGGGTGGAAGGGTCTGTTCCAGTGCAGTACTATGTTCTGTGATTCAAATATGACAGAATACAGAGAGACTTGGGTGACCTAGTGCATAATTGACAAAAATGCTAAAATGAAAATAATTAGGAGAGATTGGAGAATATTATTTATCTTTAAGGGAATTGTATGCAAATGTTATTACAGATCAATATTGGTCTCTTTATTTGCGGAAGGATGGAAGTAAATTGGAAATGGTATAGAGACTAATACCTTAAATGGTTTTATGGGGAAAGATCGGCTAGGCTAGTCTTGAATCCACTGGAGTTTAGAAGGTTAAGAGGTGAGTTAATAGAATCACATGACATGAAAAGTCTTGATGAGGAGAGAATGTTTCCACTTGTGAAATAGCTTACTTAAGGAAGAGATGCAATACAACTGTTTTTTCCCTGAAGTCCAAAGGGATTTGGAAGACTTGGTGCAGGATCAGTAGTGGGAGAGTCTAGGACTGGAGGGCACAGCCTCAGAATAAAAGGACATTCCTTTAGATTAGAACAAACTAAGGGAGAAATTTCTTTAGTCAGAGGGTGGTTAATCTGTGGAATTTGTTGCACAGACAACTGTGGAGGCCACATCATTGGGCCTCTCTGTCAAATGTTAAAGCGGAATTTGATAGTTCTTAATTAGCAAGGATGTCAAAGGTTATAGGAAGAAGGCAAGAGAATGGGGATGAAGGGAAAAATACATCAGCTGATTTGAATGGCAGAGCAGACTTAATGGGCTGAATGGATTAATACTGTTCCTGAGTCTTCTGGTTGAGTGTTCTGAACCCTTTTTCTCCAAAGGACAGGGGAAGCAGAATCGTTACATTTTTAAGACTGAGTTAGATTGATTCTTGTTAAGAATTAGGGATGAAAAATTATTGGGGATGGCTGGGTTATGTTTAACACCATATCGACTGGAGTAGGTGAAAGAGATCTGGTGACCCACCCCTGCTCTTAATTTGTTTATTTATAATTCTGTGTATATTATCTCTGTTCACTTCTTTGGCATCCAAATAATGAATTAAAAATGATCTGTTGCTTTAGGCAAATGCAGTAGTCAACTTGTGCAAATAACTAGTGATTAAAGATTAGTAAAAGTTTGTTAGTGTCAGTTGGGTTACGAACACCAAGGAAGCTCCCTGCTCTTCCGATGACACTGACTTGAGAAATTGTTGTTCAAATCCACATTGGTCTTCAACCCTTCGGGTTAGGCTCAGCCTTCACATTCAGAAATTGGATTATATCAACCGTATCATGTTGATGTGTGAAAATTATCAGTATTTGAATACCTAGGTTTAATTTTCCTTGGAAATTCTGCTCGAGGTCCAACTGCAAAGTTTCCTTGCAATCCACCAGTTTATTAATGTAAACATACAGTGGATATTGAATTCCTTTGTCCTTGATTTTATGCTAGCCTGCTGAACAGAAATGAAGTTGTTCACAATGTTAAGATTAGGTCTGGGAAACTCACACTCCTTAAAACTAAGGCTAAGTTAACTTGCAATTTTTGTGGTGCCATAAAAGGGGGCAGAATGCTGGCGAACTGGCTGGATGGGAAAGCACTGGGATGACTTAACATTGTCTCTGGGCTCAATGAAGATTTATGGGATTAGGTCAACAGGATGAAAAGCTCCCGATTACCACCTCCTGAGCTCCAGTTTGGTTCCTTGAGTTTGCTGCATGCATCCTTGTCCTGAAACAATATTATCCTACATTGTCCCCTTATCCTTATTTTCATAGAACATAGAAGATTATAATACAGTACAAGCCCTTCAGCCCATGATGTTGTAATAACCTATGTAAATTTACCCCACAACAATCTAATTTTTCCCTTGAGTTTTTTTTTGTATCTGTGTGCCTATCTAGAGGTCCACAAATAGTAACTTCAGATCTCTCAATCTCCGTTCAGAAGACAACCAATGAACGTTCATATTCCCAAGGTTAGAGAATTTCAAAGATTTACCAATTACTAAGTCAAGAAATTTCTCATCATTAAAAACCAAGTATGACACGTTTAGGACACTGCCATCTGCAGGTTCCTTGCCACAAGACATAACATCCATCACCAAATTTAAATGTTGGATCTTCCTATGCAACAGCATTCTGCCCAGACTTCAGAAAGGTCATTTACCTGGCCTCCTGTAGGTCAAAAGGTGTAGCAGTAAGTGTTGTCTTACCAGTGATGTTCACATTACCACTGACCTTTTAAAAAAAAAGACTGCCTGTCTCACATAAGCAGAGCTAATTGTGGAAGCAAAATAGTGGTTTATCCTCGATTGGCCAATCAGCCTGTCTGCTCCTGTGTCTTATATTTCTTTTGTTTGATGCTTGTTCTTGTGTAAATTCACTGCAATAAGATGTTTACTAAATATATTTATGAAGTTAACATGTAGTTGAGGATTATAATGTTAAGACCGCATTGAATAAAATTTATAATGAAAATACGAAACACTGAAAACAGAGTTAACGTCAGGTCAAAGGCCATACTGAATGGATCAAGTTGAAGCACCAACTCTTGTCCTGTACGTACAGACGCTGCCTGACCGCCAGAGTGTTTGCAACATTTTCTGTTTTCCAGGTTTACAGCATCTGTTCTTCATTTGATTTGATAAAATTGAAATCTAGAGTGATCTAACACAGCTCACCATATCCATGTGAAAAATTTTTTTTTTTCCCCATTTGCCCACATATGGACTGTATCCTTCCCTGCCTTGCTTACTTGGTGTCTGACTAAATGACTCTTAGACACAGTCATGGTATGTGATTACACCATCTTGGGCAGTGCATTCCAGATATCAGACATCCTCCGTGCTAAATTATTTAGTGTTTTTTCTATGCACAGCATTCAAAAATAGCTTCTGCTTTAGTCCTTCACATTGTGGTACCCTGGCATTTTTTTTATCTAAGAGAGTGCCACGTCAAATTTGTTCTTTTGATTTTAGACTCGGGCATTTCCGCAGTACAATTTGGCAATTCCTCTACATCGGTGTTGGCTACATTAGCTGCCTTGGCAGAAGCATCGGCACCACTGACACAGACGTCTGAAGCACCAGGTTAGACAGCAGTTGCTGCTCATTCTTTAGGATATATGACTTGCCAAGAAAAATGTGAGATATTTGTCAAAAGTGAGTGTTGTTAGTAGTTTTATCTAACCTCCAAAATTGCAAGCAGAGCATTTGAGCAGCAGAATGAATGCTGGATAATGGTCTTCACTTTTGTACTGCAGAGATTTATATAGGTGCTGTTGCAAGTTCAGGCTGTACCTCTCTAATCTGGCACTCTGTGGTCCAGCACGTTTTGAATCTGCCGCCATCAGTTTGTGGATCGGCCACAAGGGCAGCACCGTTAGCGGCACCAATACTGCAAAAGCTGCTGGCAGTTCCGCCAAGCCCTTTTGCAGCATTTGAATTGCCCTCTATCTTTTTCCCTCTCTCGGTTGCACAGTTGCGTTCCTAACCCATCCACTCACAAACATTACATCACTGAGACAGCTCAGAGACCTGGATTGACATCAAGGCAGAACTTTAGGCAAATTGCACGGCTCAAGTTGTAATAGAAGACGTCTAACCCATCATCCAACTCAGAGGATTGGCCTAAGGGCATAGAGTGATGCAAAGAGCAGAGAAGCTGCCAGTTGACAGTCAGTAAATTTAATTTACTTTAATATACGTTCAGTATATTTAATTTCTGTTTTCTGACACTTTCTGTGGTCCAGCAATGGCCAGATTAAAGAGGTACAACCTGTATTTGTGCTGTTAAGGGTTCAAATCAAGTCAAGTTTATTTGCAATCTGATTGTACAAGTACAACCCAATGAAACCGTGTTCTCCAGTCCTCGGTGCAAAAACATGCAGATACACAAGACATAACACACATACAGACAAATAATACATATGCAGGACAAGTATTAGATCTATAAAAATAAATAAATATTGTTTTGTACAAATGAGAATCTTGGATATTAGTGTGAGCATTTCCTTTTGTCATTCAACATTCTCATGGCTCATGGGAAGAAGCTGTTCCTCAGCCTAGTGGTGCTGGCTCTAATACACCTGTATCTCTTCCTCAACGGGAGCCGCTGAAAGATACTGTGTGCAGGGTAAAAGGGGGTCCTCAGTGATTTTGCATGACATCTTCAGACAACGATCCCAGTAGATCACGTCATTTGGGGGATCCTCTCTGCCACTCTTATGGTCCTGTGGATTGACCTCTGATCCAGAGAAGATTTATGAGAATGATTCCTGGAAAAAAGGAATTAGTATACGAGGAACTCTTGACGACTCTTAAACTGTACTCCTTGGAGCTCAAAAGATTGAGGGTGTACCCCCTGGAAGCATTTTGAATGTTGATGGGCCTGGACAGAGTGATGTGGTAAAGTTGTTTCCCATGGTATGGGACTCTAGGACGAGAGGACAACTTTGGGACTGAAGGGCGCCCATTTAAAACTGAGATGTGGAGGAATTTCTTTAGCCAGAGAATGAACCTCTGGAATTTGCCACCATGGGCAGGTGTGGAGGCCAGATCTTTGGGTGTATTTAAGGCAGAGATTGATAGGTATCTGAATAGTCAGGGTTTGAGGGGTTATGGGGAGAAGGCAGGGGAGTGGGGCTGAGTGGGAGAATGGATCAGCTCATGTTGGATCCAATAATGATGTCTTCTGGTTCTGTCTCCCTTTCATAACCAGATTATTATAAACTACCAATCTCCTTGCAAAATTGTGCTGATCTTGTACATCTTCGAATAACTAAAAGATGGGTTTTGCTGCGTAATTTCAAACAAATTTTCTTCTAGAGATCAACTACATTACTCCTCACTTTTCTGTGGCGTAAGGTGCAAAGATATCTTGAAATAATTTGTTCAGATGAGTGTTATGAGTATACTTTAACCATTGATCTTGGCCAATAACATGTTAGATAAGTTTACTGGTTTCTTCACGTTGAGCATATTGGTGCCACATTGAGGAATTTGTGGAAAGCCTGCGCAAAACATTTCACTGTTGGGGGCAATTATTCTGCATTTTTGCTATATCAGCCTCATCTGTGGAGAAAGAAACAGTTCTTGTTTGAGATCCAAACCCCGTCACAGAAAAGGGCAGTTTAATTATCTGCTGATTGTTATCATTTAAGTATTTTCTCTTTTTTTGTATGTGGATATGCATTGAATAATATTTTACATTGTCATTGAGGATGAAATATTTGTAAAGGCTGGAATATTTCTGTTGATGGAAAATGTTCGTCAAATAAAAATTATAACATTTCATGTGATGTAAAATAATCTCATTCCATGAATTATCTTGATAAACACGCAAAAGGATTGTTTTAATCATCTTTGTCTCTGTGGATTGTGCTTTTAAACATTCTGTACTGTACTAACTTACAAGAGGACAAGCAGACCAACCAAACTAAAATGCGGCAAAAGTTAACCATAACTTTTCTATAACTGCAAAGTTCTCCTTTCTAAGTTCTAGGTTCCTAGGTATCAATGAAATAAGTTTTTGATCTTTATGGGAATGGTGCCTGTAATAATGGAACTGATCACTTGAGATGGATATGGGCTCAAGGGTGATGTAGCTGCCAGTGGGTTAGACTGGATGGACAGCCAAGGTCTACATTAAGGATGGGCTGCCTGGAATTGGTATGCTGGGGCCAGGAAGGCGGACCTTGCTGTGGGTGGCTGTATAGTCCTGGTGATGTGTGACTGCAAATTTATTTCGAAAGCTTTCATGTAAAATTAGCATCCATAATGGATATGTCCAGTTAATCCGTACTTGCCTTCCTACTCTCTTATACTTCTGATTAGGAAAAATCTTATCAGCTACTCAGGATAGCAGTTAGCACAAAGCTGTAACAGCGCCAGCGATAGGGGTTTCTCCCCATGTCTGCGTGGGTTTCCTCCAGATTCCTCCCACCCTTCCTTCAAAGCATCCTGTGGTTGTAGGTTGATTGGGTGTAATTGGACGGCACAAGCTCATGGCCAAAAGATCCTCGTTACCATGCTATATGGCTACATTTCAATTTAGTCAAAATAAATACTGAGCTTTATTTGGTATGTAAGGATGTCCAATTCCTCGAATTCATGATTAAAAAAAGAAATGTTGATGTTTCTTTCAGCAGTTGCTACTGAAGAAGTAGTGACAGCAGACTCTGTGGACAGTGCCATTCAACAAGTTGTCAGCAGTGGAGGTCAGCAAGTTATTACCATAGTTACTGACGATGTTCAATTGAGCAACTTGCAGGCAGCCAGTGACAGCATGAATCAACCCATCATTGTGACAATGCATGATGGACAGCAAGGTAAAGTGTAATTAATTGATAAGATGCAATGCGAGTGAGAGCCCATTCATCATTTCCCTTTTGACTCTGACTGCAAGATAAATATTGCAAACCAGTGCACCAGGGGAACTGAGCAGGTGCCACACATGAATTAAGATCGTACCCACTTTCCCTGTTTATTTCAGTAAAAATGAAATATTATCTTATTACAAAGAATTTAAAGAGATATACAGTAAAACCTCTGCTATCTAGCATTCAAGCAATTAGCAAAAAAAATTACAGAAAATAAAAATGTTTCAAAAAAGTTTAAGATAGCTGCCCCTCGCCATTAGTTAGCCATTCATGCATCGCTCATCTCGAGCATCCAGAAAATATGCTTATCCAGCATCTACCAGTCCCCATAGGTGCCAGATACCAGGGGTTTTACTGAAATTACCTTGCACATTATATACTTAAAAATAACAAAATACATTTCAACTAATCTACAGCTCACAGTCATTACTGAACTGAATTGTGTTTCTGAAGTTGTCTGTTGAATCTGTGTCCATCTGTTAGTGTTGACCGTTCCAGCAACTGACATCGCTGAGGAGACGGTGATCACTGAAGAACCATTGATAAAGAGGCGTTGTGTGGAAATAATTGAAAATCACATTGATAGCACGGAGATTGAGGTAAGCATACAAGTATTCATTTCCAGCAGGAGATCATCTTTACTGAGATATTGATTTTTTTAAAAAAAAAATCTGTGGTGTGGATTATTTGCTGCTGGAAGAACTCCATTGGATCTTGTTAAGTGAGAAAACCTGCAGATGCTGGGGTTGAATGCCACACGGGTATCTGCTTGAGAAACTCAGCAGGTCATGCAGCATCCATAGGAAGTAAAGGGTGACCAATATTTTGGGCTTGGGCCTTTTGTCAGGTATCCAGTGGATCTTTCCCACCAGTGCTTCATGGTGTCACATTGGTGAGAATATGATCGTTCATTATTCTCATAGCTGTCTAATCACTGTTGGGACTCTCTCAGGGACCTATCTCAAGTATAATTGTATTAATTTTTCTCTTTATTGCCGACTGCACACTTAACTGTTGTCTTGCTTTAAAGTATTTAATAATAACATTGACAGTTGTAATTTGCTTTGCAGGCTCCTGTATTTTGTTTTTAAATTTAGACATACAGCACGGTAACAGGTCATTTTGGCCCACGAATCCGTGCTGCCCAATTATACCCAATAAGTTTGAACGGTGGGAGGAAACTGGAGCCCCCGGGGGAAAAACCCACGCAGATACGGGGAGAATGTACAAACTCCTTACTGGGATTCGAACCCGGTCCTGATCACTGGCGCTGTAACAACGTTGCGCTAACCGCTACACTAACCGTGCTGCCCTATGTTAATTTGTTATTTGTGTTAACTTGTTTTGCAAGAGATGCCCCATGTACTAGCACAGTGAAGTGTCAATGCACATGTTCTTGGATATAAAAATTGGTGGAGGAAAAGGGGGAGCAAACACTTGGGTACCATCTTGAACTAATTCCACAAAAGTCCCAGCCCACTACCATCTTTTGGATCGTGGTTAACAGTGAGGAAGAACAGAAAGACCTTGGGATTCAAATCCATAGGTCTTTCAAGATTGCTGCACAGCTTGATAGGGTAGTTACGAAAGCTTATGGTAGTCAGGGGATTGAGTTCCGGGGATTGAGAGGTAATGTTGCAGCTCTATAAGACTCTGGTTAGACCACACTTGGAATATTGTGTTTGGTTCTGGTTGCCTCATCTATGGAAAGGGTGCAGAGGAGATTTATCAGGATGTGGTCTGAATTAGAGAATGTGTCTAATGAGCCAAGGTTAGCAGAACTAAAGCTTTTCTTTTTGGAGCGAAGAAGGATAAAAGGTGACAATAGATATCTACAAGGTTATGAAAGGCATAGATAGGGTGGACAGCCAGCTCTTTTTTCCTAGGGGAACAGTAGCAAACACCAGAGGACATCTGTAGAGGGTGAGGGGAGGAAAGTTTAGGGAAGATATCAGGGGTAAGTTTTTTTACACAAAGAGTAGTGGGTGCCTAGAATGCATTGTCAGGGGTGGTGGTGGAGGCTGAAATAATAGGGACTTTTAAAAGAGGTTTATTTTTTGAGTTGGTTTATATAGGTTGGCACAACATCATGGGTACTGTGCTGGATTTTTTCTATGTCATTGGTTGTGACATTGCCCATGACAACTGGATCCTTCAATTGTCCCCGCCCCCCCCCCCACCCTTCCACTTCAAGTTCCACCTCAGTCTGTCAAATATTCTTAACTTTGCCACTATTCAGATAACACAACCTATGAAACTTGCATATATGGCTGCTGAGAGTTGTATCTTAAGTATCTTCATCCTCTAATTATATTATTCCCTATCAGTACTATGGTCTTAATCAGTCTCAAGGAACTTCAGCTCAGAGCTCTGTAACATCAGGGGGTGAGAAAGTGACCTGCTCATTATTGAAGGAGGCAAGATTGAGAACAAGAAGCTGAAATATAAAACTAGGGTCTCAGATTTAAATTTTGTGTTGGTAGTGACCTTCCATAATTCACTAAATTCTGGAAAGATATCAACAGCCCCCTTTTTAAGATGGGAGAGAGAGAGAAGAAAGAAGGAAATTGTATACTAATTAATGGCATCTGTCATTGGGAAACCTCTATAATCCATTATAAAGAAATAGCAGTCCCATCACTTCGAACATTAAAAATAGCCAAGATTTACAGGTTAAGAAAGGGAAATATCTTTAACAAATTTATCAGAATTCTCTGAGTACATTCTGAGTAAGGTAGACTTTCATAGTTTCGCTGGATAGTCAGCAATTATCCAACACCACCAAAAGTATTCTTGTTCCTTACACAGAATCAGATTAAACTGCTGAAATAAGGGCAGCAGAGACACTCAGCAAGAAATTTTGCCTCCTAATCTATTTTGGCTTTAAATTTGGTGAGGTTTCATTTGAACCAGATTTGAGCACTGTAGCCCAAGTATTAAGCATGAGGCCTAGGCTCCATTAGAACTGAAACAAAGATAGGAAGGAATCAGGAAATGGATAAAAGGCAAGACTGCACATCTCTCCCATCTTTATTGCAGAAGTTTATGGAACATGGGTCCTTGATGAGATGGCACCGATTCTGTCTTTATTTAATATACTTTGCTTGAGGCAGATGGTTTGCATTCTGCATCTTTCCTCATCGGCACAAATGCTCAATGTTGACCTTCTCTTGTTATCTTCAGACACTGCATCAAATGATAAAATCTAGCTTCCAAAACCCAGTCCAGCAATTGTGTTCTGATTCCAACCGTGTCGAATAGTTATTTTCGCTCCTAGTTCCATTTGGAGACACAAGAGACTGCAGATGCTGGAATCTGGAGTGAAAATCAAACTGCTGGAGGAACTCTGAAGGGCAGGCAGCATTTCAGGGTGCGACTGAGATGTCAAACAGAGGATGTGAATACTTGCATCTTTGAAGAAACCAGTTGTGCAGTCCAAAGGACAGGGACTTGGGAATGCATACATAAGAACCTTCTATGTGGCAGGGTTAGCTGATGAACTGGTTAAAAAAGATTATTAGCTACATTGAGTCATTGAATATAAAAACAAGGGAGTTACCTTTGAAAATCAATGCCTCAGCAGATGTATATCATTCTGGGAATCACAGAAGCATTCCCTCCTTCAATATAATCATCCTCCTGTTTTTCACATTTGTGTAGAATGCTTTGTCCTGCTTCCCAAAGCCACCTTATGTCCCCTTCTAGCTCTCATTAATCCTTTCCTAAGTTCCTTCCTGACTACCTTGTAATTAGACCATAAGAGAGCAGAGCAGTATTAGGCCATTCGGCCAATTGAGTCTGCTCCACCCTTTGAAATGTGGTGTGACCAACTCTTTTTGAAGCCTTAGCATCATATCTTTGCTTTTATATTGTAGAAATGAATGCTAATATTGCATTTGCCTTTCTTTCTACCGACTCAACCCACAAGTTAACCTTTAGGGAATCTTGCACTGAGATTCCCAAGTCCCTTTGGACTTCCAATTTTCTCCATATTTAGAAAATAGTCTAATCCTTTATCCTTTCTACAAAACATGACTATACACTTCCTGATGCTGTATTTCATCTGCCACTTTCACCACCTGTCACAAGTCCCTCTGCAGGTTCCCTGCTTCATCAACTCCACCTATCTTCATATCATCCACAGAGTTGGCCACAAAGCCATCAGTTCTGTCATCTAAATTATTGCATACAAGCTGAAAAGTAGCAGGCCTAACAGTAACCCATGACAATAGACAATAGACAATAGGAGCTGGAGTAGGCCCTTCGGCCTGTCGAGCCAGCACCGCCATTTTACAGATCATGGCTGATCACTACCATCAGTACCCCTTTCCAGCCTTATCCCCATAACCCTTAACTCCTTTGCCCACTAGAGTCTTATCTAACTCTCTTGAACATAATCAGCGAATCTGCCTCTACCACCCTCTGTGGCAGAGCATTCCACAGATTCACACTTCTCTGGGTAAAAAATGACGAACACCAGCAGACAGCCAGAAAAGGCCCCCTTTATTTCCACTCTTTGTCTCTTGTCAGTCACCAATCTTCTATTCAAGCTAGTACCTTTCCCGTAGTAACATGGACTCCTATCTTATTTAACAGCCATGTCTGGCACCTTGTCAAAGGGCTTAATTTATAATAATTTCTTTAAATTTAGAGATCTAGCACAGTAACAGGCCCTTCCAGCCCATGAGCTACTGCCATCCAAATATACCAATTAACCCTCTAACCCTGTATGCTTTTGGAGTGTGGGTGGAAACCAGAGCACCTGGAGGAAATTTGAGCAGAAATGGGGAGAATGAAAAAACTTACAGGCAACACAGGATGCGGTCACAGCATTGTGCCGCCTTAAGATAACGTCCACAGCCTCTCCTTTGACTGTCCTACTTATTACTTCCTTAAAGAATTCCAACAGATTTGTCAAACAAGAACTCCCCTGAAAAATAACCATGCTGACTTTTGTCTATTTATCTTGTGCTTTCAAGTAACCCAAAACTTCATCATTAGTGATAGAATCTTGTCTACCACTGAAGTCAGGTTAACTGGCCTGGAATTTCCTGTCTTTTACTTCTGTCTTCTTAAAGAGTGGAGTGGCATTGTAATTTTCCAGTCCTCTGGATCCATTCCCAACTCTATTGATTCTTGAAGGATCATTACCAATGCATTCACAATTTCTTTACCTCCCCCTTTCAGGGTGTAGTCTATCCTGTCCAGGTGACTTATCCATCTTCAGCTTCCAAAGCACCTTCACCTTGGTAATGGTGAGCACACTCACTTCTGCCCCGACTCTCTCCAATTTGTGGCACATTACTCGTCTTCCACAATGAAGAACGGTGCAAAATATCTGTTAGTTCTTTGTTCCACATTCCCACTTCTCCAAGGTCATATTCCAGCAGTCTAATGTCCCACTTTTGCTTCTCTTTTACCCTTTTTATATCTGAAAAACTTTTGGTATCCTCTTTTATGTCTCTTGCAAGCTTACCTTCATGTTTCATTTTTTCTCTTCGTTAATTTTTTTAGTTGCCTTCTATTGATTTTTAAAAGCTACTCAATTCTTCGGCTTCCTACTAGTTTTTGCAAGACTATATACTCTCTCTTTTGCTTATGTACTGTCTTTGACTTTCCTTGTCACCCACAGTTACAACTTATTCTTTGGGATGAAATGATCCTGCGTCTTATTATTCCCTGAAACTCCAGCTATTGCTGCTCCACTGTCTTCTCTTCTAAGGTCCCCTTCAATTTCTCCCACACCAGTCCTTGAGCCACATGTTTAACTCGCTAATCTTATCAATCCTGCACCAATTTGCACGTGCCTCAGGTAGCAATTGGATATAGCATGAGCCCTGCCTGACTTTTGCTTCCTAACTTGTGTATACTTCCTTCACGTTGTGATTGAGCAGTTTTCTGAACTTGTGTGTATTTTTACTAACAACATTTGTGTCAGGAACTTAACAGAATTGAATTGATGTGTGGTAGATTTCCACATATTAATTACATATTCAAAGCTCTGATTTCCATCTAGGGAGAAATCTGGGATGAAAGGGACTGTGGAATTGACACCAACAGTTGAATCATTCATGATCTTATTGAATATGAGCACAAGCTTGAAGAGCTGTATAACTACTATACCACTGGATGTATCACATCAGTCAGGGACCATTTGTTGTGTGGAGTGGAGATGAGGATTCCCTAGATCCAAGAGCTGCACAATTGTTAGCAGGGTCACTTGTTTCTAATGGTTGAGAGGCTACCTTTGGAATCCCTGAAGCAGCATTCATCCACCAATACTGTCACAACACGGGGCAATGCTAAGCAGCCATAACTCCTTTATCAGAGATCCTGGTTGTAAGTATCTCCATCTTCAAGGACCTCTATATATTTAGAGTGCTACACAGTTATTCTGCACCATGCACAAATTTCTTACAAGAAATGTGCACCACTGGACTTCTGACGTCACAACAATGATTAATTTCACAAGTCTCTGTCATTGAAGTTAAGGACAAAATAACCTTGAATTTCAAATCTTTTGTAACGTTTGGCCCTGATATATGTAGCACTTTTTTTGAACTAGAGCAAGTGAATACTGTGATTTTGACCCAGGAATTAAACATGCAGACGGGGCTGTTTTGGGTTTAATCTGTCCTCCATTCTGTTTTAAGAAAGAGCATTATCTTTCCTATAGCTGAGTGGCCAGTCCTTTCCTTTCCAAGCAAAGGATTCCCTTTTCTTGGTGTCCCAGCCATGTGAGACGTGCATTCCAATGAACAGTCAGTAACTTAAGGTAAGCAGAAGACAGTGCCTTTGAAATCAGCTTACACTGGAAATTCAACGGTTAGAGTTATAGTCACAGTTTTACAACACAAATAAGGCCCTTCTGCTTAACTTGTCCATAATGGACACATTTGTCCCATTTGCCTGTGTTCACCCCATATACCTCAAAACTTTCCTATCCATGTGCTTTCCTAAATACCCTTTGAATATTACTATTGACCAACTTCTATCGTTCCACATTTGTCAAGAAGGTAACCGTCTCACCTTAAATCCATGCTCTCTAGTTTTAGAATCACTTACTCTATGCCCCTCATGATTCATTCTTAGCCATCTTTGCAACAAGGAGAAAAGTCCAGCCTCTCCTTATTTGTCAAGCTCCCCAACCCTAGTAACATTCTCGTGAATCTTTTCTGCATCCTTTCAAGCTTAGCAACATCTTTTCTATAGCTGAGTGACCAAAACTGCCCACAATACTCCATGTGCGGTCTTACCAACTTCCTGTACACTTGTAACATGACATCCCTGCTCCTGTATTCAGTGCCTTGACTAATGAAGGCAAGTGTACCCCACACCTTCACTACCCTGCCTATCTGTATCACAACCTTTCCACGGTCGCAGTGTCCTGGTGAAACCCTTCACCATGTTCGTCACTGACTGCACCAAGAGCATCAGGGAAGGAGTCCAAGTGCGAAGGCAGAAAGTGAATTTTCAATGACGTGTTGTTTTGTAGGCTTGAAGTTGACTTAAAATATGACAGGGAATCACAAAAAAAGATTGTATCTAAAAAGCGATACATAAATAGGAAAATTATGATGAGTTTTGTGATTAAAGCAGCCCAAAATCCATAAAATATACCTGGAAGCAAAATTTTTGTGGTCCAGTTCGATCAACACCGTGCATTTGTTCGAGGCAGATGGAATTTCCCATTCCTTGGCCCATTTTCTGGACTCTGTTGTAATCTTTGATAACCTTCATTGTGCACTATACCAATAATTTTGGTATCATAGGTTACCATTGCTAACAACTTAGCCATCCCAGTTGTTAATATAGATGACAAATAACAAAGGACACAGCACTAATCCCTGTGACACACCACTGATCACAGGCCTTCCATTTGAATAACAATCCTCCACTATCACCCTACGTCTTCGACTATCAAGCTAATTCTGCATCCAAAAGACAGCTCACCCTTGATTCCAGACATGCTTACCATGCAGGACCTTATCAAAGCCCTGCTAAACTCCAGATGGACATCTACTGCCGTGCTCTCATCAATCCTCTCTTTTAAAAAAAACACAAAAAAACAAGATTGCATTCATAGAGCCATCTACACATTGACAAGTTAGTGCAGAACCCTCCAAGTTCACTTTGTCATGTAGCAAAGCTAGAGTTACATTATATTATCTGGAATAATAACCACACAATTCATATTGCTGAATAAGAGGACAAATATGGGTAAATTCCTAATGACCAGTCCCATGACACTTGAAAAACCTAATATGTTAATTTGTGGTTCTGTTGTTTTAGGTTGACAGTGAGATGTTAAATACACAAACACTGCTGGTTATCTAATGGAAAAGGAGCATGAATTAGCGCAAACACAGTGATGTTCTTAGAAGAATGGAGAAAATTAAATGTCAAGATATAAAGACAAGGAAGGCCAATAAAATATTATTTTAATTAATACAGACATATTTGCATTTCAAATTGCTGTTGGAGTAATGTGTCTAAAGGAACTCTTATTTATTTGAGAAACTTGAAATGTACAAGTCCAGCTTCTCAAATGTCCCTTCAATTCAATACTTCTGTGTAACAAACAAAAAGATAAATTATGTTCATTTGTGAAGAGACCTCGATGCAAAGATGGTCAATAATGCTGTCTGAGAGTGGGGGGAAAAAACTATATTTTTATTTCTCTGGACAAGGACAGTTTAACTTGAAATTTATTTTAATAAACAAAATATTAGTTGAGATTTCACACTCTTGTGGATATTGTTTACTTATAAAGACTAATTTAGTAACTATGAGAGATATGAACAAAACATTTTTTAAATTAAAAATGCACTTTCCACATGCACATTTAATAACTATCACTGTCTGGACATTGCACCTATTACTGTAGGAGACAGAATTATTGTCACGAACAGTTCACAAAATCCGTTGTTTTGTGACAGCATTACAGGTGCAAAAATTGCTATAAACTACATTTTTAAAAATAAATCAGTGCAGAATAAGAGACAAAGTGAGGTTTGTCTGGTTCATTGCCCAATCAGAAATCTGATGGTGGAGGGGAAGAAGCAATTTTTGTGCCATTGGGTGCTCATCTTCAGCCTCCTATACCTCTTTCTTTCCTGATCATAGCCGTGAGTAAAAGGCATGGCCTGGGTGGTGAGGGTCCTTGAAAGACGTTGCTTTCTTGAGACACTGCCTCTTAAAGATGTCCTGAATGGAGTGAAGACTAATGCCCATAATGTCACTGGCCAAGTTCACAACTCTCTGTAGCCTCTTTCTGTCCTGTGCATTGGCACCTCCAGACCAGACAGTGATACTACCAGTCAGAATGCTCTTCATGGTACACCTGTAGAAATTTGGTAGTCTTTGGTGACATACCAAATCTCCTCAAACTCTTAACAAAGTCTAGCTGCAGGTGAGTCTTCTTCATGATTGCATTGGCTTGAAGGTCCTAGGATAGATCTTCAGAGATGTGGACAACCATAAATTTGAAGTTCTTTACCTTTTCCTCTGCTGACCTCTCGATGAAGATGGTCTGTGTTCTCCTGGTTTCCCCCTCCTGAAGTCCGCAGTCAGTTTCCTAGTTTTTTTTAACATAGATGATCTATTTCATTCCTGTTATACTGTGGTCTTCTGATGAGCAAGTCAAGGATCCAGTTGCAGAGGCCCAGGTTTTGGAGCTTGCTGACCAGTACTGAGCAAACAATAGTGTTGAATGCTGAGCTGTAATTGATGAAAAGCATGTTGCTGTTACCTAGGTGATCCAGGGCTGAGTGGAGAGCCAGTGACATTGCATTCGCTGTGGAGCGATTGTGACATTATGTGAATTGCAGTGAGTCCAGATCTTTATTTAGGTATAAGTTTATTCTGGCCATGTCCAACTTCTCAAAGTACTTCATCATAGCAGATGTGAGTGCTACTGGGCGATAGTCATTGAGGCAGCTCACTCTGCTCTTCTCGGTATGATCGATGCCCTTTGGAAGCAGGCAGGAACCTCTAACCGCAGCAATGAGAGGTTGAATGTGTACGTGAACACTTCAGCTAGTTGGTTGGCACATATTTTCAGAACCCTGCCAGCTATGCAGTCAGGGCCTGATGCCTTGTGAAAGTTCACGAAAGATGTTCTGACGTTGGCCTCAAGAGACCGATCACAGGGTCGTCTGCTTCTGCAGAGATACTCATTGGTACCGTTGAATTCTCTTTTTCAAAGAAAGCATAAAAGGTGTTCAGCTCATCGGATAGTTAAGCACCTCAGCCATTTATGATGTTAGGTTTCACCTTGTAGGATGTAATGTCCTGCAAACCTTCCCAAAGCTGGCGAGTATCTGACTCTTTCCACACTTCTCTTGGAAATTGCCCCTTTGTTGCTAAGATGGACTTCCTGTAGACATCTGAATCACCGGTCTTAAATGCCATTCGACCTCGCCCTCAGCAGACGAGGCAGCAGTGATTGAATCAGAGTTAAAAAATCGAAGTTTTTTCTTGTTTTTAGCTGATATAATCTGTAAGTTCATGTCCAAATTCAAATCAATGACCTGTGCATTCTTGCATTTGGATGCTTTCTTCCAAATTTCTTGTAGCTGATAAGGATTGAGTAATCGACAAATATTTGGGCTTTTAAAAATCATTGCACGTATAATTGAGGAGGAAAGAGGAAAGATTAAGAGCTAGAGAAATGGCAGTTTATTCCTCTGTCCTAAGAGGATGGATTTGAAATGTATGATAATGCCTGTTGGGAAGATCTATATAAGAAAGATTTTTTTTTTTTTTGCTTCTTTGTTTTGAAGACTAAAATCATTGCCTGTTGCTGGTATCTGCAGTAATCAGAGATTTGTCACCCAGACTTTCTCTTTAAGAAGCCTTCCCAGCTTGACCCTGCAAATGAAATCTCCACATGGGTCATCCATCCAGGCTCCCAGTGGTTTTTAGAATGTAAACTAATTTTGACTTTGTGTACCTTAGAAACTTGTAGCTTTTCTACATTGAATTCTGGAGATTTTCATCATATATGTCCATTTTCACATTTCCTTTATTTATAGATGATACAAATTGTTATTTATGGATGGTTGTAATTGAAAAGTAAGGACTGAAACGTCTTTAAAACAATTCTAAACCATCTTGTTCATCCAAATGGATCAGGATTTTGTTGGATATTTATTGTTTATTGAGAGATTGAGTTGTCTGGGACTGTATTTGCTGGAATTTAGAAGAATGAGAGAGGATCTTATAGAAATATATAAAATTATGAAATGCATATATAAGATAGAGGGAGGTAAGTTGTTTCCACTGGTGGGGGGAGACTAGAACTAGGGGACATAGCCTCAAGATTCAGGGTAGTAGATTTAGGACGGAGATGAGGAGGAACTGCTTTTCCCAGAGGGTGGTGCCCATTGAAGCAGTGGAGGTGACCTCAGTAAACATATTTAAGACAAGGTTGGATAGTTTTTTTTAACATAGGAAGGGATATAGAGAAAAGCCTGGTAATTGTAGATGAGCCTATCACCAGATCAGCCATGATCATGATGAATGGCAGAACAAGTTTGATGGGCTGGATGGCCTACTTCTGCTCCTATTTCTTATGTTTCCCAATGTAATTGATTGCCTTTCCCTAGTATCCTGGTTGTCTGGACTGTGGCTTCAGTTACAACTTTACCCTCAAGGAATGTTGCTAAAGAATATGTCTGAAATTTCTTTCATATTTATTCAAATAGGAAATGTTTGTATCACAATATTTCAGTGTTGTACATAATTGAAAATATAGGTGTACCCCACTTTACGAATTCGCTTTTACAAAAAAATATGGTGAAAGCCGCAAGCTGTTTATTAGAGGCACCCCGACCAGTTCTTCCTCTCTCCGACATCCCAGTCTCCTGTACCTCCCTCCACCCTGACCTCCAAAAACTCAGCTTAACTACACTGTTCATAGATTATTTCTACTCTATAGGCTGTGTATTTATCATATCATTCCTGCTTTTAATAAATGTTAGTGTTATTTTAGGTTTTATGTGTTATTTGGTATGGTTTGGCAAGTTATTTTTTGGGTCTGGGAACACTCAAAAAATGTTCCCCTAGAAATCAATGGTAATCGCTTCTTCATTATACACCATTTTGGTGTACAAAAGGTTCCATAGGAACGTTCTAGTTTTGTAAAGCAGGGTATATCTGTACATCTTTCTTGAGGTACAATTGAATTGTGTTCATCCTTAGTCTTTCAATAATTTCCTTAGAGTTACTGATTCACGTTGTTGGTTTGAGGGGCTCTGGAAACAAGAGCTTTCAGATAAAATCACTTGAATTTGCTTTGAGCAGAGTGTCTAGATATGAGAAGCCATGTAATTTTTTGGACCTGGGCATTTGGTGGAAAATGCATTCTAATTGATCTCAAAACTTTGAGGGCGTTCTAAGAATTAGACTCAGTGATAATCAGAGAGGTGAATTATTTCCAAGAGAATGCAGTGTTTTCCATTACCCTGGGGCCCTTGTTTTTCATGGTGATGTGGTGGTTGAAATAGTCTAGGTAGGAACTACAGTAATTTTTGAAGACAGTGCTCTTTACAGGCACTGTGGGGTGGGGGGGGGAATAGGTGGGTTGATGGGGTGTAAATGGTGCAAAGACCGGGAAGTGAGTCATAATTAAGGGGGGTCCTGATGAAATGGCCACTGTCAACTTTGAATTCATAGTTGTATAGTATAGAAGTAGGCCCTTCAGCTCAGTGCAACCCACAAAGACCATCTACCAACACCAGTTCCCATTTTGCTTTTGCATCCTTTCCACTCTTCCCACTCCTGGATTCTGCTGCCAGCCATCCACTCTGAAGCATGCACATCTTTGGGAAGTTGGAAAAGGGGACCATCTTTGGTCAGGTTTTAACTTGGGTCTCAGGATCCATGAGGCAAAAGCACTTACCACTTCTCATTCTACCACCCTCAATTAAAACATAGCACTATATAAAGATGGGTGGACAACCAAGTCAATAGGAAGTAACTGTGATTATTTGGAGACTCAAATAGTAATTTATTACTCTTTTCCCATAGGCCATCAGCATTCAATTCATTCCCTGACTAAAGTTAGTTCACTAATTCTTTGATTTGACCAGTGGTTTTCAACTTTTTTTTCAAATCGCATGCCACCTTAAATAATCCACAGAGCACCTATGCCACTGGATTGAACATTTTCAAATGAGGATGTAGTGTTATTTGTTTCCCCTTCTTCTCAGTACATTCTGAAGAATACGGCCACAATGAGATCAGTGGTCAGGCAGCATCCGTGAAAATGGCCAATCAGTATTTTGAGTTGGGATCCTTCCCAGACTAAAGAAGGAAGGGTCGATGTCAAGTATATCAAGGGGGAAAATGGGGGAAGAAGCTGAGAAGGGAAGAAGAGCTGATAGGATATTGAACTGGGGCCCCACCTCCATCTGGTTCCACTCGGCCTTTTCACACCACCGAATCTAGGCAACCCTCCTGGGACCCGGGTAAAGTTCCCTGGAAGGCTGCACCTCCTGGGCCTTTCACACCACAGCCTCACTTACCTGGTAAATTGGCAACTGGACATTTTAAGGGGCAGTCCCGTCCCCCCAGTGATGATGTCGTGAGTGACGCGTTACGCATTCACAACAAGTCCCACTAGAAGTTGAATCGCGCAGTTGTAATGGTGAATGGGATGGATTTATGGATACTGGCCCTGCAACTCTGTGCCTCAATTACAAAGCGGGCAACTAGCATAAGCGTAGTTGTCAATGGTACGTTGCAAACACTGGAGGACAAGACCGCATATTCACAGAGCGTACAATGTGACGCAGGCGCAGACATCATGAAGCTTACCTGGTAAGCCATTTGTGCTTTCACACTGCCAGATTGACGGGTGAATTTGGCCGGGCTTCAAGAGTACCCCCCCCATCCAGGTCTTGGAGCCCAGTCCGACCTTTTCACACTGCACAATGGGTAAACTGCCCAGTTAACCCATGTACATGGCAATATGAAAAAACTATTCCTTCCTTACTGAATGCTGTTCTTACTTTCCTCTCTAAACTTCCCCTCTCTCCAGTGGTCTCTCCCTCTACCTGTCTTGGCATCTCTCCAACCTTCTATTTAATACTCAGCACCTCCCCCAGCATTTGTCTGTCTACTTTTTACCCCCACTTGATATACCTGATATCTCCTCTTCCTATTTCAGTCCCAATAAAATGTTTCTTCCCCCCCCCCCCCCCACCCAAATTGAAAACATTGACAGTTTCGCTCCATTGGAACACTGTCTGGCCCACCGAGTTCCTTCAGTTTCTTATTCTTTGCTTTAAAATCCAGCATCTGCAGGTTTTCTCTTCACAAAATACTGCCAGCCCGTGAATAGTGTGGCACTGACCCCATCCCAACATCCATCTCGAGGAAAATTGGACTTTGTTCTCTTTTATAAATCTGTCGTTGAATGGGAGGAAATTCTTCTCACATAGAACCATAGAATACTGCAGCACAGAAAAAAACCAGGCCCTTTGGCCCCTCTAGTTTATGCCGAACTATTCTGCCTAGTTCCACTGACCTGCACCCAGTCCATATCCCTCCCATCCATGTACCTGTCCAAATTTTTCTTGCATGCTAAAATTGAGCCCACAGTCACCACTTCAGTTAACAGCTTATTCCACACTCTCACCACTCTCTGTGTGAAGAAATTCCCCCTAATGTTCCCCTTAAACCTCCCCTTTCACCCTTAATTCATGTTCTCAGTTTTGAATCTCACCTAACCTCTGTGGAAAAAGCCGACATTTACTCTATACCCTTCATAACTCTATCAAATCACCCCTCATTATTCTCCACTCCAGGGAATAAAGTACTAACCAGTTTAACTGTATTTCAGTTCCTCATCTCAACAATATCCTAGTAAATCTTCTCTGTACTCTTTCAATTTTATTGATATCTTTCCTGCAGTTAAGTGACTAAAACTGCACACCATACTCCAAATTTAGCCCCACCAAAGCCTGAGACAACTTTACCATAACATGCCAACTCCTATACTGTACTCAATACTTTTAAGGCCAATGTGCCAAAAGCTCTCTTTACGTTCCCTCCTTCAGGGAATTCTGTTTCTGTATTCCCAAATCCCTCTACTCTACTGCCCTCCTCATGGAGAACTTGGTTTCAACTTGTCATGGGGGATGGGTCTCCATTTCCTGAAACACAGTCAAGTACCAAAAGTGATTTGGAACTTGCCCGTGACCTTGGGTCAGAAGACTCATGAGAATAATTTGGGTTTATGCTAGGGGTCACAGAAGTGGTCGATATCGACCCCTGTGGGGGGGGGGGGGGGGTTGATAAATGCCAGGGGGACGATAGGGAGTTGACATAAGGCGGAGAGGGAGTCGATTGAACTTTTGTGGTCGAAAGCAGGGGTGTATCTACAGAAAATAGCACCTATGGCAGTGGTGGCCAACCTCTCGTGAGAATTGGCCTTGGTGGCCGCCATGTGTATTTGGCTTCAGCCTCTTAATAGTAGAGAGCGAAGGGCTGACAAAGTGGAAAAGGAGGAGGTATGTGTCCAACACACATACCCCCGTCTGGTGCCACCACCTCCCCTTCGCCCCCCCAGGTCTGTCCGGCACTGCCACCACCCCAAGGATTCTGGGAAGGGGTCAATGGTCCAAAGAGTTTGGGGACCCCTGGTTTATCCATTACTCTCATCCCATCACAGTTATACCTTTTTCTCCTGTCTACTATCAGGCAGAAGGTACACGAGATACACTGATGGTAGAGCCAAGAAAGTACACCGGTGTCTCCACTTCCTTAGAAGCCTAAAGAAATTCAGAATGTCCCCAAAAGTCTTTACCAATTTTCACAGATGCACCATACAAAGTATCCTGGCTGGATGCATCACAACTGCTCCTCCCAAGACTGCCAGAAACTGCAGCTCAAGTCTCACGCAAACCAATCTCCCCTCCATCGACTCCGTTTATATTTCCCACTGCCCCCATGAAGGCCCACCTCATAAAGTACCAGCTCAGCCCAGTCACAGTCTGTTCATCCTGGAGAAATTCTGTGAGATTCCAGCATTTCCTCTCTCTCTCTCTCTCTCTCTCTCTCTCTCTCTCTCTCTCTCTCTCTCTCTCTCTCTCTCTCTCTCTCTAATAATTATGCTCTGCCCTCCCTGCACTCTGCTATCTCTAATTGATCTTTTCATTGCAATCCTGCACTGTAAATTATGCCCTTTACATGCTGGATGAAGGTCAAAGATAATTATAACCTATTAGCTCTCAGAAGGACAGCACAGTTAGTGTGGTGGTTAGCACTACGTTATTACAACACCGGAGTCCGGGGTTCAAATCCCGCACTGTCTGTAAGGAGTTTGTATGTCTTCCCTGTGTCTTCGTGGGTTTTCTCCCATCCTTCAAAATGTTCTGGGGGTTGTAGGTCAATTGGGTGTAATTGGGCAGGCTCGTGGGGCAAAAGGGCCTATTACCATGCTGTATGTCTAAATTAGAAAGATAAAAAGAATCCTTCTCACTGTACTAGGTATTATGTGACAAATAAACTGAAACTTATCCCCCTCCCATTTGGCATGGGTATCGAAACTTGCACCCACCAGATTCAAGCGTGCTTTCTTCCCCCACTGTTATCACATTAGTAAAATGTTGCTGCCCACACACTATTTTTAATGGAACTTTTTTCTGTAATGCTTTTGTTTTTACTTTACATGATTTGTTGCACTATCGTCGACTTTCCTAGACATCACGCAAAACAAAGTTTTTCACCGTATCTCATTTCATGTCACAGCTGAGTTCCTTTAGTACATTGGTCCTCTTTCCACTCACATACCACCTTAAGCAATCCTTTACTAACCACAGAGCACCTCTGGCATCCTAAACCACAGGTGCTCTGTGGTTACTAAGGGATTACTTGAGGTGGTATGTGAGTGGGGAAAAAAGATTGAGAATCACTATTTAGTAGTTTGTTTAGCTGTTCATTTGTTTGAATGCAATGCAAACATATCAACATGCAGTATTTTTTTCTGTGAATTATTTTAATCAGGCTGGTGAAGATGTAGCCACATTGTTTAGGCAAAGTTTTAGACCTGAGAGTCTCCAGTGCGAGCTCCTCATTCCTGTTGTTAGTGATGGTTTGGAACTGCTCCAACTAACACTTCAGACCCTGAAGTAGGTCAATTCATTCCTGGTGATTTCTTCAGAAATCTGTCTCTCTTCCTTAAAGACAGGATTTGTAAGGCGAGAGAATCAGTAATAAGCTGTATTCCCACCACTTCCTAGACTCAAACCTACCTACTAATATCGTAGGTTAAAACAGCCCGAGATCTGGGGCTAAAAGATGTGCAGATTTGGAAAATACATGGAAGGCTGTGGAAATAGTCAAGCAGAGCATTAGGGTCATTTCCAGTAACGCTTTGCAAGATGGATATATAAAGCACAACCTAATACAGAAATAATCTGTAAATAATAGGAAACAAAGTGATTTTTAGAATTATTCTCCTTCCTAGTACTTTGTTCTTTTGCATGTGAATAATCTTTGCAACGTAAGTTTATAACCTTTTGGTTTTGCTTTCCTGCCTATCAGATACAAGAGAGTTCTGTTCCAGAAACCTGCACCCTGGAGTCTGTGCAGTTCTCTGAGGTAAGGATTGAAAGATTTATTGCCCAGCAATACAGGCTAAATTCCTGCAGTGCCTAACTTCATATCCCTTGGTCTCTCTACCCTGCATCTCTTTGCTTTCAATGGGTGGACGTATTATATGCTGCAGATGTCATCCTTGCTGTAATTGCAGCTGGGTTTCTACCAGGATGGATGGCAAAGAGAAATCTGCAGTGAATCGGATGGCATTCCTCTCTCCAGAAGCAGACAACCCTCAGGCAAGAGGGTGAGAGAAACCTGTGTCCTGCAGCCCAGGGAGTATTGGATATTTCTGTAAGGTAGTACAGCATCTGCAGTCTACCCCCACATTATATAGTCCAAAAATCTGGATGCCAGACATCTGGACCACCCGAGAATCCGGACTTTTCAAAAACTTTTTTAATTTAGCGGGGTTTTGTGTGCGTGCGCACCACAGGAGCCCAGCGATATTTTTCTTTTTCTTTAAAACTACCTGTTCTTATAAAATGAAGCATGCTGTTCTTGCTAATGAATAAACTATCAAAATTTACCAATTCATCCTTATTCTTCCTTAAATTTGAATTTTAGAAGTACTGCCCGAGAATCTGGAAAATCCAGACCGACCCAATCCCTGGATATTTGGACTTCTCTTGAACTATCAAAACCAAACTGCATTCCAATTTCAAATTCAGGGAATAAATAATTTGAAATGAATTGGTGTTAACTTTGTGGAGCAAGAGAATCTTATTGAAAAACACGGAGGTGGATCATTTAGCCAGTTGTTTGAGATTGGTGTTTACCTCCTCCTTGGTTTGGATGAATTCTGTTGTGCTTTGGGAAAGGACAAGGTAGTAGAGAGCTGCACACTTGCAGCTGTCTGGCTGTGGAACTGTTGACTATCACAAGCAGGCTGTGCACTCGTACTTCAACACATCAGTCATCACTTTTCTGAGTGAAAGCATTCTAACCCCAGTGGCTCTGAACAATGATTGGGAGCAGAAATCCTTCCCTCCCTCCTGGAAATAATGAAGCCCTGGGACAGCTCCCCCTCTGTGGGTTTGAATCTCTTGGACTAGACCAGGGGTCTCCAAAGTGGTTGACTCGAAGATAATTGATGGAGTAGCACACACTGTACTGCAGGCTCACATAGGACCAGATAGTGCTGACCTGTTGTGTTTGTTTCTAGGAGAAAGAAGCACTGCAGAAACGGTTGGAAGAAGCCAATCGCGAGGCCCAGAAATATAGGCAGCAGCTCTTAGAGAAGGAACAGGAGGCAGAGGCCTATCGACAGAAGCTGGAAGCCTTTGGGCATCTGCCCTCAAATAAGCAGGTGCTTTAAATTGTCAGGTGGACATTAAGAGGTAAATACATCACTCAAACACTCAGTGGCTCCAGATCCTATGGGAAGGACAGCCTTCTCGACCACGGTGACTCAAAAGGGCACAGCAGTAACCCAGGAACAGGGACAAGAAGGCAGAGCATGGCTCCGAAAATTGTGCTTTTTTGATCAAGTTGAAATCCTAGTGCTTGCCCTGCATTTGGAGGATGTAAGGATGGATATGGATAGGTTGGAGGCAGAGAAGAGGCGGTAAGCAATCTACTCCCAGCCAGAATAATCCACAAGGACTGAATCTGTCCGAAGAGCACAGTCGCTCACTCTTTTCTCATTGACACCTTTCCTCTTGCTGTCCTAGATAATTTGCTGTTACATTAGAAGGTTAGGGCTCGTAAGCTATCGTTATTATTGGTTTTTATTCTGTTGATTACTCGATTGCCTCTGTGAGATGCTACAAATATGGACTATTGTCTGAACAAACGTAGAAAGAAGTTGCGCTGGTGATTAGTGAAATGTAGTGGAGCTTTCTTTGCACAGCTAGTTGACCACTCTTGTGGGGGGTGGGGGGGGTAATTGAGGCTTTTAATATTTAAATGTAACTGTCCAAACTGCTCAATTTGGAGGCTATAGACTGTTCACCTTCCTAGAATCATTTAAAAAATTGCGTTATAGATGTTCAATAATCTCTCAATGGTATTTTTAGAAATCTTTAAAAGGGAACTCTCAACAGTTGGAACCGATTTAAGAACAGAAGCTTTTAAAAATGCTATTTGATACTTTATTAAATCCAAATAAAATAATCAACTTGCACTGTCATTAACCAAAAACAAATGCAAAAACAAGAGCCTTGTTGTTTGTAATTCTTGGGACTAATTTTCCAAATGGATTTGACCTTGATTTCGCTAAGAAAGAAAAATCTCTGTGAAACGATGCATTCTGAGTGGTGAACCGCACAATACCGAAGTCGTTCCGTCGGAGAGAAAGTCATCACTGAGATCACTGGCAAATGTGCTGAGTTGGTGCATCACTCAGTGATGACGTTGGGTGATATTTTACACTTATTGTTGATCATCCTGATTCAAACACTGTCAGTCTGAACCCAAGACCATTCCCTTCATAACATCGAGCCGAAATTAAAATTTTTAATTCAATCAATTAATACTATGCAGCTGTGAGAGAGCTCATCCTTAAATACTGAATATTGACATTAAAGATAAAGTCCGTGAAGATCCATTTTTGAGCAGATTGTTTGGTGTGTAACAAGTTGGGACAGGGCTAGATTGTATAATGTGTAACTATCCATGATTCTGCATTTTGATGCAGGAGACATTGTCAGTTAAAGTGAATGAATGCACCTATCCAGTGCACAGCTGGTGCCCACGTTACAGCTGCAGGGGTGCCCGGGTCACTGCCTGGTGCCTGTTGTCCTGTGAGAGTTCAGATGTTCTTTTCCATGTATTATGCAGTAGCACGTTCATATTCAGTGTTCAGCCAGCTCTATTCAAGATTCTTTTATTGTTATGTAATAAAACAGGTGTAATATTACACAAAATTGCCTTTAGTCTGCTGTAAGGCAGACAAAGATTCCCCATCAGCAGGAATTGCCCATCCATTTCTCCGTCCTGGGGAGAGCCATCACTTACTCTGCCGCCTGCTCTGTGCTGAGTGCCCTGTAACTGAAGAGTTTGTTTGGTATTTAGTTGGAACGCTTTGACTGAGAGTTGTCACAGTGACATCGTGGACTGAGAGTGCTGGCATCGCGTTAAATAGCAGCACTCACTGGAGAATGAAAGAGAAGATTGTGGCAGCTGCTCTGCTCCTAACCTGTTGTAAATTGAAATACAATTTATTCTCAGCTGCGACAAATTCAGAGCCTTTCCTCATAGTTTTTTTTTTCCATTCAGCCTTGTAATTATTATAAACAAAGATAATTTCAAATGTTCCACTGTATAATTTTGTATCAAATAAAAACTTTCTTAAGTAATGACTTTCTTTTGTTTCAGTTCTTAAAGATAATGGTTGTGATCAATTAAACAGGGAAACCATGCAGAGCAGACCACAAACAGGTGACGTGAGCTCCCTCCCTAGACCGTGGCTTGCCCTCTGCTTCATCATCCAGCTCCCCCTCAAATGCTTAAAACGTTTTGCATTCCACCTCATGTCTGAGTAAAACCTTTCCCTCAGTCCTCATCTAATCCTTCCACCAGTCAGCCAGTTATTGCCCCAGTGTCAAGATGAGCCAGGATGTAGGATGGAGTTTGAGAATCAGCTTAGGTGATGGCAGATCAACAAGCTTGGTCTCAACGTCAGCAGAACCAAGGATTTTAGGAAGGTGAGGCAGAAGGACCATGCACCTGTCTTCATTGCTGGGAAGATAATGAAGAGGTTAATACTGACAACTTCCTGAGAGTCCACATATCGGAGGATCTCTTCTTTAGCCAGGAATCCATAAAGAGGACACAACAACACCTCTCTTATTCAGAAGTCTGATAAGATTATCATTTTTAAAAATTTAGACATGCAGCACGGTAACAGGCCATTTCAGCCCACGAGTCCATGCCGCTCAATTTACACCTTTGGTACGTTTTGAACAGTGGGAGGAATTTGGAGCCCCTGGAGAAAACCTACGCAGACACGGGGAGAACGTACAAGCTCCTTACGGACAGCGCAGGATTCAAAACCTGGTCCAGTCCCGATCGCTGGTGCTATAAAGGCGCGCACCCTGCTATGCCAGCCGTGCTTTAAATCCTCTAGAAAACTTTTACAGATTTACAGACTAGTTGCATGAGGGCCTGGTTGGGAAAGGTGGGTACCCAGGAACGCCGAAGGCCGAAGAAAGAGGCAGCTGTAGCCAAGTCCATCGCAGTCTCGGCCTCCTGTCCACTGAAGATGATCTATGTGAGGCACTGCCTCAAGAAGGCATAAAGAAACCCCATCACTCTGGTCACAACCTCCTCTCACTGCTCCCTTCAGGCAGAAGATACAGAAACTTGAATCTAGAGTTAGGAAGTAAAACAGGAAAATCTGCAGACGCCGTGATTGAAGTAAAAACACAAAAAGCTGGAGAAACTCAGCAGGTCATGCAGTGACCTTTATATAGCAAAGGTAAAAATACAGAACTTTTTGGGCTTGAGGTCCTTCATCAAGATGTGGAAAAATGTCAGCAGGCAAAGAAAATCACAAAAAAAAAATTCTAGATTTAAGAAGTTTTTTTTAGATTGTCAGGCTGTTGGACCTCCCCTTTAATACCCTAACCCTTACCACGGATTACTCCGGGATCAGGCCCAAATCAGTTCCCTTTACTTCCTGTGGATGCTGCATGACCTGCTGAGTTTCTCCAGCATGTTTGTGCATTGCACTCGACCCCAGCATCTGCAGAATTTCTTGCTTAACTACTCTATGGCCACCAGTGAATCTGTCTACATTTTTAAAAATTTTTTTATTTTTCAAACCATAAACCACATTAACCATGATACATACTTTTTCCTTTTCAAATATATACAGTGCCATTTTCTCCCCCCCCTCCCTCCTCCCATCCCACCCTCCCTACCTCACCCCTCCCATCCATTTAAAGTACAAAATCTAGGATACATTAAACCAGTCAAACAATGTTGTCATTCAATAAAAATAAACAAGAAATTCCACTGAGTCAATTCTTTTCATTTCCTTCTCTTTTCGTTAATTTAGGTAGTGAATGTCCCCGGTAGGTTTTCGCTATTGTGTTTCATGTAAGGCTCCCATATTTGTTCAAATATTTCAATATTATTTCTTAAACTATATGTTATTTTTTCTAATGGAATACATTTATTCATTTCTATATACCATTGTTGTATTTTCAAATTATCTTCCGATTTCCAGGTTGACATAATACATTTTTTTGCTACGGCTAGAGCTATCTTAACAAATCTTTTTTGTGCATCCTCCAAATCAATTCCAAATTCTTTGTTTTTTATGTTACTTAGGAGGAAGATCTCTGGATTCTTTGGTATATTGTTTTCTGTAATTTTATTTAATATTTGGTTTAGATCTTCCCAAAATTTTTCTACTTTCCAACATGTCCAGATTGCATGAATTGTTGTTCCCGTTTCTTTTTTACATCGAAAACATCTATCAGATACTGTTGGGTCCCATTTATTTAACTTTTGAGGTGTAATGTATAGCCTGTGTATCCAGTTATATTGTATCATACGTAACCTCGTATTTATTGTATTTCTCATCGTTCCAGAACATAACTTCTCCCATGTTTCCTTTTTTATCTTTATATTTAAATCTTGTTCCCATTTTTGTTTAGTTTTACCATTTGTTTCCTCATTCTCCTTTTCTTGCAGTTTAATATACATATTTGTTATAAATCTTTTGATTATCATTGTATCTGTAATCACATATTCAAAGTTACTTCCCTCTGGCAAACTCAGACTGCTTCCTAATTTATCCTTCAAGTAGGATCTCAATTGGTAATATGCCAGCACTGTATCTTGAGTTATATTGTATTTATCTTTCATTTGTTCAAAGGATAATAATGTATTTCCTGAAAAACAATTTTTTATTCTTTTAATCCCTTTTTTCTCCCATTCTCTAAAGGAAAGGTTATCTATTGTAAAAGGGAGTAACTTGTTTTGTGTCAATATTAGTTTTGGTAATTGATAATTTGTTTTATTTCTTTCTATATGAATCTTCTTCCAAATATTGAGTAGATGATGTAATACTGGAGAACTTCTATGTTGTACCAATTTTTCATCCCATTTATATAATATGTGTTCAGGTATCTTTTCCCCTATTTTATCTAATTCTAATCTGGTCCAATCTGGCTTTTCCCTTGTTTGATAAAAATCTGATAGGTATCTTAATTGTGCGGCTCTATAATAATTTTTAAAGTTTGGCAGTTGTAAGCCTCCTTGTTTATACCATTCTGTTAATTTATCTAGTGCTATCCTCGGTTTCCACCCTCTCCATAAAAATTTCCTTATTATTTTCTTTAACTCCTTGAAGAATTTCTCTGTCAGGTGTATTGGCAATGCCTGAAATAGGTATAATATCCTTGGAAAAATGTTCATTTTAATACAGTTTATCCTTCCTATTAGTGTTAGTGGTAAATCTTTCCAATGCTCTAAATCATCCTGTAATTTTTTCATTAGTGGATAATAATTGAGTTTATATAGTTGGCCGAGGTTTTTATTTATTTGTATACCTAGGTATCTTATTGCTTGCACTTGCCATCTGAATGGTGATTCCTTCTTAAATTTTGAGAAATCCGCATTATTCATTGGCATTGCTTCACTTTTATTTACGTTAATCTTGTAACCCGACACTTCTCCATATTCCTTCAATTTCTTATATAATTCTTTTATTGATAGTTCTGGTTCTGTTAAGTATACTATAACATCATCCGCAAATAAACTGATTTTATATTTTTTGTCTTTTATTTTTATCCCTTTTATATTATTTTCTGTTCTTATCAATTCTGCTAGTGGTTCTATAGCTAACGCGAACAATAAAGGTGATAGTGGGCATCCCTGCCGTGTTGACCTGCTTAAGTTAAATTGCTTTGATACATATCCATTTACTGTCACTTTTGCCAATTGTCCCTTATATAATGCTTTAATCCAATTAATATACTTCTCTGGTAAACTGAATTTTTGCAATACTTTGAATAAATAATTCCATTCTACTCTGTCAAAGGCCTTCTCTGCGTCTAAAGCAACTGCTACTGTTGGCGCTTTACTCCCTTCTACTGCATGAATTAAGTTAATAAATTTACAAATATTATCTGTTGTGCGTCTTTTTTTAATAAATCCAGTTTGGTCTAGATTTACCATTTTCGGTACATACTCTGTTAATCTGTTTGCTAATAGTTTAGCTATTATCTTATAATCTGTGTTAAGTAAAGATATTGGTCTATATGACGCTGGTGCGAGTGGATCTTTCCCTTGCTTTAGTATTACTGTAATTATTGCTGTTTTACATGAATCTGGTAAGCTTTGTGTTTTATCAATCTGGTTGATTACTTCCAGGAGGGGAGGAATTAATAAATCTTTAAATGTTTTATAGAATTCTATTGGGAATCCATCCTCTCCTGGTGTTTTATTATTTGGTAATTTTTTTTATTATCTCTTGTATTTCTACTATTCCAAATGGTTCTGTTAATTTATTTTGTTCCTGTATTTGTAGTTTTGGTAGTTCAATTTTAGTTAGAAATTCATCTATTTTCCCTTCTTTCCCTTCGTTTTCAGTTTGGTATAATTGTTCATAGAATTCTCTAAAGTTTTCCTTGATCTCCTTTGGATTATATGTGATTTGTTTGTCTTTTTTCCTTGATGCCAATACCATTTTCTTAGCTTGTTCTGTCTTAAGCTGCCATGCTAGAATTTTGTGCGTTTTTTCCCCTAGTTCATAATATTTCTGTTTTGTCTTCATTATATTCTTCTCCACCTTATATGTTTGTAGTGTTTTATTTTTTTTTTATCTGCCAATTCTCTTCTTTTAGTTGTATCTTCCTTCATTGCTAATTCTTTTTCTATATTTACTATTTCCCTTTCCAACTGCTCTGTTTCCTGATTATAGTCCTTCTTCATCTTGGTTACATAACTTATTATTTGCCCTCTAATGAATGCTTTCATTGCATCCCATAGTATAAACTTATCTTTCACTGATTCCGTGTTTATTTCAAAATACATTTTAATTTGTCTTTCAATTAATTCTCTAAAATCCTGCCTTTTGAGTAACATGGAGTTTAATCTCCATCTATACATTCTTGGAGGGATGTCCTCTAACTTTATTGTCAATATTAAGGGTGAATGGTCCGATAATATTCTAGCTTTATATTCTGTTTTTCTTACTCTATCTTGCATACGAGCTGATAACAAAAATAGGTCTATTCTTGAGTATGTTTTATGTCTAGCCGAGTAATATGAATATTCCTTTTCCTTTGGGTGATGTTTCCTCCATATATCCAAAAGTTGCAATTCTTCCATCGATTTAATTATAAATTTGGTTACTTTGTTCTTTCTGTTAATTTTTTTCCCAGTTTTGTCCATATTTGAATCCAAATTCAGGTTGAAATCCCCTCCTATTAATATGTTCCCTTGCGTATCTGCTATCTTCAAAAAAATATCTTGCATAAACTTTTGATCTTCTTCGTTAGGTGAATATACATTGAGTAGATTCCAAAACTCCGAATATATCTGACATTTTATCATTACATATCTCCCTGCTGGATCTATTATTTCCTCTTCTATTTTAATTGGCACATTTTTACTAATTAATATAGCTACCCCTCTTGCTTTTGAATTATACGACGCTGCTGTTACGTGTCCTACCCAATCTCTCTTTAATTTCTTGTGCTCCACTTCAGTTAAATGTGTTTCTTGCACAAATGCTATATCAGTTTTTTCTTTTTTCAGTGAATTTAGCAGTTTCTTCCTTTTAATTTGGTTATGTATTCCGTTAATATTTAAAGTCATATAGTTCAGCGTAGCCATTTTATACTTTGTTTATCTTCCCTTTCTGTTTCTCCATCATTACCTTTCCTTCTTATCCATTTCTGCTTTCTTGTTTTGAACCCTTTATAAGACAACATTTCTAAAACATCAAACATTTTCCCTATTCTCCTATTTAAAACTTCTTTAACCCCAATCTCCCCTCCCCCTCCTGAGTTGTCCTTTATCCCTTGTCAGACAACCACATCTCCCCCCTCCATTTGGATTTGCGAATTCACTCGCAAGCATCAGCTGATTTTGCAGTGACCGTAACTCCTCCCCACCCAGCCCCCCCCCAGAAAAGATTTCAATTTTCATATGTAACAAAGGTCACTCTTTTAATTCCCTCCTTATTCCCTCTATTCCATTTCCCTCCCTTATTAATTCTTGTCTATACTCTATATATTTTCCTCTAAATACGGATACATTCATGTATGCACACTATATATATACACACATATACCCCTTTACACACATACATATAGATCGTGGTCATTTTTACTCTTATTACATGTCTTCATCTCTCTGCTTGTTTTGTAGTTGTTCTGCAAATTTCCTTGCTTCCTCTGGATCCGAGAATAGTCTGTTTTGTTGCCCTGGAATAATTATTTTAAGTACCACTGGGTACCTTAACATAAATTTATATCCTTTTTTCCATAAGATCGTTTTCGCTGTATTGAACTCCTTCCTCTTCTTCAGGAGTTCAAAACTTATGTCTGGATAGAAAAAAAATTTTTGACCTTTATATTCCAGTGGCTTTTTGTCCTCTCTTACTTTCTTCATTGCTTTCTCCAATATATTTTCTCTTGTTGTATATCTTAAGAATTTTACTAAAATGGATCTTGGTTTTTGCTGCGGTTGTGGTTTCGGGGCTAATGTTCTATGTGCCCTCTCTATTTCCATTTCTTCCTGTAATTCTGGTCTTCCCAGGACCCTGGGGATCCAATCTTTTATAAATTCTCTCACAGTCTTGCCTTCTTCATCTTCCTTAAGGCCCACTATCTTTATATTATTTCTTCTATTATAGTTTTCTATCATATCTATCTTCTGAGCTAACAGCTCCTGTGCTTCTTTCGCTTTTTTATTAGATTCTTCTAATTTCTCTTTTAAGTCTTTTACTTCCATATCTACAAATGTTCCTCGTTTTTCCATATTTTCCACTCTTTTTGCCAATTCTGATATGGCCACTTCCATTTTATTCATTCTTTCTTCTGCGTTCTGAATTCTTCTTTTTATCTCATCAAATTCTTGTAATTGCCATTCTTTCACTGATTCCATAAAAAAAGATACATCCATTGTCTTGCCTTTCTCTTCTTCTTCCACTTCTTTCTGTTCTTCTTCTTCTTCTTCCTCTGGGTTGACCATCTGTTGTTTCCTTGTTTTCTTTTTACCCTCTTCTTTCTTGTTGTCGTTATTGTCTGTGTTCTGCACCTGCTGCTGTGCTGCAGGTGTCTCTCTCAGCTGTGGAGATCGACTCCGCAGCTGTTCCCCCCTCCCGTCAGTGTGTTTTTTTTTCATGCGCGAGGAGTCGCGCATGCGCGGTTGCGCACTTTTACTCAGCTCTGCGAGCCATTTTTGTAGTCCCGAGCCCAGGACCTCCACTGACATGTGGGAACGGGCTTCTCTCTCCGCGGCGGGCCTCTTCGGACAGGTAAGGCCTTCACCTTCTTCTTTCGACGTCTTTCCTTCTTCTTTTCTTCCCGTTGTTTTTGGTTTTTCTTTCTTCGCTGCCATTGTCTTCACACTTTTACTTTCACTGTGTTTTGGTTTTTAAGTTTGTGCCTTTGTTTTTTCTCTATCTTTTTTTAACTTTTCTGGAGAGGGCTGGAGTTCCCCGACCGGCCACTACTCCATCACGTGACTCCCTCCCGAATCTGTCTACATGATGGAAACATCACTCTTGTTTTGTACTAACTGCAACTGAATATTTGTCAGTTCTGTTATGTTTCTCTCTTGGCATATCGTGGCAATTTAATTTATACTTTTGTCGATGTGTATCTTGCATATCTTTTTAACAGCAGCAAATAAGATTTTGTTGCCTCTGTACTAATAGTGTTTATGTATATGGCAATCAAATCAAATCATCACCTCACTGCTGAAGGAAATTGTTCTTTTACTGTGGAGGTATCTCATCGTTTTCTGCAGTGTGTGTTTGTACTATTCCACAAAAGCTGCAGTTTCTCCTTGTATTCTACAACCCTGAAAACATTCACTGCAACTTCCCAATGCTGAAACTGGACATAGACCTTTACCTGGGGCCTAATTAGCCCATTCGCAACTTTGTTCATCTAGGACTCCTTTAGGACTCTGCCCAACGTTTCTGGGCCCCCTTCCCTGTGAAGAAGTCAAGTTTCCGGCAGGATTAGGGCAACGTTGTTACACCGCCCACGACTGGGTTTTGATTCCAGCGCTGAGTGTAAGGAGTTTGTATGTCCTCCCCATGTCTACGTGGGTTTCCTTCTGGTGCTTCAATTTCCTCCCACTCATCAAAATGTATGGGGGTTGTAGGTTAATTCGGTGTAATTGGCCTCTTGGGTCAAAAGGGCCAGTTACTGTACTGTTGGTCTAAGTTTGAATATTTTATGATTTCAGTGTTCCCCCCCCCCTTAAATTTGCTGTGCCCCCCCATACGGCCCCCGTTGAGAATGACTGCCTTAGTTAATGCTCCACACAATTCTTTGACCAATACAACCAATATCCCACAGGCCTTGTGACCCACCTTATCCCTCTCTCCTGCTATTTCCAGGGATCCACGGACAATCACCCCAAGGCCCCCTGTTCCTCTTCACCAGTCACTATCCACCCGTTTATTGCTGTGCCCCAACCTTGCTCATCCTCCCCACATGCAGCACCTTACACGCCACATTGAATTACTTGTAGTTGGGTGGACATCTTCCCGGAGATGTTGTCTGACCTGATGAGTGTCTCCAGCATTTTCTGTTTTCGTTTCAATTTTCCAACAGCTCCACTTTTTACAATTTCCTATTTATTTGTTATTTTCTGCCCTCTTAATCAGCTGATTGTAGTTTACTGCTTCAGTGCTGTCTGTATGTGCTGTGCTCTCCCTGTGGCCACGTGGGCTTCCTCCAGCTTCTCTGGTTTTCTACAACTGGCAGGAACTCAGCACTAGATTCACCAGGGCATTGTTTTCTGGTGGCCAGGAGATGCCTGGCATACTAGGGCCTGAGGATCTCCATTGCTGCCTGGTTTGAGCTGGCGTCGCTGGTTATGGGGAAAACCTGGAGCCTGACCCACAAGAGTAGTCTCAACTGATTTGCATCCATGGTCATGATGCCGGTAGCTGCCACCAATAAGTTTTCAAACCATTGAAGCTTGAAGGTGTTCGGGGTGTCCAGCGACTGGGGGGGTCGATGTCAAGTTTCTTTGGTTTCAGGTACTGTTCCATACTTCCTTGAAAATTTTAGCTATTAAAAATGACTGGTTGGAATGTTATCATATATGATGGTGTATAGGACAATCCCACCCCCAAGGTCTGCCACTGAGCAGTGGAGTGATGTTGTCACAATATTTTAATACCAAATTACCCTGTGCAGGTTTTCATTTGATTAGCATATTTTAAAATAAGCCACCATCGGCTCTTTAAAGCCAGTATAGAGCCGACAGCAGTCAAACTGGGCAGACGGACTCCATGGGGGGGGAGCTCTGAGGCTTCATTGGACACGCACAGGTTTTCCCCGCTGAATTAGCGATGCCCCTCACTGTCGCTACTTGCCTGGAGGTGAGCTGGGTTGTCAGTGTCAGGAAAGTGCACCGAGGGCCTGGCTGGGGCACTGCCATGGAGGTGAGCCGGGTGGTCAGTGAGAGGAAGGTGGTCGAACTCGCCTATAACCTGACGGGGACATCTGAGCCGGAACAGCCAGGAAGGGAGGGCGAAGATGGCAGTGTGCTAAAACTTTGCTGTCGAGGGTCGAATTTTAGACCTGGTAGATAAGCCGACCCAGATTTTGAAGCGACATTTTTAAGTTTCAGATCGTCCCATATGGTAACTGTTCACTAGATTGCCTCGAGTGAGAAGATAGAGCCCAGAGGAAGTCAAAAGGAAAGTGGGGTGAATAAAATGAGACAAGAGTTGGATGGGTGCTTGGTGGTCAGTGCAGACCTGGTGGGCAAAGCAAAAATAAAGGGCACAGACTTGAGATGAGGGGCGCCTTGAGGTGAACCTGTTCCATATCAAGGGTAGAGGGTATCTGGAACAAGCTGCCAGAGGAAGTGGTAAAGGGTAAACACAATTACAATGTTCTCAAAGGTATTTAGACAAATACATGGATAGGAGAAGTATGGACCAAACACAGGTAAATGGGGCTTGCTTGGGAAGGCCACATGGTCAGCATGGAGTGAAGGGACTGTTTACTTGACCCCAGCACTCTTTCATTCAGAGGGTTATACAGCACAACTCATTCAGGGGTTTCTAAGGGGGCTTTGTGTCTTCCAAGGAAACACAATGTCTGTTTAGTTCCTTGTTGTTTCTTTCTACCCACGTATATTTTCACTTAAAGTCCAGTCTGTAATGGACCTTCATTAACTTTTTGTGGTAAACCACTGTTAACACCGTGATTGGCTGGACTGGACAAACCTCCTGAGGCCGATCTTACCCATAGACCCTTGCAAGTTGCCCCTTTCCATTTGCTATTATCAGTCAAGGATCTGGATGGTTGTTTGATAGAGTTCCAGTCTTTAGGCATTAAAAGCCTAATTGTTTCACTACTTAGCCTTTTGTGAATTATTAATGGTACATTATTTTTAATAGCTAAAATTTTCAAGGAAGTATGGAACAGTACCTGAAACCAAAGAAACTTGACATCGACCACCCCCCCAGTCGCTGGACACCCCGAACACCTTCAAGCTTCAATGGTTTGAAAACTTATTGGTGGCATCTACCAGCATCATCACCATGGACGCAAATCAGTTGAGACTACTCTTGTGGGTCAGGCTCCAGGTTTTCCCCATAACCAGCGACGCCAGCTCAAACCAGGCAGCAATGGAGATCCTCAGGCCCTAGTATGCCAACAGTAAGGGGATGGCCATGCACTTGGCTTCGAGCCATTAGTCACAGCAACCAATGGGGCCCACACTGACCCTTACAATCGGCCCCCAAGCTTTGCCCCCAGAACTATAAAGGACCATGTGCCTCTTTGTTCTGTCTCTTTGGACTCCTTGTGGCATGTAAAGTATCACCTTCTGCACTGGGTTGGGGTGAGTCTCGAGGTTAGGTAGCAGAGCCATGTCCATCCCGGTCAAGGGATGGGGGCATGTAACATCACCTTGATCTGATTGTTGAATGCGTATGCTTTTGTAACTTTCCCAGTTTCTGTCGGTTTCCTCCTCATCATCCTCAATACCCCCTGCGTATTGTGTATGTGTGTGTAGAAGTTTGCTTGAATCGACCCTGTTGTCTCAATTCCATCCCTGAAATAAATGTGTGCTTTGTACCTCTACTTTGGTCTGGTTCTTAACCTGTGGGACCCACACGAACCCGAATAACAGGACACATGTAAAGGGAATGTATACGGTTAATGGCAGAGCTCTTAAAAGTATTGATCCGCAGAGAGGTCTGGAGGGTCCAGGTCCACAGAGCAGCCAAGTCGATAGGGTGGTAAAGAAGGTTAAGGTCTGTTTGGTTTCAGTGGACGAGACTTTGAGTATAAAAAGTAAAGTCATTTTGCAGTGATATAAAACTTTCGGCCGCGCTTGGAATACGTGTGTTATTCTGGTTGTCCCATTGCAGGAAGGATGTGGCGACTTTGAAAAGCGTACAGAGAGATTTACAAGGATGTTGCCTGGTTTAAAGGGTACAGGCTATGGAGAGAGATTGGAAAACTTCTGTTGTTTTCTCTGGAATGAAGGAGGATGAGGAAAGACCTGATAGAGGTTTTTAAAATTATAAGAGACATTGATAAGGTGAACAGCCAAGATTCTTTACCGTGGGGTAAAGAACATCAGACACTAGAGGGCGGGTGAGGGGAGGAAATTAAGGGAAGTTACTTCAGGAAGGGAAAGACAGGTGTACAATCCAGTGATCATGGGGAATCAAAAGTGGAGAGGGTGAGCAAATTTTGGTTCTTGGGAGTCATTATCTCGGAGAATCTTTCCTGGACCCAACACACCAATGGCGTCGTGAAGAAAGCACGTCAGTGCCTCTACTTTCTCAGGAGTTTGTGTAGGTTTGGTATGACACCAGAAACCCTGGCAAATTTCTACAGATGTGTGGTGGAAGGTGTGCTGACCGGCTGCATCACGGTCCGGTATAGGAACACCAATACCTCTGAGTGTAAAGCCCTCCAAAAGGTAGTGGACATAGCCCTGGTCAGCTCTGGCAAAACCCTCCCCACTGTTGAGCACATCTACAGGGAACACTGTAGTCAGAGGGCAGCAGCAATAATCAAAGACCCACACCACCCAGCACATGCTCTGTGCTCACTGCTGCCGTCAGGAAAGAGGTATAGGTGACCCAAGACTCACCCCACCAGGTTCAGGAACAGTTGCTATCCCTCCACCATCGGACTCATCAACAACAAACTTAGGAACTTATTTAAGGACTCTTGAGCACTTCGTTGATTTTTTAAAAAATTCTCTCTATATTGCACAGTTTGTTCACATTCATTATCTGTTTGCAGTTCTTTATTTGTTTACGTGTTTACGCTGTGTGTAGTTTATTTTTTGCACTGCCAATTAGTGGTAATTCTGCCGTGCCCGCAGGAAAAAGAATCTCAGGGTTGTATGTGATGTCCTGTATGTACTCTGACATTAAATCTGAAATATGAATCTAGGTGCTTGGAGCAAATATTTTACACAGTGGTGGGTGCCTGGAATTGGCTGCCAGTGGTAATGGTGGAAGCAGATACAATAGAGGTGTTTATGGGGTTTCTAGGCAGACCCACAAGTATGAAGGGATTGGGGGAAGGATATCTATCAGTGCATCCTGAAACACCCAATCTTATGTTCTGCAAACCAAATCTCAGTAATGGCTGTTAAATTGAACCCATGAATTTTGATGGGTGCCTGCACATCACCTTGTCATGAATGCTCCCTGCTCCGACTCTGAGACTTGTGTCCTGCATGCTTCACTTGTCGTACCCATTCCTGCAACATCTCCTTGCTTCCTTTAACTTTCTGAATTGTTGTCGCATTACTCCAATGTTCTGCTTGCCTGGTTGAAGTTGCAGCACTGGTCACCTGTTTCATTCCCGTGGGCTGTTTCCGATGATAAAGATACTATTGTAAATAGGACTTTCATTTCCAATTAATCTTGCAAATTCTCATCAGAAACATCTGAAGATTTTCCCACCTCCTGCGTCAGTCAGACCTGCCACCTAAGCACATTCAGTGGGAAATGCCTCACGAAAGCAAAGTCCGGAGCCCGATCTCGCTCCAGCTTCCGAATTCCTCATGGGTCCTGATGCAACTCCTGGGGACTCCAGTGCCTCCGTTATGAAGGATCCACACCCCTAGTTCCGGACCGGTCACTCCAAAATAAAACGAGATGTTTCGCTGCAAGAAAATCATGGCTTTTTTTTTGTTGCAATCGCCTCCTTTGGGTGCTCTCTGCTCATTTGGGTGGAGCGGCGGTGAAAGTGTTGGAGTTAAACTTGGTTAGAGAAGAGGGAGAGATTGGCGGTGAACTGCTGTCTTGCAACCTCCCTGGTGTGTGGCCTCAGAACAGAAACACTTTATCCCAGGCAACAAGCTGATGAATCTCGTCTGCATCTGTTCCAGGGTTATTATTACCCTGTGACCAGAACTGCATGCAAGGCTCCTGAGGTCTGACCAACGTTTTATAACATTGGAGCATAACCTCCCCACTCCTGTTTTTAAAGTCCTGACTAACCACTCAGGAGAGGGACAAGTGAAGTGGGTAAAGCTAGCTCGATTTTCAGAAGGGGTGATCAACAAGAGGTGGGGGTGATTGAGCAGAAAGTAAAGAGATAAACAGTTCATTTTCAGGCCTCTTCACACACCAGATTTTCACTCTTTGTTCCTGAACCCTCTAGTCATTCCTATATCCCCCTCCCTGTGACCATGAACACTCCTTGTCTCACTCCTGAGACCAGATCCCCACTCATTCCCATCTTCAAACCGCCTCATCTTCAGGATTAACAATTGGTGAACTTCTGTCCCAATCAACTAACCCCAACCTTTCCTGATGCAAGTTGAACACTTCTGTCCCACCCACAAAGCAACCCTCCATCCTTTTATATCCACTTTATAAAGAGTAAATATCCCCGCAGAAGCTGGCAACCCTGTGATAGCTATCGGAACATTATTTTTCACACTGTGAAACATATCAACCAAAATATATACAAACATTTCTCATATAATATACACAGTGGCATTTTCTCCCTTTTTCCCCCCTACCCTCCCTCTCCCCTTACCACCCCCCTCCAAAACCAATAAATATTCACCATGTACAATACAATAAAACCATGAAGCAATTCTTCACACAGTGAAAAATAAAATAACATGTGTCATCTACTTTTACACACTTGATTAAGTCGTTTTATCTTCTTATCATTTTAGGGGGTGGAGGTCCGCGGTAGGCCCTCTCTGTTATGCTCCATGTATGGTTTCCAAATCTGTTCAAATAATGTGACTTTGTTTTTTAAATTGTATGTTATTTTTTCCAATGGAATACATTTATTCATTTCCATGTACCATTCCTGTACTCTCAGGCTCTCTTCTGATTTCCAAGTTGACATTATACATTTTTTTGCTACTGCTAAGGCTATCATAATAAATCTTTTTGCGCTTTATCCAATTTGAGGCTTAATTCCTTACTTCTTATATTACTTAGAAGAAAGGTCTCTGGATTTTTTGGTATGTTATTTTTTGTGATTTTATTTAACATATGATTTAGATCTTCCCAAAACATTTTCACTTTCGTACATCCTCAAATTGCATGTACTGTTGTTCCCATTTCCTTCTTACAATGAAAACATCTATCTGATAATGTTGACTCCCATTTTTTTAACTTTTGGGGCGTGATATATAACCTGTGTAACCAGCTATACTGTATCATATGTAACCTCGTGTTTATTGTATTCTTCATAGTTCCAGAGCATAACTTTTCCCATGTTTCATTTTTTATCTTTATGTTTAAATCCTTTTCCCACTTTTCTTTGGATTTATAGCTTATTTCATCATTTCCTTCTCTTGCAGCTTGATTATAAATCTTTTTATTATCATTGTTTATATAATCACATATTCAAAGCTGCTTCCTTCTGGTAATCTCAGTCTGTTTCCCAATTTATCCTTTAAATAAGCTTTCAGTTGATGATATGCAAACATTATACCATGAGTTTCCATATTTGTACTTCAACTGTTCAAATGTTAATAAATTATTTCCCAAAAGACAATTTTCTATTCTTTTGATTCCTTTTCTCTCCCATTCTCTAACAGAAAGGTTGTCTGTTGTAAAAGGGATTAGTGGGTTTTGTATCAATAACAATTTTGGTATTTGGTAATTCATTTTTTTTCCGTTCTAAGTGGATGTTCTTCCATTTATTAAGTAAATGATGCAATACTGGTGAGCTTTTATATTGCACCAGCTTTTCATCCCACTTATGAAGTATATGTTCCGGTACCTTCTCCCCTATTTTATCTAGTTCTATCTTAGTCCAGTCTGGTTTTTCCCTTGTTTGGTAAAAATCTGATAAAAACCTTAATTGTGCGGCTCCATAATAATTTTTAAAGTTTGGTAACTGCAAACCACCTTGGTTATACCTCTCTGTTAATTTATCTAATGCTACCCTCGGTTTCCCCCCTTTCCACAAGAATTTCCTTATTATTCTCTTTAGTTCATTAAAGAATTTCTCTGTTAAGGGAATTGGGAACGATTGAAATAAGTATTGTATCCTTGGGAAGACATTCATTTTAATGCAGTTTTCCGTCCCTATCAATGTTAGTGGTAATTCTTTCCAATGTTCTAAGTCTTCCTGCAATTTCTTTATTAGTGGCTGATAATTTAGTTTGTACAGGTGGCTTACGTTATTATCTAACCTGATCCCTAGATATCGGATTGCTTGTGTTTGCCATTTAAATGGTGATTCATTTTTAAATTCTGTATAATCCGCGTTACTCATTGGCATCACTTCACTTTTATTTGCGTTGATCTTGTACCCCGATATTTCTCCATACTCCTTCAATTTCTTTTTTTAACTTTTTTAAAAAAATATTTTATTTTAATTTTTCCAAGACTCATAAAGAACATTGTTACGTACATCGTATAAAATAGTATTTTAAAATTACAGAGTCTCAAGTGATGACCCAAATCTCACTCCCACCCTCCCTCTCAACTGCTAACATTTTTTTAAATTGTCTAAAAGAGAAGGGGTGTTTGAGCTGCCTTCATTAATTAGTCCATATATTGATCTTCAGGAATTCAACACTATAAACCTAACTGCATTATTTAAACCTTTTCAGGGAAGTTAATTATATCCTTAAACCAGTAGGATTCAAATAAGGTCGCCATATTTTAACAAACACGTCATATTTCTTTCTAAATTTATAAGTCATCTTTTCCGGGGGGCACAACTTTGCAGTTCCACATTCCAGTGAGTAAGAGGGACTTGGACTTCCATGTAACAGTTGTACATTTCCTGGCTCCGCTAATGCAATCCTCATGAACTGGATTTGATATGTGGATAGAAATGAATAAATGTATTCCATTAGAAAAAATAACATATAATTTAAGAAATAACATTACAATATTCGAACAAATATGGGAGCCGTACATGAAATAACCATCAGATTGCTCAATTAATACAGTTCTGGTTCCAATGGAAAATCCACTTCTATAATTTTTGTCAAAATTTCTGCCAAGTCATACTAAAAGGACATTACTTTCACACATAGCCAAATTGAATGTATAAATGTTCCAACCTCTGTTCCATACCTAAAACACGAGTTCAGAATTTCAGATTTTAAGCGGTGTCATTTTTGTGGTGTAAGGTATAATTGGTACATGAAATTGTATTATATCAATCTATATCTGACATTAATAAATGATATATTATCAGAGCACAATTTTGACCAATATTGTTCTTAAATCTTTTCCCCTAAGACGGTCTCCCTCCTTTCCCTTGATTTGTACAAGCCCAGTTTTGGGCTATTACTCTGCATCTTAGATATAAATGTACTTCAACGAAGAGCCTCCATGCATTGGCAGGGTCATGACTGGTCCTAAACTAGCGCTTAAAAAAGATCTTAATTGATGATACCAGAAGAAAGTTCTATTTAACAAATCATATCTATTTATTAGCTGTTCAAATGTCATAAATTGTCCTTGTTTTTTATTTTTATTTTTTATTTTTCGCACTATAAACCATACTGACCAAGATACATACAGACACTCTTCTTCTTAAATATATAGTGTCGTTTTCTCCCCCTTTTCCCCCCTCCCGTCCCTCCCTCCCTCACTCCCTTTCCCATTTATTTAAAGTTCAATCTATAAGATACATTAAACCCGTTAAACAATGTTGTCACTTAATAAAAATAAACAAGAAATTTTACTGAGTCAGTTCTTTTTGTTGTCTTCTCCTTCTGTCATTTTAGGTGGTGGAAGTCCACGGTAGGATTTCTCTATTGTGTTTCATGTATGGCTCCCATATTTGTTCGAATATTGTAATGTTATTTCTTAAATTATATGTTATTTTTTCTAATGGAATACATTTATTCATTTCTATATACCATTGTTGTATTCTCAAGTTGTCTTCTAATTTCCAAGTTGACATAATACATTTTTTTTGCTACAGCTAGGGCTATCCTAACAAATCTTTTTTGTGCACCATCCAAATCAAGTCCAAATTCTTTGTTTCTAATATTACTTAGGAGGAAGATCTCTGGGTTTTTTTGTATATTGCTTTTTGTGATTTTATTTAATATCTGGTTTAGATCTTCCCAAAATTTTTCCACTTTCTCACATGTCCAAATAGCATGAATTGCTGTTCCCGTTTCCTTTTTACAGCGAAAACATCTGTCTGATACTGTTGGGTCCCATTTATTTAACTTTTGAGGTGTGATATCCAGTTATATTGTATCATGCGTAACCTCATGTTTATTGTATTTCTCATAGTTCTGGAGCATAGCTTCTCCCATGTTTCATTCTTTAACTTTATGTTTAGATCTTGTTCCCATTTTTGTTTAGGTTTACCATTTGTTTCCTCATTCTCCTTTTCTTGCAGTTTGATGTACACGTTTGTTACAAATTTTTTGATTATCATTGTGCCTGTAATCACATATTCAAAATTACTTCCTTCTGGTAACCTCAGACTGTTTCCCAATTTGTCCTTCAAGTAGGATTTCAGTTGGTAGTATGCAAACATTGTATCGTGAGTTATATTATATTTATCCTTCATTTGTTCAAAGGATAATAATTTATTTCCCGAAAAACAATTTTCTATTCTTTTGATCCCTTTTCTCTCCCATTCTCTAAAGGAAAGGTTATCTATTGTGAAAGGGATTAGCTGATTTTGCGTCCATATTAGTTTTGGTAGTTGGTAATTTGTTTTATTCCTTTCTACATGAATCTTCTTCCAAATGTTGAGCAGATGATGCAATACTGGTGAATTCCTACGTTGTACCAATTTTTCATCCCATTTATATAGTATATGTTCAGGTATCTTCTCCCCTATTTTATCTAGTTCTAATCTGGTCCAATCTGGTTTTTCCCTTGCTTGATAAAAATCTGATAGATATCTTAATTGTGCGGCTCTATAATAATTTTTAAAATTTGGTAGTTGTAAGCCTCCTTGTTTGTACCATTCTGTTAATTTATCTAGTGCTATCCTCGGTTTCCCCCCTTTCCATAAAAATTTCCTTATTATTTTCTTTAACTCCTTGAAGAATTTCTCTGTTAGGCGTATTGGTAATGACTGAAATAGGTATTGTATCCTTGGGAAAATGTTCATTTTAATACAGTTTATCCTTCCTATCAGTGTTAGTGGTAAGTCTTTCCAATGCTCTAAGTCGTCTTGTAATTTTTTCATTAATGGATGGTAATTGAGTTTATATAGATGGCCGAGGTTTTTATTTAGTTGTATACCTAGGTATCGCATTGCTTGCGTTTGCCATCTAAATGGCAATTCTTTCTTAAACTTTGAGAAATCCGCATTATTCATTGGCATTGCTTCACTTTTATTTGCGTTTATCTTGTATCCCGACACTTCTCCACATTCCTTCAATTTCCTATGTAATTCTTTTATTGATATTTCTGGTTCTGTTAAGTATAATATAATGTCATCTGCAAATAGACTGATTTTATATTCCTTCTCTTTTATTTTTATCCCTTTTATTTTATTTTCTGTTCTTATCAGTTCTGCTAGTGGTTCTATAGCTAACACGAACAGTGAGGGAGATAGTGGGCATCCCTGCCTTGTTGATCTGCTTAAGTTAAATTGTTTTGATATATATCCATTTACTGTCACTTTCGACAATGGCCCCTTATATAATGCTTTAATCCAATTAATATATTTCTCTGGTAGGCTGAATTTTTGTAGTACTTTGAATAAATAATTCCATTTTACTCTGTCAAAGGCCTTCTCTGCGTCTAAAGCAACCGCTACTGTTGGAGTTTTATTTCCTTCTACTGCATGAATTAAGTTAATAAATTTACAGATATTGTCTGTTGTTTGTCTTTTTTAAATAAATCTAGTTTGGTCTAGATTTACTATTTTTGGTACATAGTCGGCTAATCTGTTTGCTAATAGTTTAGCTATTATCTTATAATCTGTGTTAAGTAATGATATTGGTCTATATGACGCTGGTGCGAGTGGATCTTTCCCTGTCTTTGGTATTACTGTAATTATTGCTGTTTTGCATGAATCTGGTATGCTTTGAGTTTTATCAATCTGGTTGATTACTTCCAGAAGGGGAGGAATTAATAAGTCTTTAAATGTTTTATAGAATTCTATTGGGAATCCATCCTCTCCTGGTGTTTTATTGTTTGGTATTTATTTTAATATCTCCTGTAATTCTTTTATTTCAAATGGTTTTATTAATTTATTTTGCTCCTCTTTGTAATTTCGGTAGTTCAATTTTAGTTAGAAATTCATCTGTTTTGTCTTCTTTCCCTTCGTTTTCAGTTTGATATAGTTGCTCGTAGAATTCCCTGAAGTTTTCATTGATCTCCGTTAGATTATATGTAATTAGCTTGTCCTTTTTCCTTAATGCCAATACCATTCTTTTAGTTTGTTCTTTCTTAAGCTGCCACGCCAGAATTTTGTGCGTTTTTCTCCTAGCTCATAATATTTCTGTTTTGTCTTCATTATGTTCTTCTCCACCTTATATGTTTGTAGTGTTTCATATTTTATTTTTTTATCTGCCAATTCTCTTCTTTTAGTTGTGTCTACCTTCATTGCTAATTCTTTTTCTATATTTGTTATTTCCCTTTCCAACTGTTCTGTTTCCCGATTGTAGTCCTTCTTCATCTTAGTTACATAACTTATTATTTGCCCTCTGATGAACGCTTTCATTGCGTCCCATAATATAAACTTATCTTTCACTGATTCCATATTTATTTCAAAGTACATTTTAATTTGTCGTTCAATGAATTCTCTAAAGTCCTGTATTTTAAGTAGCATGGAGTTTAATCTCCATCTATACATTCTTGGTGGGATGTCCTCTAACTCTATTGCCAATAACAGGGGTGAGTGGTCCGATAATAGTCTAGCTTTATATTCCATTTTCCTAACTCTCCCTTGAATGTGGGCTGATAACAGGAATAGGTCTATCCTTGAGTATGTTTTATGTCTACCTGAATAATATGAATATTCCTTTTCCTTTGGGTGTTGTTTCCTCCATATATCCAAAAGTTGCATTTCTTGCATCAATTTAATTATAAATTTGGTTACTTTGTTCTTTCTGTTAGTTTTTTTTCCAGTTTTATCCATGTTTGAGTCCAAATTAAGGTTAAAATCCCCTCCTATTAGTATGTTCCCTTGCGTGTCTGCTATCTTCAAAAGATATCTTGCATAAATTTTTGATCTTCTTCATTAGGTGAATATACATTGAGTAAATTCCAAAATTCTGAATATATCTGACACTTTATCATTACGTATCTCCCTGCTGGATCTATTATTTCCTCTTCTATTTTGATTGGTACATTTTTACTGATTAATATAGCTACTCCTCTAGCTTTTGAATTATATGATGCTGCTGTTACATGTCCTACCCAATCTCTCTTTAATTTCTTGTGTTCCACTTCAGTTAGATGTGTTTCTTGTACAAATGCTATATCAATTTTTTTCTTTTTTCTGTAAATTTAACAGTTTATTCCTTTTGATTTGGTTATGTATTCCATTAATATTTAAAGTCATATAGTTCAGCGTAGCCATTTCATACCTTGTTTATCTTTCCTTTCCGTTTCCTCATCACCACCTTCCCTTCTTATCCATTTCTGCTTTCTTTTTTTGAACACATTATAAGACAACATTTCTAAAACATAAAATATTTCCACTATTCTCATATCTAAAATTCCTTTAACCCCAATAGACCCTCCCCTTTCTGAGTTGCCCTTTGTCCCTTGTCGGGCAACCACAACTCCCCTTACCATTTGGATTGCAATCTTGTTCGCAAGTGTCAACTGATTTTGCAGTGACGATTATTCTCTCCCCCCCAACCCCCACAAGAAAACATTTTTTTACACATATAACAAAGCTTTCCCTTTTTTCCCCTTCCTTCCTTCCCTTCTCTTTTCCCTCTTTAGTTCTTTACATATACATTGTTTTTACATCTATATGTACTTTATCGCCATTCTTCATTCTTATTACATTTCTTCATCTCTCCTTCTGTCCTGCAAACGCTCTGCGAGTTCTTGTGCTTCCTCCGGATCCAATAACAGTCTGTTTTCCTTAACATGAATTTTTAACCTTTTTCCCATAGGATTGATTTTGTTGTATTAAACTCCTTCCTCTTCTTTAAGAGTTCAAAACTTATGTCTGGGTAAAAAAATATTTTTTGTCCCTTGTATTTCAATGGTTTATTATCTTCTCTAACTTTATTCCTTTCCCCCTGCAGTATATTTTCTCTTGTCGTATATCTCAAAAATTTTACTAAGATGGATGTTGGTTTTTGATGTATCTCTAGTTTCGGAGCTAATGCTCTGTGTACCCTTTCTATTTCCATTTTTTCCTGCACTTCTGTTGTTCCCAGGACCTTCGGGATCCATTCTTTTATAAATTCCTTCATATCTGTCCCTTCTTGATCTTCCTTCAGGTCCACTATTTTTATGTTGTTTCACCTACTATAATTTTTCAACATATCAATCTCTTGTGTCTCTTTAATTTTTTTTATCACTTTCTTCCAATTTTCCTCTTAAGTCATTCACTTACATTTCTACAGCCGTTTCTCATTCTTCCACATTTTCTACTCTTTTCCCTATTTCTGTCATGACCTGTTATAAACTTTGCATTTTATCTTCTGTTCTTTTCATTTTTCTTTTAATTGCACTAAATTCTAATGACAACCATTCTTTTAATGCTCTCATTTGTTCTTGAAAAAAAGCTTTATCTATATTCTGTCCATCTGTTTTACCTTCTATTTCTCTGTGAAGATCTTGGTCTTCTTCCTCTTCTTCTGTGTCTGTACTTGTGTTTGTGTCTTCTCTTTGTATCTGTGTCTCTTCTGATTTTCCTGATGAGTTGCTTGTATCACTTTGTTGGGCCTCTTTTTGCTGGGCCTCTTGATGTTGGTCCTCTCCTTCTGGGCTGCTCATCTGTCGGGCCTCCTACTGCTGCTCCTCTAGTCATTCACCCCATCGACTTTCTTTCTCGCCTGGTACCTCACTCACTCTCCTGCCGCCTTCCTCATCTTGCAGCTGAGAGCCCTGGTGTCGGGTGTCCCTCAGCTGGTCATGCCGTGGTTGGCCACTCCTCGGCTGAGTCCCCCTCCCATCGGTGTTTTCTTTTACCTTAGATTGTTCACTGCTCATGCGCGACTCCTCACGCAAGCGCAGTTGCGCACTTTTGTTTGGCTCAGACAGCTATTTTTGCAGTCCAGTGGTTGGGAGGTCGCGACTCCACAGGGCCGGCACCATCCTCGGAGAGTGGACGTTCTTCACCACCTGTTCTTTCGTGCAGGTAAGGCCTTCTCCTTTCTTTTCCAGCGTCTTTTCTTTTTTTCCTGTTGTTTTTACTTTTTCCTTCCTGGGTGCCATGTTCTTTCTCTTCTCTGCAACTTTATCTTCTATTTCTTATATTTTATATTTGTTGAACTTTGTCTTTTCTTGACTTTTTTTCTGGAGAGGGCTGGTTTTACCCGACCGGCCACTACTCCATCACGTGACTCCTCTATCAAAACATTCTTCAAGAGGGTGAACCCTTGCAAGGTGTCAAGTCCTGATGGCACATCTGGCAGGGTACTGGAAATCTGTGCCAACCAACTAGCTGGAGTGTTCTCGATGACTATGCCTAGTGGCACTTACATTTACTGTGATGAAGTGCCTTGGGAGGATCGCTGGCTCCATTCAGTCCTGGCTCATCTAGACTGACATCAGGCTGTTTTTCGTCAAATATAGCTCAGCTTTCAACACCATCATCCCCTCAGTACTGGTGAACAAGCTTCAAAACCTGACCCTCTGGAACTGGACCCATGACTTCCTCATTGGAAGACCATGGATAGTGTGGATCAGTATCAATATCAACACAGGCACCCCTCAAGGGTGTGTGCTTAGCCCACTGCTCTACTCTCCCTGCACCCATGACTGTGTGGCCATAGACAATTCAAATGCCATCTTCACATTTGCTGATGACATGACTGTTGTTGGCAGACAACATTGAGGAAGTGTACAGGAGTGAGATGGATCAGCTCAAGTGTTAAGTGTATCACAAGAACAACCTTGTACTTAACATCAATACAATTAAGGAAGTGATTGTGGACTTCAGGAAGGAGAAACCAGGAGAATATGAACCAGTCCTCATCAAGAAACTTCAAATTCCTGGATGTCAACATCTCTGAAGATATGTTAAAGAAGGCTCAGCAGTTAGTTTGAGGAGATTTGGTACATCACCAAAGACCCTTTCAAATTTCTATAGGTGGTCCATGGAGAGCATTCTGACTGGTTGCATCACTGTCTGGTCAGGCCAGCACTGTCACGGGCACCAGACTTCACTCCATCAAGAACATCCTTAAATGTGATGCCTCAAGCCCTCTTCTCACTGCTGAAGACTGACACCCAACGGGACAACAGCCATCTGATTTCTGAATGGACAATGAACCCTTTTCTCTCTCTTTGCATTAGCTATTAAATCATATTTACAGAATTGTGATTTTCAGAGAAATACTGATGACTCACAGCAACAAATTGAAGGTTGATGGTTTCTCAAACCAGTTTCTGAGTAAAATTCCAGGAACACACCGACCCTGACACCACCGTGGGAGGCGGAGCCCGACCGTGAGGGGACGGGGTGTGTGTATTTAAAGAGCCAGTTGCCAGGCTGGGGAATGAGCGGCGATGGAATGGGAGGAGTACCGGCGTCGCGGTGAGTGGGTACCGGCGGTGAGTGGGTACCGGCGGTGGGTCGGTACCGGCGTCGTGGTGAGTCGGTACCGGCGGTGGGTCGGTACCGGCGGTGGGTCGGTACCGGCGTCGTGGTGAGTCGGTACCGGCGGTGGGTGGGTACCGGCGCCGCGGTGAGTGGGTACCGGCGTCGCGGTGAGTGGGTACCGGCGTCGCGGTGAGTAGGTACCGGCGCCGCGGTGAGTAGGTACCGGCGCCGCGGTGAGTGGGTACCGGCGGTGGGTGGGTACCGGCGGTGGGTGGGTACCGGCGGTGGGTGGGTACCGGCGGTGGGTGGGTACCGGCGCCGCGGTGAGTGGGTACCGGCGTCGCGGTGAGTGGGTACCGGCGTCGCGGTGAGTAGGTACCGGCGCCGCGGTGAGTGGGTACCGGCGGTGGGTGGGTACCGGCGGTGGGTGGGTACCGGCGGTGGGTGGGTACCGGCGGTGGGTGGGTACCGGCGCCGCGGTGAGTGGGTACCGGCGTCGCGGTGAGTGGGTACCGGCGCCGCGATGGGTGGGTACCGGCGTCGCGGTGAGTGGGTACCGGCGGTGGGTGGGTACCGGCGTCGCGGTGAGTGGGTACCGGCGGTGAGTGGGTACCGGCGTCGCGGTGAGTGGGTACCGGCGTCGCGGTGAGTGGGTACCGGCGCCGCGGTGAGTGGGTACCGGCGGTGGGTCGGTACCGGCGGTGAGTGGGTACCGGCGCCGCGGTGAGTAGGTACCGGCGGTGAGTGGGTACCGGCGTCGCGGTGAGTGGGTACCGGCGTCGCGGTGAGTGGGTACCGGCGTCGCGGTGAGTGGGTACCGGCGTCGCGGTGAGTGGGTACCGGCGTCGCGGTGAGTGGGTACCGGCGTCGCGGTGAGTGGGTACCGGCGTCGCGGTGAGTGGGTAACGGCGCCGCGGTGAGTGGGTACCGGCGGTGGGTCGGTACCGGCGGTGAGTGGGTACCGGCGCCGCGGTGAGTAGGTACCGGCGTTGCAGGAAACTCATCTCCGATCCAAACTCATTCCCACCTCCCTCTAATCTCACCCCAAGCGCGATCCCACAACGTGGAGAGGTTGTTCACCCCCCCATCTCCTTCCTATCCCATTGCCGTATCACCCGGCCCCGACGGTCTCTCGTGTCCACTCCCCTCCGGGACGTCTCCTCGCCCCTTCACCCGGCCTGTCATGGACCCCGGTCCCATACCGGCCCATCCCCCCCTCCCCCGGCTCCTGATTCACGTTGATCCAGTTTTGGTGAAGGGTTCGGGGCGAAACGTTCACCATTTCCCTGTCCCATGGACGCTGCTCGGCCCGCCGACCAGCGCAATGCCCCTGGCTCCACAGTTCAGCATCTGCCGTCCCCTGTGATGAACGGAGAGTTGTCCGAGGAAGTTTCTTCCCCCCCATCCTCTGGCAGCGTTCCCTCACTCTCCCTCCACTCCACACTCTCTCCCTCCCCATATCGCTGTTCCCCTCCTCGCTCTCCCACCCCCTCCGCACTTTCCTTCCCCTCTGCGCTCTCCCACACCCTCTATGCGCCCCCTATTATCCCCCCTCTGCTGGAGAGGGAGGAATGGGCAGTTGGGGAATGGGTAGGGTTGACTGTGGTGGTTTCAGCATTTAGCTGAGGGAGGGTTAGTTGATGAATTAATGATTGGAGGTGGAATGATGGGTGGTGGTTTTGGAAATGGTGTGAGGGAGAGCTTGGGTGGGCAAGAGTGGAGAAGGGGTGTGGAGCATTGGAGAGAGGGCTGAGTGGATGGGATGGTGGGAAGTCAACTGGGTGAAGAAGTGTAACTATTTGGATGTCCACTGTCTCCCCAGGGAAGGAGCTGGTGGATTATATTGCCGAATACCTCAGCACAATAAGGCAGCGTCGCGTCTACCCTGATGTCAAGCCTGGTTACTTGCGCACCCTCCTCCCGCCCAGTGCCCCCCAGGAGCCCGAGAACTGGAGCAGCATCTTCTCTGACATCGAGAAGCTTATCATGCCTGGGGTACGACACTCTCCCTCCCCCCCACCCCCTCCCTTGCACCCCTCCTGCCCTCTCCAGTCTGATCCAACATTCAAAATCATGGCTGATATGTTTTTTTCCTTTCAACCCCATTGTTTTGCCTTCTCCCTCTAACCTCATCTATCAAGAACCCAATGAGATTCACAATAATAAATTCTGATTCTAATTCTGGCTTCCGGAGCTGGCTGTGGCCACAAATTCCATAGATTCACAACCCTGTAGCTGAAGAAATGTCTCATGTCTCTGTTCTAAAGCGGCATCCTTTTATTCTGAGGGTGTACCTCCTGGTTCCAGACACTCCCACCATTGGAAACATTCTCAAGATTCATGAGTATTTTAAGGAATACTCATATTATTTGAGTAGGCATAAAATATACTCAAGGATTAATGTTTTTTTCACACTGTGAACCATATCAATCAAAATGCGTACAAACATTTCCCTCTTAAATATACACAGTGGCATTTTCTCCCCTTTTTTTCCCCCTACCTTCCCTCTCCCCTTCCCACCTCCCTCCAAATTCATTAAACGTTCAACATATACAATACAATAAAACCATTAAACAATGTCATCACACAATGAAAATAAACAAGAAAATTGTGTCATCTACTTTTACACACTGGGTCAGTTCATTTCGTCTTCTTCTCATTCTATAATTTTACGGGGTGGAGGTACACGGTAGGCCCTTTCTGTTGTGTTCCATGTACAGTTCCCAAATTTGTTCAAGTAATGTGACTTTATTTTTTAAATTATATGTTATTTTTTTCCAATGGAATACATTTATTTATTTCCATGTACCATTGCTGTACTCTCAGGCTCTTCTGATTTCCAAGTTGACATTATACATTTTTTTGCTACTGCTAAGGCTATCATAATAAATCTTTTTGTGCTTTATCCAAATTGAGGATTAATTCCTTACTTCTTATATTATTTAGAAGAAAGATCTCTGGATTTTTTGGTATGTTATTTTTTGTGATTTTATTTAATACCTGATTTAGATCTTCCCAAAACTTTTTCACTTTCTCACATGCCCAAATTGCATGTACTGTTGTTCCCGTTTCCTTCTTACAGCGAAAACATCTATCTGATAATGTTGGATTCCATTTTTTTAACTTTTGAGGTGTGATATATAACCTGTGTAACCAATTATACTGTATCATGCGTAACCTCGTGTTTACTGTATTTCTCATAGTTCTAGAGCATAACTTTTCCCATGTTTCATTTTTTATCTTTATATCTTTTTCCCACTTTTGTTTGGGTTTATAGCCATCATTTCCTTCTCTTGCAGCTTGATTATAAATCTTTTTATTATCATTGTTTATGTAATCACATATTCAAAGCTGCTTCCTTCTGGTAATCTCAGTCTGTTTCCCAATTTATCCTTTAAATAAGTTTTCAGTTGATGATATGCAAACATTATACCAGGAGTTTCCATATTTGTACTTCAACTGTTCAAATGTTAATAAATTATTTCCCAAAAAACAATTTTCTATTCTTTTAATTCCTTTGCTCTCCTATTCTCTAAAGGAAAGGTTATCTATTGTAAAAGGGATTAGCTAATTTTGCGTCAATAATAATTTTGGTAGTTGGTAATTTGTTTTTTTTTCTTTCGAAGTAATTCTTCTTCCATGTATTGAGAAAACTGATGCAATACTGGTAAGGTTTTATATTGTACCCCAGCTTTTCATCCCACTTATAAAGTATATGTTCCAGTGCCTTCTCCCCTATTTTATCTAGTTCTATCTTAGTCCAGTCTGGTTTTTCCCTTGTGTGATAAAAATCTGATAAATATCTTATTTATGCTGCTCTCTAATAATTTTTAAAGTTTGGTAACTGCAAACCACCTTGTTTATACCACTCTGTTAATTTATCTAATGCTATCCTTAGTTTCCTCCCTTTCCACAAAAATTTCCTTATTATTCTCTTTAGTCCATTAAAGAATTTCTCTCTTAAGGGAATTGGTAACGATTGAAATAAGTATTGTATCCTTGGGAAGACATACATTTTAATGCAATTTACCCTCCCTATCAATGTAGCGGTAATTCTTTCCAATGTTCTAAGTCTTCCTGTAATTTCTTTATTAATGGCTGATAATTTAACTTGTACAGGTGGCTTAAATTATTAACTAATCTAATACCTACGTATTGGATTGCTTGTGTTTGCCATTTAAATGGTGATTCTTTTTAAAATTCTGTATAATCTGCGTTACTCATTGGCATCACTTCACTTTTCTTTGCATTGATCTTGTACCCCAATATTTCTCCATATTCCTTCAATTTCTTATGTAATTCTTTTATTGATATTTCTGGTTCTGTTAGGTATGCTATGATGTCATCTGCAAACAAGCTGATTATATACTCCTCTTTTATTTTTATCCTTTTTATTTTATTTTCTGTTCTTATCAGTTCTGTCAATGGTTCTATTGCTAAAGCGAACAGTGAGTGGGATAGTGGACATCCCTGCCTAGTTGACCTGCTTAATTTAAATTGGTTCGATACATATCCATTTACTGTCACCTTCACCAATGGTCCATTATGTAATGCTTTAATCCAATTAATATATTTTTCTGGTAGATTGAACCTCTGTAATACTTTGAATAAATAATTCCATTCTACCCTGTCAAAGGCTTTTTTTGCATCTAAAGCAACAGCCACTGTTGGCATCTTATTTCCTTGGATTGCATGAATTAAATTAATAAGTTTACAGACATTATCCGCTGTTCGTCTTTTCTTAATAAATCCAGTTTGATTTTTTTTACTATTTTTGGTACACAATCGGCCAATCTGTTTGATAATAATTTTCCTATTATCTTATAATCTGAGTTAAGTAGAGATATTGGTCTATATGATGCTGGTGTTAATGGATCCATCCCCGTCTTTGGTATTACTGTAATTATTACTGTCTTGCATGAATCTGGCAAGCTTTGTGTTTCTTCTATCTGGTTCATTACTTCCAGGAGAGGAGGAATTAATAACTCTTTAAATGTTTTATAGAATTCTATTGGGAATCCATCCTCTGCAGGTGTTTTATCGTTTAGCAGCTTTTTTAATATATCCTGTACTTCCTCTATTTCAAATGGTTTTATCAGTTTGTTTTGTTCCTCTTCTTGCAATTTTGGTAGTTCAATTTTAACTAAAAATTCCTCTATTTTATCATCTTTCCCCTCGTTCTCAGTTTGGTATACTTGTTCATAAAATTCCTTAAAGTTCTCATTAATCTCCATTGGATTATATGTAATATGTTTGTCCTTTTTTCTTGATGCCAATACAGTTCTTTTAGCTTATTCTGTTTTAAGTTGCCAGGCTAATACTTCGTGTGTTTTTTCTCCTAGTGCATAATACTTTTGCTTTATTTTCATTATGTTCTTCTCCACCTTCTACATTTGTAATATTTTGTATTTTATTTTTTTTGTCCGCCAATTCTCTTCTTTTTGTTATATCGTCCCTTGTTGCTATTTCATTTTCTGTATTTACTATCTCCCTTTCCAACTGTTCTATTTACTGATTGTAGTCCTTTTTCATCTTGCTTACATAACTTATTATCTTCCCTCTAATGAAGGCTTTCATTGCATCCCATAATATAAATAGAGGAAAAAAGGGGAGAAAATGCCACTGTGTAAGATTCAATTTATTGTCATGTAATAAAAACAGAGTCATATTGCATGAAATTGCTTTTGCCTGCTGCAAGGACGACAGATTGACCTTCGGCAGAAACTGCCTGAAGTGCCTCTTACTTTCAGAGAGAGAGAAGCAAAAGAGAGTCCCCTCTCGCCCCCCCCCCCCCCCCCCAGAGTCACCGAGTGTCTGTAGATTCTCCTCTGGTGCTTCCACAGCCTCCACAACCACACAGAGTCCAGTCCGAACCAATGGCAACCCAAGCTCCAGATCCGAATCTCCGACATGATTAGGAACCCTTTAGCGCCCCTTCACATCCCGGTTCCGATACCTGGTACCCCTTCAGTCAGTTTCATGCCAGTCTAAAGCCTCCATCGGTTCCTCGCCTTGAGTTACCAGCAACCCGCCGAATGCATGGGTCCTTCAGCTGAGGAACCCCCTCACTGGTCCGCCGCCATGATCAATGTCCCACGGGTCGTCTCCTTTGCTTCTCCTTCTCAGACTGGGGGGGGGGGGGGGTGGGGTGGTGGTGGTCTCCCCATTTTCTGAAGACTTCCTCCAATCCTCCACTCCCCTGGAGCCTGCAAGCCCTCAAGGCTGCTGCCGATCAAATGTGCCACCATCTTGGCCACAGATCCTGCCGTCGCGGGATTTTAAATAAAACTACCGTCGGCTTCTTGCTCAAAGCCTGTGAGGAGCTGACAGTAGTTGCCTGGGCAGTGGGACCCCGTGGGAGCACTTTATCTCCTCACCAGCAGTAGTGCTGCTGTTAGAGATCTTCTATTCTCTCATTCCACGTTCACTCTATCCTGCTCTTTCAATATTCACTGTTCCCCCCCCCCCCCCCCCCCCCCATCCTTCTAAACTCCAGTAAGTACAGAGCCAGAGCCTCTCATCCTTGGAATCCTTCTCATAAACCTCCTCTACACCCTCCCCATCCTTCCTTGGATATGGAACCCAAAACTGCTCACAATAGTGAATACACACACTTTTGCCCCGACTCTTTCCCAATTTCAAAACATCACTGGTGTCCTCAACACTGAAAGTTGGTGCAAAATGTTCACCATTGTCACTTCTCCAGCGTTTTTTTTCCAATCCACTCACTCCTCCACCTCCGCCTCATTCCCGACCTCATCCTCCTCACCCCTCCTCTCTCTTCAAACCCCTCCGCATGCCCCCCACCTTCTCTCCCACCTCTCCTTTGATAGTGCCTGCTGGGGAGGGTGGGGGGAGAGTTGGACAGGGTTCTGCTAGCCACAGGGTATGGGGTATCTGGCTGGGATCTGCTGGCCAAGGGGTGTGGGGCATCTGGTTGGATGACAGCTGCTCTGAAGTGGAAACCATCACAGCTTGATGGATGGAGAAAAACCTGCTACGCATCCAGTTTCTCATACTTGAGGCAACTGGCAGCTGAGCTCTGACTCTCCCACTCCAACCCCAAACAGTATTGCCCATATGTGTTTGTGGGGATCTGTGGTTTGAGTTCCAGGGTGGCAGGGATCTCGGATGGTCTCGGATGGGATGGTAGGGATGACGTGGCCAGGGTCCAAAGTCCAGGATGGCATGGGTCCAGCATGGGGTTTGCCGGGTCCAGGGTGGCAAGCCTGGGGTACAGAGTTGAGAGTCCAGGATTGCTGGAGTACTGGGTGCTTAGGGTGTGAGGTGGGGTGGCATGGCAGGGGTCTGGGTGGGGTTTGCCAGAGTCCACAGTGACACCAAGGGGTTCAGGATAGCTGATGTCTGGGGTGGGGTGGCATGGCAGGGGTCTGGGATGGCTGGCAGGTGTCCGAATTCTGGGATTCGGGGTGTCGTGTCAGGGTCTGGTAGCTGGTGCAGCACTGTAACCCTGACTCACTTTCCTGCCACAGATGGTTCACTGGCAGAGCCCACACATGCATGCCTATTATCCTGCCCTGAACTCCTGGCCATCGCTGCTCGGGGACATGCTGGCAGACGCCATCAACTGCCTTGGATTCACTTGGGTAAGAAGTGCTAATCAGTCATCACTAATTTGGAGGTTGGAGGATGTTCCCGGGACTGTTATATGGACATTGGAGCATATCTATGCAAAATAGAGACTATGGCAGGGATGGCCAATGCATCAAAATAAATGGTAACAAGAAGGTTTAGACTTGGTGGCCACCATGTTGTATTTGGCATTGTATAATTGAGAGTGAACATTAGGACAAGTGTACCGAGTGTGGAAGAAACAGGTGTGTTCTTTATATGTCTGGGGTGGCAGCAGCGGTGCTGAGCAGGGGTGGCGGGAGGGGTTTCCATTCAAGTGGCTCCCTCCCCCCTTAAGTAGTGCCTTGGGCATGTGCCATGCCTGCCATACCCTAGATATGCCCCTGTATGGAAAGGTGGGACTTTTCTCCCAGGAGTAATGGAGGCTGAGGGAATTTATAACATCATGACATGTATAAAGTGGATGCTCTCAGTCTTTTACCTGGGGTAGGGGGTGTCTAATATGAGAGGGCACAGGATTAATTTGAAAGGGGAAAGATTTAAAAGGGACTTTAAGGCGCCTTCTTCACAGAGAAGGTGGTGGGTCTGCAGAACAAGGCTGCCAGAAGTTGATGCAATTATAATGTTTAAAAGACATTTAAATAGGTTAATGGAGAGTGGAAAATGCTGGCAAATGGCACTTGCTTGAGAAGACGCCTTGGTCTGTGCAGATGTTGATGTGTATCCATGTAGTATAACTGACTCTCTGACTTGAAGGACAATCTGCTCACCAGCAAGGATTCCATCTCTGTAAAAACTCTGCTCTACCTGCTTGGTTCTGAAGACGTGTACAGAAACCACAGATGCTGGAATCTTGAGCAAATGATGAGAAGCTGGGGGAACTCAGCAGGTCAGACAGCATTTTGGGTAGAAACAGTCAATCAGCATTTTGGGTCGGGACACCTCATTGAGATGAGTGTCTGTATTGGTTAGTTTTCCTCTGGCCTCCATGCCTCCTGGAGCCACAGCCCTGTCTTCCAGGGCTGGGAGAGAGTCAGGGAATGTGCCCCAGTCCAGTGCAGAACTGTAGGCTTCAGTCACACCTCCCAAAGTGTGAGTCAGGGACAAGGCCAAAGTCCACTTGAACCTCTGGCAACATCTGGCCCCAGTGACAAGAGAAAATCTGATCGCCCTCACAACCTCGCTGCCAGAATTGGAATAGACAGGAATCTCAACAAACCAGGGAGTGTGGAAGCCCAGAATGATTAGTAAGGGATTACTTAAGGTGGTATGTGGGTGGGAAGGTTGAGAACCACTGCTCTAGACCCAATTGTTACTGAAATAGTTTGCTTGAGAAAAATTGTCATTGGCCCATTTCCTTTGGAGTTATGAAACTGTACACATAACGAGTCAATTAGGGATGATTAAAACAGTTGTTTTCAAATTTTTTTCTTCCCACCCACATCCTACATTAAGCAATCCCTTACTAATCACAGAGCATCTATAGCATAGAGAGAACTTAAAGTGGTATGTGAATGGAAAGAACCACTGGTGTAGAGGTTGGTAATGGGATAAAAGATGGGGGTGTTGGTAGGTGAGGCAGGACTGTTGGCTGAGCCCCTCCCCAAACACCCCCACCCCATTATGATTCATCCTCAGGGATGAATGTTGGATCCTTGCAGCCTGAAAAAAAGACCCATTTACTCCCAATGTGAGGTCAGCCTATGGCCTCCTCAGCCAGGGATACCCTTCCCTTGCACCCCCTGCTTGGCCCACTGTGAACTTTCCATTGAGGTCAACTCTCTTTCTTCTAATCTGTGGAGAATAGAGGCATAGCAAGTAAAGAAGGAATATTAAATATTGGCCTTATTGTAAAAGTCTTGGAGTTTAGAAATGGGAATATCCCGTCCACGTGTTGATTCAGGTTTTGGTGAGACCACCCCAGGACTACCGAGTGTCACTTTGTTTAAGAAAGGCCTTGGAGGCAGTTCTCAGGAGGGTCCTGGGGCTAGTTCATGGACTGGAGTGTTGTTTTTTTTAATGAATCTAATCAATTTCTTGAAGAAGTGTCCAAGAGGATTGATGAGGAAAGGTAGTGGATGTTGCTTAGAAGGACATTTGCAAGGTCTTTGACAAGGTTTGTATGGCAGGATGTTCTAAAAGGTTAGATCGCGTGGGAGCTGGCCAATTGGATTCCAAATTGGCTGGGTAGAAGGAGACAAAGGGTGGTCATGGAGGGATGTTGTTCAGATTGGAGGCCTGTGTGTTGTTCTTAGGGATTGGTACTGGGCTCACTGTTGTTTGTGACATTGTAGTTAATATAGTTCACAGATTTGGCAGGTCTGGAAGGATTGAGTTCTAGTATAACCATCTCACAGTTAGTCTTTTACTCCAAAAGCACTCATAAATGAGAGAAATAATGCATAAAAGTAGCCATTTATGGACAAATTTTCTGGTGGACCGTTCCCTCGTCTATCTCCCCCCCCCCCCCCCCCCCCCTGAGTTTTGGGAAGAGGTTGGATTGGCTGAGTGAAGGTGACTGAGGAGTGACCTTAGAGGTGAATAAAATCACAAGTGCCAACTTGGCCAGATTGGCTGATTTGGGTTGTCCACACTGATGGCTCTGTGAGTCAAATAAAACTCAGAGTGGCTGTAACTGGAATGCACAATATCCTCAGCGAGAGACTGAATCTCTGGGGCTGAATTTAGAAGAAGGAGAGGGGATCTTACAGAAACATATAAAATTATGAAGGCCATCGATGAGATAGAGGTAGGTAAGTTGTTCCCATTGGTGGGGGAGACGAAACTAGGGGACATAGCCTTGAAATCCAGGGTAATAGGATGAAGATGAGGAGAAACTGGTTTTCCCACAGGGTGGTAAATCTATGGAATTTTCTGCCCATTGAAACAGTGGAGGTGACCTCAGAAAATATATTTAAGACCAGGTTGGATAGATTTTTTACATAGCAGGGGAATTAAGCGATATGGGGAGGTTGGAGGAGATGAATCTATCATCAGGTCAGCCATGATCTGATTCAATGGTGGAGCAGGCTTGACGGGCCGAATGGCCAACTCCTGCTCCTCTTTCTTATGACAGTGATGTTTTCACTAGTGGGAGAAATTCAAACAGAGAAACACAGTTCATTTCAACCTGCAGGTGTGGGAATTTCTTCATGCAGATGGTTGTGAATCTTTGGAATTCTCTGGTCTGAAGATTTATGGAGTCTTTGTCATCAGGGTGTTTAAAGATCAGGGGGCAGGGGCTGACAAGCAAGTGAAGTTGAGGCCTGGGGCAGACTGGCTGTGATTGTATTTGTTCAGCATGATGGGCCGAGCGGCCTCATCTCACGAGCCGTGAGTAACACCTTGTGCACTGACTGCCAGGTTTCGCTTTGCAGGCCTCGAGCCCCGCTTGCACTGAGCTGGAGATGATCATGTTGGATTGGCTAGCGGCGATGTTGGGTCTCCCAGACCACTTCCTGCATCATCACCCCGAGGGCCAGGGAGGAGGAGTACTACAGGTAGCAGGCGCCTCCAGTCCTCTTGCCCCCCCCCCCCCCCGCCTCAGTATATGACAAATGCATTTCTACTTTTGCCCTTGATCCTGTTGGGTGCCAGCTAGCTGCACACTCTGTGTAATAGAGTTCCAAGTATCCCTCTTGGAATAATTGTCTGCCTCACCCAACTGTTCCAATAACTGGGCACCAAGGATCGATTGAGAGCAAGTTGGGGAAGAACTTGGGCTTAGCCAGACTTGCTATTGCCACAGACCTGGTTTCAAGGAGTGAAACGATAACTCTGGGATCCCAGCACTCAGCATGGATGGAGGTGTGATCCACCCAGTGTCCCCTGTGCAGATCTCTGTGGACCGACCACCCAGTGCAGAACTCCATCTGTGGTCCAGCCAGTGTCCCCTGAGCAGTGGTCCGACTGTGGACCACCCAGCACCCTCCATGCAAAGCTCTATGTATGCTTCATCCAGTGTCCCCAGTGCAGTGCTCCAGCTGTGGTCCACCCAGCACCCAACTCCAATTTGACTATTTCCTTGCCTCCTTCTGCAGCCTGAACTACCATGTCCCTGTTACCTGTTGGTTATCTTCCTGCAGTTGAGAATCTGTTTGCTCAATTCAGTCACATGGCCTCATTTAGTGTTACGCTTCCCACTCCTGGACTCTCCGTTGTATAAACCATTCTTCCTGCATCACAAACTGCAGAGGTGCAGAGAAACAGCCTCCCATCACCGAAATCTCTCTTTACCTTTTGTCATTGAGTTACACAGCACAGAAACAGACCCCACAGCTCTGCTCTCTGCCCATCTACACTCACCCCAATTGTCCGCATGGGGTCTGTATCCTTTTACATCTTGCCTGTTTAAATATCTGTCTAAATGGTTCTTAAATGTCTCTAACTTCACCACGTCCTCTCACAACACATTGCAGATAAAATTCACTCTGTGTAAAAAGGTTTCTGTACAAATTGTCTTTCTCACCTTGAACCCATACCTTCATGTAATTGATACTCCCAGGATTGGGGGGAGGGAGGGGGGGGGGTAAGAAAAATATCTACCCTTGAACCCCATGATTCCTCCTGTTCAACATTCCTTCATGCCCTGGCATTTACTGCACATGCCTTTCCTCTATTTGACTTCCCAAAACACATGACTTTGCACTTGATTACCTACCAATACTCTGACCAACATTCCACCTGATCTGCCGCAGCCTCAGGCAACCTTCCCCACCACCCACAACCCCACTAATTATTGTGTCAGTCACAAACTTACTAATCTTACCTCCTATATTCACTTACAAGTTGTTCACGTATATCACAAACAATGTTGTGCTACACCATTCGGCACAGACTTCCAATCAGAAAAACATTCTCCCACCTCTCAAGTTTATTATCATCTGACTGTACATATACAACCAGATGAAACAGCCTTTCTCTGCACCACCGTACACACACACACACAATACATTTCTCACACAGCCCATAATAATCACATATATAGGTAGAAATATTATAATTAAAAAAAATATATATATAAGGTTCAATGCTCCCTGCCCTCTGCATTACAAAGGATCATTAAATCACTGGGGTCTCCCTTTCCTCTATTGATAACATTTACCGGCAGTGTTGCTTAAATAGAGCTCAAAGAATTATTAAGGACCCTTTCCATCCACTGCACAGTATCTGACCCACTACCATCAAAGACTGACAGGATGGGAAATAGCTTCTTCCCACGATGTTGTGAGATTGATGAATGGTGTCCTGTAACCAAATAAATTATCCCAAAATATTTAAATATATTTATATTAAATTGTATCTTTATGCATACAGTATATGTGATTATTTTGTGGTGTGTGTGTGTCTGTGTAACTGTGTGCATCTGGATCTGTGTGTGTGTGTCTGTGTATCTGAGCATGTGCACCATGGTCTGGCGAAACACTGTTTTGTCATGTGGTATAAGTGCAGTCAAAGTTCAACTTCAAGTTTATTGTCAGTACCTACATGACATCACATACAACTCTGAGATTCTTTTTCCTGTGGGCAAGACTGAATTTTGACAGTCGGATGATAATAAACTTGAACTTCTAGCACAAGGACAATTTTGGAGCTCATTAGGCAGCTTGCTCCCAAGATCCAATTTGCTTTAACCTTCTGGACCTTGTCAAGTATCTTCCTAAGGTCACTGAGATGATTTTTTAAAAATCTATCCCTTGAATCCCATGGGTTTTCACTTCCTTATCCAATTTGCCTTGTGGGTCTTTGCAGCAGACTTACTGCCCTTACCTCTCCCCAAAATTGAACTGTTGATTGTCGAGTGCCTCGAGTTTGATTTGCTGCAGAGAAACCAGTCATTGGGGGCTGGGTTGAGGCAAAGCTTCCTGAATCCAGTAGCTCCATGTTGACCTGAAGCTTCTACGTGGCAGAGCACAGTCAGCGAGTCCACATTGGTCGCCATGCTTGCAGCACGAAAAGCCAAGGTGACCGAGCTGCAGTCGAGTGACCCCAGCGCAGACGAGGCAGTCCTCACCTTCCGACTTGTTGCTTATGCCTCTGACCAGGTAAGATGTTCCTCAACCGCTCCTCACCCACCCGATCATTCTGCTCTCTATTTCAACTTTGTAAGATTGTCAATTCCACTCAACGCTCGAGGAGTCCGCCCATGTCGTCAGCAGATCTGGAGCGGATATTCTATCATCGGCCAGATGTCAGGTTCAAAGCCATGTTTACCTCTGCCTCACCGATCTACACTTGCTAATGCAGCCTTGTAACAGTGTTGCACAGCCCGTGTGGACACTGACGTCACAGAAATTGTGTGGCACTGCCACCCGTGTTTAATGGGATAGACTTGGGTCAGGTGTGGCAGCATGAAGCCTGCAGACCATCTGCCATGGGCATCTAAATTTCCCACAGTCTGTTCTGTCTCGGTTAGACCTCTGCGGAGATAACCAAGACTCGTGGAGGGGTGTAAACATTTACGACAGGACCAGTTATGGTAATCAATTAAACTGCACGCACGAGGCCACAACAGTAGCTCAAAATGGATATTGGTGTCGTCTCCATGAAGAAGGCTCTTCTGGTGGGATGATGGGAATTGGGGAATGTGATGGAATGTCCTTGAGCTTGTGGAGTCTCATAACTTACCTTTAGACAAAATCTCAATGGTAAAATCCCTTCACGTCTCTGTCACTCCCTCCTTCCTGACAACCTTTGAAAACTCTGCTCCACGTTTGGACTCTTGCTGGTCCCTGGATTTCATTCGTGCACCATCAACAGCTGGGCTTTCAGCTGCCTAGGCCCTGAACCCTGCCACTCTCTCTTCTCCTTTACCTAAGAGGCTAAGCCATGACCTCCTGCTCTTAGTGCTTCCTGTGATTGTGTCACATTTTGTTTGATAAAACTTAAACAACAAATGTTTTCAAAATGTTTTGCTTCCTGAAAAAAAAATTAAGGATTATGATAGGCAACTTAAAGCTGAACACAAAGATAATTTCAGATTTGCTGTATCGCGTCGGAAGTTGGAGAAACTTTAAATTAACTTTATGAATTTAGCAGGTTTAATCACATATGATGCTGACACATTGCGTGAACTAACCTAAACTGACCTAAAAATGTTTTGTCGCTGATTTTCGTTTGCACTCAGCATCTGATGCCTCTCATGTCAGTGTCCATCAATAGTCGGTCAGCACTGATGGATTCCAGTTGCCCTGATGGTCGCAATGTCCTGGTGAAACCTTTCCCCATGTTCGTCACTGACTGCACCAAGATCAGCAGGGAAGAAGCCCAAGTGCGACTGCAGAAAATTAATTTTCAGTGACATGTTTCAATGACTTCATGGATTTGTCTGCTTGAAGCGTGTTGTTAATCAGCTGGTTGTAGTTTGATGCTCTGTAGTTGCCAAGAAAATTCTCAACAACATCTTTAAATGCCTTCCAAGCTATTTTTCTCAGCCTCACTAGCAGATCTTTGGAGTGACCAAAACAGCTTGCTTTCTGGGCAATATACTAGTAAACTTAAAAGATGACAGGAAATCACAAAAATAGGTTATATCTAAAAAATAGTATGTGATAGGAATTTTTAAAAATGATTTTCATGATTAGCCGCCCAAAATCCATAAAATGCACCCAGAATCCATAAAATACACCCAAAAGTGTTCAGAAAGTAAACTCTCGTTGTTCAGTGTTATCCCCGCTAAAATGCACAAAGGAGTTCATCTCAGACATTTTTTTTTTTGCGAGGCTCACTCATCCGTGTTGAAAGGAGGACTGATTGCTTTAGTAAAGGTCCGCCTACTGGAGACTGACGAGGACTTCTCCCTACGAGCTGAGACCCTGATCCAAGCGGTGGAAGCTGATCGAAGACGTGGACTTGTGCCGTTCTTTGTAAGTCTGAATGTTCTCGATATTTAGTTGGTCTGTGAGATTGCCCTGGAATAATAGAATACTCCCCAACTTCTCAATGCTGGTCAAGTTGGCATTCTGGGCTAGTCCCAATTGCCTGTAAGTGGCCCACATCCTTCTAAACCCTTCCTATCCATGTGTCTCTCTACATGTCTTTTGAACATTATCATTGTACCTGCTTTTATCATTTTTCTCTGGCTGATTGTTCCAGTAATGGACCACCCTCTGAGTGGGAAAGGTTACCCCTCAGGCCCACTCTTTGACCTTACACCTCTCGTTCTGGGAAAATTCACTGTGAGCATTCACTTAATTCATGCCCCTCATGATAACTATAAGGTTGTCAGACTACGCTACCTGTCCCTATAACACAAGCCTTCTAGTCCCTGTGACATCTGGCTAAACTTGGTTCTAGATTCTCCCTGTGGTGCACGTTAACATATCAGCAATAATCATTATATTGAGTGAATTATAGAACATTACAGCACAGTATAGGCCAGTCAGCCCTCAACGTTGTGCCGACTAGTTTAAACCTACTCAACAATCTAAACCTTCCCTACCCATAACCCTTTATTTTTTTCTTGCATCCTTGTGTCTAAGTGTCTCTTAAATGTCCCTAATGTAGCAGCCTCCATCACCACCCTTGGCAATTCATTTGAAACACCCACTACTCTGTAAAAAAAATTAACTCCTGCTGTTCCCCATAAATTTTCCTCCTCTCACCTTATACAGATAGTGTTTTCTAGTCTCGCCCCGGGAAAATGGTGCTGGCTATCCACCCTGTCTCTGTCTCTCGTGATTTTGTAGACCTCTATGAAGTCACCTCTCATCTTTGTCCAGTCTTTGCTTATTTGAAACATTAATTCTGTTCAAGGTCAAAAATAAACTAGTGAACCAAATATTTTCCTTGAACAAAGCTTTGAGAGATAGACATTTTTAGGGATTGATGTGGGTGCTCAACTGGACACAACTCACCCTGGGTAGAGCTCCTTTGTCCATTTATCAGCCTGGTTGGAAAAATGTGGTTCTTCAGAGGACACTCGGGACTTCGGCACCAGTGACCCAGGGGACAGGTTATCTCAGGACCTGCAGCACTGCCCGTAACTGAGACCAAGAATATTCTGCTCATTCCAATTCTGAGCCCCTCGTGTGAAGTGATGCTGTTGCTTTCGAGGCTATCACTGCATTGTGGTCTTGCCTTGCCTTCCAGCTCTGTGCCTCATTGGGAACCACTGGCGTCTGTGCCTTCGATTGCCTGAGTGAGCTTGGACCCGTCTGTAAGTTGCTGTTTTACAAACGTTATTACAGTCTGCACATTTTTGGAAATGTAGATGTATTGGAATTTAATTCCTGTAGAACTGTGTTGCGAAAGGTCACGGCCAGTAGTCTCCTCCACTACCTCCCACTAAACTTCTTGTCATCTTGACCAGCCAGATGCAGGGAGGACACAGTTCTCACGACATGTTAACTCCAGTTCAGGGATGCCACAGAGAACCTTCCTAGTACCCAGTGTGCAGACCATCCACTGTTAGATACCTCCTTGCTCCTGGTGCTAGGATTTGAGAATCCCATGGTGGCCTCCTCAGCTGCCACAGAACTGGGCCAAACTGGTGGGCTACACAGTTCCACCTCACCACTCTGGACATCTATTGGCTAATTCGCCAGGACACCCAAAAGCCTCTTTAACCATTTTATCTCTCTGTCCCAAAAACAATTGGCTGGAGGAAAGTGGGTCAAACAGCATATGTAAAATGTAGACATACAGCATGGTAACAGGCCCTTTCGGCCCACGAGCCTGGGCCGCCCAATTACACCAATTAACCTACAACCCCCTTAGATTTTGAAAGTGTGAGAAGAAACCAGAGCACCCAGAGGAACCCCACACAGACGGAGAGAACATACAAACTCCTAACAGACAGCATGAGATTTGAACCCAGGTCACTGGTGCTAATACAGCATCAGGGTAGCTGCTATACTAACGATGCCTCTGTGGAGGGATTCTGCATGATTCTATATGGGGGGGGGGGGAAGGAGAGGCACAGGGAGAGGGGAGAAGTGGACAGGTGCAGAGAAGGGAGGAGAGAGGACACGAGGAGGGAAGGAGAGGGGGCACAGGGAGGAGAGGGGAAGGATGGAAAGGGGAGGAGAGGCGAGGGACAGGGAGAGGGGAGAAGAGAGGGGTGTGGGGGGAGGCGAGGGGGGCATGGGGAAGCGAGGGGGGGTGAGCTTACACAGGGAGGTCAGTTGGGAAGTGCTAAAGGATAAGTTTTGCTGTTATTTTTGAGTTGATGAAGGTTCACTGTTCATATTCCCCCACAGATGTTGCTCAACCCGCAGACTTCCTCCAGCAGACGGTGCTTGGCTTCAGATTGCAACATCTGTAGTCTCCTGTTACCTCTCAATCGGCTGCTTTGGGAATCTCTGCAAACACAATCCAAGCTCTCACTACCTTCAACACCTCAGTGAACTGTTTAAAGATACACAAAAGTCTGCAGATGCTATGATTGTATTGTAAACATACAGAAATGCTGGAGGAACCCAGCTGGGAGGTGTTTCAAGCCTGAGCCATTCTTCAAAGGATGAGTAAAGAACAGGAAATCTCAGAATAGAGACAGTGCATCCCAGACCAACCAAAGGAGTTAATTGGGTATAAGGTGAAAGGTGAGAATTGATTTTTTGGCTCTGTGAAAGGAGACAGAGAGAAAAGGGAAGAGAGAAGGCTGGGGAAAGGTGACATGGGGAAGAAACCAGAGAAGTTGATGTTAATGACATTTGGTTGGAGGGTGCCCAGACAGAAGATGGGGTGTTGTTCCTCCAATTTGCAGGTGGTCTCAGTCTGGCAGGGTATTAGACCATGGACAGATAGGTCTGCAAGGGAATGGGATGGAGAACTGAAATGGATGGCCACTGGGAGATCCACACTAATACAGTGGACAGAGCCAAGGTGCTCAACAAAGTGATCTTCCAGTCTGTGCCTGGTCTCCACAGGAGACCACACTGGGAGCACTAGATGCAGTAGGTGACCCCCGGAAATTCACAAGTAAAACGTTGCTTCACTTGGAAGGACAGTTTGGGACCCCGAATGGTGATGAGGGAGGAGGTGTGGGTGCAAGTGGACCATCTCCTGCGGTCACAGGGGTAGGTCCCAAGGGGACGATTGGTGGGGGGGGGGGGGAGGAGTGTACAAGGGAGTCACAGAGGGAGCGGTCCCTGCGGAAGGCGGAGAGGGGAGGAAAGAAAAATATGTGTCTGGTGGTGGGATCATGTAGCAGATGGCGGAAAAGACGTAGGAGGACATGGTGGGCACGGAGGCTGGTGGGGTGGTAGGTGAGGACAAGGAGAATCCTGTCCTTGTGTGTGGGGGTTGGGGGTGGGGGGACAGATGGAGTCTATTGTCCAGAAAAAAACAAAGGGCTATGATGCTTTTGGAATGGGGGACGAGGTTTCTAGCAATTGAATGTAAAGATGAGGCGATTTTTTTTCAGGGAACTGGACATTGTATGGAGGCCATGTGAGGTATCACAGATGTAGGTGGGGAGGGATTGGACCAGGGAGGTCAAAACTGGTAAGCGGATACCAGTTCAGTGGGGGGTCAGGAGCACATGGAAACGATGGGTCTGCTGGGACAATTAGGTTCGTGAATCTCGGGTAGGAGGTCGAAAGAGGCAGTATAGGGTTGGGAATCAATGTTTGGAGGTCTTGTGAGGGAGGTGACCGGAAGCATTGAGCTTAGAGATGTTGCGTGATACAGTGGTTTGATGAGATTGGTGGAGGGAGGGATAAGTGAGAGGAGGTGTCTGAGAGTTGTCATCTAGTTTTAACCAGATCGAGGTCAGTGCGCCAGACCACAACAGCACCACCCTCGACTGTGGGATGGTGAGGTTGGGATTAGTTTGGAGAGAGTGGAGTGTTCCGAGGGGGTGAAATTGGAGTGAGTGAGGGGAGTCGATATAGTTGACCTATTGATGGCAATTGGAAATACTGAGAAACTGAAGGGATTCATGAGTCGGGCAGAGTCTGTGGAAAGAGAGATTGTCAGTCAATGCTTCAGATTTACTTAGACTCAAAGTCTGTATGTAAAGCAAATGGAGAGGATTCCCGGGACATTCCTCTCTGTGGTACCTGCTGAAAGTTGAGTGTTTAACTCATAAGTTCTTCAGCTGCACAGATCATAGAGCTGGTCCCAGTGGGGCTGAGGGCAGGCCAGAGTCGTCCTGTCTGGTACCCCCAGCTAGGAGCTGTGCTGACCTCGGTGTGAACCAGCCATGCTGGGTCTGATCAGTGGGTCCTGCGGGCTCTGGCTCCGCTCACACCCAGAGGTTTAGTGCCCGATTGCCCTGCTCTGACAGATCACCCGCGAATTGGAGGAACAACCGTCTGGGCTCCCTCCAACCGGATGGCGTTAACATCAACTCCTCTGCTTTCCTCTTAACACCTTTTGTTGGTCTGGACCCTTCCCAGCCAGCTGCCATTCAAACTCCTGTCTCCATTTTGCTTATTCCTCGAAGAAGAGCTCAGGTCCAAAACATCAGTAATATACCTTTACCTGTGAGGCCAGCTGAGTTCCTCCAGCATTTCTGTGTCACTCCTGCTCTCACTGTCTGCAGGTGCCCGGGAGGGGCTGTGGCTTCACGTTGATGCAGCATACGCAGGCACTGCCTTCCTGTGCCCGGAGTTCCGGTCCTTCCTGCAGGGCATCGAGTACTCGGACTCCTTCACCTTCAATCCGGCCAAGTGGATGCTGGTTCACTTTGACTGTGCAGCCTTCTGGTCAGGAGGTCATTCGGCCCATCGATCTCTGATCACCCTGCCGTCCCTGCGCCTCACTCAAGAGCCACAGATCCGTATCGCCCCCCTCGATCACCGCAAGTGGCAATCCGCTCTCCACCGCGGCCTCTCGTCCCCTGCCCGGATGGTGTCCCTCACAGCCACTTGTCCCTTCCCCTGATACTATCTCCCTGTGGCTGCTCGTCCCTTCCCCAGATGCTATCACCTTGGCCGTTCATCCACTCCCCCGATGCCATCCCCATGGTCGTTCGTCCCCTTCCCCGATGGTAAATCGGATGGTCGTTCGTCCCTGATGCTATCCCTATGGCTGCTCGTCCCTTCCCTAGATGCTATCTCCCTCAACCGCTCGTCCCATCCCCAGATGCTACCTTCCACAGCTGCTCGTCCCCTCCTAAATGCTATCCCTGGTGGTAGCTCATCCCCTCCCCATATGCTATCAGCCTGGCCACCCGTCCCGTCCCAGCTGCTATCCCCGCGGCCGCTCATCCTGTCCCCTGATGCTATCCCCACTCTTCGCTGCCGCCCTGGCGTGGTGAACAGTCTTTGCCTGTTCCACAGGGTCAAGCACAAATGGAAGCTGCAGCAGACCTTCGGGGTGGAGGCCGTGTATCTCCAGCACGCCAACTCCAGCGCGGCCGTGGACTTCATGGTGAGACCCGACCCTCTCCAGGGTCCGGCGAGTGAACCTCCAACCCAGGGCCAAATTAACGTAGTCGCGAAAGTAGAATTTTCAAGGGCTCTCGTGGTTTTGTACTTTCATATGTGAGAAACATTTTCGTGCAGCGGCAATGAGAAACCACACTGATAGTCTGTGTGAATAGCCCCGGTTAATGATCACCTTTAATGGGGGGGGGGGGGTTAATGATCACCTTTAATTGGGGGGGGGGTTAATGATCACCTTTAATGGGGGGGGGGGGGTTATTCACACAGGCGCAGCCGCCGCAGAGCGCACACTTTGCAAAGAATCAGCCCTTCAGCCCCCTGGCTGGTTTGGCGGGGGGGGGGGGGAGAAGATTAGCAATGATGAGCCGGAGATGTTGGGCGTCATTATGCTTCTGGAAGGGCAAAATGTAAAGAGAAGGAAGAAAAAGAAAGGAGGCCAAAGTGATTAAACTTGGGCTCTCCTCATAATGGGAATTACTCGGGGCTTTTGGAATGAGTATCAACTTTCATCAAGGACGTGACGGGCCAGGGAAACCTGTCTACCTTTACCTCCTCTGGCCGCTGCTGCGATTCCGGCGGAGTTTGTGTGAACGATGCCCCGCCTTTGTGTAATTGCCGCCGGCTCCGTTTATTTCCCCAGAACTGGCAAATTCCATTGAGCCGCAGGTTTCGGTCACTGAAGCTTTGGTTTGTGATCCGCTCGTTCGGGGTGGCGGGGCTGCAGGCGCACGTCAGGCATGTGAGTGCTGGCACGACCGCGCGTCCCTGGTACCCGCTCCACGCAACCCTTCAGCGGCCAAGCCCACCGCTCGCATCTGAGCCGGGCGTTCGATCCCTGCCTCGTGTCCTTCCCTAGAGCTCTGACTTCATTTATATTTTGTGACCCCCCCCCCCCCCATCTTTCCGGCACAAGATCGTGCATTTTCATTCTGGGATCCTGGCATTTAAAGGAGGTGCTGTGCGCCCATCGCTCACTGCCTTCCTTGAGCCCCTTTTCTCAGTTCATCTAATGTAGGAGCAGAATTTGGCCATTCAATCCATCGAGTCTGATCTATCATGGCTGATGTATTTTACTCTCTCATCTTTCTCCTGCCTTCTCCCCATAATCTTTGATACCTTTACTGATCAAGAACTGATCAACCTCCGTTTTAAATCTACCCGAGTCACTAGCTTGTGTCCACCCCCCGGCAGCATCAGTATCCCCCCCCCCCCCCAACTTTCTGCTGAGCGAGTTTATGAGCCCCGCCAATCTGCAGAGAGAGGTGGCGGGCTTCTGGTTTAACTTTGAGACAGTGAAGACTTCCCCGCTATTCTCCGAGTGGGGCAGCTGGTCTGTGCCGAGCAACCTACTCCCACTTACCTGCGTTCTGCCTGTATCCTTTTAAATCTTCCTTCTCCATGTACCCGTATAAATTACTTTTGAACGTCGCCAACTTCCTCTGGCAGTTTGTCCCACCGCACACTGCCTCTCCGGTCCACTTTCAATCTTTCCTCTCTCCTTCTCCTTGAATCTGTGCCCTCTGCTTTTAGATCCTCCTATTCCTGGGGGGATAAAAAATATATGACTAGTCACCTTATAATGTCACCGACGCCCTTCATAAGCCTCTAAGGTTCCCCCAACTCACCCTAAGTCAGTCTCCTGCCCAAGGAGAAAAGTCCCAACCTATCCAGCCGCTCCTTGTGCCCCACCTGTTGTTACTCTTTCAATCATGTCCTTGTGAATCTTTTCTGCACCTTTCCCAGCTGAATAATAGAAATAAAACACGCAAGTCTGCAGGCACCGTGGTTAAAGTAAACACACAAAAGCTGGAGAAACTCAGCAGGTCCTAGAGTTTGTGGAGGAGCTAGTGGAGTTGTTCAAGTGAACCGGTACGGACTTGAAGGGCCGACATGGCCTGTTTCCGTGCTGTAAACGGTTATAAAGCAAAGATATAGATCAATGTTTCGGGCTTGATCCCCTTCATCAAGCTGGGTGACCAGAACTATGTACAACGACACTGTGTGGTCGCACTGACTGCCTATAACATGATGTCTCTGCGTTAGTACTCTGCTTTTATCGATGAAGCCAAGCAAGCCAAACGCCTTCTTTATTGCCATTTTCATGGAACCATGTACCTGTTCCCCGAGTCTCTGTTTTACAGCACTCTGCAAGGGCCTCCCGTTCACCATGCAGCTCCTGCCCTGGTTTAACCGGTCAAAGTGCCACACCCTGCACTTGTGCAAGTTAAATTGTGCTGGTAAATAGGGACATGGAAAACTCTCTGAGATGGGCACAAGATTGTAAGAAAAGGGTTATGGGCTGAGAGGGTGGGAAGGATTAGATTGATGTGGAATATTGTGGACTCGTACTGTACTGTCCTGCGTTCCTTTAGCCCCCTTTCTCAGTTCATCTACACCATAAAATGTAGGAGCAGAATTTGGCCATTCAACCCATCGAGTCTGAGCTATCATGGCTGATGTATTTTACTCTCTCATCTTTCTCCTGCCTTCTCCCCATAATCTTTGATACCTTTACTGATCAAGAATTTACCAACCTCCGTTTTAAATCTACCCAATGTCCTGGCCCCCACGTCTGTCCGTGGCAGCAAATTCCACAGATTTACCACCCTCCGGCTCAAGAAATCCCTCTGCATCTCTGTTCTAGGTGGATGCCCTTCAATCCTGAAGTTGTGCCCTCTTGTCCTAGACTCTCCCATCATGGGAAACAACCTTTCTACATAAACTCTGTCCATGTCTTTCAATATTCAAAATGTTTCATTGGAATCCCCCCTCATTCTTCTAAATCCCATGAGTAACTCTTTCATTCCCAGAATCATCCTTGTGAAGCTCATCTGAACCCTCTCCAACACCAGCACATCATTTCTTAAACAAGGAGTCTCACAGGGCTCCAAGTGAGGTCTCACCAGTGCCTTATGAAGCCTCAACATCACATCCCTGCTCTTACATTCTATTCCTCTTGAAATGGACACCAGCATTGCATTTGCCTTCTTCACCACCGAATCAACCTTCAAGTTTACCTTCAGATATCCTGCACACGTTGAGTCCTCGTGTTTCAAGCAGTGTACTTTATAAAGCAAAGGTAAGGGTACATAACTGGGGGGGGGGGGGGGGGGTGGAGAGAACAGGCTAGCAGAAATCGGAGAAGTCGATGTTAATCCGGTTGAGGATCGCCTTCGACTTCTCCAGTTTCTGCTAGCCCACTCTCTGTTCTCCCTCTCTTCCTGTTCCCTCTGTCTCCTTTCCTCCAGCCCTGATTTTGCTCAGCCCAAAACATTGGCTATGTATCTTTATCTTTGTAACATAAAGTCCACTGTTTGACCTGATGAATTTCTGCATTGTGTGTGCTTTTACTTCAGCCATAGTGTCTGCAGACTTTTTTGTGTTTTACTTTATCTCCTTTATCCAGCCTACTTGTCACTTCTTCAAAGAATTCCAATAGGTTGGGGTTAGGTGGAAGATCAGCTGTGAGCAGAGCAGGTTCTGAAGACTGAATGGCACCCAGCTGCTTGGATTTCTAACATTGCATATCCATTTTTCCCACCAGGTTTTTTTGGCCCTATATCAGTGGTTCTCAACCTCTTTTTCCCACTCACATACCACCTTGCGTTATCCCTTACTAATCACAGAGCACCTAAGGCATAGGAATGACTTAAGGTGGTATGTGAGTGGAAAGGAAACATTTGAAAACCACTGCCCTGTATACATGTTGTCTCTGCCGAGTCCTAGTCTTTATCCTGCCACTGGCATTGTTGCCTCTTGCTGTCATTGACCTTGAAGAATAGCTGATGAGGATCTCCTGTCTGGCAAATTAACTGGGAGTCATTTTCCAGTTTATATTCCTGCCCAGACAAAAGTGCAGATCACTTATCTATCAATGCAGCCTTTCAGGAAAATCCCTCCTCATCAAACCCCTGTCCTGTCCTCTCAATGGGTTTAACCGATTCCTTGTGTAGGTAGTGTAGGCCACCCAAGAACCTGCCTGTCCACTTTCTTCTTTACCACTTCCACGCAAACTTGTTTTGCTGAGCTCTCATGGATTAACAATTCTAACAGATTAGTCTTTTTAATGAACAGGGTATTGAGATGTCCAAGTATTTTGAGTCCTTGGTTAGAAGTGATTCACGTTTTGAAATCCCAGCCAAAAGACACCTTGGGTTGGTGACTTTTCGTTTACAGGTGAGAACATTTAAATCAGTGAAAGCTATCTCATTACACTCTTTTATTTCAGCTCATTGACTGTAGATTACTTTAATGCAGTGGTTGTCAAACTGTCCCCTGAAACTCACATTCCACCTAAAGCAATCCCTATGCCATAGTACTCTGTGATTAAGGTGGTATGTGAGTGGGAAAAAAAGTTTGAAATCGTAACTAATTGACTCATTATGTGCACGGTTTCATAACTCCAAAGGAAATGGGTCAATGACAAATGTTCTCAAATAAAATATTTCAGTAACAATTGGATCTAGAGCAGTGGTTCTCAACCTTCCCTTCCCACTCACATCCCACTTTAAGTAATCCCTTACTAATCACAGAACACTTATGGCGTAGGGATTATTTAAGGTGGAATGTGAGTCTGCTTTAGACCAATGGTTCTCAACCTTTTTCTCCACTCCTTAAGTGATCCCTTACTGACCACAGAGCACCTATGGCATCCTATGTACCTTTATTCTTTCTACCAAAGTACTTATCTCTACATTTTCCCTCTGCTGAATTCTATCTGCCATTTCATTGCCCATTCATCCCAAGCTGTCCACCCCTCTGCAGACACCCTGCTTCCTCAGCCCTACCTGTCCCGCCACCTATCAGAGCCTGCTTGTTGTTGGCTCAGTAGACTTCGTTAGCGACAGTCCTGAGATCAGAAGAGCAGAAACAGGCCATTCAGCCCATCAAGTCTGCCCCACCATTTAATCATCATCGGATCCATTTCCCCACTCAGTCCCACTGCCCGGTATTCTCCCCGTAACCTGTGATGTCCTGGCTAATCAAGAACCTATCAATTTCTGTCCTCAATACACCCAATGACCTGGCCTCCACAAAAATCTGTGGCAACAAATTCCACAGATTCACCACCCTCTGGCTGAAGAAATTTCTCCGCTGCTCTGTTCTAAGTTGTCACCCTTCAATTCTGAAGTTTGTGTCCTCTGGTTCTAGACTCTTTTTTACACCTGCTCTGTCTATGCCTTTCAACATTCAAAACATTTCAATGAGTTCCCCTCTCATTCTCCTAAATTCCAGTGAGTACAGGAGCTGCCATAGATGCCATAGGTTAGTAAGAGATTACTTAAGGTTGAGAACCACTGTGGTGTCAGTTACTTGCTGCAGAACACGTTGTCTGACATGCTCTTGTTTTTATGTGGTTGTTCCAGTTGAGTTTCTGGTCAATGCTGAGTTCTGGCGGGATGCTGATGGGGAGCTCTCTTTTTGGAGATGGTGACTATTTGGCCACCACATTAGTCACCACTGTTCGATGCGAATGCTTCACTTTGAGCAGTTGTGAGTGAGCTAATGGTGGAAGGAAGGTCATTGATGAAACAGTTGAAGGTAGAACAGGAACCAGCTTTTTAGCCCACCATGTCTGTGCTGAACACACCACCATAGAACATTACAGCACACAAAACAGGCCTTTCAGCCCTTCTAGTCTGTGCTGAACTATTATTCTGCCTAGACCCACTGATCTGCACCCAGTCCATAGCCCTCCATACCTCTCCCAATATTTCTTAAATGTTAAAATTGAGCCCGCATTCACCACTTCAGCTGGCAGCTTGTTCCATACTCCTACCGCTCTCTGTGGGAAGAAATTCCCCCCTAATGTTTCCCCGAGACCGTTCTCCTTTTTCCCTTAACCCATGTCCTCTGATTTGCATCTCACCTAACCTTGGTGGGAAAAACCTGCTTGCATTTACTCTGTCCATCCCCACATAATTTTGAAAACCTCTTTCAAATATCCCCTCATTTTTCCATGCTCCAGGGAATAAAGTCCTAACCTGTTTACCCTTTCCCTGTAGCTCTGTTCCTGAATTCCTCATAAATCTTCTCTGCACTCTTTCAATCCTGGTGACATCTTCCCTGCAAAATTCTGAGGACACCCATGGTTGAAGTAAAAACACAAAATGCTGGAGTAACTCAGCAAGTCAAGCCGTGTCCTTTATGTAGCAAAGGTAAAAATACATCACCGACGTTTTGGGCTTGAGTCCTTCATCAGGGTATGAAAGTGTGTCGGCAGGTGTCCGAACAAAAGGATGGGGAGGGGGTGTAAAAAACTGGTTGTGAGATTAATTATACCCATTCACATTTGTTTGAATAAATAGGGACCAAACAGTCTGACTGAAGAGCTTCTGGCAGAACTCACCCACTCGGGCACCATGTACCTGGTCCCGGCCACCATCCACAAACTCCTGATCGCCCGCTTCACCATCACGTCTCAGAACACCACCCGCAGAGACCTCTTGCGAGATTGGAACATAATCCAGCAAAGTGCAGCCAAAATCCTGCAAAGGCCCAACATCCATTGTGTTCCTGAGCAGAGGAATTGTGATGTGTCTGGCTTTTCAGAAGGCACCAATTATTCTCAAAATGCAAATGGATCATTGATTGTGATCTGATAGGAAGTCAATGAAGATGGGTAACAACATGTCCTCCATAATCACGCTCAAAACATGTGCTCCATAAGGATGCATACTCAGTCCCCTACGATATTCCCTCTACACCCACCCATCAGAGACAGGCCCAGCTTGTCTGTGCTGAACAACGTGTGCCAGTGCTTTACACCCATTGCTGGCATTCGGCCCATTCCCTCTCCAATCCATGGACTTAGCCAAATGTTTCTCAAAGGAAACTAATGAACCTGCCTGCAACACCTTGTCAGCTCGTTCTCTATGCTCACTACCCTTTGCCCCATTCTCAATCCCTCACTCCTTACCTTTTTAAAAAATTTTTAAATTTTTCACACTATGAACCATATCAACCAAAATATGTACAAATGTTTCTCATTAAAATTACACAATGGTCTTTTCTCCTTTTTTTTCCCCCCTTCCCCTCCCTCCCCTCTACCCACCCCCCTCCAAAACCCATAAAAATTCAACACATGGTTATATGGTTATATACAATAAAACCATAAAACAATATCTTCACACAAAGAAAAATGCATCATCTATTTATTGAATAGATAAATCTGAACACACTGAATCTAGTCGTTTTGCCTTATCATTTTCATTCTCATTTTAGGGGATGAAGGTCGTAGGCAAGCTCTCTCTGATATGTTCCATGTATGGTTCCCAAATTTGTTCAAATAATGTGACTTTATTTTTTAAATTATGTTATTTTTTTCCAATGGAATATATTTATTCATTTCCATGTACCATTGCTGTATACTCATGCTAACTTCCATTTTCCAAGTTGACATTTTACATTTTTTTTTGCTATCACTAAGGCTATTATAATGAATTTTTTTTGCATTTTATCCAATTTGAGGCCTAATTCTCTACTTCTTATGTTACTTAAAAGAAATATCTCTGGTTTTTTTGGTATGTTATTTTTTGTAATTTTATTTAGTATCTGATTTAATTCTTCCCAAAATGTATTTACTTTCGTACATGCCCAAATTGCATGTAATGTTGTTCCAATTTCCTTCTTGCAGTGGAAACATCTATCTGATAATGTTGGATCCCATTCTTTTAATTTTTGAGGAGTGATGTATACCCTGTGTAACCAATTATACTGTATCATGCGTAACCTTGTGTTTATTGTATTCTTCATAGTTCCAACATGTCAATTTTCTGAGATAACAACTCTTGCGTCTCTCTAATTTTTTTGTCACTTTCTTCCAATTTTTCTCTCAAGTAATTTACTTCCATTTCTACAGCTGTTTCCCGTTCTTCCACATTCTCTATTCTTTTCCCTATATCTGTCATTACCAGTTCTAACCTTTGCATTTTATCTTCTGTTCTTTTCATTTTCCTTTTAATTGCACTAAATTCTAATGACAACCATTCTTTTAATGCTCTTATTTGTTCTTCAAAAAAGACTTTATCTATATTCTGTTCATCAGTTTTACCTTCTATTTCTCTGTGAAGATCTTGATTTTCTTCTTCTCTTCTTTGTGTCTGTGTCTCTTCTGTTTTTCCTGATGAGCTGCTTGTATCTGTTTGTCGGGCCTCTTCTTGCTGAGCCTCCCCTCCTGGGCTGCTCGTCTTGTGCTTCCTGATATTGATCTTCTTGTCGGTCATCCCTCCGTCTATCTCCCTCGTCTATTTCAATCTCTCCCTCTTCTGCTGCCTTCCTCGTCCTCCAGCTGAGCACCCTGGTGCCAGGAGTCCCTCAGCTGTTCGCTCTGTGACACCCCACTCCTCTGCTGAGCCCCCCTCCCGCTGGTGTCCTCTTTCTCCTTTGATTTCGCACTGTGCATGCCAGTTGCGCTCTTTTGTTTGGCTCCGAGAGCCATTTTTGTTATGCACCGGCTGGTGGGTCGCGACTCCACAGGGCAGGCTCTGACCTCGAGGGTCGGGTGCTTCCCTCACTCCTTAGCTTGAGGGCGGCATGGATGGTGTAGTGGTTAGCACAAACTATTACAGCACCAGTGAACAGAACCAGGGTTGAAATCCTGTGGCGTCTGTAAGGAGTTTGTATGTTCTCCCCATGTCTGAGTGGGTTTCCTCTGGGTGCTCTGGTTTCCTCCTGCACTTCAAAATGAACTGAGTCTATTGGGTGTAATTGGGCGGCACAGGTTCGTGGGCCGGAAGGGCCTGATACTGTGCTGTATGTCTAAATTTAAATCTTAGATTCTGCTACTCTGGGAAACAGACCATTATTTGTGATTTTATAGACCTCAATAAGATTCCCTCTCAACCACCTGCACTCCAAGGGAAAAAAATCAGGCCTAGTTTGTCCAGTCTTTCAAATTAGTTCAGCTTGGCAACTTCAAAAACTTCTTCTGGACCTTTTCCAAATTTATCATCTCCTTCCTAGAGCTTGGTGACCAAAACTGCATGCAATATTCCAAGTGTGGCCTCACCAGTCATGTACAATTTCAACAGGATGTCCTAACACTTTTTCAGTGCCCTGAATGATGAAAGCAGATATCCCAAATGTTCTCTGCTAGCTTATGTCCCTTTGCCCCAAGTCCCTCTGCTCCATAACACTGTATGGTTCAATTTACCCAAATGCAGCACCTCACACTTCCCTCGTTGAACAGCATCTGCCGTTACTCAATGTGGACCATGACTTCTGGCTACTCACCCTCCCTTTTAAGAATACCTCAGACTTGACCCAAAACATCCCTGACCCAGGCACCTGAGAGACAACATTCCATCTGGAGTCCTTGTCAGTCCCTCTGAGTATTGAATCCCCTATCACTATCTCCCCTTCCCCTTCTGAACCTCAGAGCCAGTCTGCTGCATCTTCCTCCTGCTGTGACATTCCCCCAACCAACTATATCCAAACCTGTCTGTTACTGAGGGAATGGCCACAAGGGGTTCCTGCCTTCTCAGGCTACACCCTGCACCTTTCCAGATGGTTTCTCAGTTACTCCCTGCCAGCACCTTGAATGATCATCTCACTAAAGCTGTTATCGAAGATGTTCCCTGCATCTGGAATGATCCCCTATACATCCCAGTCCAGTTCCAATTTCAGCTCCTTGGTCAATCTTCAACCATCAGTCAGTCATTCCAACTCATCTTCATGTTGACACCAAGTAATGGACTGGGTGCCCAATGATGAGGAGATGGAATACAGGAAAGTCTGCTGGCATGGTACCAACATAACCTCTCTCTCTCAACATCAGTTAGGTGATCACTCACCTCAGGAGACAGGGCAGAATCCACGCCCCCCCCCATGGGCAGCATGCTTGGTGAAGCGGTTAGCACAACGCTGTTACAGCGCCAGCGATCAGGACCAGGGTTCGAATCCCGTGCTGTCTATAAGGAGTTTGTACGTTCTCCCTGTGTATGTATGTGTTTTCCCTGGGAGCTCTGGTTTCCTCCCACTTTTCAAAATGTACTGGGGGAAGTAGGTTAATTGGGCAGCAGGGGCTCATGGGCCGAAAGGGCCTTTTAACTTTGAAACATCAATGACGCTGAAGTCAAAAGTAGCAAGCTTCAAGAACAAATATCTCCAGTGACTTGATCTGGGACAAACATGTTGACAAGCCTCTACTTTCTTAGAAGACTAAGGAAGTTCAGTGTGGCACCCCCACCCCCCATACCTCAACAACTTTCACAGGTTCACCATTGGAAGCAGACTTGCATCACAGCGTGGGGACAGGAGCTGCTCCGCTCAAGGTCGGAAGTACAGAAGGAAATTGATGCAACTCAGAACATCATTCAAATGCTGCTCCCTTCCATGGACTCCATCCTCATCTCTCACTGCCTAGGAAAGTAAAGAACCCATCACACCTTGGACACCCTCTCTTTGCCCTCCTCCCCTCAGGGAGGCCCAAAAGTAGGAAAGCATGCACCAACAGGCTTAAAAACAGTTTCTTACCTTGTAGTCATCAGGCTCCTGAATGAACCCCATGTGTCCTCATGCTGCCCTTGCTTGATGATAATTGATCTTCCTTTTCATTGTCATTGTTCTCTTTACACACTGTATGTAATGCTGGGGATAACCTATTGGTCTATTTGCAGAGGAATTCTTCTCACTGTACTTGGTATTTTGTGAAAAATAAACAAACACAGTTTAAAAAAAATTAATGGCTAAAGAACTCTACAGATTCACTACTTTCCTGGAGAAGCACCTGCTCCTCATCTCTTCTTGAATCTACTTCCTGAATCTTGAGATTATATCCTCGGTTCTAGTTTTTAATTTAGACAAATAGCACATTTAATAGGCCAATTCAGCTCCACAAGTCCGTGGTTGGCCTTGCTGAAGCAGTGGCAAAGGTGCTCAATGAAACAATCTACCAATCTCTCTGGGACCCGCGTGGGGACCCTTGGCTACACTGTTGATTTGGAAAAGTGGAATGTGGCAAAGGAGAAGTTGAGGACGAGTACCAAGTTCTGCCAGGCAGAGGGGATAGGAGTGGAGGGGGAACTGGTTAGGTCTGTAATTAACGAAGAAGCAGAGAATCTCGAGACTTTTTTTATGGGGGGGGTGGAAGTGTTGAGGAACGGATATCCATGGTGAAAATGAGGTGAAGCCATCCAGCTCAGGGGTGGGAGATATCCTGAATGTTGTGGGAAGGGACTGAACCAGGGAGGACAAAATGGAATCATGATGTCAGTTCAGCTTGGGAGGAACATGTGGAGACAATGATCTACAGGGGAATTGGGTTCGTGGATCTTGGATAGGAGATAGAACTAAGCAGAGTGGGGTTGGGAAACAATGAAGTTAGAGGCTGAGTGAGGTAGATTACCAGAAGGAATGGTATATAAATGGTAAGTAAAAGAAAACAAGGTCAGTGATTATGGAGTGGAAGATGGTGGCCTGATGTTTCTTGCCAGGGTCCTGTCCAAGAGATGGTATCTTAAGAGCTGTGGTCTGGCTTTGTCAAGGTAGAGGTCAGTGTGCCCTTGTCTGAGGATTTGATAGGTTGGGATTGGTGCAGAGAGAATGGAGGGAAGTGCATTCCCAAAGGGTAAAATTGGAATAGGGGAAGGGAGTGGTGAAGTTGAGATAGTTAATGTCTTGTCAGCAGTTGGAAATAAAAAGAGTACACAGGCCAGAACAAGGTGTGCAACAGGATGAAGAAAGCTTAAAGCAGGAGAATGGGCCCTCATTGAGGCATTTCCTTGAGCTGCCAAATACTGTTCTCCACGGTATATGAAAACTCGATCAAATTTGTAAGAGAAGGGCAGAACAGTTAGCATAGCAATTAACACTGTGCAATTAAAGCGCTGCCCTATAAGGAGTTTGTACGTTGTGTGTGTGTTCCATTTTTTTACCACGTTCCAAAGATGTACTGGGGTTAATTGGTCTCATGGGTGGATCTGGGCAGTATGGGCCTGTTGGCTGGAAGGGCCTGTGACGGTGCTGTATCTCTACATTAAAAAAAAATCCCTGCATGAAGTCATTCTTTGATTTAACACAATCATTAATTCCTTCTTGTTAGCAACAGATGAATAACTTTTCTTTTTGGTATTTAAAGGATATTTTTGTTCTGACCTCCATCATCATTTCAGTGCGAGTCCCCAAACAACCACAGACAATTTTCCTCTCCCTTTGGGTTGATGACTTTAAGTTTCCCATGGAACTACCTGCACTTTGAACTTAAGGTCGAGTGTGACAAATTATTGTCGCCCATAACAAGGTCGTGGCACAGCAGTTTCTCATTGGAAAGTAGTCATTTCTCTGGTTGATTCTTTCATTTTTGCGAGGCTATCCTGTGCGGCAGGTGGTGCTGATGCCGGCTCTGGCCTTGCTCGTTTCTGCTGCATCTGGCAACAGGCAAGTGTGTGCAAGTTAGCCAAACAATGAGAGAGATACAATTTCAACAAAAATCAGGGCTATTTTCTGACAGACAAAGCTCACAAAGTGAAATTAAACTGGGGCAGGGCAGAAGATCATTTCCAATTCTTTCTGGAAGGAGGCCGGGATTTTCTTGACAAAAGTCCGAGGTTCATCCACATCAACCAGATGGCCAGGCCTTTGCAAAGATTACAATTTCAAAGATTGCTGTTAATACATCCTTTAATTTTTTTAAATTAATTTACTTTCATTTTACAGAAATAACTATATTAAAAAAATAATCTTAATTTTCTCCCACACTCCTGCCTATAATACCTGCTGAATGACTTGATTAGGAGGCACTTCAGAACATGGAAATACTTTTGTACAAATTACTGAAATTAAAAAAACAGAAGCCGGATATGGTTTGCTCAACTACCCTGACCAAGGTCTGCGTTCACAGTTTCATCTGGTTGTTGATTACAGCATAATAGATGTCCTGGTCCATTGGGACATAAGCCCTTTTCTTGTCATCAAGGATGAAGAGAAAGTCTTGCACAGTAGTTGGGTTGAAGCCTTCCTTCACTAGAGTGACTTTATAATATTTATAAGTCCCTGTGGTTTCTACAGCAATCTGAAAGAGAATAATGGTAGTTACTGCCACTGTCCAGACAATTAACCCCAAACTTGCTCCTAATACAACCCCCCTTCCCAATTGTCTCCAGTACAACCCCTCCTTAAAACTGCTCCCCAGTATGAACCCTCAATGCATCCCTGCAACTTTCCCCTCCTGCACAAAATTGTCCCCAATAAGAACATAATAACTAGGACTAGGAGGGGGCCTTCTGGACCATTGAGCCGGATCCGCTGTTCAATAAGATCACGGCTGAACTGGCTGCGGACTCAGTTTCACCCACCTGCCTTTTCTCCATAACCCTTAATTCTTCTACAATACAAAAATCTATTTATCTATTTTAAATACACTTAATGAGGCAGCTTCCTTGGGAAGAGAATTCCACAGATTCACTACTGTCTGGGAGAAGCAGTTCTTCCTCATCTCCATTCTAAATCTATTCCCAAATCGTGAGGCTATGTCCCCTGGTTTTAGTTTCATTTAACAGTTCAAAAGACTTCCCTGGTTCTATTTTGTGTATGCCTTTCATCATTTTATATGTTTCTATAAGATCCCTTCTCATTCTGAGTTCCAATAAGTATAGTCCTAGGTAACTCGATCTATCCTCAAAGACTCATCTCTGGAATCAACCTGGTGAACCACCTCTGCATTGCGTCCAAAGCCAGTCTAACATTTCTCAAGTAAGGAGACCAGAACTGTGCACAGTACTCCAGGAGTGGCCTCACCAGTACCTTGTTCAGTTGCAGCATAACCTCCCTGCTCTCAAGTTCAATCCCTCCAGCAATGAAGGCCAACATTCCATTTGCCTTCTTGAATATGGCACGGTTAATGTACCATTTAGTGCAACGCTGTTACATTACCAGCAACCGGAGTTTGAATCCAGCCCTGTCTGTAAGGAGTTTGTACATTCTCCCACCCCCCTCTCCCCGTCTGTGAGGGTTTCTTCCAGGTGCTCCGGTTTCCTCCCACTGTTCAAAACATGCCAGGGGCTTGTAGGTCAATTGAGGGTAATTGGGCGGCATGGGCTCATGAGCTGAAAGGGCCTGTTACTGTGCTGTATGTCTAAATTTTAAAAAAATTACCTGTTGCACCCGCAAACCAACCTTCTGCTATTCATGCACAAGCACTCCCAGGTCCTTCTACACAACACAACTGATGTGACAAGGCTCATCTGTTGCCAGGCTATGTATCACCTCATCAGAAGTCGGTCAGTGATTGGCTGCAGATATATAGCTCTGGAGCATCACACAGAAAAGTTTCATGAGCCTCACCTGTTGCCTGAGGAATCGAGGACGGGCATAAATTGGGAGGTGTGCGACCACGTGTTCATATAGTTGCTCTCCATCGAAGTCCACCCCAGGATGCAGCTGGATGGCAGCCATCCCAATTCGTCCCTCATGGCCTGCAGGGAATGGGTCATACACGACTGGTTACTGGTACACAGAGCAAACAGTCTGAATCATAGCTCATTATTCTCAGGCAGTACTGGGCACAACACAACCACCGGTCAATGACCTAGCAGGTCTCGTGATGAGCATTTGACAACCCACTCAGTCAGAGCCCATTGATCCTTCCTGTTTGACAATTCTGCAGAGAAACACCACCACCGCAGCGGGCAGGGTTGAGCCGAGGTCAAGGAGGCTTTTGACAGTTCTGTGTGATGTCTGTGCGGAGCTCCAGCAGCTAAATGTGGCTACTGGGGCAGGCTCCAGTTCAGGTTCAGCGGCCAAAGGCCCCACAAGCCTGCTCCACAATTCATGAGGTGCAATGGTGAGCTGGCCTCTCAGAAGGCCCTGGGATTCAGAACCAGGGGTCGATCTGAATAAAGGACCTCGAGCTGGGGTTCACTATTGGTCCGGATAGGAGGCTGTGCAGTTACCGAGGGTACAGGAGCACTGGAGGCAGTGATGACGGAGGAGGAAGAGGGCTCAAAAGGGACTTTAAAAAAAATTCTCTTTCTTGTTTTAATAGCGTCGAAGCAGAGGGCTGGCACAGGGCACCATAAAACGGGGAGGCCAGCCCCATTTGAGAAGGAGAAGCAGAGGAGACAAAGCAGAGGTGACTATGGCAACGGACCAGTGAGGGGCTCTGCGGCTGAAGAATACACAGGAAGTGGGCTGAGGCAAGGAACCCACGCAAGGGCTGTGGACTGATGGAGATTGGTTTGAGACTGGCTGAAAGAGTACCAGGTATTGGATCTGGGATGCAAGAAGGCACTGAGGGTGCTGAAGGCTTCCTGATCGTGTTAGAGGTTTGGATCTGGAGCTCAGGTGGCCGACGATTTCAACTGAAGTCTGGGTGGCTGCAGGAGCACTGGAGGCGAATCCATGGACACTTGGTGACTCTGAGGGCACTCTCTTTTGCTTCTTTTTCTCTGACCATAGGGGGCCCTGGGCAATTTCTTCAGATAGTGAATCTGTCTACCTTATGGCAGACTAAAATTAATTTTGTGCAATATTACATGACAATAAAAGAATCTCAAATAGTTGATGACTGTAGCTTTGCAGGACAAAGGATTTTGTGTGTACATAACAATAAATTGAATCTTAAACGCTCCAGGGATCCTTAGTAAATTAAATGAAAGGATCTGTCAGTGACTGAGGAGGTTCATCTGGCCAGATACGTCAAAGAGTTTATTGAAATTGGATTAGGGAAGTTGTTATTGCGAGAGACTAGTAAAGCAAGGCTTGTTTTCCCAGGGTGGAGGAGATGGAGAGGAAATCTTACTGATGTCTATGAGGGGCAGTGAAGGTGATTGGTGATAGTCCGTTTCCTGGAAAAGGAAAATCTAAGTGAAGTGGGCATAACTACAAGGTCAGGAGTGGGATTTAGAAAGGACACAAGGGGGCAGAGAGGGGTGGACATATGGAACAAGCAGCTATACAGCGGTGGAGGCAGGTTCGTTAGCTTCTTTAAGAAACACTTGGAAAACTCCGTGGAAGGTTGGGGATTGAAGGGGTCTGGGCCTTATGTGGGCAGGAGGGACAAAAGCAGAAGGGAAGGTTAGTCGGCACGGACAAGCTGGGCCTGTTTCCGTGTACAAGACTCTATGTCCAGGGCTCCCAGATGTTGGACGAACTGTGTAACTCACCTGGCACTGTGACTCCATACACACAGACATTGTTAACAGACTCCAGCATGGACAAAACGTCAGCCACCTCGACAGTGGACACATTCTCTCCTTTCCACCTGTAATTGCATAATTATTTGACACTAATGCAGAGATTTAGAACATTTTGAATGGCAGACTCTAGTGAAGGAGTCGGCGTCGACCTACGCTGGGCTTCGACAAACACAGGAGGCAGCCAATGGCTGAGTACATCTGTATTGATCAGCCAATGGAATGGTTCTGTTCAACGAGGTGCAAGGGACCTTTGTACAATAACAACCTGCGAGGACAGGGGACAGCCCCAGTTCACCTCCATCGGTTCGCTGATGTGTAGTTGATCAATGATAGCAGCAGGAGCAGAGTTCTGCATGGTGTCCCTTGACCTGACCACCTGACACTCGAGCCTCTTGGGCCCTCTGTTGCAGCAGAACCTCCTCCCTTCCACCACCCCATGCAGCAACATGCTGTAATGGAAATGCCCCCCCCCCCCCTTCTGTACACACAGCTCTGAAACGCTGGAATATATTGAAAGGACGGCTACAGAGAGAATTGGGCTGTCTTTATGTGGAGCTACACGGGATGGGTGATAATTTGAATAATTATTTTTCAATCTTTACTGAGGCCAGGAATTGAAGCAAATGAGTTGCAGTTTTTTGACCAAGTATGAAATACCAGGGAGGAGGTTTCAGCAGGCCTTAGAGCACATTAGAGGTCAAACCCCCCCCCCTCCCCCCACCACCTCCCAGGGCAAGATCAAGTGTATGGTCAGATCCCATGAGAAGCTAGGAGGGATATTTGGAAAGATAGGGACCAACCAATAGGCTTGGAAGGGTACGGAACAAGAAAGACAAATGGGACTAACCTGGAATGTCAACTGAGTTATCAATGGACATTGGGCTGAAGGACTTATCAGTGTTGTACGATTCTATGACACCGATTCAAGTAGGAAACACAATCATGTTACTACAACACGTGGCATTACCCTCCCATCCCTCTGACCTGAATGTGTCCCCAATGCGGTCTTGGAAGTATATGAAGTTGTCATGGTCCAGCAACATCAGGTCACCACTATTGAAGTAAAGGTCTCCCTTGCAGAACACATCCCTCAGATGCTTTTTCTCGGTCAGCTCTTTGTTTCCCATGTACCCAGCAAACGGAGTCTTGGGGGTGATTTTTCCAATGAGGAGCCCAACCTCCCCTGAAAGAGCAGCAGGTTAGACGGGTATTCTCATTTATATTTACAAATTTGACTGCAATCTTTCATGAGACAAGTGAAGAACTCTTAGCAAGTGCATTTTCACCAATTAGAAGTTGTAAATACTGCAATCCAGATGAAGATATGGACTTTCAGCCTTCTGCTGCTTTCAACCTACATTCAGATCCTGGACTCAGCTCCTGCCCATAATCCCCAAATAAATACACAAATATTGTTTCTTTGAGAGTCTCAGATGGTTAGTGTGAGCAGGTACCTGCGCTGGTATCTTGACAGATTTAGAATATCAATCATTATAGCTCACAAAGGCCCTTCAGCCATGATATTCTTCAGATCTATGGACTTGATTCCTATGTTCCTTCACACTGCAAAGAATCTGGTCATTAACAACATACTGCACCTTCAAATTGAATCTTCCAAATGATGTCACTCCACAATATTCCAGATTGAACACCATCTGCTACATTTCTGCCCAACTCTGCATCCTACCTATATCCCGTTGTAACCGAAGACAAACTTCTACACTATCTCCAACCTCTGCGTCATCTACTAACCCTCCCCTCAACATCCCCATCCAAGTTAGTTTCTTTTTTAAACATCACAAGGAGCAGAGATTCCAGAACTCCAATAGTTACCAGCCTTCAGGAAGAATACGCTCCACCTACTACCACTGTTTGTCTTCTGTAGGCGAGCCAATTCTGAATCCATGTAGCTAGGTTTCCATGACTTTCTTCATGATCCTACCATTGGGAACCTTGTCAAATACCTTATGCACCACATCATTTCCACAATAAACTCATAAATCAGGACATCTCCCTCACAAAGCCATGCTAAATGTCCCTAATAAGACAATGCTTCTCCAAATGCTTGTAAATCCTGTCCCAAAGAATCCACTCCATTAATTTGTTGACCAATAACACAAGACTCACTGATCTATAATTCCCAGCATTCTCTCTATTACATTTCTTGAACAAGTGAACTACAGGGGTGACACAATTAGTGCAACAGTGTTACAGTGCCAGTAACCAGGATTTGAATCTGGTACTGTCTGTAAGAAATTTGTACGTTCCCCTCATGTCTGTGTGGGTTTCCTCCCACTGTTCAAAATGCACTGGGGTGTAATTGGGCGGCATGAGCTCATGTGCTGGAAGGGCCTGTCATGTATAAATTTAAAATTCCCACCCTGATGTAGACTAACCATTTACCAGGACAGATCTGTGACTGCTTGCTGGACATTGAGAAGGATAAATCTCTAGAAGGAGTTCCGTGATGGAATAGTGGCCGGTAGGGTAAAACCAGCCCTTTCCAGAAAAAAAAGTCAAGAAAAGACAAAGTTCAACAAATATAAAATATAAGAAATAAAAGATAAAGTTACAGTGAAGAGAAAGAAGATGGCACCTAAGAAGGAAAAAGTAAAAGCAATGGGAAAAAAAAAGAAAAGACACCGAAAAAGAAAGAAGAAGGCCTTATCTGCATAAAGGAACAGGGAGCCATGGTGGCAAAGAACGCCCGTTCTCTGAGGTTGGTGCAGGCCCTGCGGAGTCGCGACCCCCCCCCACCTGACTGGTGGACTGCAAAAATGGGTCTCTAAGCCAAACAAAAGTGCGCAACTGTGCACGCGCAAGGAGCTGCGCATGAGCAGTGCGCAATCTAGGGTAAAAGAAAACACTGATGGGAGGGGGGCTCAGCCGAGGAGAGGGCAACCATGGCGCGACCAGCTGAGTGACACCCGACACCAGGCTCTCAGCTAGAAGATGAGGAAGGTGGCAGGAGAGGGAGTGAAGTACCAGGCGAAAAAGAAAGTCAACGGGGTGAACGGCAAGAGGAACAGCAGCAGGAGGCCCGACGGATGAGCAGCTCAGAAGGAGAGGACCAACAGCAAGAGACCCGACAAAGTGATACAAGCAACTCATCAGGAAAATCAGAAGAGACATAGATACAAAGAAGAGAAGAAGAAGACGACACAAATACAGGTACAGACACAGAAGAAGAGGAAGAAGACCAAGATCTTCACAGAGAAATAGAAGGTAAAACAGATGGACAGAATATAGATAAAGCTTTTTTTGAAGAACAAATGAGAGCATTAAAAGAATGGTTGTCATTAGAATTTAGTGCAATTAAAAGAAAAATGAAAAGAACAGAAGATAAAATGCAAAGATTAGAACTAGTCATGATAGAAATAGGGAAAAGAGTAGAAAATGTGGAAGAACGAGAAATGGCTGTAGAAATGGAAGTAAACGACTCAAGAGGAAAATTGGAAGAAAGTGACAAAAAAAAGGGACACAAGAGTTGTTAGCTCAGAAAATTGATATGTTGGAAAATTATAGTAGGTGAAACAACATAAAAATAGTGGGCCTGAAGGAGGATGAAGAAGGCACAGATATGAAGGAATTTTATAAAAGAATGGATCCCGAAGGTCCTGGGAATGACTGAAATGCAGGAAGGATTGGAAATAGAAAGGGCACACAGAGCACTAGCTCCGAAACCACAGATACATCAAAAACCAAGATCTATTTTAGTAAAATTTTTGAGATGTACGACAAGAGAAAATATACTGGAGTGGGCAAGGATATAATTAGAGAAGATAATAAACCACTGGAATACAAGGGTCAAAAAATATTTTTTAACCCAGACATAAGTTTTGAACTCTTAAAGAGGAAAATTGATCCTATGGATAAAAGGTTATAAATTCATGTTAAGACATCCAGCCATGCTTAAAATATTTATCCCCGGGGGACAAAACAGACTGTTCTCGGATCCGGAGGAAGCACAAGAATTCGCAGAGCGTTTGCAGGACAGGAGAGATGAAGAGATGTAATAAGAATGAAGAACGGTGATAACGTATATATAAAGATGTAAAAACAATGTACATGTAAAGAACTAATGAGGGAAAAGGGAAGGGGAGGAAGGAAGTAAGGGGGGAAAAAAGGGAGAGCTTTATTATATGTGTAAAAACATTTTCTGGCAGGAGGTTGGGAGGGAGAGAATAACCATCACTGCAAAATCAGTTGACGCTTGCGAACAGGATCGCAATCCAAATGGAAAGCGGAGTTGTGGTTGCCCGGCAAGGGATAAGGGGGAACTCAGAGAGGGTGGGGTATTTGCAGTTAAGGTAATATTGGATGTGGGAATTGTTGGAGTATTTTATGTTTTAAGTGTGTTGTCAAAGGAAAAGGGGGTTGGTGGTGGTGAGGAAGCAGAAATGAGGTGTAAACAGAATATGAGATGGTCATGTTGAACTATATGACTATAAACATTAATGGAATACATAGCCAAATTAAAAGGAAAAGGCTATTAAATTTACTGAAAAAAAGAAAAAATAGATATAGCATTTGTGCAGGAAACGCATCTAACTGAAGTGGGACATAAGTTAAAGAGAGACTGGGTAGGGCACGTAGCGGCAGCATCAAATAATTCAAAAGCTAGAGGTGTAGCTATATTAATTAATAAAAATGTACCAATCAAAATAGAGGAAATAATAGATCCGGCAGGGAGGTATGTAATGATAAAGTGTCAGATATATTCAGAATTTTGGAATTTGCTCAATATATATGCACCTAATGAGGAGGATCAAAAGTTTATGCAGGATATTTTTTTGAAGATTGTAGTTACACAAGGAAAAGGAGGGGATTTTAACCTTAATTTGGACACAATGTTGGATAAAACTGGACAAAAGACAAGTAAAAAGAATAAAGTAGCCAAATATATAGTTAAATCAATGCAGGAAATGAAATATATGGAGGAGGCAACACCCAAGAGAGAAGGAATTTTCATATTACTCGAGTAGGCACAAAAGTTACTCAAGAATAGATATGTTTTTGTTGTCAGCCCATATTCAAGGGAGAGTTAGGTACACTGAGTATAAAGCTAGACTACTATCAGATCATTCACCCCTGTTATTAGCAATAGAACTGGAGGACATCCCACCAAAAACATATAGATGGAGGTTAAACTCCATGCTACTTAAAAGGCAGGAATTTAGAGAGTTTATTGAATTCCAAATTAAAACATATTTTGAAATAAACACAGGATCAGTGAAAGACAAATTAATATTACGGGACGCAATGAAAGCCTTCATTAGAGGGCAGATAATAAGTTATGTAACTAAGATGAAAAAGGATTACAATTGGGAAATAGAGCAGTTGGAAAGGGAGATAGTAAGTACAGAAAAGGAACTAGTATAAAGGGATGATATAACGAAAAAGAGAGAATTGGTGGACAAAAAATAAAATACGAAACATTACAAAGGTACAAGGTGGAGAAGAACATAATGAAAATAAAGCAAAAGTATTACGAACTGGGAGAAAAAACACATAAAATATTAGCCAGGCAACTTAAAACAGAACAAGCTAAAAGAACTGTATTGGCATCAAGTAAAAAAACGACAAACAAATTACATATAACCCAATAGAGATTAATGAGACTTTAAAGGAATTTTATGAACAATTATACCAAACTGAGAACGAGGGGAAAGATGATAAAATAGAAGAGTTTTTAGCTAAAATTGAACTGCCAAAATTGCAAGAGGAACAAAACAAACTGATAAAACCATTTGAAATAGAGGAAGTACAGGATATATTAAAAAAGCTGCCGAACAATAAAACGCCAGGAGAGGATGGATTCCCAATAGAGTTTTATAAAATATTTAAAGAGTTATTAACTCGTCCTCTCCTGGAAGTAATGAACCAGATAAAAGAAACACAAAGCTTGCCAGATTCATGCAAGACAGCAATAATTACAGTAATACCAAAGACGGGGATGGATCCATTAACACCAGCATCATATAGACCAATATCTCTACTGAATTCAGATTATAAGATAATAGTGAAATTATTAGCATACAGATTGCCGATTGTGTACCAAAAATAGTAAAACAAGATCAAACTGGATTTATTAAGAAAAGACGAACAGCGGATAATGTCTGTAAACTTATTAATCTAATTCATGCTGTTTAAGGAAATAAGAAGCCAACAGTGGCTGTTGCTTTAGATGCAGAAAAAGCCTTTGACAGAGTAGAATGGAATTATTTATTTAATGTATTACAGAGGTTCAATCTACCAGAAAAATATATTAATTGAATTAAAGCATTATATAATGGAACATTGGCGAAGGTAACAGTAAATGGATATGTATTGAGTCACTTTAAATTAAATAGGTCAACTAGAGAGGGATGTCCATTATCCCCCTCATTGTTCACCTTAGCAATAGAACCATTGGCAGAACTGATAAGAACAGAAAATAAAATAAAAGAGATAAAAATAAAGGTGAAGGAGTATAAAATCAGCTTATTTGCAGGTGACATCATAGTATACTTAACAGAATCAGAAATATCAATAAAAGAATTACATAAGAAATTGAAGGAGTATGGAGAAATATCGGGGTACAAGATCAACGCAAATAAAAGTGAAGTGATGCCAATGAGTAACGCAGATTATACAGAATTTTAAAAAGAATCACCATTTAAATGGCAAACACAAGCAATCCGATACCTAGGGATCAGGTTAGATAATAACTTAAGCAAACTACAAACTAAATTATCAGCCACTAATAAAGAAATTGCAGGAAGACTTAGAACAATGGAAAGAATTACCGCTAACATTGATAGGGAGGGTAAACAGCATTAAAATGAATGTCTTCACAAGGATACAATACTTATTTCAAACGTTACCAATTCCTTTAACAGAAAAATTCTTTAATGAACTAAAGAGAATAATAAGGAAATTCTTGATGAAAGGGGGAAAACCGAGGGTAGCATTAGATAAATTAAGAGAGAGGTATAACCAAGGTGGTTTGCAGTTACCAAACTTTAAAAATTATTATAGAGCCACACAATTAAGGTATTTATCAGATTTTTATCAGATTTTTACCAGACAAGGGAAAAACCAGATTGGACTAAGATAGAACTAGATAAAATAGGGGAGAAGTTACCGGAACATATACTTTATAAGTGGGATGAAAAGCTGGTGTAATATAAAAGCTCACCAGTATTGCATCATTTACTTAATAAATGGAAGAAGATCCAGTTAGAAAGGAAAAAAACGAATTACCAAATACCAAAATTGTTATCAACACAAAACCCACTAATCCCTTTTACAATAGTTAACCTTTCCTTTATAAATCTACAGAAGGTTGAGCACGATACAGTATAATTGATTACACAGGTTATATATCACGCCTCAAAAGTTAAAAGAATGGGATCCAACATTATCAGATAGATGTTTTCACTGTAAGAAGGAAATGGGAACAACAGTACATGCAATTTGGGCATGTACGAAAGTGAAAATGTTTTGGGAAGATCTAAATCAGATATTAAATAAAATCACAAAAAATAACATACCAAAAAATCCAGAGATTTTTCTTTTAAGTAACACGAGAAGTAAAGAATTAGGCCTCAAATTGGATAAAGCGCAAAAAAAGATTCATTATGATAGCCTTAGTGATAGCAAAAAAATGTAAAATGTCAACTTGGAAAATGAAAGAGAGCATGAGAATACAGCAATGGTACATGGAAATGAATAAATATATTCCATTGGAAAAAATAACATACAATTTAAAAAATAAAGTCACATTATTTCAACAAATTTGGGAACCATACATGGAACATAACAGAGAGAGCTTGCCTCAGACCTCCATCCCCTAAAATGTTAAGAAGACAAAACGACTTGATTCAGTGTGTAAAAGTAGATGACCCATTTTTCTTGTTTATTTTTCATTGTGTGAAGACATTGTTTCATGGTTTTATTGTAGATGTTGAATATTTATTGGTTATGGAGGGGTTAGGAAGGGGGGGAGGGAGGGTAGGGGGGAAAAAGAGGGAGAAAATGCCACTGTGTATATTTAATGAGAAACATTTGTATATATTTTGGTTGATATCACAGTGTGAAAGATACAAAAATATTTTAAAAAATTAATCTCTGCAAGAAGAAGCGATAACTCATGCCACCAGCACAATCTCTTCAGACTTGGATATTTTGGTGCCCACAGTTTGGCGCTGGCGTTGCAGTACTGCTTGAACCCCTGGCATTTCAGAAACACCCTGCAGCAGAAAACCACTCCTCCGGCAAACATTTTGGGATTTATTGTTACACTTATTAAAGAAATAATCACCTATGATACAAATAAAGTGTTAGTAGAGTGATAAATAATTATTTATTATGAACCTTAATTTTTTCAACTGGATTGTTTTTAATAATTTTTAAATTCAATTATATATTCCATTATATGTAATTAAACATAATAAATATAATAAACATAGTTTTATAATTTACCAAAAGCCCTTGCTTTTGATTGTTCCCCAACTATTTTTATTAATTTAAATATATCACTATAAGCTACGAAAAGCCCTTGTTTGTCGGGGTGGGGGGTGGGGGAAGCAGTTTCCTGGGGAGAATGGAGTTTCTGCAATGCCAGGGATTCAGACAGTGTGGCGAGATGGAGTCCGCCAGCAGATGATGAGTTGGGTGGACGGGCCAAATTGTGGTCGCCAAAATGTGGGCACCAAATTGTGAGACCCAAAATGTGGCTGGAAAAATATCCTTGACCCCAATCTCTTACCTGTAGGCACTTTAATGCAGTGGCCATTGGAATCTCGCACTGGACCCTCCAGCTCAGCATCATACTTAACCAGGAAAAAAGGTTGAATCCGCTGGGAGTGGAAACAGGAGGTGAGCAGAGTGTTAGTCGCAGAGCATTGGCACAAACTCATGGGAGTCACATGCATAGATGGATCTTTGGCCCATCTCATTCATGCCGAACCCAACACATTCTGAGCAAATTCCAAGACCTGGGACTCAACACACCACTGTGTCATTGGATCATAGATTTCCTCACCTCCAGAGCACAATCATTGAGGATTATTAAGAACATTGGAGGTTTGGTTTGACACCAGAAATCCTGGCAAATTTCTACTGATGTGTGAGGGTGGAAAGTGTGATGACCAGCTACATCATGGTCTGGTGTGGGGACACCAATACCCCTGAGCATAAAGCCCTCCAAAAGACAGTGGGCACAATCCAGGATATAACAGACAAAACCCTCCCCACCATCAAGAACATCAAGGATCCACATCACCCAGCACATGCTCTGTTCTCATTGCTGCCATCAGGAAAGAGGCGACGATGTCACAAGACTCGCACCACCAGGTTCAGGAACATCTGCTACCCCTCCACCATCTGACTCCTCAATGACGAACTCAATCAGGGGCTCATTTAAGGACTCTTACTTGTGCACTTTATTCATTTTTCTTAATCTCTTGTTATTTCACAGTTTGCTTACATTATTTACCCATTTACAGTTCTTTATTTGTTTACATGTGTATGCTGTGTAGTTTATTTTTGCACTGCCAGTAAGTGGTAATTCTGCCTGGCCTGCAGGAAAAAGGAATTTCAGGGTTTTATGTGATGTTATGTATGTACTCTGACAATAAATCTGAAATCTGAGTCTCATTACATATTAAGATGAAATAAATATTTGAATTGATTAAGCAATGCTTGAGGACTTTAAAGTGCAACTGTCTGATAGAACGAGATCAACAGGATGAACGTGACCATGATCACAGGAAATGGGATGCCCATTGGTTCAATTACAGTGGAAGATCCCAACCACTGTTGGGCCAAGTTGTGTTTACATATGGGCAATGGAGACTTCCCAACCCACTTATCTTTGTGAATCAGGCTTTTAGACATTGCTGCTGTTGAAGGTAAAGGCACGAAACTGCATTGAAGTGGAGGCAGATCTCAGATGTGCATTATCTAAGAAACGTCAGGAACAGGGGTCTCATTAAAGTGGCTTGAGCTTTGATTTTGATTGGGAGTTTTTATGTTCAGTGTATGCTTCTAGTATTTTTTGTTCTTTCAAAATATTAAATGAAATACAGTACTTTAAATTAGATAAAGTTGTGTTTCTTATAGAGCCACCTTTGACTTGAAGATAATGCCCAGTCATTGCCACTAATGGGCCATGGCAGGTTGGGCTGGAAACCAAGTGGGCTTTAGACCGAGAAAGGTTGAGAACCACTGAATTAAAACTGTAAACAATAGATGGTGGAAATTAGAAACATTTGACTGGCAGATCCAGGGAATGGGATAGATATGGATAATGTGCAGGAGTATTTAAAGTACCAGAAAAATTTGGATTAGGTCAAAATTTGGAAGATTATGGGAGGGTATCTGGGTATAAAATAAATTGGGATAAGAGTTAGGTTATGCCATTAATTGATAGGGATTATACAAATTGTCAAAGATACGCAATTTAGATGGCTAAAGAATGGGATTAAGTATTTGGGGATAAAAATGGATAATGACTTGAACAATTTGTACAAAATGAATGACCCCCCCCCGCTTAAAAAAGTTGAGGAAGACTTAAATAAATGGATAACTTTGATCAGAAGAGTTAACTGTATTAAAATGAATATATTTCCACGTATACAATACCTTTTTCAGACTCTTTCAATAGCACTATCACAGAAGTTTTTTCAAAATTTGAATAAGTTAATTAGGAAGTTTCTTTTGAGAGTTAAGGTTAGCCAGAGTCACCATGGAAAAACTAACTTGGAAATACCATATGGGGGGAGTTTGCAATTCCCGAATTTTAAATATTACTATTGGGCAGCCCATATGAAATTTGCCACTTCCTTCTTTGGTGGAAGAGACAAGCCTTCATGGGTAGAAATTGAACTGGATCAAGTCGGAGAAGATCTTTTATATAAATGGGACCCTAAATATATTTATGGTGGAAAGGAAGCATCATTAACAAAGTATATTTTGAATATTTGGTACAAATTGAATAATTTAATTGGATCAAAAGGGAAAATATCTCAAAAAATGCCCTCGAGTCAAAATAGATTAATTCCTGGATAATAAAACTCTACATAGAGGGATCAGGTATGTGGAAGATTGGTACCTGCAAGGGCAATTATGTCATTTGAACAGTTAAAAAAACAAATATATTATTGTTAATAATACAATCTTCTGCTACTTTCAATTAAGAGCTTTTTTTCAGAGATGAATCAGGACTGACCATGATGTAACCAGAGTGCAGAGAAATGGAGATTCTGATTTGAAAGGGGAACACAAGAAAGTTTACTTCTGCAATGGTGATAAGAACTGGTCCTATTTATGTCAGGAATGCATAACCAATACAATTAATGTAAGATATAGATTGGTTCAATACAATATTTTTTGCAGTATTTTACCCCACAGAAGTTGCATAAATTAAATTCTAATATATTGGATATATGTTTTAGATGCAGTGAAGAAACTGGAAACTTTTAACATTTGTGCACTAAAATGAAACCCTTACCCAACAGTATCAGATAGATGTTTTCGCTGTAAGAAGGAAACGGGAACAACAGTATATGCAATTTGGGCATGTGAGAAAGTGGAAAAGTTTTGGGAAGATCTAAATCAGGTATTAAATAAAATCACAAAAAAATAACATACCAAAAAATCCAGAGATCTCTCTTCTAAGTAATACAAGAAGTAAAGAACTTGGCCTCGATTTGGATGAAGCACAAAAAAGATTTATTATGATAGCCTTAGCTGTAGCAAAAAAATGTATTATGTCAACCTGGAAATCAGAAGATAGCCTGAGAGTACAGCAGTGGTACATAGAAATGAATAAATGTATTCCACTGGAAAAAAATAACATATAATTTAAGAAATAACATCACAGTATTCGAACAAATTTGGGAACCGTACATGGAACACAACAGAGAGGTCCTACTGCGGACCTCCACCATCTAAAATGACAGAATGAGAAGAAGACGAAATGAACTGACCCAGTGTATAAAAGTAGATGACACAATTTTCTTGTTTATTTTCATTGTGTGATGAAATTGTTTAATGGGTTTAATGTATTGCATATGTTGAATGTTTAGTGGTTGGGGAGAGGGGTGGGAAGGAGGGAGGGAAGGGAGGGGGAAAAAGGGGAGAAAATGACGGTGTATATTCAAGAGGGAAATGTTTGTGTATTTTGGTCAATATGGTTCATAGTGTGAAAAATTTAAAAAAAATTTAAAAAGTGTATGAGATGCAAAGCAGAAGCCAATAAAATGAAAATTGGACATTTAAAAAAAAGTGAAACCCTTTTGGGAAAATTTACGAATTTTATTAAATCAAATTATTGGGAAACAATTACTACAAAGTCCAGAATTGTTTCTCTTAGGAAATACTGTGACATAAAATCGAAAATGAAACCGTCCAAGTATCAATTAGAATTTCTTAAAATTTCACTGGTGGTGGCCAGGAAACATATGGCAGTTACTTTGAAGTCTGATCCCCTTCTAGACACAGCCCCAGTGAAATGCAGAAATGTATAGTTGTGTTCCCCTGGAGAAAATTACATAATCTAAGGAAGAATTATAATGCTTTGCAGATATGGCAGCCATATTTGCACAATGCAGGGTTGAACCTGTTCCTGAGTTCTACATCCTGGTTCTTTCCCCTACTAGAGACTTAGGTAAGAAAAGGAATTCGATCCTATGAACTGGATACCAGATCCCAGCAGTTCTTTCTTTTCTTTCTTGCTTCTCTCTTTTTCTTTTTTCATTTACATCTTATCCATTGTTCTTTTCTCTATGGGCCTTTGTTTTGGGGAGAGAGGGGGTGGGACTGTTTGAAGATATGGACAACTTGTACCATTGACTTTTCATTTTAATGTATGTATTTAATTAATGGTTGTTTTTTGATGCATGCTGTCCACAAAATGAAAATAAAGTATTAAAAAAATAATGTGCAGGAGGAAGAGTTTAATTCGGGCTTGGTGTTTGTCAAGGCTCGAAATTGTTTTAAGTAGGAGGAACTTGTGTTGAAGTACACCCAGTAGGAACACAAGGATCACCTATTATTTCAATGAGTGCTGAATAATATGCAAGAGGTCAAAAGAAATAACAGCCAATCTAAGTGAGCTTGTGTTTTCATAGCTCTGCCAACACAACAGGTACAAGAGGCTAGAATTGGTCATTATGACACCCACATTTTGACACCAGCCACTTTACCACCTGCATTTTTGCGACAGACATTTTGGCGAAAATAAGAGACTTGTAGCCCTTCAGACATTTTGGTGCCCACACTTTGGCGTTGGTCAAGCAACCTCCAGTGTTGCAGCATTGCCTGAACCCCCAGCATTTCAGAAACTCCCTTCCCCCAGGAAACTGCTCCACTGGTGGCAATGGCAGCGGCAGATTTAACGGTAGTTGTCATTAATAATATGCTGCAGGATATTAATTATATGTATGTGTATGCAGGTTTCTTGTTAATAAGGCCTATCTGTGCCCTATCACTTGTACTGAGGGTTGTGATTATAGACTGCTCTGTTTGGTTATTTTCTTTTTTAAAAATATCATACATAATCTAGTATTTATCGTGTTCCTCATTGTTCGTATATATAACTTCTCCCATGTTTCGTTCTTTATCTCGGTGTTTAAATCTTTTTCCCAACTTTGTTTCGGTTTATACTTTATTTCACCCTCTTCCTTATATTGCAATTTGATGTACATGTTGGTAATAATTTTTTAAATTATCATTGTGTCTGAAATTAAATATTCATAGTTGCTACTTTCTAGTAATCTCAAGCTATTTCCCAGTTTATCTTTTAAATAAGTTTTCAATTGGTAATATGTTAACATTTTACCTTGTGTTATTCCATATTTATCTTTTAATTGCTCAAATGTTAATAAATTATTTCCCAAAAAGTTTGGTTACTTTCAAAAGCTGTGTGAACAGTACTACAGAGAGAGAATGGCGACAGTAGTTATATTCACAGTGGTTGTGCAAGTTGTGCCAGATGAGCACAAAATCTGGATTGTTTTTAATAATTTTAAATTCAATTAATTATATAATCCATTATATGTTATCAAACTCACAAAAATATAATAAATACATCGTTATAATTTACCAAATGCCCTTGTTTTTGATTGTTCCCCACCTTGTTTTAATAATTTAAATATATCGCCATAAGCTACAAAAAGCCCTTGTTTCCCAGGGCAGCGGTTTCCTGGGGGAAGTTTCTGCAACACCAGGGGTTCAGGCAGTGCAGTGGGATGGAGTCGGCCAGCAGACAGTGAGTGGGGCAGCGAGCCAAAATATCTGGCATCAAATTGTGGGTGGCAAAATGTCCTAAACTCACAAGAGGAACGGCCATGTCCAGAGGGTTATTACCCAAGGACGCGATGTGGAAATAGTAACATTTGCTGTTTCTCAATTTCACTTCCTTGCACAAGATGCTTTCCTTACCTTGCTCAAGAAGTTCATCCGTCCTGTTGAACCAACCTTGCCCACATAGTTCATAAAGCCAATATTCCCTTCTGTGGAACCATAAAACTCGCAAACATGGATGTTTCCAAATCGATTTAAAAACTCCTTCCAGACATCAGTGCGAACACCATTCCCAATAGCGAGCCGCACTTTGTGATCCTGGTCGTTGTTCCTCTACGAACAAAATTCAATCGTTATTTGAATGTGGGGGGAAAATGATTTCTGAGCTGTGCGCTTTGTCACACACCCTTGGGTGGATAGATAACTGGGGAGGATCCTGAGGGACAGAATTCATTTAAACCACATGTGGCCAACCTTTTAATTTAGACATACAGCACAGTAACAGGCCATTCCAGCTCAAGAGTATATACCGTGCAGTGTAGGTTAATTGAGCGATATGGACTTGAGGGCTGAAATGGCCTGTTACCATGCTGCATGTCTAAATTAAAAATTAAAAGATTGGCCACCCTGATTTAAACGTAAAGATTGATTAGATATAGGCAGCATAATTTTGTTGTGGGAAACAGACGTTGGCAGGACCTTTGACAAGGTTCCGAATGGTAGGCTATTCTGGTAGATTGTATCTCATGGGATCAAGGGCGAGACGGCCAATCGAATACAGAATTGGCTTGTCAGCAGGAGACTTAAGGTGATGGTGGAGGGTTGTTTGTCAGACTGGAAGTCTGTAACCAGTATTATGCTGCAGGGATTGGTGCTGGATCCATTGTCGTTTATATTAATGACTGCAAGGTATTATTCAGGAAACCATGAACTGTCCCGCAGCTAAATGTTTAGCTCAGGTCACCACAGAGCTAAAAAGAAAATCAGTTAATCTCTTACACAAGTTATCTGGTCTCCAGACTTCCATTATTGGAACATCACTAAGGGACTGGGCAATGCTATTTTCCAACTTCAGCTCTAGAACATCATGAACTGAATAGACCGGTGGCTGGAAACTTACAACTCTCCACCATTTTGCAATCTTTTATAGGGGAAGAGACTGACGATTTTGCAAGAGCTTTCAATTATTGTTATATTGAAAGCACCAAGACTTCTGCTTCCATTGATGTGCCCTTCCAATGTTCCAACACTCTGGTGGAGTGTGACGAAACCTCTGAATTTCACACTTGTCACATGATGCACATTGCACAGCAGGGCAGTTCTGCTAAACACTTGAGCACAATTTAAAAAGGATGTGAAGATTCTCCAGAGGGTGCAGAGAAGAATTATGTCATTATTCTCGGGGTGAGGAATTATTAAAACTCTGGGCAGAGATTTGTGGGGTTGCTAAGATAACTTCTTGCTCAGGAAATTATTTTATATCTGGAATTCACTTCATATAGGGGAGACAGAGCCAGTGAGGACGTTAAAGCAGAAATGGACAGACAGAAGAACTTGCAGTAGTAATGAGATCATCTGCTGATGTGTTGAGGCAAAGAGACCACAGAGGATGTGCTGAATTTGGATTTTGTGAGGGTGCTAGATAAAGTCCCAACTGAAGGTTGATCAATGGGTTTGAGTGCATGGAATTGGAGGGAAGAAATGAACCTGGGTTGAGAACCCGTAACCAGATAGAAGGCAGAGTCAGAACTAATGGATCTATTCTTGGGTTAGGCTATGACTTGTGGGTACCACAGGATCAGGACTGGGTCCCAACTTTTCATATCTTTGTCAAAACCTACCTGAATAATTTGGCTGAGGGGATCAAATGAGTTTGCTGATCCTATTGAACTAGGTGGGATTGCAAGTAAAAAAAGAATACAGAAAATCCCCAGTTATCCGGAATTCTTGTAACCAGCAGCCTCATGCAACCAGCAAAAAAAAATTGTGGAATATAAATAGGTAAAAAAATATGGAAATTTAAAATTGGTGCACCTCACCATTAGTTTGCCAATCACACAACCTCAAGCAACCGAAAAATTGATGCATCTGCCATCTACCAATCCCGACAGGTGCCAAATACCAGGAGTTTTCCTGTATAAAGATGCTTCTAAGAAATGGGAGCCAACTGAGTGAGTGGACAAGAACATGGCAGCTGGAAAATAATGCAGAAGAATGTGAGATCTTCCATGTTCATGGATGATGCTGAAAGAAGGGCACGTATGACTGGGCAACATGGATGTTCAAAGGGACCCACATGTGTTTATACACAAATTACTGAAAGCCAACATGAAAGGCAGCAAGTGAGCTTTTCCTTCAATACAGAAAGCCTTATTTCAATTGTATGGGTTTATGGTGAGACCAGACCACTGTGGACATTTTGGCCTCCGTACCCAGAGCAAGTAAGATTCACCACACTTGTTCCAGCAATGGCAGGTTTTCTAGGCAGAGAGGACTGGGATGTCATTCTTGACCACGAGAGGACATCTTGCTCAAAGGATCTGACGGGTTATATTCAATAAGGATGCTTTCCTTTGCCAAGGAGGCATAATTTCAGAATATGGAGGGATTTCAAACCGAGATTAGATGAAACATGAATAGTTGGAATTTTCTACCCCAAGTTTTGCAAGAACTTGGTTTTTGTGCATATCAATAGATTTAGCTCTGGAGAGAGAGACTTCAGTCACCGAAACTGCACCACACATCAACCTTCCATTTACTCCTGAGGCAATTCCATCACACGCTCTGACTTCTATGCAAGGCACTACCTCAAGAAGACAGCCAACATCATAAAGGACCTCCATCACCCTGGTTATAACCTCTTCTCACTGTAAGTACAGAAACCTGAAGATCAACAACTCCAGGTTCAAGAACAGTTTCTTTCCAACAGCCATCAGCATTGAACCTTTCCATACCCACCATGACCATAAACATAACTATGTCCTTCCTGTATATAGCCTGTCAAGTCCTTTAAGAATTGCCATTCCTTCTCATTGACTGCACTATTGCAATATTACAAACTGTAACTGTGAATACTTATCTATGCTTTTACATTATCAATCTTTCAGCTCCATAAATGTAACAAGGCCTCATCGGAAAGCTGCATTAATGTCCAGACTTGATCAATTTTGGTGACTGATTTTTATAGAATCATTGAAAATAGGTGTAGGAATAGGCCATTCAGCCCATCAAGCCTGCACCATCATTCAATACAATCATGGCTGATCATACAACCTCAGACCACCATTCCTGCTTTCTCTCTGTACCCCTTGATCCCTTTAGCTAATAGTCCCATTCAACTTCCTTCTGAATATATCTAATGAATGCCCTCAACAATTTTCTGTGGTAGAGAGTTTCACAATTCACAACTCTGAGGGAAGAAGTTTCTCATCTAAGTCCCAAATGATTTCCCCTTTATCCTTACGCTGAGAACCCTTGTTCTGGACTTGCTCAACATCAGAAACGTTCTTCCTACTTCTAACCTGTCTAGTCCTGTCAGAATTTTACATGTCTCAAGGAGATCCTCTTTCATTCTTTGTTCCAATGAGTATAACCTTAATCTGTCCAGTCTTCAGTCCTACCACCTCAGGCATCAGTCTGCTGATCCTTCATTGCCCTCCCTCAATAGCAAGAATATCCTTTCCTCAGATAAGGAATCTCAAACTGCACAATATTGAAGGTGTGGCCTCCACAAGGCCCAATGTAACTAGAGTAAGACATCCCTGCTTCTCTATTCAAAACCCCTTGCAGTAAAGGCCAACTTGCCCTTTGATTTATTCACCACCTCCTTCTCTAACTGATGCACCAGGCCTCATTGCACCTCCCCCTTACCTAATTACTCACCATTTAGGTAATATGTCTTCCTATTATCATCATCAACATGGATAACCTCACATTTACACTGCAACTGTCATGTATTCGCCCACTCTCCTAATCTGTCCAAGTCACCCTGCAGTATCATGGAATCTTTCTAACAGCTCACACTGCCACTATATTTGTCAATGGCAAATATAGAGATATTACATTCAATTCCTTCATCAAGATCATCAATGCATATCGTAAACAGTGGAGGTCCCAGCAATGAATCTTGTGGTACTTTCAGAGGACTGATTTATTACCACTCTCTGCACAGCACAGGACCTTGAGCTCACGATGTTGTGGCAACCTGTATAAACCCTACTCCACATCAATCTAACCCTTCCCTCCCTCACAGCCAACAACTCTCCATTTTTCTTACATCCATATGCTTATCCAAGTCTTTCCAATGTCCCTATTGCACCTGCTTCCACTACTCTCTGTGTAAAAATAAAACTTACCTCTAATGTTTCCCCTAAACTTCCCTCCACTCACCTGAAATTGTCGTTCTCTGTTAATGACAGTTGCTGCCCTGGGGAAAGATGTGCTGGCGGCCCACCCAATCTAAGCCTTTCGTCATCTATTAAGTTCCTCTCATCCTCTGTCCTTCCTGCTGCCAACCAGTTATCCATCCACGTCACCACATTACCTCCTATGCCATGTCCTCGAATTTTGCACAGGGTCTTATTAAAATCTATTTGAAAGTCTAAATACTGGTTCATTTTAGGTTTTATCCACAACCATCTCCAGCACTGAATTTTATTGGGCTTTTACTGTCGTGTTCAGCTTCCACTGCTTTTTAAACAGGCTCCTTCCTGAGCAAATTGACTTCATTTGGTGAACTATGAATAATTTGCATACACACATTTCCTGTTTCATTTTGTCACTCACTAGTGGTGATCAGTCGGAGGGGAATAATCTTCCAAAGAGCTTACAAAACTCACATCACAGAGCTGATAACAGATGCACTGTGTTAAGGAATGCATCACGGATCTAAGTGAATCGCCCATCTTAATGCCTGACCTTTGATTTCAAGATAATTTTGTGTTTTTATTTATTTTCAGCTGTTACATGATGAAAGGAAACACCATCACTTCTGCACATTGTTTCAGGGACTGAAGCCAGATGATGAATTACAAAACCTCACTTTTATCCTGCCAACATTTACCTCAAGTAATGCCACAAACCCTGCTAACAAGTTATTATGGATTTCCTCCGGGTACTCCAGTTTCCTCCCACCCTTAAAAATGTACCAGGGTTGTGGGTTAATTGGGTGGCAAGGGCTGCATTAGTACCAGTATTTACGAAACAGCCAAGAATGAGTGAATGGAAGAGCAAGTACAGACAGTTGAGTGCCTTCAATTTCCCAAGGTTGTATCAACAGATGGGGATCGGGACTGATAGGATTGTTGCACCAGCCACCAGTATCAAAGGGCCAAATGGTCTACTTCTGTCCATTAACAATTCTATGATTCCATGGACAGCCCTGTTTACCTTTGGAACATTGCAGAGATAGCGCAGCAGCTCCCCAATGTACTGGATAACCGTCACATTGTACTTTCGGCAGTCATCCCAGAACTGGCTGGCAGAGAACTTGTTACGCAAGACAACAGTCGCACCTGTTTCAATGAAATGTAAAACAGAAAGGGGAAAAAAACTCATCACTTTATGCTTTAGGTTTCTGCTAATTTTTACATTATAAACTGATAAGTGTAACTTCCTGTGTAAGTGGAGATAAAGAATCAGAGTATTTATATAATATCTATATTATAAAGGTACTTGTGACAGGGCAAAGCAAGTTTACAAAACTAGAGATGTGAAGGTATAGTTGAGGGAAAGATGAACAGACTCGTTTTTTTTCCCGTAAGATAATAGGAGCAGAAATAGCTTATTCAGCCCATCAAATCTGTCCCACCATTTAATCATGAGCTGATCCATTTTCCCCATTCAGCCCCACTAAGCTATCAAGAACCTATCAATCTCTGCCTTAAATACACCCAATGACCTGACCTCCACAACAAATACCACAGATTTACCACCCTCTAGCTAAAGAAATTCTTCAGCACCTCTATTCTAAGTGGATGCCCTTCAATCCTGAAGTTGAGCCCTCTTGCTCTAGAATCTCCCATCATGGGAAACAACCTTTCTACATCTATTCCATCGATGCCTTTCAACATTCAATATGTTTCAATTCCTAAATTCCGACAAGAGGCGTTAAATATTCATCATTAAACATTTTTTTGCATCAGTATTTACTCAGGAAACTGGCATAGTGAATAAGGAAGGGAGGGAAAGAAACAGAAGGGTCATGGAACAAATGGAGATTAAGGAGATTGAAGTGCCTGCTGTCTAACAGGAAATAAATCCCTGGGCCGGATATGATATTCCCTCGGACCTGGCAGATATATTCTAAATATCCTTAGCCACGAGTAAGATGCCAGAGGATTGGAGGGTAGTTCATGTGGACCCTTTGTTTAAAAAAGGCTCCAAAAATAAACCAGGTAATTATAGGCCAGTGAACCTGAAGTCAGTAGTAGGTAAATTATTGGAAGGAGTTCTGAGAGATAGGATGTAGCGGTATTTGGACAACCATGGGCTGATTAAGGACAGTCAGCATGACTTTGTGAATGTAGGTCATGTTTAACAAATCCTATAGTTTTTCAAGGAGGTTACTAAGAAAGTAGAGGAAGGAAAGGCTATGGATGTTGTCTATTTAGTAAAGCCTTTAACATTGTCTCATGTGGGAGGTTAGTTCAAAAGGTTAAGACACTAGGTATCCATTGAGGTTGTAAACTGGATTCAAAATTGGCTGTGTGGGAGAAAACAGAGAGTGGTAGTGGATGGTTGCTTCTCAGACTGGAGGCCTGTGACAAGTGGTGTGCCTCAGGGATCTGTGTTGAGACCATTGCTGTTTGTTGTAGACATCAATGTCTGGATGATAATGTGGTAAATTGGATGAGCAAGTTTGCTGATGACACAAAGAGAGGAGGCGCTGTGGACAGTGAGGAAGAGGGATTTGGACCAACTGGGAGAATAGGCCAAAAAATGGCAGTTGAAGTTTAATGCAGACAAGCATGAGGTGATGCACTTTGAAAGGGCAAACCAAAGTAGGAAATAGACAGTAAATGGTAGGGCACTGAGGAGTGCGGAGGAGCAGAGAAATCTGGGAATATAGATACATTGTTCCCTGAAGGTGGACAGGATTGCAAAGAAAGTTTTTGGCATCTTAGCCTTTATAAATCAAAGTATTGAGTATAGGAGTTGGGATGCTATGTTGAAGTTAGTTAAGACATTGGTGAGGCCAAATTTGGAATATTGCAGTTCTGGTCGCCTAACTACAGGAAGGATATAATGAGATTGAAAGAGTGCAGAGAAGATTTACTAAGACATTGTCGGGTCTTCAGGAGTTGAGTTACAGGGAAAAATTAAACAGGTTAGGACTTTATTCCTTGGACCAAAGAAGAATGACAGAAGATTTGATAGAGGTTTACAAGATTATGAGAGGTATAGATAGATATGTGTAGGCTTTTTTTACTTAGATTTGGGGAGATAAATATGAGAGGTCATAGTTTTAAGCTTAAAGGGCAGAAGTTTAGGGGGAACATTAGAGGAAAGTTCTTACTCAGAGAGTGGTGGGAATGTGCCATCTGATGTGGTGAATGTGGGCTTGATCTTGTGTTTTAAGAATAAATTGGATTGATACATGGATGGGAGAAGGTCTGGAGGGTTACGAAGTGGGAGGTCAGTGGGACTAGCAAAATAGTGGTGAGCACACACCAGAAGGTTGAATGGCCTGTTTTCTGTGCTGTAGCATTCTATGGTACTGTGGTTCTATTTGCTGAAAAGAAATACAATAGATCTTGAAAGAATGCATTGGGAAAGGCTGTACTGAATCTTCCTGAAGACAATAAATGCTATTGTGAAGTACATTCATTATGCTATTGCCTGAAGAATATGTGCATCAATCTATATCAATGCAATTCACAGTATTTGTATATGTGAGCTGCTCTTATAGCCTGTCTGCATCTATCCTGATGAAGCATGCCCAGGCCTAAGACAACATTTGCATAGCATCTGCACTGACGGCATGGCCAGGCCTGCTTGGACTGACCAAAACAGCTTGCTTTGTGGGCAATATACTAGTAGACTTAAAATATGATAGGAAATCACAAAAATAGATTATATCTAAAAAAAAGTACATGACAGGAATTTTTTTTTTTTTTTTTTAAGTAATTTTCACGATCAGCCGCCTAAAATCCATAAAATACACCCAAAAGTGTTCAGGAAGAAAACTCTCATTGTTCAATGTTATCCCCTCTAAAATGCACAGAATTGAAATGGTTGGCCATTGGGAGATCCCTGTCACTGATGCACACAGAGCGAAGGTGCTCAGCGAAACAGGGTAGAGAATTTGGCACCCAAAAAGATCAGTGTGACTGATGGGAGATGGGCGACATGTTAAATATTTCTCATCTGTATTTACTGTGGTGAAAAATTGAACTTCGGGAATTAAATAGTCACGCGTTCAAGAGAATCCAGGCAATGAGAGAGGAGGTGCTGCAGGCCTTAAAATGCATAATGGTAGATAAGTTCCCAGGGTTTGATTCAGTGTATTGGAAGTCTTTAGCAAGGGGCCCTGGCAGTGATATTCCCTCATTGTTAACCATGGGTGGAGTGCTGGGAAACTGGTAAGTGCTGAAGTTGTGCCTTTATTTAAGAAGGAGTGTACAGACAAACCAGGGAACTAAAGGCCAGTGATTTTATAGGGAGAGGGGAGAGAGGGGGGAGCGAGAGAGAGAGAAAATGTAAATGCTTTGGAAATACAAGGATTAATTCAAGATAGAGTGAAACTCATAAGTCTGCAGATGCTGTGATTGTAGTAAAAATCAGAAATGCTGGAGGAACTCTCTAGGTCTTGCAACTTCCTTTGGAGGTAAATATATAGTTAGTCCCGCCATTTCTTTTAATCAGGCATTGTCTGCATTTTCCATACCTTGAATAAGGGCTCAGGCTCGAAACCGGTAATATTTTCACTTCCTATGAATGCTGCAAAACCTGCTGAGTTCCTCCAGCATTTCTGCATTTAATTAGAGAGAGACATTTTGGCCTTGAGAGTAGGAGATCTCATGAATTTGATTAAGCTCTTTGAAGAGATGACCAAGTATAAGAGCAGGCTGTTGATGTCGTCTTCATAAACTTTATCAAGGCCTTTGATGAGATCCGCAATATAGGCGGGTCCAGAAGGTCATAGTGCACGGGATCCAGGATGATTTGACTAACAGGATGCAGCATTTGCTTGATAGTCACAAGGTGGTAGGGGAGGGTTGTTATTCATATTGGAAGCCTGTGATTCAGCGCTGGTTCACTGTTGCTTGTCATCTATATTAATGACTTGGATAGCAAGTTTGTGGATGACACTAAAATTGGTGGCATAATGGACACTGAGGAAGGTTATCTGAGATGACAACATGATTAGATGAACTAATAAAATGGAGCAAGGAACAGCTGAAGTGTGAGGTGTTGCATTTTGGTAGGTAAACCAGGGCAGGACTTGCATTGTAAGTATTGTAGAACAGAGAGACTTGGGGGGGGGGGGGGTGGGGGGGGGGGGGGGAAAGAGGGGGATATAGGTATATAGTTCCACAAAAGTGGTGATGCAGGGAGATAGATGGTGAAGAAGATGCCAAACATCAGTCAGGCCATTGAGTACTTGATCAAGGATGTCATATTACAACTGTACAAGATGTTGGTGAGTCAACACTTGGAGTAGTGAGGGCAGGTTTTAAAAATCACTGAGCCTTTGGAAAGATGTCACCGAGCTGGAAAAGGTACAGAAAAGATTAATGAGAATGTTACCAGTTCCGGGAAGTTTGATTTAAAGGGACAAGCTGGGGCTTTTCTCCCTGGAATGAAGGAGGATGAGGGAGTACCTGATACGTATATAAATCATGAGAGCGTAAATAAGGTAAACAGAACAAATGCCTCTGGGAATTCTGATATCTCCTAAATTCCAGGATTAGATCCCTGTAGTAAAAGGATTGATGGATATTCTGGTCTCTGTACACCTTCTAACTTCCACCGACCTGTGGCGGGAAAAAGAATCCAGGTATCATGGGAGCCCTTTCTTGTGGATCTAGTACAAAAGTACCTCTCAGATCCTCCTCATGCTCCTGACTTACTCTTGTGATGGAGTATCATCTGCCCACTCTGACCTTTCCTTTACCTGTCCAGGACTCCTCTGGTTCACGACATAGGCTGCTTGTTCCTCACTGCTCTTTATACAGTAAAACCTCATTAGTATACGATAGTTGGGGTCCAAGACTTCATACTGCGTAACAGCTGAGATGCGGAACAGATACATACGTGTCATGATTCAGGAAGCAGGAAATCAGAATACTGAGACTCAAACCCTATAATAAGACTTTAAACTCCACATATTAACATACACATCTTGTAAATGAGTCAGTTTTGAGTTTGTGGTTGTTAGCCACTGTTAGCCTGGCATCCTAAAATCAATGTTTGGGATCCACAAACAGCTGCACTCTAAGCGATTCCGCGGATTAACAAATCACGTTCTAACGAGGTTTCACTGTATTAATTTCCGACAGTTTCCTTAACAGCTGCCAGATATAGGGGAACTACAGTGACAGACTTGTACAGACACATCCAGATTCCTACAATCCCATGGGGAGAATAAATCCTGATAACTGGGGGCTGTTTTCCCATCTTTCTCTCCCATTTCCAGCACCCACAGGAGTTGGGGTGGGGGAGGGAAATTGGAGAACAGCCGTTAAGACCAAAGGAGTGAAAGGACAAAGAGTCAAGAAATGGTTTAAATTCAAATTCATACCAGAAGTAATAGAGCCACAGATTCCAAGTAAGGAGCCTGAACTGTGGTACAGAGGCAGGGTGAGATACAAGGTGTCGGAGCAGGACAGTCCACATGCTGCCATGAAGTTTGCCATTCGGTGTGCTCGTAAATGACTGATGATGGCAGCTTTAGGCAAACCTTTAAACCAAAGATAATTGGGTTACAACAATTCTTTGACAGGTCTTTTATTTTAATCCACTATCTCAGTAAGTACCATATATACTTGAGCAATAGTTGAGTTTTTTTTTGTCCTTCAGGTCAAATTTCTGAGGGGCGGGGGTCAACTTTTACATGTCATACTTTTGACTGCAGTAAGTCGTTCAAGGGGGCTCAGAAGGCCTGGACTAGGTGGAAAATTCAAGGACCCTTGGGTGTCAGGAGCTTCAGTGGTCAGGCGGCGGGGTGAGGGTCCAGGGTAGGAATGTCAGGAGTTCCAGTGGGTGGGCAGCTGGGACATCAGGAGCTCTAGTGGGCAAGTGGCCGGGAACTCTAGTAGGCAGGCAGACAGGGTGTCGGGCATTTGGATGGGCAAATGGGGCCAAAAATAGGGGGACAACTTTTATATGGGATTGACTATTATACGAGTATATATGGTAAACCTTCTTTTAACAAACACATAATATGTAAAGTTAGTGACACCAGAAAAATATATCCATTGAATAATAAAGTAAAGAGTTAAACATCACTGCACTCAGGGCTCTCTTCCTGCTCCTCCACAAAATTTGGAGTATTGAGTGCAGTTTTGGTCACCTAACTACAGGACAGATATCAATAAAATATAAAGTGTGCAGAGAAGATTCACTAGGATGTTGTCCAGACTTCAGAAACTGAGTTATAAGGAAAGGTTAAATAGGTTAGGAATTTATTTCCTGGAGTGGAGAAGAATGAGAGGAGATTTGATAGAGGTATACAAAATTGTGAAGGGGATAAACAGAGTAAACTTAGGGAAGGTGATATACAAACATGGATAAAGCATGAGAGAGGAAAGGTTTAAGAAAAATATGACGGGGAACTTCTTACAGAGAGTGGTGGGAGTGTGGAATGCGCTGCCAGGTCAAGTGGTGAATGCCGGCTCAATTTTACCATTTAAGAAGAACTTGGATAGGTACATGGATGGGAGAGGTATGGAGGGCTATGGACTGGGTGCAGGTCAGTGCGACTAGGCAGAAAAATGGATCAGTACAGACTAGAAGGACCAAAAGAGCCTGTTTCTGTGCTGTAATCCAAGAAAGAATGTTTATTGGCTCAGTTTACATAACTTCAAAGAATACTTTTTTTGAAAACCTGGTTTTTCAGGGAAATATCAATGGTTCATTAAAATATGAAACAATTAATCATCATTTTAAAAAATTTCATTTCCCCCTCCCCCTTGTTAATCCTTTAAATTGGTAGAGAATGGGTTGGGGAAGGATGTGACAGTCTGATGGTCTTCATAACTGCCATAAAAACATTCAAAGCTGGAGAAACTCAGCAGGTCAATCAATGTCATTTATGTAGCAAAGGTAAAAATACATATCCGTTGTTTTGCGCTTGAGCCCTTCATCAAGGTGTGGGAAAATGTCAGTAAGCTTCCGAACAAGTGAGGGGGTGGGGTGGTCATAAGGCAGGAGGTGATAGGTGGAGAAGAGAGGGAGGGGACAGCAGAGATCAAGGATAGGAAGGAGAACTGATTAGCAGAAACTAGAAAAGTCGATGTTAATGCCATCTGACTGGGAGTGCCCAGACGGAAAATAAGGTGTGGTTCCTCCAATTTGTGTGCATAAGGCCTTGGACAGACATGCGAGTGTGACACAGAACTGATTGGTTGGCTACTGGGAGGTCTCTGTTACTGTAGCGAACAGAGCAAAGATGCTCAGTGAAGCAATCTCCCAATTTGCACCCAGTCTAAGCGATATGGAGAAGGCCACAAAAAGGAGCAACAAATTGGATGAAGGGCTCCAGCCTGAAACGTCAGTTCTGCATTTTTACCTTCGCTATATAAAGGACGCTGCATGACCTGCTGAATTTCTCCAGCTTTGTGTGTGTTTTTACTTCAACCACGGTATCTGCGGATTTTCATGTTTTACTTTATACCTGTTGTTCCCGAAGTGAAGATGTAGACGAAAGGGCTTTGGAATGTAACACCTGATCTCAAGGGCAGAGGCAGTGGCTCGTCAGAGGCAGCTTGGATTTTCTCATTCAAATTTTCAATGCCCTTTCTGGAACACTTGCCATCCAGGATGAAAACAGTCACATTGTCATTTCTGAGAGTTGGCAACACCTCCTCCACTACACTCAAATGATCTGGAAATAATAAACGAGGAGATCGAAATAACTGAAAATAGTTTAACTCAAATAATCATTTGTCCATCTTGCATGACAGCAAATATTGTACCTTTTTTTCTCTGGGGGGCGTTATATTATTACATTAAAACTATTTTAAAATGTAAATCATGTTTAAGCTGCTACTGCAAAAACAAATGTTTTGTATTCCTTATTTGTTAACAGCTCAACATTCCACAACTCTAGTCACATGGTTAACAAAGCCAGACATTAAAATTTTAATAACAATAACATGGTAGAAGGTGAGGAAGGGGATGGGAAGAGAAAGACAAAAGTAAAGGGGTTCCCCTCAACAATAAATAAGCTGTTTTGGATACTGTTGGAGAGGACAATCTACCAGGGACAAGTCGTAGTGGTCAGGTTTCTGGTACAGTGCCTGACCATTTGGGTCAGAAGGGAAGGGTAAAGGATAAAAATACCCTTTTGAGAGTTGTATGCAGGCCTCCAGACAGTAGCCAGGATGTAGCATGCAAACAACAGAGAGAGATAGAGAAGGCATGCAAAAAGATCGATGTTACAATCTTCATAGGGGATTCCAATGTGCAGGTTATTGGGAAAACCAAGTTGGTGCTGGATCCCAAGAGAAGGAATTTGTAGAATGCCTTTGGGATGGCTTCTTAGAATAGTTTGTGGCCGAGCTGACTAGGGAAATGGCAATTATGGATTGGGTGTTGTGTGATGAACCACAGTTGATAAGGGGAGCTGAAGGTAATGGAATCCTTAGGAGGTAGTGATCCTAATATGATAGAAGTCACCCTCCAGTTCGAGAAGAAGAAATTAAAATCAGGGGCGTCAGTAAAATAAAGGGGTCTATAAAGATATGAGGGAGGAAATGGGAAAGAGGACACTAGCAGACAGTAGCTTCAGTGGCTGGAGTTTCTGACATTAACTCAGAAGGCACAGTTCAAAATCATCCCAAGGATGAAAAAGTGTTCTGAAGAGAGGAGTCACGTGATGGAGTAGTGGCCGGTCGGGAAGAACGGGCCTCTCCAGAGGAAAAAAAAAGCTCAACAATTAAAAAGTAGAAGAACAGTAAGATAAAACAACCAAGAAAGACCAGAAAAAGCCAGAGCGACAGATGAAGAAGAGAGAAAAATGCCAGAAAGGAAAGAAGAAGGCCTTACCTGCTCACGGGAGCAGGGAGATCCCATGAAGAGGATTGTCTGGGCCCCGAAGCTGGTGAGTGCCCGGCAGAGCGGCGACCTCCCCAGTGGCGGACTCCAAAAATAGCTCACTGAGCCGGAAAAGGAGACGCAACTGCACATGTGCGAGGAGTCACAGAACGATTGCCGGACAGAAAACGAGATGAGGAGGAGTATTAAAAAAGACTGCCAAGCAGCGGGACACAGCCGGCTCATTTGAGAGAGCCAGAGAGGAAGCAACGGGAAAAAAAGAGACACAGAGAAGAGGGTTAAAAGACCCAGAAAAGGAAGAAGATAAAAGAGACATACAGACCATAGATAAGGACCATTTTGAAGGCCATATGAGGGCATTAAAAGAGATACTAACAACTGAATTTAACACAATTAAAAAGAAAATGGAAAAACCAGAAGATAAAATGCAGAGAGTAAAGCTGACCATTGCAGAGATAGGAAAAAGAGTAGAAGATGTGGAAGAAAGAGGGACAGCTGTAGAAATGGAAATAAATGAACTAAGAGGAAAATTGAAAGAGAGTGAGAAATCAAGGAGAGACAGTATTTTTTATCTCAGAAAATCGATATGCTGGAGAATTATAGTAGACGCAATAATATCAAAATAGTGGGTGTGAAGGGTGCAGAAGGGACAGTCATGAATGAATTTATAAAAAGATGGATCCCACAAGTTTTGGGAGCAAAAGAATTACAAGATGGAATAGAAATCAAAAGAGCCCACAGAGCCACAACCATACCAAAAGCCGCGATCCATATTAATAAAACTATTAAGATACACAACAAGAGAAGAAATATTGGAGCGGCAAAGAACAAAATAAAGGAAAATAAACAGCCATTGGAATACAAGGGACAAAAAAATTTTTTTTTTTTACCCTGACATTAGTTTTGAACTTTTAAAGAAGCAGAAGGAGTTTAATATAGCTAAAACAATATTGTGGAAGAAAGGCTAAGGTATTCATCCCGGGGTAACAGAACAGATTGTTCTCAGATCCAAAGGAAGGCCAAGGATTCACAGAACGATTGCCGGACAGAAAATGAGATGAGGAGGAGTATTAAAAAACATTGCCAAAAAAATGTATAAAAATAAGTAATAAAAAAGGCAATGTAAATACAGAAGTTTAAAGTTGAAAAGAGAAGGGAAAAAGGGGAAAGGGGGAAAAAAAATAAAAAAGAGCTTTGTTATATTTATAGAAAATTAATAGTGTTTCTCTGGGGGGGGTGGCTGGGGGGGGGGAAGATCCATCACTGCAAAGTTGGTTGACGCTTGCAATTATTATCGCAAACCAAGTGGAAAGGGGGGTTGTGGTTGTCCGGCAAGGGATTAAGGGCAACCCAAAATTGGGGGGGGGGGGGGGGTTTAATGCTATTTTGGTTAGAAGGATATTTTGTGTCATTTGTTATGAGTTTTTTTTGGGGTATTCTGTTTTCTAATTGTGTCGTCACGCACTGAGATGAGAAGAGAAATTTAAAGAATAATAACGGAAGAAAGGAGATGGAGGGGCCGAGGAGGCAAATTAATTATATGACCATAAACACTAATGGAATACACAACCAAATTAAAAGGAAAAGTTTACTGACACTACAGAAAAAGGATAATAGCAAAACTATTAGCAAACAGATTGACTGACTATGTACCAAAATTGGTAAAGCGGACCAAACTGGATTTGTCAAGAAAAGACAAGCAGCAGACAATGTTTGTAAACTTATTAATTTAATTCATGCAACACAAATGAATAAAAGGCTAACTGTGGCGGTTATGCTATATGCAGAGAAAGCCTTCGACAGGGTAGAGTGGAACTATTTGTTTAAAGTGCTACAGAAATGTAAACTCCTGTAAAAATATTATTAATTGGATCAGGGCACTATATAATGGGTCGTTAGCAAAAATAGTAGTAAAATAATATGTATCAAATTATTTTAATTTGAGCAGATCAACTAGGCAGGGATGCCCATCATCCCCCTCATTGTTCGCCATGGCTATAGAACCACTGGCAGAGCTGATAAGAAAGGAAACTAAAATAAAAGGAATAAAAATAAAAGAGAAAGAATATAAAATCAGCCATTAATGTTAATAAGGAGGGTGAATTGCATCAAAATGAATGTATTTCCATGGGTACAATACTTATTCCAAATGTTACCAATTCTCTTGACAGAGAAATTCATTGTAGGACTAAAGAGAATAAAAAGGAAGTTCTTATGTAAGGGGGAAAAAAAATAAATTGAGAGTACCGCTCGATAAACTAACAGAGAGATACAAACAAGGAGGGCTACAGTTGGAAAAGCTATGCACAGGAACTATGAGGAATACAATAAATACAAGATTACGCATGAAACTGGCTGGGGGGGGGGTTCTTTTCTTTTTTTCTCTTTTTTTTTATAAAGGAAAATTTTTTTATCGTTCATAATATGTATTTTTCTTATTGTATGTAATAACTTTGATGAACAAATAAAATAAAGTTACGTAAAAAAAATTACACATGAAACTATATAATTGGTTACACAGACTATAGAAGTAACATGAGAGGAAGCTTCTTCACTCAGAGAGGGGTGGCTGAGTGGAATGACCTTCCAGAAGAAGGTGGTTGCAGCAGAGTCAGTTTTGTCATTTAAGAGGTGGTTGGATGAGTACATGGATGTGAGGAGGTAGGAGGGTTATGGGCAGGGAGCAGGTAGGTGGAATTAGTGGAGTTTCACATAAATCGGTGCGGACAAGAAGGGCCGAGATGGTTTGTTTCCGTACTGTAATTGTTAATATGGTTATATGTATCACCCCTCAGAAATTAAAAGAGTGGGACCCAACAACATCAGATAGATGCTTCCGCTGTAAGCAAGAAATTGGAACAACAATACACGCAATTTGGGCATGTGCAAAAGTGAAAACTTTCTGGGAAGATCTAAATCAGATATTAAGCAAAATTACAAAGAACAACATTCCAAAAAAACCCAGAATTTTTTCTGTTAAATAATATAAGAGACAAAAAATTAGGTCTCAAATTAGATAGAGCCCGAAAAACATTTATGATGGTCATCTTTGCAGTAGCAAAAAACTGCATAAAGACGATTTGGAAAATAGAAGAGAACCCAAAAATACAACAATGGCATATAGAAATGAATGTGTATTCCATTGGGAAAAATTACGTATAACCTAAAAGACAAATATACATTGTTCAAACAAATTTGGGAACCATATATGAAATATGACCCCAGAAAATGCCGACTTCGTACCTGCATCTCCTAAAGTGACAAGAAAATAAATAGTAAAAGTGGACGATATGACTTTTCTTTGTGGATTTTGTTTTCTCAGTATTTTGTATGTTTAATATTTATTGGTTTTTGAGGGGGGTGGGAAGGGAGGGGAGGGAGAGGAAAAAAGTCACCATGTATATTTAATGAAGAACATGATGTTGCTGATGTGGTTCATAGTGCAATAAATAAAAAGTTACAAAAAAGTGTTCTGAAGAGAGGATGAGGCAAGTGGCTGACAAGGGAGATCAAAAACAGCAGAAAAGCAAAATTAGTGAGAAGCAAGAGGACTGGGAAGTTTTTAAAAGCCAAACAGAAGGCAACTGGAAGAACAATAAGGAGGGAAAAGATGAAATAGGAAAGAATGCTGGTGAGCATCAGAAGAGGATGTGAAAAGTTTCTCCAGGTAAGTAAAGAGCAAAAGAGAGGCAGAGGTGGAGATTTTAATGGACCGGAGGCAATGGTAAAAGAGAAGGGGGGGAAGAGAAGGGGGGGGGAAGAGAAGGGGGGGGGGAAGAGAAGGGGGGGGGGAAGAGAAGGGGGGGGGAAGAGAAGGGGGGGGAAGAGAAGGGGGGGGGAAGAGAAGGGGGGGGAAGAGAAGGGGGGGGGAAGAGAAGGGGGGGAAAGGGAAGGGAAGGTCGCGGTACCCCGGGGGCGGGGGAGATGGGGGAGGGGTCGCGGGACCCCCGGGGGGGGGGGGGAAAGAAGAGATTGTGTCGCGGTCGCAGCCGGTCTGACCTTGGTCGGTGAGTAGGACGCGGGCGCCGCCGCTGCGGAAACAGTGTAGCAGGGCTTGTCCTCGGAGGTTGGTGTTGAGGAAGGCGACGGTGCAGCCAAGCTTGGCCAGGCCGAACCAGGCAGCTAAGAAGAGCGGCCCGTTAGACAGCAGCAGGGCCACGCAGTCCCCGGGGCTAGGAGACCCGGCGGATAGTACGGCCCAACCCAACCGGCTGCTGTCGGCATCCAGTTGCCCGTAGCTCAGTTCCCGGCCTTCGAACACCAGGAATAGCCGCGACGGCTGTTGCCGCGCCCGCCGCAAGAACAGATCCAGCAGCGTGAAGGGTGGCCGCCGCCGGGACCACCACCACAGCCGCAGAGACGAGCCCAGTGCGCAGCATATGATCGCCACGTCCGCCCACAGGTGCGGCCACAGGGACCGCAGCAGGGCCAAGATCGACAGCAGCGGCCACACCACAAACATCCCAGCTTGACACCGATCCCGTGGCACTGCCTGAGTGGAAGGGAAGGTGGGGAGGAAGGGGGGGAGGCGAAGGAGGAAGGAAGGGGAGCAGGGAGGGGGAGGGAAAAGGGGAGTGGTGGAGGCAGCTCGTGAAGGGAGGTGGGGGGGGGGGGACGCCGACAGGAGAGGGAGAAGGAGACAGCTGGTGGGAGAAGAAGGGGGATTGAGGTAAACGGTGTTGGAGGAAGAGGAGAAGGAAAGTTGAGGGAGAGCCGTCTCCTCGGCCTCCAGATGAAAGCAAAATCTTTGCTCCCTGATGTGATATAGAGAATTTAGGTTAAAAAGACTTAAGTTAAAATGTGATGATTAATCATAAACAGGGAAGCCAGAATGGACAGAGAGTTTACTAGCAGTCAAGGACAGAAGGAGCTGCTGAATATGTTTTTTTTAAAAACCTATCTTTTCATGGTCATAGTGAGAGACATGCAGGAGACAAAGGATTGATAAGAAGTGTGAGAAACAGAATTCAGTGAATGTAGAGTTCACAGCGTACGTAACGAACGTGATCATTAATAATGCAGTTATACTTAGAATGTTTTTGTAATACTAACCAATTAAAACAGTATTAATAAGAAGGGGAAGGGCAAATAATAAAGGTATAAAAATCAATGCACTGTATGTATCGGGGCTTAACTGGTGAGAAACCAGTTAAGTCCAACTCTGCAGACTTGTAAATAAAGCTTGTCGTGTCATCAGTTTTAAAGAGACTCATGTGTGAGAGGTTTTATTTCTGACACCTGATTGAGGCTCCTGGTTAGAGCAGTGGTTTTGTAAACCAGGGGTCGCGATCGCTGGGGTTCATTTCTCTGAGGGGCGCTGGACAAAGTGGCGACTAGAAGGCTTCTTCAGGTGTATTCTCCGCCAAGAATGTGCCTGCAAAAGCGGGTTCAGACCTGTGGAATGGTCGTTTACGTGGCCATCTGAAAGGGGCAGCTTCACGGGAGGCGCCTCCGAGCGCACTCCGGCTCCTGTCCTTTCGGGCTGCCAGGTTTGGGATGGCTGGCTGATCCCCACGCTGCCCCGCTCTCTCCCCACAGCCTGATATCAGTCCCCACGTTGTGGGGCGGCCGGCACGGGTTGTCAGTGTGGGGTCGTCCCGCCCACAGCCCTCTCTCAGTCCGCACACCGTGGGGTGACTGGGACAGGCTGTCAGCGCGGGGACAGACCACGCTGGCTGCCCTTGCGCCAGCTGACTGTCATCCCCTTAGCTGTCGCTTTCTGAGGGACCTCAGTTCTCCTGCGATTATTCCTCCCGGAGGAGGGTGACAAATTCACCTCGCATGCGCCTCCTGCGCTTTCAAGTGGCCTCCCGACAGCTGCATATGGGCATAATATGTGGTCTTACATCAGGGGATTTTGGTCACCTGAAAGTGCCTTATTATGTCTTCCTTATGGTTGACAAAGTTATAGAAATTCATGTACGTTACGTTCTAAATGAAGTATTAAGTTACAATAATGGAACCTTTACCGTTTTTATGTTGGCGATGGAACTGAGATTTGGTTTGCAGAGCATAAGATTGGGTGTTTCAGGATACTTGCACTGATGGATAACCCCCCCCCCCCCCATCCTTTCATACTCGTGGGTCTGCCTAGAAACCACATAAACATCGCTATTGTATCTGCTTCCACCATTACCACTGGCAGCCCATTCCAGGCACCCACCAAATATCTAGATTCAGATTTATTGTCAGAGTACATACAGAACATCACGTACAACCCTGAGATTCTTTTTCCTGCGGACAAGGCAGAATTATCACTTATTGGCAATGCAATTTTTAAAACTCACTCAACGTACACACATAAACAAATAAAGAAATGTAAATAAACTTACAATACAGAGAGAGAGAAAAAAAATCAATAAAGTGCAAAAGTAAGAGAAAGGAGTCCTTGATTGAGTTTATCGTTGAGGAGTCTGATGGTGGAAGGGTAGCAGCTGTTCCTGACCTGCTGGTCTACATCTTGTGTCTCTTTCCAAATGGTAGCAGCGAGAACAGAGCATGTGCTAGGTGATAAGGATCCTTGATGATTGCTGCTGTTCTCTGACACCAGCATTCCCCATAGATGTCCTTGATGGTGGGGAGAATTTTACCCGTGAAGGGCTTTACACTCAGAAGTATTGGTGCCCCATTCCAGACAGTGATGCAGCCGGTCAGCACACTTTCTGAGGGATCTGTAGAAATTTGCCAGGTTTCTGGATGTCATATCAAACCTCTGCAAACTCCTGTGGATGAAGAGGCGCAGACAGCTCCCCTCTATTTCGCTGCCCATCAGCATCCTTCCTCCTCCATTTCCCTCCCTCCCCTCCATCTCTCCCCCTTCCTCTTGCCCCATCTCCCCCATCCCACTGCCCCGCACCATCCCGACAGCCCCGTTGCCCCTCTGCGCAGTTCGTCACAAAAATTTGGAATCTTTTTAGATGTATTGCTATTCCTGGTGCCAGCATACTACAAGCCACAAGAGTGCCCAGAAGCAAAATGAATGTATAGATCAATCTAGTGAGTGTAGAATTCTTCGAATTGGGGTAACAGCTACATCTATCAAGGTGCACAGGCACACCAGGCTGCCGAGGGAACACACGGTTAAAACGGCGCCCATCTTCCCACACTATCCAAACACGAACTGAACTCCCCTCCGCGGTTTAAGTCCCCCACTTCGAATAACAGTCACATTACTTACCCAGGGGACCGGCCTGAGGGAACGGCGCCCGCTCCCCCGGCGTGATGGGATTCCGATCGTTAAGTATTCGGGTTGTATAAGTGCAATAATGGAATAATTTTGTATCATTTAAACAATGATTGCAAAACACCTAAGTTTAATAAAAACTTGTCAGGCATCTTGATTTAAAAAGCACTTCCACCGACTAATATAATATTCCAAAATCTCTAATCTCATACCAATGTCTTATGTGTAGTGATTCAACTCACTATTCTATGCATCAGTCGGCGCGGCTGGCCTTGCTCTGACAGCTGTGAAATGTAACTCCGTTGTCAGCTGGGCTGTCAAAGCACTGTACGTCATTTCAGAAGGCGGGACCCTCTTAAAATCCCAAATTGCCCAATTACCTGCAAATACTAGTGCAGTGTGAAAGGCTCCCGGGTTCAGTTTGCCCTGCAATTTTTCCCATTTCCTAGGAGAGTTGGCAGTGTGAAAGGGGCTAGTAACTCTCTAGAATTTATCATTTGCTCATGCTCTCCACCTCTGATAATCACTATGCTTCTTCCTTGGGCACAGGGCAGAGAATTTTGCTTTTTCTGAGGTGTGGTTTGGAGTCACACCTCGGCTGGCACAGATAAAGGCAGATTTCTTTCCCTGAAAGAACATGTGATGGTTGAGGTGATCTGGAAGTTTTGTGTCACCAGGCCTTTTCACACCATATTGTAAAATGGAGATTCCCTGGATATTTTCCCAGGAAACTGTTGTGAAAAAGTCCATCCGGGAATTTTAAACAGGACCTGGGAAATTTTCCTGGACCACCCTCTCCCTGCAGTGTGAAAAGCCAAATGGCCAAGCAGGGAAGCATCATGACGTCAGTACTTGCATGCTGTGTTATATAGGCGATTAAAGTTAAAAGAAACTTACCTCCTAACAACAACGGGGCACTTCATCACATCGTGATGGCAGCACAATGTGGGATGAATGGCCGTCCTCATTAACCATAATTCCTCACGCATCTGTATTTCCCAGAGCGTTTTCAGCTCCATGAGGGATTATGGTAAATGAAGTCGGCTATTTACCCCACGGGATGTGTCGGGGTGCGGGGCGGGGGGACGTGGGCAATGGGTGGCCAGGAGATGGGGGAGGGAGGGAATGAGGGGCGGCAGGTGAAAAACTGACGGACGGGGGTTGAACCTGTGCAATGTGTCGTCGATTGGGGCAGGACCCCCCCTAAATTGGGGAGGGCAAATTCCCGGGATCTTGGACTGCGGTGTGAAAGGCCCAGGAGGTCCTGAGTTCCTGGGAATTTCACCAGGACAAAGTAGGGACACCCCTCCTCTGCTGTGAGAAAACAGCTACTGTTGCTGAGATCTGCCCACAAGATTTATTTAATTAATGCTCAGATGTATATTTTGATTTGAACATTTCTTATAATCATTACTCTGAGCTACTGACACTGAGGAACTTTCCCATAGGAATATTTCAAACCAAGGCAGGTATTTTCAGAATTGGGGTCAGCCATTTAACACAGATGAGGAAGAACTTCTTCCAAGGACTGGGAATTTTTGGTATTTGGCTTGGAGACATTTGGACATAGTCCCCTGGATGATGGCTTTGCACCATTTGCTCCTTAGCCAAGTGCATACACCAAACATCCAAACCTGAGGTTCCTCTGGACTGGAGCCAGATTAGAACATAGAACATTACAGTACAATACAGTCCCTTCAGTCCTTGATGTTGTGCTGACCTATATATTCCTACCAAAAAAACCCAAAATCCTTCCTACTTCATAACCACTTACTTTTCTTTCATCTATGTACCTGTCTAAGAGTCTCCTAAATGTCCTTAATGTTTCAGCCTCCACCATCACCCCTGGCAATGCATTCCTGGCACCCACAACTCTCCGTGTAAAAAAACTTAACCCTGATGTCTCTCTTTGCTTTGTAGAATTGTCCCCTGGTGTTTGCTACTCCTGCCCTGGGAAAAAGAGTTTGATGTCCTCCTTATCTATGCCTCTTAGAATTTTGCAGACCTCTATTAAGTCTCCTCTCATCCTTCTTCGCTCAATACACATTGCATCATTGCTAGTTGGGTAAATCTAACCTGTCTCACACAGCTGCAAAGGCAACCAGTGCCAGTTTGATGTCCTCCTTATCTATGCCTCTTAGAATTTTGCAGACCTCTATTAAGTCTCCTCTCATCCTTCTTCGCTCAATACACATTGCATCATTGCTAGTTGGGTAAAACTAACCTGTCTCACACAGCTGCAAAGGCAACCAGTGCCAGTTTGATGTCCTCCTTATCTATGCCTCTTAGAATTTTGCAGACCTCTATTAAGTCTCCTCTCATCCTTCTTCACTCAATACACATTGCATCATTGCTAGTTGGGTAAAACTAACCTGTCTCACACAGCTGCAAAGGCAACCAGTGCCAGTTATCTGTGTGAAAGGCACAAACAAAAAGCAGATGAAAATCTAACACAAAAACTGTAAATGCTGCAAATCCTCAGCCTCTGTGGGAATAGAGATGGTTACTGTTTGAGGTAATGGAAGAAAGACAAAAGAAGTGGGATATCCCTGATAGGGTCATGTGCTGTAATCAATGTTATCTGGTTAATGAGCAAATGGAAACATCAGACTGGACATGTTCTCTGCTTCCAGAAGGGAAAAATAACATGCTGGGCCAGTATCTCAGATACAGACAGAGCAATTGAGGTACTATAAAACCCTCGGTTTCTGGCACCTAGGGGATTGGTAGATGTCAACTAAGTGAATTTGCCAGTTGTTTCAGAACTATGTGTTGCGTAATTGGTGAACAAACCTCTGGGGGGGGGGGGGGCCTGCCAATTTTAAACATTTGTATTTTTTACTTAATTCCACAATTTTTTTTTTGCCAGTTGCTTAAATTCCAGATTATGGGGATTTTACTTGTAGCTGAAATTGTAGAATTCAGTGTATAGTCCAGAAGGCTGCAAGATACCCAAATGGAAGATGAGATTCCATTTCCCAAGCTCATGTTGAGGCACAGACCGATAGATCAGAGAGAGTGAGAGTGCAAATTAAATTGGCAGTGACAGGAAGCCCAGAGTCACATCTGTGGCTTGAATACTGGGGTTCTGTAAATCTGTGGTTTATTCAGCATAGGAGAGACCATGCCATGAACACTAGATTGGAAGAAGTGCACATGGATCATTGATAAACCTGGAAGGGCTGTTTGGGAGTCAGGTACAGAGGGAAGAGGTACATCACCTGTGGTCTGAAATTTCTTCTTTCTTTCTGAATTGTATGTTCCTATACTGTTAACAAAGCCCCAATTCATACACCTCTGTTCTCACCCCCCTCTTGGACAGAATAAGGTTTCCCGCTCTTCACTTTTCACACAATCAGCCTCTACATTCTGTCACCTTCAGAGTCCACACTGAACACATCTTCCCCTCTCCTCCCTTTTCAGCATGTTGTGGGCGTCATTCCCTTCATAACTCCCTGGGCAACTCTTTCATTTTCCCTCCCCCCAATGCTTCTTCCAGCACCTGCCCTCACTGTTCACCCTCTTCCTTTCCATCATGACAAATTATTGGAGAGTTGAGCATCACGTGAATCAGGTAGGAACGTGGAACTGAGACCAAGATCAGACTGATTAATAATGAAGCAGGCAAAAATAACTTATTATGCCCCTAAGAGTTATGATTTCAGATGGTATTCAAATCATGTAGTCGCTTTGCTGTTGTGCCCTGTGAGTTTGGTGAACTTCCTAGACTTTCACTTGAATAGAATCCAAATTTGACTGCCTTTGTTTTCTTTACATTAATCCAGGAGAGTGAGAGTAATTTACCTGCAAATCATTTATTACAGGTAAAACCTGGACAACATATTATTGAACAACAAAAACTATATAATTTGTAATCTCAAATACTGAATTAGTAACATTTAACTCAATATCTTGGGAAACATTGTTTAATTTGAGATTGCAAATTGTATTAATCTGAATGTTTTAGTAATTAAATGTTAACTAATGAGGTTATGTTTCAGACTCTGACACATAACAGAGAAGATTAATTAATTGACCAGGGGTATATAACTATCGAGGGAACTGACAGTGCAAATGTTATGAAATACGAAAGTCTGCAGATGCTGTGATTGTAGTAAAGCCACTGAAATGCTGGAGAACCTCAGCAGGTCTCGCAGCGTCCACAGGAGGTAAAGATGTATTATTGACATTTTGTGGCCACCCATTTGAGTTCTCCACCCCGTTCCCTTGCTGACATGTCTTTCCATCGTCTCATGCACTGCCAGGTGGAGACCACCCACAAACTGGAGAAACAGCACCTCATATTCCGTCTGGGCACACTCCAACTGAATAGCATTAACATCAACTTCTCTAGTTTCTGTTTGCCACACCTCCATCGTTCCCTGTGTCTCCTTCTCTCTAACTCTATCTCCCTTTCTCTCTCTCTCTCTCAGCCATTTATTAGTGAAAATTAGTGATTTGTAAAGACAGGTTTCCTCTGCTTTTAAGATGCTCCACTTACCTCCATAAAAGGTCCAAAGGAGGATTGGCTGGTCCAACTTGCTCCACGTTCCCTCTGCCTGGGGAGGGGGCAAAGTTGCTCCACCTCCTGCATAAAAGGATTGCCACTGAAAGTGGCTCCAAATAGGAAGGTAAGATGATTGACATGGTGCTGACAGCCCCATTGCCCCACTATACTGTCATAGAGAGGCTGGAGGAGCTGTCAGTGCTATGCTCGCTTACTTTGCCATGCTTCTCACATTGCCCACTCCCTCACGCTGCCCTTTGGGCATTGGACCAAATGGCCTGGACACTGCAGGCTCCTTGCCACAGCACCACTTCATTCAATGCTAGGTGTAGGGAGCTTGTAGATTCCATGAACTGTGCGACAGGGCGGGGGGGAGGGGTAGTGTCATGCAGCGGGGCAGGAGAGCAGTCAGTCAGCAAGGTGGTGGGGGCAGTCAGGGAGTGGGGTTCAGACAGCAGGGCTGGGAGTCTGTCAGGTAGCCGGGTGGGGGCTGTAAGGCAGCGGGGCTCAGGCAATGGGGCGGGGTCTGTCAGGTAGCAGGGCTCAGGTAGTGGGGCAGGGGGGCTGTCAGGCAGCAGGGTGGCAGGGATTTCGCATGGCGGCCGCTGCTGTGCTACACAACCCTTTTGCCCTGGGAAGCAGGCACACTGCTCTGGGCTACATAAAAGGACTGTGCTAGCTGCTTTTTCCGTCCTCTGCATAAAAGGTTAATTGTCTTTTTTAAAAAAAAACTTGAGCAGTTGATAACGTGGCTTTTGTGCATAAAAACCCCTAGTGTCTCCTTTCACAGGGCCAGAAACAACCCCCCTCCCCCAATCAATTCTCACCTTTCCCCTCTCTCTCTCTATTGTTCATATCCAATTAACACCTTTTGTCTGTTGGTCTGTACTTTCCCCCCCTCCCAGACACCTGTCTGTTTTTTGACTCATACCTTGAGGAAGGCTTCAGGCCCGAAACATCGATAATACATCTTTACCTCATAATGACGCTGCGAGATCTGCCGACCTCCTTCAGCATTTCTTTGTTTTTACTGCAATTGGATTTTGAGAAGAAGGAATCCAATATTACACTGGGCAAATAAACTCTCTGCTGTAGGTGGCACAGCGGCAATGGGAGAAAAAGAACGGGCAACAATTTTTGGTCATCGAGAATTGGTAACTTTGGGCCTGCTCAGTGAATTTCCAATAAAGATTAGAGCAAGAGTTAGGGTGCACTGCACATCCAGTCATCAACACCCTTATTTATTTGTTAATGTTAAAAAGAGATAAAGGACTGGGAAAAAAAACAAGCAGTAGGAAAACCAATAGTACAGACAAGAAGTGACTGAGAGCCACTACCTCCGTGGAAGCTGTTACTTACATTCCACAATTAACCTGGTCTTATTAAAGTTTTGATTATAAAGACAGACATAATGAAAGTCAGATTAAAAATAAAAGGAAGCTGTGAATCTGGGTTTTGAGAAGAGACTTTGCTGACAAGAGAGATTTATGTAGCAGGTGTTGCCAACATTCACTGAAAGGTCACCACGGTCAGAAGTTTGGCTGCATACCCCAAATTTCTATCATTATTTAAAATGTCTCCCTATATCTGTGGGAAGGAGGAGGCACAGCCTGCCCCTTATTGGTCCTCTCTTCTAAACTACGTATATTTATAGACTACTGGACTGAACCGGTTTACATCTCTGGTAGGCACAGGGTAGCTTGGCTTGTGCTTATTTGGACCAGTTAAAAGCAGAAATGGAAGCAGGAACAAGTCATTTGCCAACTCCTGATAACTGGTCTGACATTATGCATGTTTCTGCACACAGGATACTGCACCATGTGTTCTCGTGACTGGTGTAGTCCCACCTTGTTCTCTCAAATCTCAGGCATGAGTCAATGCTGATTCTTGTGATACAGTAAGGTTTGTGCTCTCTCACTCTCTCTGAATTGAGGCCAAGTTGATAAAGCTCTGGTTAGTGCTGGATGAGCAGAAATCTTCACCAATCTTTATAATGACCACCCAGGGATGGAGGGGTGGGAAATGAGTTCTTCTCGTCAGTATTCACTAGGGAAAATAATATGGAATTGTGTAGGATAAGTAAGCCAAAAGGGGTAATTATAACCATATAACAATTACAGCATGGAAACAGGCCAATTTGGCCTTTCTAGTCTGCACTGATCCGTACCCTCCTCTAATCCCACTTACCAGCACTCTGCCCATATACCTCCATCCCCCTCCCATCCATGTACTTATCCAACTCTTTCTTAAATGACAAAATTGACCCTGCCTCCACCACCTTTCCCGGAAGCCCATTCCACACAGTAACCACTCTCTGAGTAAAGAAGTTCCCCCTCATGTTAATCCTAAACCTTCGCCTGTCAACTCTCAACCCATGACCTCTTGTATCCATCTCTCCTACTTTCAATGGGAAAAGCCTTTCCACATCAACTCTATCTATCCCTCTCATTATCTTAAACACCTCTATCAAATCCCCTCTCAGCCTTCGACGTTCCAAGGAATAAAGATCTAATTTGCTCAATCTTTCCTTGTATTCCAGATGCTGAAACCCAGGCAACATTTTTGTAAATCTTCTCTGCACTCTCTCTATCTTAATATCCTTCCTATAAATCAGTGACTGATTTAGAGTACTGCACACAGTACTCTAAATTTGGCCTCACCAATGCCTTGTACAGTTTCATCATTTCTTCCCAACTCCTATATTCTATGCACTGATTTATATAGGCAAGCATATTAAAGGCCTTCTTTACCACCTTATCCACATGTGCTCCTACCTTCAGGGAACAATGCACTGTTATTCCTAGATCTTTCTGCTCCACTGCATTCTTCAACGCCCTCCCATTTACCACATATGTCTTGCTTCGATTATTCTTTCCAAAATGAAGCACCTCACACTTATCAGCATTAAACTCCATCTGCCATCTTTCTGCCCTCTCCTCTAAGCAGTTTAAATCCCTCTGCAATCTTTGAAAACCCTCTTCATCATCCACAATTCCCCCTATTTTAGAATAATCTGCATATTTACTAATAATCTGCATATTTACTAATCCAGTTTACCGGCCCATCCTCCATATCATTAATATATATGACAAACAGCAACGGTCCCAATACCGAACCCTGAGGTACACCACTTGTCACCGGCCTCCATCCTGACAAACAATTATCTACTACTACTCTCTGGCACCTTCCTTCCAGCCATTGTTGAATCCATTTGACTATCTCCAAATTAATATTCAAGGACTTAGCCTTCCTAACTAACCTCCCAAGCAGAACCTTATCGAAGGCCTTACTGAAGTCCATATAGACAACATCCACTGCTCTACCCTCATCAACATTCCTAGTCACCTCTTCAAAAAATTCAACAAGATTGGTCAAACATGACCTTCCACGCACAAATCCATGTTGAGTGTTCCTGATCAGACCCTGTCCCTCCATATACTTATATATACTATCTCTAAGAATCAATTTACCTACCACAGACATCAAACTTACAGGCCGATAATTGCTAGGCTTGCTCTTCGAACCCTTTTTAAACAAAGGAACCACATGCGCAACACGTCAATCCTCCGACACTATACCCGGCTCTAATGACATTTGAAAAATCACTGCCAGAGCCTCCGCTATTTCCTCACTAACTTCTCTCAAGGTCCTGGGGAAAATCCTGTCAGGATCTGGAGACTTATCCACCTTTATATGTTTCAAAAGCTCCAGTACTACCTCTTTCTTAATCACTATAGTCTCCATATTTACCCCCTTTGCTTCCTTTACCTGCACAGTTCAATATCCTTCTCCTCAGTAATTAATGAGGAAAAGAAATTGTTCAAGACCTCCCCCATCTCTTATAGCTCCACACACATTTGTCCTTTCTGATTCTCTATTGGACCAATTTTATCTCTCACTTTCCTTTTGCTATTTACATATTTGTAGAAACCCTTTGGATTTATTTTCACCCTGCCTGCTGTAGCCACCTCATACCTTCTTTTAGCTTTTCTAATTTCTTTCTTAAGATTCTTTTTACATTCAACATAGTGCCCAAACATCTCCTTTTTTTCCCTGTTTCTTATATTTATTTTAGTACTCCCTCTTTTTTCAAACCAAGTTTCCAATATCCCTTGAGAACCATGGTTCTCTCAAATTTTGACCTTACCTTTCAACCTAACAGGTATATAAAGATTTTATACTCTTAAAATCTCTCCTTTAAAAGACCCTCCATTCCTCTATTACATCCTTCCCAGAAAACAAATTGTCCCAATCCACCCCTTGTAAATCCTTTCACATCTCCTCAAACTTACCTTTTCCCCACTCAAAAACCTCAACTCTGGGCCCAGACCTATCCTTTTCCATAATTACCTTGAAGCTAATGGAACCATGATCACTGGACCCAAAGTGCTCACCCACACATACCTCTGTCACCTAACCCACCTCATTCTCCAACATTAAATCCAAGACAGCTCCCTCTTTAGTTGGTACTTCCACATATTGATGTAAAAAGCTATCCTGCACACATTTTACAAACTCCAACCCATCTAGCCCTTTCACAGAATGGGTTTCCCAATCAATATTCAGAAAATTAAAATCCCCCACAATCACTACCCTGCACTTATTACAAATATCTGCTATCTCCCTACTAATTTGTTCCTCTAATTCGTGTTCCTCATTCGGTGGTCTATAATACACCCCTATAATTGTAACTTCCCCTTTCCCATTCCTCAATTCCACCCAAATAGTCTCCCTGGACGAGCCTTCTATTCTATTGCACCTAAGCACCACTGTAATATTTTCTCTAACAAGTAGTGTAACCCCACCCCCTCTTTCTCCCCCCCCCCCCCCACCCTGGTTCTATCACACCTAAAGCACACCAGGAATATTTAGCTGCCAGTCACATCCCTCCTATAACCATGTTTCACTAATCGCTACCACGTCATACCCCCAAGTATCAATCCATACCTTCAGCTCATCCACCTTCCTTACAATGCTCCAAGCATTAAAATATATGCATTTTAGAGACTTTTTACTTCCTGTATTCCCCTATCTATACCAACAGCTCCCTTATGATCTTTATGGAAAACATAGGGATTAGGAAAGAGGGGGTGTTGCAACTTCTGAGGTATATAAAGGTGGATAAGTCTCCAGGTCCTGACGGGATTTCCAACAGGATCTTGAGGGAAGTCAGGGAGAAAATAGTAGAGGCCCTGACAGTGATTTTCAACAGCCACTGGAGGAAGGTATGGCATGTTGCAAATGTGGTTCCTCTATTTAAAAAGGGCTCCAGGTGTAGGCCCAGCAATTGTTGGCCAGTAAGTTTGACATCAGTGATGGGTAAACTAATGGAAATTATTCTTAGAGATAATAAGAAGGGGCAGGGATTGATCAGGGACACCCAACATGGGTTTGTGAGGGGAAGGTCATGTTTGACAAATCTTGTTGAATTTTTTGAGGAAGTGACTAGAAAGGATGATGAGGGTAGAGCAGTAGATAGATCTTGGAATAACGGTTCATTGTTCTTTGAAAGTGGATTCTCATGTAGATAGGGTAGTGAAGAAGGCTTTTTTTGATATGCTGGCCTTTATAAATCAAAGCATAGGATATAGAAATTGGGGGGGTGATATTGAGAATGTTCAAGGCATTGGTGAGACCAAGTTTTAAATATTGTGTGCAGTTCTGGTCCCCAAATTATAGGAAGGATATCAATAAGGTAGAGAGGGTGCAGAGAAGATTTACTAAAATGTTGCCCGGATTGCAGTATCTAGAATACAAAGAAAGATGGAGTAGACTGGGTCTTTATTCATTGGAGTGTAAAACGTTGAGGGGGGATTTGATAGAGGTATATAAAATTATGAGAGTGATAGATATGTGAATAAGTTCTTCCCCTTGAGGGTTAGGGGAGATTGGAATGAGAGGTCACAAGTTAAGGGTTAGGGGGAAAATCTTTAGAAGTAACATAAGAGGAAGCTTCTTCATTCAGAGAGTGGTGGCTGAGTGAAATGACCTTCCAAAAGAGGTGGTTGCAACAGGGTCAATTTTGTCATTTAAGAAAAGGTTGGATGAGTGCATGGATGCGAAGGGATTGGAGGGTTATGGGCAGGGAGCAGATAGGTGGGACTAGTGGAGTTCACCTAAATTGGTGTGGACTGGAGGGGCTAAGATGGCCTGTTTCGGTACTGTAATTGTTATATGGTTATAACTCCCTCCGGTTGAGTTTTGAAGAAAAATCATCAACCTAATGTTCTCACTATTATTTTATCCTGCATAGAGTTTGCCCAGGCAACAGAGAATTTCCAGCATTTTCACATTAATCTTGTGGCATTTATCCAAGTGATTCTTACCCAGACTAGAAGCTATACAAAACTCCAGAATTGGTTTTATTAAAATTGGGCTTATTCAGCGAGACATCATTACTCCAATTGCCTTCCAGTCGAGGATTCATGTTTGTCCATGATGACTAGCTGAAATTGTTCTCAAATTGAACAACTCCATGGACTTTCTGCAATTTGAAGGTGAAGCCATGGAACTCATGTGGACCTCAGCTACATGTCGTCTTCTGGAATAATATGATAAAACTAGTCACCCCCTTTACATGAGAAGAAATTGCAAAAGCCCTGAGTAATAAATCACTGGGGGAGGATGGATTCCCACCTGAGTTTTATAGACAATTCAAAGAATTATTAATTCTCCTATTAATGGATGTTCTGGACCAATCAATATAAATACAGACACTCCCAGAATAATTCTCAACCGCAATTATTACAGTGTTACCAAAAAAAGGGACCCATTAAAAACGTTATCATATTGGCCAATCTCTTTTAAATGCCAATTATAAGATACTAGGAAAAGCATTGGCTAATAGATTAGGACAATATCTACCAAAATTGAACATACAGACCAGGTAGGATTTGTTAAAGGAAGACATTCCATACACATGGCAAAATTTGAACAGAATCCAAGAATTACAGTCTCCCTGGACATGGAAAAAGCATTGGATCATTTGGAAAGGCCCTTTCTGTTTAAAACACTGGAAAAATTTGGCATAGGCAGAACCTTTATAAACTGGATAAAAATCACAAGCTAAAATTATAACCAATAATCAGATGTCAGTGGTATTCCCCTGAAGTAGATCGAGTAGACAGGGATTCCCCCTGCCTTTAGTGCTTTTTATTTTAGCAATTGAACCACTGGTGGAGATAATAAAAAGGGATCTGGATATAAAGGGCTTCAAAGTTGAACAAGAAGAACACAAAATTAGTCTAATGCCAATGATGTGCTTCTATATCTAACAGACCCAAATAAATCTTTGAAAAAGTTACATGGAATACTAGAAAAATATGGAAGAATATCTGGTTATAAAATAAATATGGACAAAAGTGAGATAATGCCATTGACACATTTTGAATATGGAAGATACCAAAAAGGAAGAAAATTTAACTGGAAGATGGATAGAATACAATATCTTGGAATAGCAACTGACAAGAATTTACAAAATCTGTATAAACTAAATTATGTTCCTCTTTTTGAGAAGACAGAAGAATACCTGCAGAAATGGAGACACTTACCAATTACTCTAGTGGGAAGGGTTAATTGTGTCAACATGAAAGTAACGGTATCTTTTTCAATTGCTGAATATTCAGTTACCTAAAAATTTCTTTAAATTATTAAACAATCATATTATACAGTTCTTATAAGGTACCAAGAGTCACATTGGAAAAACTGACTGGGACGACGGGCTGGGAGGACTTAGACTTCCAGATTAAAAAAAAAATTACCTAGCAGCACAGGCTAGATTTCTCTCAGCCTTCTTTGTGGAAGACAGTCCCCCCCCCCCCTCTTGGATTCAGTTGGGAATGCACTCAATAGGGGAGGGAAGCAAAGGATTTTATCTATAAATGGAATGTCAAATCTCTAGAAAAAAAAGACATAATCCCATACTAATACATATAATCAGAACATGATGAGAAATCAATGAATATATAGGAAAAAAAGTAGGGATATCAGTAAAAGCACCATTGAGGTATGACAAAGGCATAAGATGTATTAAAGAATGATATACGGAAGGAACTCATGTCATTTGAACAACTAAAACACAAATACGGAGTGGCCAATGGGACTTCTTTTGTCTTCTCCAGCTTAGATCATTCTTAAGAGAAAGATGGGGACCATCGTTGATCCCACCTGAAATTAGTGAAATGGAACAAATGGTCTGGATGGGGAATACATCCAAATTTATAACAAAAATGTACTGTTACGAGCCGAGAGGACCACAAAACCCAGCAGAAATAGATATTCACCAAGACAAATGGTTACTTAACAAAAGTTGCTTTTAATTATCTTTAAACATGAAAAAGAATCACACTTTAACTGATCACTATTGACTTAACTAACCTAACTTAACCCCCTTCTAATTCTAAGTGCACATGTATGTAATGTGTGTGTAAATTCAGAAAAGTTCTTTGATTCACAATCCAATCTCACTTCTCAATCCTCCAAGTTCACTAGTTGCAGGCAATTCTTATACTGTGCACAGAATTTAACATTTATAAAGTTCACCAGGCTTTGGTGCTTGAAAGGTAAATGGTTACGGCTCAGGAAAGTTGTTGTCGGTTTTCAGAGAGAGATTTGTTGTATGCTGACACCCACAACTGATTCCCTTTTAATCAGCCACTTCAGTGTCTTGCCAAAGAAACTTGCCCCCTCAGGGTTCTCCAGATGATAACCTCTTTCTTTCAAGTCACCACAGAGTTCCTTTTTGTTTCTCTTATTTCAAGTGAAACATCCAGTCCTCTCCTCTTGCATGAACCACAAGGGCTTTGACCAGGCTGAACTAAGCACTCACAACCCGTCTTCCAAATAGGGTTTTCCACAAGCTTTCCAGCTTGTCCTGTTCCAGTCCCAGCTGCTGCTGCTGACTGTAACACTGCAGAACTGATCTCTGTATCTTTATCTCTCTCTGAGAGAAAGTCTGTTTGACTCTCTCTGCTTGCAAAACCACATGATCCTCCTAGAACAGCAAGTTCCTCTCCAGACACTCTGTGGCTTTGACAAGTTCTTTCATCTGTTGCCTTTTTGTAAACAACAATCCATTAGTAAAGTCTCTTGGGCACTCTCTAAAGCATTTGCAGAGCTGCAGTATTTTAAATAAGATCTGTTTTAAAGTGTTTGTATGTGACCTACTATAAAAAACCTTCCCCAATTTATCTCCCCAAAACATGTCTATAATCTGTCACAGTACTATGCTCTACAGAGCAAAAGTGCAAAACCAGGGTTTCAGAGGTCAAGGGAAAGAAGGGAGTTGGACATGGGTGTGGTGATTTCAGAAAGATTGGTGTAAGGACAGCATGTTATCAATTTTATATGCGAGATATGGATTGGTTCAATATATTTTTACACCAATTATATCTTTCCCCACAGAAGTTACATAGATCAAAAAGCAGAAATATCAGAGATGAGTTTCAGATGTGGGACTAAGACAGGAACTTTTTTATATGCCACGTGGCCGTGCATGAAGGTGAGGCCATTTTGGCAAGACATCACAGAAAAATTAACCAGGATAACAGGAGTGGGCTTCATAGGCGACCCGGAACTATAACTTCTAGGTAATATGGAACTAAGCAACAAATTGAATAAATATCAAATCTCATTTATAAAAATAGCACTGGCAGAGGCAAAAAAAATGTATTGCAATCACTTGTAAGTCTGACTCCCTTCTTCTTATAGAATGATAGATTGCGGAAATTAATAGCTGTATATTTGTGGAGAAAAATCATATATAATTTAAAGAATAAATATGACACCTGTAAAGATCTGGCAGCCATACCTGGACTATATGGGGCCCAGATACCATAATAAAAAAAAGGACTATAAATGTTACATATTTATTCAAATACATATTCAAATGTGATGTCCCTAATTGTATTCTATATATTTAAAAGATATGTAAGATCTGATGGATTATGGGAGGGAGGGAGGGACTGTTTTGATTTGTTGTTTGTTGTTGTTTGTAAGAAAAAGTTTAATATATTGTGATATTGACAATTTTATTAAGTATGTTTTTGAAAAACATCAAAAATAAAATATTCAAAAAATGGTGTTTCCCTTCCAACAGTTGAATCAATGTATGAAAGTTTCAAAAGCAAGAAAAAAATGGGCACTTTGTTGCGGCAATACAAGTTCCAGCAAAACGGCTGACAAAAGTCATGACGTCACGATGTAGTGATGTTATCGGGTGCGTGACATGGGGATTTTAAAAAGGTTGTGCACGTCTGTAAAATTTTGTTTGAACTTCCTCTAAACTGCAACTCGTAATTCTCTACTCTCGAATTACCCGTTGCGATATCAGTGGCAACAACTTGATAAATGAATCCGTTTTATCATGCCTAAAAAAATTTGTCTGTATTTAAAGATCTGCTAATTACCAGCTTGTTTTGGTCCATAACATGTTTTTATCTTTGAAGAGTTTCAAGTAGAACATTTAACGTGAGCTCAGTGATGTTTTGAAAATGCTGGAAGCACTGGCATTTAACGTGGTCTTAGAATGCACATACAAATTCGCAGAACCAAGTGTTAAGTCAGTCACTTAGGCAGCAGGAAAAAAATCCTCTCTCTCTCTCTAAGATAGGGGTGTAGGCAAGAGAGTGCACTACCATTTTAATAGTAAATATCATACCTTTAATCTGAAATGCTAAATCAGATTGACATTCTGTAGTTAGTGCTGGCCTTCCTTATTTAAATTTTAGCCATTTGTGATCTTTAAACATTGTATTTAATTTTTATTTCAATATTGATTACAATTGATTTGCACCTTCTAGTTTAATATGCTGTTCATCCAAATGACTTAGCTGGGTTAGTTTCTGTAACTCCTGAAGAAATGTTTAATTTCAGTCTTTAAAAAATATACTGCATAGACAGGGTGGGAGCTGCCAACCAATAGTAACCTAACTTTGATTACTAAGCAAGGTCAGGGTCGATATGCCAGTTTCCTCCCTTGTGGCTTGCTTGATCTCTCCAGCTCTTATTCTTTTTCTCCCACTTCTTGTGGGCCTCCTCTTTCAACTTTCTAATTCTCTTTTTCCATTTATTTGATGCATATTTTTTTCACATTAGTTGTTCTGCCTCAGCTGTATTATTAGTATTGTAGTGGGGACCCTATGGTTATAGCTCGAGGTATAATGGGGTTATAGCTCAAGGTTAAAGAAAGAAGATTCATACAAAAGGAGTGTAATCAACAATTATTTTATTGTGCTGCAGCTCTGCCTTTTATAGGCAGCCAGCCGCGTCACCACTGGGGTGTGGCTCGAGTGAGGCTGGCTGCCGAATGGCTGTCCCCGATGCGCAGGCCTTTATTGGACCTCCTGTGATCTGCTGGCAGTGATTGGTCAATTTGACCGCTATTCCTGCAGCCTATGGGAGCGGTGTCTTATCTCACGTGCTGTTTGCTCGATCACCGTGTTTGATGGCCATTTCCTGCGTTGGCCCACGGAGTGAGCTGCGGGCTGCTACAGTATTAAAAATTCTTTCTCCTGCACTGTCTCATTTTGAAACAATTCTGGTAAGCTAGACATGGATGGGACCGATCCCTTTTCTGACATATCATTACCTTTTTAACTCTATTGTAAATTTACCTGGCCAGCCCTTTTCTGGCCTCCTGCTCAATTCCTACCCTTAATCTTTACCATACTTCAGAAGAAAATGTTCCATCTGCCTTATCCATTTTCTGTCTCATCTCATCTCCTGCCTGTTTCACAAATTAAAACCTTTTATCCTGGCTAACTGACCGAATTGAATTTAACCTCAGGCAAACAATATAAGCTTGTTTTGTACAATCACTGCAGGCACATAAATTTAAATCTTATTTTTCCACTGACCTGTATGCTTTATTTCTTTTGGTTCTTTTATGGATCTCAGCAGAGAATCAGATTAACCTCAAATGAGGGACCACAGTATTCCCGGGAGATGGCTGTGGAGCATGGACTCAAGGGTTCCTGAGGTGCACTGTCAACTCTGTTCGAAGTCCTGGTCTCCCTGTGGCAACTTATTCCACCTGTGTCGATAGTTTTTGTGAGATCCTGCCGACTACACCAATGTGGAAGTCAGCCCACGCTGAAATGAAATCAAACAGCAGAATAGAACACAGAGCTAAATATCACTTTAAGGATGTTTATTTCAGTAATAGTCAATTTGTATATGGGAAGTGAGCAAGACTAATCAGGAGAGGTCAATTTCTGACACCTGTTTGAAGCTTTTAGCTCTAACTCTAAAGATATGGAGATTTCATTCTATATTTATTCAATTTCAAATGGGCAAGGGGCAGAAATGACCTCCACCTTTTAGCATTACATAATTTCTTCATAAAAAAAACATGTTCCCAGCTTAAGAGGTCTCAAACGCCTGTTTTCTGGTGTTTATCTTACACAAAAGAATGGTATGTGTTTTTGTCTGGTAAATAATTAACATTACCTTGATGGATACAATTTTAATGATGTTTATGCAACCCATCTCTTATCTCTGTCTTAGCAAGGTCTAGAACTTGTTTTCTGCCGAGTTTGCAAAATGAGTTCAGCCATTTTATAATTACAAAATGCTTTCTAATTCTAACACCAAAAGCTTAAGCACTGAGATATAAACTATACTTCCACAATCGAAGGATGGAAGGTGAATCAATTGAGTTTGCAGAAGGATCTGGACCAGCTGGAAAAATGGGCTGCAAAATGGAATTTAATGCAGACCAGTTCTTTTGGAGGGTAAGATTTGCATAGTGTGGTAGGACAAAGGGATCTGGGAATTCAGATACAAAATTCCCTAAAATATTTGAGGGGTTTAAATAGGTGGACAGCCAACACCTTTTTCCTGGGCTACAATAGCAAATACCAGGAGGAAATTTTAGGGGAGATGTTAGAGGTAAGATTATTTTTACACAAAGACTGGTGGGTCCCTGAAATGCATTTATGGGGATAGTGATACAACAGAGACATGCGAAAGACATGAATGTAAGGAAAATAGAAGGTTATGGGTGTGAGATAGATAAAAATTAGATAGTTGTGTAGTTGGTCAGCACAACATCATGGACTGAAGGGCCTGTATTGTTCTGTATATTAGACAATCTTTTCCACTATGTATCTGTGATTCTGTCAACTTCCCTGACATCTGTAAATTTATGAGTCAAATCACTTACACTGTCATCTCAGTTTTAAATACAGTAAACACAAATAAAGATCCCAGCACTAATCCTTGTGGTAACAAGGAGTTACAGGCATCCAGTCAGATGCCACTGAAGTCCATGTAAACTGCAACTACCATATTGTCTTCATCAATTTTCTGAGTTATTTCCTTAAAAAACTTGCTCAGAAATATGACTTGATCTTCCGACACAAAACTAGGCTGGCCCCTTCTAATCATTCCCTGCCTTTCCAGGTGAACATTCAAAAAGTCATGAGGCATAGAAACTTGGTTTCAGAAATGGCTTGCCTGCAGAAAGCAGAGGATAGTAGTAGTTGGAAAGTATCCATTTTGGAGTTTCGTGAGAATCTGTTCTGGGATACCTGCCTTCAGTGGTTCTCAACCTTTTTCTTTCCACCCACATACCATTTTAATCAGTGGTCTCTGATTAGTAAAAGATTGCTTAAGGTGGTATGTAAGTGAGAAGGGAAGGTTGAGAATCACTGCTCTAGATCCAATTATTACTGAAATATTTTGTTTGAGAAAAATTGTCATTGGTCCATTTCCTTTGAAGTTATGAAACTGTGCACATAACGAGTCAATTAGGTATGATTAAAACAATGGTTTTCAATCTTTTTCTTTCCACTTTAAGCAATCTCTTACTAATCGTAGAGCACCTATGGCATAGGAAATACTTAAAGTGGTATATAGGTGGCAAGAAAAAGTTTGAAAACCACTGGTTTAAGGTAAATAAAAGGAGGATTAGAGGGGATCTGAGGAAGAGTCTTTTCACCAAAAGAGGGTGGTTGGAATCTGACCTTGATGAAGAAGTGGGTCAATACGTTTGCAGATGACATGAAAGTTGGAGGTGTTGTGAATAACGTAGAAGGTTGTAGCAGATTATAACAGATTATAGACAGGATGCAAAGTTGGGTGGAGAAGTAGCAGGTGGAGTTCAATCCAGGTAAGTGTGAGGTCAAACTTGAAGGTGGAGAACATGGTTAATGGCAGGATTCTTAACAGTGTGGAAGAACAGAGAGATCTTGGGGTCCAAATCCACAGATCTCTCAAGGTTGCCATGTAAATTGATAGGGTAGTTAAGAAGGCTTATGATATGCTGGCCTTCATTAGCCAGGGAATTGAGTTCAAGAGTCCTAAGGTAATGTTGCAGCTCTATATATCTCTGGTTAGACTATACATGGAATATTGCAATCAGTTCTGGTCACCTCATTACAGGAAGGATGTGGAAGCTTTGGTGAGGACGCGGCTGAGATTTACCAGAATGTTGTCTGGATTGGAGAACATGTCTCATGAGGCAAGGTTAACAGAGCAATGGCTTTTCTCTTCTGAGCTAAGAGGGATGAAAGGTTACTTAATAGAGGTCTACAAGAATATGAGAGACCTAGATGGGGTGGACAGCCAGCATCCTTTTCTGGGGTGACAGTAGCAGAAACAAGAGGACATCTGCATAAGGTGAGTGGAGAAGATTTGAGACTTCTGGTTTAAGATTATTTTTTACACAGAAAGCAAATCTGTGCATTGCCAGGGGTGGTGGTAGAGGCTGGTCCATTAGCAACATTAAAAATACTCAGACAGGTGTGAGGTAGGGAAGGTTTAGATCGTTGAGTTGAGTTGGCCGCACAACATCGGGGGTTGAAGGGCCTGTACTCTGCTGTCATGTTACAACTCCTGTCCCTCAGATTCTTCAACAATTGAACACCCTCGGCGGCAGCAGATGAAAAAGAAAACCAGTGAGATGGGTTCGTTGGCCGGACTGGACAGGGATCTCGTCTCGGCTCTCCTGTCCCTGCGTGATCTGCTGCGGAGAAACCCCATCTCACCACGTGCATCCACTTTTACTGGCTGAGTGCTGGAGGTGCGGGGCTTCGGATCCCTCCAAAGCCGCAAGAGAGCCCCGGCATCAGAGCGCGGAGCAGTGGCAAAGCCCTCGATAAGATTTCTAAGTTTGGAACTCGTATGACGCCCCCTTGAAAGGTGAGGCGGGTCATCGATAGCAGCCAATGGGAAGCCAGGGACAGGCTTTATAAGGTGCGGCTGGGCGAGGGAAATTGGGTTGTATCCGGTTCGAGCAGCAAACACGCGGCTGATAGTCGAGGACCATGATCCGGGTGAGGTGTCTCCGCGGAGGTAGCAGAGGAGCCGAGTCCGCCCATTTCTTAGGAGCTCTGGTCAGTATGCCACATCCCTTCCCCTCGAATGACCTATGGTCCCAGGAAACACCCTGGCGTCTGGGCACTGCCCCATTCAAAGAACCCCACATTCCAAATGTCACACCGAGTTCCAACGCTTAGAGATAGAGTTTTGACCCTGGGGAGGGGTTTGTCTTATTGCCGGACCCTTCAGTGTTTCTTTTTGTGTGCAGAGATTAAGAATTCCACAAATTAACCTCAATGTCGAGGTTAGTGCATGGATTCCAGCCAGGAACTAATGGGACCGGGGAACGAAACCTGTTCTACGAGAACAGGTGGGTTGTATCTGCAACCCCCTTCTGTCTGAAGGAAGTTTGCGCAAAACCAGAACTGCGTTTAAAACGGGCGAAATTTGGTCTCCGTATCAAGGGGAAAGTTCGTGTGGGGAAATGAAATCCTCAAGAATGAACCTTTAAAGACCGTGGGATCATTTAAAGTAAAAACACTACGCTGGAGAAACCCCGCAGGTCAAACAGTGGCAAATCTAAAGATCCATAACCAATGTTTCGGGCTTGAGCCCTTCATCAAGAGATGAGCAGTGTACTTTATATAGCAGAGATAAAGATACATCACCTGTTTGGGCGCCTGCCTATATATTGCTCTTAATGGAGAGCTCGGATGGGAGAGTGGCTGGGGCAAGGCGAGAGGGCTCTTTGACATTTCAAGTACGATTCCTGTCTTAGCCAACATATTTCTGCGAGCCACACGTTATACGTTTAAAAAGCCGAATGTGATTCGCGACCTGCGGTTTGGCCACCCTGACTGACTGACCAACCGGTAGTGGGTCACCTCACGCTACTACACCCAACATTTATACGTTTTTTTTAAACAGGGACAAAGTCTTACTGATCACACAGGAAAAATATAGCTTTTTTTTCCCCAAAAGGGGATTCATACAGGGCAAACCCATAGCTGGCATTTGCTAATTCAGTTTTAGCCAATGAGTTGGAGTGAGGCTAATAATTCAAGGTGAGGAAAACTCAGTCCAGTTAAATAGCAAAGGACTACAGCAATTTACTCAATAAAGTGGCTATATGTCAAGTCTGAGTCAATGCTAGTGTTGTAGTGCTGTGCCAATGGATGAGGAGTGGTACTGTCAAACTATGCTCAGAGTCAGCCTTAGTGATTTCTTTTGGATGGCATCATGATCGAAGCAGGCATTGAGATCTATCCTGTTGTATATGCACCTTCACTTCTGCTTCCTACCTTACTGCCAAAGGAGAGCTTTGTTTAGACAACAAACTTTACAAGTGACATGTTGACTTCCACTTTGATACCTAAAGTGGGCAGAAACCCTAGGCAGGAGAAAGGACAGATGATTGTCAGGTCTAAGCCTGAGCTGTTGTACAGCTCCTGTTGAAGATGGTGACCCTAGATTCCTTGGACCCTGTGGAATGCTTCAGCTCCCAACCTGGTCAGGTTGAGGTTGAAGAGTTATCGTGGAGCGATTTTTTTTTTTTTTTTTTCTCCTTCCCCCAGAAGTGTCTTTTAGCTAAGAACTGCAGAGTAAATAAATCACCATATTGTGACATTAGAATTGTTTAAACCAAAATAAAGCAGCTTTTATTACTTAAAGTACTGGTGAAAAACAACTGTCCAGAACTTTAGGGAAGGGGAGACTTGCCCTGATTTTCTTTTGGAAAACCAAAAGAGTGAATGGGAGAGAGAGCCTGGTTCCTTTTGGAGTAATGATCTCTTGAGCATGATGCACACTTGTCCTGACATTACATTTCACAAATCTTGTTTTCACTGTACCAGAAATAGAACTGTCTAGTCCAGCAATTGCCTTTTGACAGCTGGTCCAGAAAATGGATTGAAAGATGATACATCTGCTTCAGAAGTGGTCACTGAAATATGAATGACCAAAAATGTTTGTGTGTACAGTATATTAATACAGAGTGCTTAAGTGTCATTCATTTTTTTTTCATCTTCTCTTACAGGGCCAGCCACAAACAGCCTGTGGGAAAACAAAAATTAGCAGGCATAGTGACTATACTCTGAGTGAACAGGGAGCTGCTAAATAAACCAGATATTCCACCCCTAGTGGAATAATTATTATTGGATGTAGAGGTGCCATTTTCATTGACTCTTTATTAGACTAGTGCTAGGTCTTCCCATTGATAACTGCAATCCCACAATCATACCTGTTAATACACTTTCTTTCAGTAAGCAATAAAATGTAATCTTGGTTGCCATTTCCAGAAGACCAACCTGAAGAGTAACTCATGGTTTATACAAGTTGCAAGACAAAGATTCATTGATAACATATTAAAAAAATTACTGTATATTCTTGTATAAAAGTTGATTGCATGTGAAAGTTGACCCCCTATTTTTGACTAAAAAAATCTGGAATTTTCCATACATCTTGTGTAAAAGTCAACTCTCTCACCTCAGCCTAGCCAGAGCTCTCAAAGCATCAGTCACGAACTCGCACCTCAGCCCCCAGCTGCCCATCTGTCGGCGTTCCCGACGTCTCGAACATGGCTCTCGCTTTGGCCCCAATCACACACCCCCTCCCCCACTGAAACTTCCAAGGCCTTGATGGCAGACTCTCACCTCAACCCTAACTACCCATCCACTGGAGCTTCCAACGCTTTGCCTTAGCAGCCCACCCATTGGAGCTCTCAATGCCTCTGACGATGCAGATACTTACCACAGTCCTATGTTAGGACATGTGTTTTGATGCTCAGACTTTATTACTTTAATTCATCATGTTTTTGTTCTTGTTTGTTTAGAGGTCATTTGGACTTGTGGTACTGATATGGTATTTTGATTCTTCTGTGAATGTCAGCCCTTCAAAAGTAGTATACACGTAATAGTCCACCCATAAATTTAAAATTCAAAAATGGTCTAAAAAAAATTGACTTTTACATGAGTATAGTTTTTGGTGAGTTGGTTGTCTTCAGCTTTGGTTTTAATGTGACTTGGAATTGCCTTTTGTGTTGTAAATAACACAGGAAGTAAAGATTTATCTCCATGCAGCCTGGGTGGAAAATCATTGAATTTGTGCTATTTCATCCATTTATATTGAACATTTCCATTTTGTTGGTTATACAATGTTAGTGAAAGTAACAGGAAGGATACCCAAATTTACAACAAGATCTAGATCATTTGGGAAGATGGCCAAGGATTGGCAATTGGAATGTAACTCTAACGAATGCAGGATGTTTTATTTTGGTAAATCAAACCAGAGTATAACTAGTACAGTGAATGGTAGGACTCTGGAGAGTATAGTAGAACAGAGAGAGCTTGGGGCACAAATGTATAGTTTCAGGTTGACAAGGTGGTGAAGAAGGCACATTTCCAATCACTGGCCTTGGTGCTGTGTTTCAGAGTTGGGACCTCATGATGCAGTTGTACAAGGCATTAATTAGTAAGATCACACAAGAGTACTGTGTGTAGTTCTGGTCACCCAGCCATAGAAGTTGGAAGGGTATAGAAGAGATTCATTATCATGTTGAAAGACTGAAAGAGCTTGAGTTATAGGAGCGGTTTGTGACTGGTTATATTTTGTATTATAAATAAATGTTTTTTAAAAGATTTGGGAGGTTTAGTGTAGGTCACCACAAATAGAGTAACACTTCACATCTCATTTAAAATGCAAGCGCTTGGCTGAAGCCAGCATGCAGGCACCAGTGGCTTTGCAAAAGACAATGGGATTGTTTTGGAAGGAACTTCAAAAGAAGGTGCAAATGGAACAGAATGTTGATCATGCTCCAGGCAGAGGCTGATCTTTCAAGGATTGGGTTAGCCCTGCAAGAAGGTCATGTTTTTGCAAGCAGAGAGAAGAAAAGACCAAACAGGCTTTCTGAGAGAGAGAATTCAGTTGGAGTTTGGCAGTAGCTTTTAAGGCTGCAACATGACAAGCTGGCAGTGGTTTGGAAGCTTGTTGAAAACCCCATTTTGAAGATGGGTTGTGAGTTCTGAGTTCAGCCTGTTGAAAACCCTTATGGTCCTTACAAAAGGAAATGGCTGGCTAGAATGTTTCACCTGAAATAAGGAAAACAAGGGAAACTCTGGTGACCTGGAAGAAGAGGCTATCATTTGGAAAACACTGATGGGGCAAGTTTCTTTGGCAAGACACTGCAGTGACTCCTGAATATGAACACATTACATACATGTGTGCTTAGAATTAGAATGGGGTTAAGTTGAGAGTCATGTTAAAGTTGGATCCTGTTTTTATGTTGAAAGAAAATTAAAAGCATCTTTTGTTTAAGAAACTATTTGTCTTGGTGAATTTCTAATGCTGCTGGTTTATGGGGTCCTCTGGACTCATAACAGGTTGGATAGGCTGGCCTTTATACTCTGGAGTAAAGGAGGGTTAAGGGTGACCTTGAGTTTTATAAAATCATATTGGGCATGAATAAAGTGAAGACTCAAACTTTTTCCCAGGCTAGATGCTTCTAGAAAAGTGGGGCTGGGATTTGAGAGGGGCATTTTATTTACTCAGTGATCTATGTATGGAATGAGCTGGCAGAGGAAACTGTAGAAGAAGGAAAAATTCTGATGTTCAAAAGAGATTTGTACAGATTTATGATGGTGAAAATTTATTGTCATATGCAGAAGTACAATGTACAGATGCACCAAAATCCCTACTTGCTGCAGCCATGCAGGTGTGAAAAATTCACCAATAACAATAGTGTAAATTAAATTACCACAGGAAATATAAGAGATGGAATATATGAGATGGAAATATAGATAATATAAATATTCATAGTTGCAGTCATGGGTGGGGTTGGAGTGGTGGTGAAGTAATGGATAAGAAACGTTTAGAAGGATATGGACCAAATGCAGGCAAATGGATCTTGCCCTGAATGCCAAATTGGCTAGCATGGATGGGCTAAAGGGCCTGTTTCATGCATATGAATCTAACCATTTGGAATCAAGTGGGTAAACTGATAGCCTGACAGGTAATAAAGGATTTGTTTGCAGAACACTGTCAGGGTGAGGGTGACTGGATGTTGATCAATGCCCGATATGCCCTTAACCCAGAACAACTTGATACCCATGATTCTGGACAATAAGATCCTGGATACTTGGTGCCGGAAAGGAATCAGGTATATCGAGGATTGTTATGCGAGGGCAGCTCATGTCATTTAAGCAACTGAGGAATAAATATGATTTGTCTAATAGAACATTCCTTTGCTATAGGTAACTAAGATTTTTTTTAAGGGACAAATTGGGACCATCTGTGACCCTGCCTGTGTGTAGTGTGTTACAGAGTTCTGTGTTGAGTATTGACCTATATGGTGTGTGGTTTTATGTTACAAAGTGACAGTTTGCCTTCAAGAGCCATAGACTGCTGAGAGAATGGGAGATGGACTGGGCATGTGCAGAAAATGATCTAAAAATTTCTGGACTTGGATAAACCACCACTGGGTGGTGCTGTGGAGTGGAAGGAGGCCCAGAGCATGAATCATGGTCTGGAGGTACAGTTTAGAATGTTGGGATTTCAAAAAGGATGAACATTCTGAAGGCAGCCAGAAGGATCCGGACCAAGCCAGTGGTTCCTCTCTCTGCAAGCAACACGAGACAACTTCGAATTTTGTGTTCTCTCTCTCTCTCTCTCAAAAAATCTTTTGGCTTCAGTTTATCAAACAAACTGAATTTTGTTTATCTTTGTTTCAGGTGAGATCGAAGTTTTGTGAGTCTTGTGTGTTTTGTGTCTAAGTCTTTCCTGTGGGCTGGTTGGAAGTGCAGCTTAGACTTTAATTACATATATTTTATTTAGGCCAGGGAATTTATTAGTTTTACACTGTTAGAGATTTGCATAGTAACCAATGGGCATTGTTATAAAGGGGGGATTTTGAATTAAAGTTTGAAGGTCTTTACCCCTGTGTGATATGCCACCTTTATGGTTGCTGGTTTGATCTTGTAACAAGAGACATGCAGATTTTAATTCAAAGCGTTGAAAGAAAGTGTATTGTTGTCTGAATCTGAGTTTTGGAAAATCAAAAATAAAATACTTTTTTTAAAATGCCCAGATGGTGGTTGGAGGCTGTTGGTCAATTCTGGGGTGGGCATGTAGGACAGCAAAGAAAGCTTTCAAATCGTTCAGAGGGATCTGGAAAAATGGGGTGAAAAACCACAGATGGAATTTAATGCAGACAAGTGGGGGGGGGGGGGTGTTGCATTTTGAAGGACATGTATGGTAAATGGTAGGGGATGAGGAGTGTGACAGAACAGAGGGATCTGGGAATGTAGATAATATAATTCCCTGAAAGTGGCATCACAGGTGAATAGGGTTGAAAAGAGAGCTTTTGGTACATTGGCCTTCATATATCAATGTATTGAATATAGAAATTGGGATGTTATTGGTAAAGTTATATATGATATTGGTGAGGTGAAATTTGTGTGCAGTTTTGGTCACCTAACTACAGGAAAGATATCAATAAGATTGAAAGAGTGCAAAGACTATTTACTAGGATGTTGCCCGGACTTCAGGAACTAAGTTACAGGAAAAGCTAAACAGGTTAGGACTTTTTTCCCTGGAGTGTAGAAGAATGGGGAGATTTGCTAGAGGTATTTAAAATTATGAGAGGGATAGACAGAGAAAATGTAGATAGGCTTTTTCAACTGAGGGTAGATGAGATACAAACCAGAGGATATGGGTTAAGGGTGAAAGGGAAAAAGCTCAGGGAGAATACAAGGAGGAAACTTCCTCACACAGAGTGGAGGGAGTGTGGAATGATCTGCCAGATGAAGTGGTGAATACAGGCTCAATTTTAACATTTAAGAAAAATTTGGACAGGTACATGGATGGGAGGGGTAATTCCCAGTGCACGCTGCCTGGTTTGTCTTCTGCTGTGATGCTCAGTTCCTCAAGGATTCAACAACCTATTGAATGTTATGAATTTAACTGGCAGTTCTAACTGTTCTAGTCCTGCAGCTTCAGAAATCCTATCACTGGATGAGGGATCTATTTCATTTAGATGCCAAGTCTCAGCATTTCCTGTTGTCTTTCAGGTTGGTCGAGCTGTTGCAGGATGGGTGCATAAAACGTTCCAGAGCACACAAGCTGCTGCTGGCCAGAGTTCCTGTATTGCAGATGATGATCCCAAAAACAAGGCCACTGAGGCTGAAGAATGTCCTGTCTGCTCTTACAATGAGTGGGATACTCTAGAAGAAGTGATTGTTGGGAGACCAGAGAATGCATGTGTGCCTCCTTTCACAGTGGAAGTAAAGGTTTGTATTGAATTCCTCAGGGAAGGGGATAGGGACATGGCTCAGTGTTGTCTGAGTATGTTCACAGAGATGTGGAGTAGAAGGGGATTATTTAGTAAGAGGGCCTGCTGATTTGGCAGATTAGTCTAGTTCTGCTTTCAGAATGAAGGTGCAGGAATGGGAGTTGGGAGTTAGACATCAGATGAAGCCCAGAGCAGATGTTACCAACTCCTCTGGGCTTGTTCTAATTATTTAAGTTGCTAATGCCTTTCCACCTTTATCTGTTAGAACAAAAGCTGAAGCATCATCTTTTAGTATAATTATCAAAATGACAGAGTTTTAACAAATTAAATAATATACGTGGTAGATGTGTGGAATGAGCTTCCGGGAGAAATAGTGGCAGCGGAGTCAATTGTATTATTTAAGAAAAGGTTGGACAGGTATCTGGATGAGAAGAAGATGGAGGGTTATGGGCATTGTGCAGGGAGGTAGGACTAGAGAGGGGTGTTTGGTTCAGTGCGGACTAGAAGGGCCTAATGGCCTGTTTCCGTGCTGTAAATTGTTATGTTAGTGAAATTTAAAATTAAGATGCATTTTTTTTTTAAAACAAGGCACAGTGAATGGCACTTAAAGGAATTCCGGTTGGTGACAATTTTGTTAAACTGCAATGATATTGCCTTTCTTTGCCACAATAAGCTCATTTCCATTCAGGATGACAAAAGCAACCGCTTTCAAACTTAAGGATGTTACAGATTCTGTCCCATGGTCACACCAGTAGTAAGTTGCCAATAAATCAATTCTGTTTTGGTTGCAACATTAACAATACGGGTATACCCTGCTTTATGAATACTGGAATTACAAAAATTTGCTTTTACAAAGAAAGATGTATTCACTTTTATGAAAGGATTTGAATGGGTTTTTACTTTTACGAAAATAGCCTCCAATAGTAGTGAATGGGTCTTTGCTTTATACCTTTTCAGCTTACGAAAGGTTTCATAGGAAGAGTCTTGTTTCGTTAAACAGGTTATACCCGTACTGAGAAAGATCACTTGTTGGACATAGATATCAACTTTCTGAAGATTGTTCTAATGCTTCAAAAAAAAAAAGGACCTAAAATTAATCAGGGAAATTGTAAACTGGTGAGTCTGACATCAGTCATTGAAAAGTTATAGGAAGGTGTTCTGAGATCAGATCTACAAGTATTCGGATAGTCAGGGACTGACTAGGGATGGTCAACACGGCTTTGAGCATATTTAACCAATCTTAGAGTTTTTCGAGGAGGTTACATGGACTTTATTACGGCCTTAGACAAGGTCCTGCCTGAGAGGTTAGTCAGGAACATTCAGCTGCATGGTGTTCATGGTGAAATAGAAAATTGGATTAGACATTGGCTTTACAGGTGAAGTCAGAGAGTGGTAGTGATGATCGCCTCTCTGACTGGAGGCCTGTGACTAGTGGTGTGCCTCGAGGATTGGTGTTGTGTCCACTGTTGTTTGTCATCTATATTAATGATTTCTATGGTAAATAAATTGGAGCAGCAAGTTTGCAAATAACTCTAAAATTGGAGATGTAGTGGACAGTGAGGAAAGCTTGCAAAGGGATCCGGACCAGCTGGAAAAATGGGCTGCAAAATGGCAGATGCAATTTAATGCAGGCAAGTGTAAGGTTTTGCACTTTGGAATGACAAACCAAAGTAGGACATGTATAGTAAATGGTAGGGTACTGAGAAATACAGTAGAACAGATGAATCTGCGAATTAAAATGCTGAACATAATTCCGTGAAAGTCGCATCAGTGTCATAAGAAAACTTTTGGCAGTGGCCTTCATAAATCAAAGTACTGAGTGTAGGAGTTGGGATGTTATGGTGAAGTTGGACAAGGCCTTGGTGAGGCCAGATTTGAGGTAGGAAGCTTTTCTTCACAAAGTAAAAATAAATAAGTTTGATTTAGCATCCATGTGTCCCATGAATTATTGAGCCTGAAGAATCTGTTGTGATGTGGATAATTGATCAAATGAGGGAAAGACATGACTGTTTCTGATGGTAAATAAAGAAGAAAATTGACTGGAACAATTTGTTGCTCAACATATCCCAAGTACAAGGTCTTCAACAGACAAACATGATTTGTGAAGTCACCTGAAATAATGTTGCGTTCCTTCATCACGAGATTGAAGTGTCAGCAGAGAAAAAAAAATCTGCTTTTTGATGTTGGTGCTGGTGGAAGATTGTTTATTTACTGGACTGGAGGCCTGAAGCTAGTGGTGTGCCTTTGAGTTTGGTGCTGGGCACATTGAATGATGAGGAATGTTGTGGTTGATTCTGAATTGCCTGGTATTGTAGATAGTAAGACAGCTGGGAAAAATTGCAGAAGGCTCTTAATCAGTTGGGTTGATGGAATTTAATAGAGAAAATGAGGTGTGCATTTTGTGAAGTCTAACATGGATGGGATCTACACAGTGAATGGTAGGGATTTTGGGGGAGTTGTAAAGCAGAGAAATCTAGAAGTACAGGTACATAGTACCTTTAAAGTGGCATCACAGGTAGATAGGGTGGTCAAAAAAGCTTTAGGCACATTAGCCTTCATCAATCTGAGTACTGAGTATAGAAGTTGATGGGTCATGTTGCTGTTTAAAACATTGGCGAGGCCCATTTTGGAGTATTGTTCAGTTTTATTTATTGTGATACAGGAAAGATATTGTCAAGCTGAAGAGGGTGCAGAGAAGATGTACAAGTATTTTGCCAAGACTCGGGCTGGGTGGGTGGGGGGAAAAGGTTGGCTGAGCTATTGGGAAAGGTTGAGTAGGCTGGGGTGTGCAAGGTTGATGGATGATCTCAGATGTACAAAATCTTGAGATGAATAGATCAGGTGAACAGTCTTTTGCCCAGAGTAGAGAAAATGGTAACCAGAGGACATGGGTTTAAAGTGAAGGGGAGAGGTTTAACAGGAGCCTGAAGAGTAAAGTACATATTTAGAGGGTATGGGTGTAAGAAACAGACTGCTGGAGGCAGTAGTTGAGGCAGGTACTACTGGAATGTTTAAAAAACATTTGGATGGATACATTAATAGGATGAGTTTTGTGGGATATGGACCAGTGGAAGTGGGACATTTGGCTTGGTGTGGATTTCGGGCCTATTTCCATGCTCTGACTCTACAATACCCTCAAATCCTTGTGGGACTGAGCCACAAACGCATTTACAAGCCAAGTGCCATCGAAATTGATAACTATGTTAAAATATAGCTTTTTTAAAATTTCTTTGTTGTCAAAATTGCCCTGATAAATGTTTATTGTTTCAGGCTAATACCTATCAGAAATATTGGCCCTTTTACCAGAAATATGGAGGTCATACATTTCCTAAAGAACACCTGAAGAAAGCCATTGCCGACATTGAAGAGATGTGTAATGTACTTCAAGGTGAAGGAGTGATTGTCAAGCACCCAGAGATAATTGACTGGACTGAGAATTATAAGACACCAGACTTTGAATCCACAGGTAAAAACATGTGATATTTGCTTGAAATACTGTTTAAAGCAATGATTAATAAATCCAACTAAAGTTTGTATTGATAAGAAATAGAAATAAAAGCTGCTGGAATCTCTCAACAGGTTCGGCATTATCTGTGGAGAGAGAAACAAAGTTAATGTTTGATGTGGAAGACCCTTCCTCAGGACCTAAGAGGAAATGTTTCTCTCATTACAGATGCTATCTGAACTGCTGAACGTTTCCAGAATTTTCTGATTTTTTTTTTGTCAGATTTCCAGTATCTGCAGTTTTTTTTTGATTCTCCATTCAATAAGTAGTAATGCTTGCTGAGTGTTGTGTGGGAAGGGAAAGGTTCCGTGGGTTCAAAGAATAACAGGTCAGGACATAGACTGAATCCAAAAATAATCTTTATTGAATCACAAGTAAGGGGATAACATCAGAGATAACATGGAAGTATTCTCAATCACACAACACAATGCAACCAATCACCTCGGTCTTAATACTACCAATACCAGCAACTGCTTACACTCTTGCAAGCACAGTCACATCAGACTTAATACTGCTGATGTTTGCAACTGTCCATATGACTTATCACAACCAAGGTCTACAATGCGTTACCCACTGTTTCTTGTCTAACGTGGGCACAGCTCAGATGCTATCTACAACTACAACAGTATACAACAGCCCCAATGCCTATGTAGTGTACACCTTACCCTTGACTCCTTCAGCATTGTCCACAGCAGGGTGTGTCTCAGGACTGAAGAGCAAAAAAGGGAGAGAGAGATACTGCAAGTGATGGAGGGTCCAGCCCAGGTAATCACTGGGTGATTAAAGAGGACAATGGTCAGGTGTGCATTAATGGGTGGGCAGAGTCCAACCTTGATTGGCACATGATACAATTTCCGACTAGGTTCCAGATGGAGAGGCCATATGGTCTTCCACAATTCACACTGCACTGAGAAAACAACACTTCAATTTACTCGGGTCATATGAGAGATGCCTAGAGGTCAAGGTAAACTCCGACGAACACACCCATTAATGGATGTTCAATGTGCCTCTGGAGTTGTTCCCTCTTCCTGATGATGCTGATTCTGTCCTTTAACTCACCACTGACTTCTGCCAGGCTGTTATTAAGCCAGCTCATCCAATAACTATGGGATAAAAGCTATCCAGTCTTCTTCTTGAGCCTGGTCATCTCCTTATCTACTGCCCATACAGTGACTGATGGGTGCCAGTACTAAGCAGGAATCTAATATTTCCCCTCTTTGCCTTGAGATCCTGAGGATCTGGGCAGCAATCATTCCAATGACCTGACAGATTTGTTAGTAACAGTGACAGAGAGGCTATTTGGCCCCTTGAGGGTATCCTATCACTCTATTGAACATTTTTCTTCAATTGTGTCATTCTGAAGAACCTTGAGATGGTGCAAGTGAGGTAGGTGCTCAAACAGGTTATCAGTGAGGTGCAGTCACTCCTGATTGGGTTGACCTGCTTTTATTGCATCACTGATGCAGCAAAGATGAGCTGGGGATAAGGAGAAGGCAGTGTTAATGCCTTCCGTTTGGAGAGTGCCCACACAGAATATTAGGTGTTGTTCCTCCAATTTGCAAGTAGCCTCAGTTTAGCAGTGCACAAGGCCATGAACAGAGTTGTCGGTGTGGAAATGGGGTGTGGAATTGAAATGGATGATGACTGGGAGGTCCTTGTTATTGCAGCAGATGGAACAAAGGGGTTCAACGATGCAATCTCCCAGTCTACATCCAGTCCCTCTGAGGAGGCCACAGCGGGAGCACTGGATACAGTAGATGATTCCTGTGGATTCACAAGTGTCGTGGTGCTTCACTTCGAAGGGCTATTTGGGGCCCTGAATGGTGGTGATGGCAAGTGTAGCATTCCCTATGGTTATAGGGTTAGGGAGTGATCACTGGGAAGGGATAGTGAATGGTGGTGGGGGGAGGTGGTGCAAGTGTAGCATTCCCTATGGTTATAGGGTTAGGGAGTGATCAGTGGTAAGGGATGAATGTTCAAGGGAATGGTGGAGGGTGTGGTCCCTGCGGGAAGTGAAGAGGAGAGGCGAGGGGAATATGTCTTGTGGTGGGATCACATTGAAGGTGGAGGAAATTGTGGAGAATATTCTATTGGTTGTGGACTCTGATGGTGTGTTAGGTGAAGGCAAGGGGAATCCTGTCCTTGTTGGGTCTTGGGGTTAAGGGGCAAGGGCAGTTCACAGGAAATGGAGGAGGGGCCACTTCTTTTTGTTATATATATATATTAACATTTAGATTGTGGAATGAATGGCTTTGAGGCCAAGTTTGCAGATGATATGATGGAGATGAGGATTTTTTCCTCTCATAGGATCATGAATTATCCACCACAGAAAGTTGTAGAAACAGTTACTGAATTTGTATATGACTGGGATTGAAAGATTGAGTCTGAGAGAGTGGGGGTGGTGCTAAAGGTTATGGGGAAACTGGCTGGAAAGAGGAATTAAAGCCATATGGCATCAGTTTAAGGTGAGTGGGGGAGATTTAAGGTACATTTTTACATAAATAACTGGAATGCATTGCTGGGGGTGGAGGCTGGTAATTGAGGACATTTAGGCACATGTAAGGAAAATAGATGGTTATGGGTGTGAGGTAAGGAAGGATTAGATTGTTGTGGAGTAGGCTTACATGGGCTGGCACAACACCCTGCACACAGCATCTTTCAGCTGCTCCCATCGGGCAAGAGGTACAGGAGTATCAGGGCCAGTACCACCAGGCTAACGAACAGCTTCTTCTCACAAGCAGTGAGAAGGCTGAACAACCAAAGGAACCACTCACACTAACCATCAGAGACTTTCATATACATAATATTTATTTGTTAATTTGTATATATTATTACTTGTCCTGTATGCGTATTGATTGTCTGTATGTGTTGTATCTGGTGTGTGTCTGCATGTTTTGCACAGAGGACTGGAGAACACTGTTTTGTTAGGTTGCACTTGTTCAATCAGATGACAATCAACTTGACGAGGAGGGGGAGTCACGTGATGGAGTAGTGGCCGGTCGGGAAAACTACCCCTCTCCAAGAAAATGGAAAAATAAGTCAGGAAAAAGCAAAGCATAACAGAAATAAAGTACAAGAAATAGAAGATAAAGATACAGAGAAGAGAAAGAAGATGGCTTCCAAGAAGGAGAAATTAAGAACGGCTGGAAAAAATTTTTTTTTTAAAGTCACCGGAGAAGAAGGAAGAAGGCCTTACCTGCAGGAAGGAACAGGGGACACTGTGGAGACGAGGAGCGCCCGACCCTCGAGGTCAGTACCTGCCCCGCAAAGTTGAGACCCACCAGCCGGTACATTACAAAAATGGCTCAGTGAGCCAAACAAAAGTGTACAATCAACGGATAAAGAGGACACCGGCAGGAGGGTGGCTCGGCGGAGGAGCGGGCTGTCACAGACTGAGAAGCTGAAAGACGCCCGACAACAGGGCTCTCAGCTAGAGGATAAGGAAGACAGCAGAAGAGAGTGCGATGGAACAGACATGGAAGACAGATGGAAGAAAGATCGACAAGAAGACCAATGTCAAGAAACACGACAGACAAGCAGTCCAAGAGGGGAGGAACAGCAACAAGAGGCCCGACAAAGAGATACAAGCAGCTCATCAGGAGAAGACAAGCACAGGTACAGACACAGAAGAGGAAGAAGAAGACCAAGATCTTCACAGAGAAATAGAAGATAAAACTGATGGGCAAAAAGAAATAAAAGTTAAAACTGATGAACAAAATATAGATAGTCTTTTTTGAGGAACAAATGAGATCACTAAAAGAATGGTCATCATTGGAGTTTAATGCAATTAAACGAAAAATGAAAAGAACAGAAGATAAAACGCAAAGATTAGAACTGGTAATGACAGAAATAGGTAAAAGAGTAGAGAATGTGGAAGAGTGGGAAACGGGTGTAGAAATGGAAGTAAACGACTAAAGAGAAACATTGGAAGAAAGTGACAAAAAAATTAAGGAGACACAAGAGTTGCTAGCTCAGAAAATTGATATGTTGGAAAATTATAGTAGGCGAAACAACGTAAAAATAGTGGGCCTGAAGGCGGGTGAAGAAGGTACAGAGTTGAAGGAATTTATAAAAGGATGGATCCCAAAGGTCCTGGGAACGACAGAAATATAGGAAGGAATGGAAATAGAAAGGGCACACAGAACACTAGCCCCGAAACCACAGACACATCAAAAACCAAGATCCATTTTAGTAACATTTTTGAGATCTACGACAAGAGAAAATATACTGGAACGGGCAAGGAATAAAATTAGTGAAGATAATAAACCATTGGAATACAAGGGTCAAAAAATATTTTTCTACCCAGACATATGTTTTGAACTCTTAAAGAGGAGGAAGGAGTTTAATGCAGCAAAATCAACTTTATGGAAAAGGTTACAAATTCATATTAAGACATCCAGCTGTGCTTAAAATATTTATACCGGGGAGCAAAACAGACTGTTCTCTGATCTGGAGGAAGCACAAGAATTTGCAGAACATTTGCAGGACAGGAGAAGAGATGTAACAAGAATGAAGAACGGTGATAAAGTATATATAAAGATGTAAAAACAATGTATATGTAAAGAACTAAAGAGAAAAGGGAAGGGAGTGGGGGGAAAAGAGAGCTTTGTTATATGTGTTAGTGTTTTCTGGAGAGGGCTGGGTAGAGGGGGAATAACCATCACTGCAAAATCAGTTGATGCTGCGAACAAGATCGCAATCCAAATGAAATGGGGAGTTGTGGTTGCCTGGCAAGGGGTATGGGGCAACTCAGAGGTGGGGGGGGGGGGTACTTTGGGGTTAGGGTACTAGTGGATGTGGGAACTGCGGGGGTACTTTGTCTTAAATGTGTTGTCATATATTAAGAGCAATAAGAGAAAACTAAGATGAAAATGGGGAAAAGGGGGATGGAGGTGGCGAGGAGGAGGAAGCAAGAACATTTTGGGAAGAATTAAATTAGACACTGAAGAAAATTACAAAAAATAGCATACCAAAAAAAACCAGAGATTCTACTTTTAAGTTACATAAGAATGATAGAGTTGGGCCTCAAATTGGATAAAGTGAAATAAAATCATTACGATGGCCTTGGCGATGGCAAAGGGATGTATGGTGTCGGCTTGGTAAATGGGGGAAAACATGAGTATACAGCGGTGGTGCATGGAGATGAAGATGTGTTCCATTGGAAACAAATAACATATAATTTAAAAAATAAAGTCACAATGTTTGAGCAAGTTTGAGAACCATACATGGAACATATCAGAGAAAGCTTGCCTATGATCTCCATCCCCTAAAATGAGAATGAAAATGATATGAAGACAAAACGTCGGGATTCAGTGTGTAATGAATAGATGACTCATTTTTCTTGTTTGTTTTCCTTTGTGTGAAAATATTGTTTTATGGTTTTATTGTATATGTTGAATATTTATGGGTGTTGTAGGGAGGTGGGTGGAGATGAGGGAGGGAAGGGGGGGGGGGAAGGGGAGAGAAGACCACTGTGTAGAATTGATGAGAAACATTTATACCTATTTTGGTTGATATGGTTCACTGTGTGGAAAAATAAATAAAAAAACTTGACAACATAGTGGGCTGAAGGACCTGTAATATTCTATGTTCTAATAATCAGATTAGCCATTGTTTTGCTAACTAGGACCTGACTGCTTAACAAATGTCCAGCAGTCTGTTTTGCAATCTTCAGTTGACTTAGTACCTGTGGTATAACTGAGGTTTTATATGGCTGGAGCATTTCTCACATTCTGGTCTTTTGAGATGAAGCTCAATATTGCCTGAGCCCTTCTGGAGAGAAGCTAGGAGCAAAGCTGGCAAGTTTCTGGCCAGTTCCTCAGCAGTGATTTGTTGTGAAGTCCAAGGAAGAAAAACTAATGCATCTCCTGCTCACTGTGATAATGGGTAGTTTGGACATGGGAAGCGACAACCCTAATATTGATAACCTTGATCAGTGCAAAGACCTTCCCAGGTTCCCGGTCCAATGATAAAACGGTTTTTCATACTTTCTGAGCCACACACTGTTGCAGCGGACATTACCATGAGCTCATTTCTCTCCTCTCTCAGGCATGTATGCTGCTATGCCAAGGGACATACTGTTGGTGGTTGGTAATGAGATAATAGAGGCACCAATGGCATGGAGGGCTCGATTTTTTGAGTACCGGGCGTATCGTCCACTTATTAAGGATTACTTTCTGCGTGGAGCCAAGTGGACAACTGCCCCCAAGCCACAAATGTCAGACAAGCTGTATGACATGGTAAGTCAGGAGTTGTGTTCTCTCTGGACAGGTCATTCCAGGAGGTTCATTCAGTAGGAGTCCATCTCACACCAGAGTGGATGTTGAGTCAGAACATTCCTTCAGTATCTCTGTGTTTGGGTGAGGGTTGGTATGCTGAGATTTCCTCATCTTTCTATTAATGCAAGAGGATATGGTCATCCATAGCATTAAGGACACACATGATCTGCCTGTGTAGCCTGATCACTCATCCCATTAGTGGGTCACCAAGTGGATTAAACGTCTCCATGTGCTATATTGATAAAGCCAGTCATTCACTCCGTTGGAAGCTTGATACCAGGAGATTTCCCTCCTATCTTTCTGTCCATTTAAACCTTTCTTTCGCAACTAATATACTTGGAAGTAATAAACAATATTCAAAGTAAATGATTTTTTTAAAAAATGTCCACGAATTGCTCGCAGTAGCTTCTAGTAAAATACTGCTTAGATCTCGGAGATTGCTAACGTGTGTTGGCAACCGCCACCAGAGGCCATAAAACCTTCAATTGAGGAACACCACTAAGTGGTTAGAATTCTAAAGAATGTTTGTCAAGAAGAAAAGCAGAATTTTTTGCCTTCCTTGGGAAGAGATGTCCTGTTTTGCATTCTGAACATTGTCTTTCTGCATTGAGGATCTGGGCATGAGCCATGTGTTCCTTTTGCAGGATTATCCAATTTTCTCTGTAGAGGACAGAAACCATCTGGCAGCTGAAGGGAAGTTTGTGACCACAGAGCACGAACCCTGCTTTGATGCTGCTGACTTCATTAGAGCTGGGAAGGACATATTTGTACAAAGAAGCCAGGTAGGCACATCCCGTCGGCTTCACAATGCCCTCGATTATAAGGTCACTCGCTCGGTTTGATCTTGGCTGGTTTTGGTGGCATCTCCCATCCCATTCTCCCAAGATCATTCTTCCCACCAAATTTAGTCTGACTCTAATTTAGTGCATCACATTTGTTTGCTGCTCGGGTGCCTTGTGTTTTATACTTCACGGCAAAGGTTAGATCTCGTGTGATGAGCCTCATGCAGCACAAAAACGGCACCTCTTTCATTCTTTACTGTAACTATTAATATTTATTAACTAGCTTTTATACATGCTATCTTTCTATTCTGGGATCATTTAACCCTTTGGACTCTGGCCATTTTAAACTTTTCATAGTATATATGCTCTGGACTGGGTCCATGGTTAAACTACAGTACCAACACCAGTATGAACCAGGTGATGGTTGGGTATAAAACCAGTCCTGGAAAATGGGGACACAGAGTATATGGCTTGTCGGTAGTCCCTGAAAACTGGGACATGAAGTCCAAAGGGTTAGAGATGTTTTTTTTTCTAAACAAAGTACCTTTTCAACTGAAGCAAGTAAGAATTTAAGTGAAAATGTATGTTGAATGTGTATATTACAAGAAACTCAATACATTTTCAGGTGACTAATCTCATGGGTATTGAGTGGATGCGGAGGCACCTTGCTCCCACATACAGGATTCATACCATCTCTTTCAAAGATCCAAACCCAATGCATATCGATGCAACTTTCAATATCATTGGACCTGGTTTGGTCCTATTAAATCCTGACCGCCCCTGTCATCAGGTAAGGTTGCTCAGAAGTGTTACTAGTTTAATTATGATGAAGGATTTGGGATCAGTGTGAAGTATTCTCTTTGTATTGCCTCCTGATGTTTTTTTAAAAATTAATATTGAGGAAATCACTCATAACAACTTGCAAGAAAACTCATTGCTTGAGGGCTTATCCCAAACCTAGATAATGTTGACCTTTTCCCTCACATGGGCCTTTGATTGAAGGCATTTAAAATATGGGAAAATCTTTGCTATCCTGCAGTGTTCTGTAACCTGAAATAGTTGCTACAGAATTTGATAGAATCTGTGGTATTTGTGCCCCTGGAATGTGTCCACAGTACTCTTTTTCTCAACACTCCTTCAAAGTGGCCCAGTGAAGTGACCATTACTTGTTTGTTTGAAATTAGAGTGTGCAAGTTTAGGATAAAGGGGAAAGATATTTTGAGGGTTGCCTCCCTGAACTTTGTTCATCCCTCATTCATCATCCACTTTACCTTCCAGATTGATGTCTTCAAGAAGGCCGGATGGACTATCATCTCTCCCCCTTCTCCTCTGATACCTGATGGTAAGAACAAATACTTTATTGATCCAATACAACTTGTGAAACAGGCACTTCAACCTAGTAACAGTTGTTGGATTAAAAACTTCTTTTGAGATTAAAAGATCCAGTGTTTGGATGAGCACAAATGTGGTATATTACCTCTCATGCTGAGTTGATATTTATGGCATAACTTATCAGAACTCAGTGAAACAAGTTAAGCCACTGTTACGATAATCCTAAAAATTATTTTCTTTGCACTGGTGTAAGGGGCAAGGAAGATGGTCCACATATTACAAGATTGGTCCTGGTCTGACTGATCCTGTACTGACTATCTTAAAAGTATTCCATTGCATTAGAACATTGAATAGAGCTCAGTATGGGCCTTTCGGCCTACAATGTTGTGCTGACTCTGTAGAAATCTAATCCTTCCCTGATGGCACATAACCCTTTTTATAAACATCCACATGCCTAAGATTCTTTTAAATGTCCCTATTGCATTGACTTCCACCACCATCCCCAGCAATGCATTCCAGACACCACCACTGCTTTTTTTAATATGAAAAAACCCCCCTGAAACATTACTCCACTCACCCTAAATGGATTTAAAAAAAATTTATACATACAGCACAGTAACAGACCCTTCTGGCCCATGTGCCTGAGCTGACCAATTACATCCAATTGACCTTTAGCCTCTGTATATTTTGAAGGGTGGGAGGAAACCGGAGGACACTTACGCAGATAGCATCTGATTTGAACCTGGGCCATACATTATTCACTATTGCCACCCTGAGAAAAAGGTGTTGGCTATTCACCCTATCTATACCTCTCAATCTTGTACACTTCAATGATCATTTCTCGTCTTCCATCAGTCCAAATGTAGTTTGGTCAACCATTCCTCATAAGATATGTTCTCCAATCTTAACACATTCATTTTGATGCAGTTGTGAAGATTCCAGTATCTTTTTCAAACATTGTTTGTGCTGTTGCCCTGGGATTTCTTTAAACAGCTGCTCCATAATGTTAGGTTTCTCTGGAGGGGTAAGGTGGCAAGGATCTCTATGGAAAAAGTTAACATGGGACTATAGTCTAGGCAGATTGAGAATGCCATACTTCAAAATATATTATTAGGCAGCTCTTTCAGGGAGGTGTACCATCCTGGGCACAAATTGATCTGCACTTGGTGGGCGAGAAGATAGCAGAGGGTTTCATTTACAAATGGGATGCCAAGTTGGCATCAGGGAAGAAGGGCTAAACCAAGTGATTAGTATCTGGACCAAATTTTTTTTTCCCCCCCCCCCCACCCCCCCAACCCCTTATCTGGACCAAAATTAACCAGTATCTGAATGCTAAAGTGGAGCTGTCACCAAAAATGTCCTTGACTCCTAATAAATAAATATCATTAACTGTAGGTAATAAAATCCTGGACATCTGGCACTGTAATGGCATCAGGTGTATAGAGGACTGTTACGAGCAGGGACAATTAATGTTGTTTGAGGAGCTAAAAAATAAATATGCTTTGCCAAATAAGACATTCCATTGCTATCTTCAAATAAGGATTTTTCCACGGGATGTATTGGGACCAAGTATAGCCCTACCTTGATGCAGTAACATAGAGGCCTTGATTTGAAGAGAGAGCGTAAGAAATTTATTTCAGCAATGTATTGCCTGTTCCAGTCGGAGGGACCCAAACCGGGCCTTCATTGGTCGAGAGAAAGATTGGGAGTCAGACTTGGGCATTGCAATTGATGAGAGATGCTGGTCCGATTTGTGCCAGGAAAGCATGACCACAGTCATCAATGCAAGGAACAGGCTGGTGCAGTATAACTTTTCGCACCAGCTGTATCTAAGCCACAGAAAATGGGTCAAAACCAGAACTATCGGACCAATGCTTCAGATGTGGTGTTGCAAGCATGTTCGGATGTGGATGTTCGAGCATGCAACCTGGTCATGAACCAAGATGAGGCCTTTTTGGGTAGATCTAGGCCAAGTCCTGGAGAAAATTGTGTAGTGTTAAGTGAGGAAGGCTTTCAAAACTTGCAGAGGGATCTGGATCAGCTGAAAAACTGGAAGATAGAATTTAATGCAATTGTGAGGCATTGCATTTCGAAAGGACAAACCAAATAAGACAATCATGGTAAAAGATAGGAGTGCAGAAGATCAGAGAGATCTGGGAGTACAGATACATAGTTCCCTGAAAGTGGCATCACAGATTGATAAGAGTCCTAAAGAAAGATTTTAGTACATTGGCATTTGTAAATCAAAGGACTGAGTGTGGGAGTTGTATGATAATAATTTGGATTGCAGAATAAATGGTTTTGAGGCTAAATTTGCAGATGAGATAAAGATGGTGAGGAGGAAATGCAGAGGTTGCAGAGGGATTTGGATAGATTAGGAGAATGGGCAAAGTGTCAAATGGTAGAAGAATAAAAGGGGAGACTGTTATTTGCATAGGTTGAATACGAGTCTTGGATGGTTGATGTGAGCAGTTCCTTTGGTTGTTCAGCATTCTCACTGCCCATAGGAAGAAGCTGCTCCTCAGCCTGGCGGCACTGCCTCTGATACTCCTGTAACTTTCCTGATGGGACCAGCTGAAAGATGCTGTGTGTGGAGTAGAAGGGGTCCTCAAGTGATTTTTGCACCCCCTCAGTCAATGATCCCGGTAGATCATGTCGATGGAGGGGAGGGAGACTCAAGTGATTCTCCCTGCCACTCTTATGGTCCTGTGGATTGGCCTGCAATCCATTTCTCTGCAGCAATTGTATCATAAATAATCATATTTTAAAAGTTTCTTCCAGATAAAGGACCAGGAATTTTTCAGTTTGTTTTGGGTGGGGAGAAGGGATTGTGGGAGGATTTGGACAGCTTGGGTCAGAGCCAAGACGATTATATTTTGAGATGCGATGCCTCCAAAGGTGAGCTGTACCTATGATGTTGGGATTAGCATATTTTACGGCAATCAATGGTAACTTTCATATTTATCTGAGGGAGGAAGTGAGCTGTTGAATACTGGGCAGTAAGCTGAGGTGGGTGGAAAATGTTTGGGATCAAAGAGATTAAGTGAATTTTGGGAGAGAGAATCTTCAAGGCTTTGGGGTAGGTGGGAGTCTATAGAATTTACCTTGAGGAAGATTAATATTTTGGATTCTCCAACTCTGATAGTGGGTGGGTTCATTGATTCATCCTGAATTTGGATCATCAAATTCCTACAGAAAAAAGATTAACATAGAATATGTTTTCTTCTAGAGAAGGATTGTGGGTAGTATTACAAGGAAACAGCATCTTTTGACATAACTGAAAATGTGGAATCATGTTATATTTAAAGGGGTCCTAACTTGTTCTTCTCCCACACCCTCCAGATCACCCCTTGTGGATGTCTTCCAAATGGCTATCCATGAACGTTTTGATGCTGGATGAGAAACGAGTGATGGTCGAAAAGAACGAGACGACAATTCAAAAGATGTTTGAGAAACTAGGTAATGTCATTCCCATTTTCTTTCTTTCCTGATTAAAACATGCAACCTTTGGCCATAAGAATTGATAGGGAGTTTTCTGCATTGGGATCACTATAAGGGATACATGATTCCTGCAGACAATAGAAATTGAATAGTTGATTTGTTACCTGGTTCCATTCACTGACTGTTCTGTGGTCCTGGACTTTAAGGGGTAGAGGATTTATGGTATTTAGTTTCCAAGTTTATTGACAGCCCATAACTTTCTCCTAAATATCTGCTTTTCTCTGCTTGTGTGAATTCTGATGTGTCTGCAACCCCTTCTTCAGCTTTCTGTTACTCCATTCCCCATGGTACATGTGGCTACCTGTTTCTCTTCCTTCACCTCCAATAACATGACAACTGTAACATGGTACCTATTTTTACCTTACAAAATAAGGAAACGTACACTAGTATTGTCAACAGGCCTGTTATGGGAGGACATGAACATTGACGATGTAGTGCAAAGATTCTCCAGGTTGTAATATGGGACAGAATGCTTCAGTTATGAGGAGACTAGAGAAGCAGGGCTAGCTTTCCATGGAGGAAGATGAGGGTGATAAAAAATGATGAAAGGGAAAATAGAAGAGAATAGTAAGAAACTACCCCTACCCCAACACTGGTGTTTATAATTAACTATCCCCACCCCAACACTGGTGATTATAACCAGAGGGCAGAAGTTTGAAGGGTAGAAGAGTTAGAAGAGCTCTACAAAGATTTTCCCCCACTGAGGAATGTGGAAAAAGTGTGCAACACATTGGCTGAGGCAATTTTGAAAACATTTAGAGGCCACCTTTAGGTGAGCGCATGAAACTTCATGAAAAGAAGGCATAGGCTGAATGCCAGGAAATTGGGTTAGTATACTTGAAAATTGGTGCTCACAGAAAGTTAAATGGGCTGCGTGCATGACACACACACCTTCCAGTTAGCAGCATTCAATTTTACAAGGGACGTTACTAGACAGTTGTTTCCTAATTCTCTCACTTCTCTTATGTCATCTTGAGATCGCCACTATCCCACACATAACGGTAGTGACACAGAAGAATCCCACGCTAATTAAAAATTTCTTTCTTCTTTAGGCATTGCCACAGTTAGAGTTGACATCCGGAATGCTAATTCTTTGGGCGGAGGTTTTCATTGTTGGACATGTGACATCCGTCGCCGTGGCACTCTCCAATCATATTTCAATTGAATTTCGCAGGGGGGTAAAACAACTGATAATTAAAAAGGCTATTTGAATTTCTGGATTTGGCTCAAAGGCTGGAAAACAAGGAGGTGAAAATAAACATGGCTCTATTCTGTTTTGGACCATGCAACTTGAAGGGTACTTTGTCCTCTGAGCATTAGAGTGCAGATGCACTGGAATGATTCTGGGCCTGAAGATGGGTTGTGATGGCAGAGGAGGAAGCCATTCCGAGCACTGTACTTAGCCTGGTCCCTTCCCCAAGATACTGTAACTAATTGTTCCACAATACCCTTTCAATTTCCTGTTGAAAGAGCCAATTGATTCATTTTCCACTTGTGGTGTGCTGTTAGCCAGAATCAGACACACACAAGGTAAAGACTGTACAACAGGCTTTAATCCACAAAGACTTCCACAGAGCCAGGCTGGCTGTGGCTGCAGCAACTACTTCTCCCCTAAACTTTTTTCCATTCTCCTCTGATATTTACTATTATACCCTGGGGGGTG